>NC_035174.2:7118891-7743301 GCF_001659605.2 Manihot esculenta | reverse complement strand
ATGACAGTTCTTCTGATGCTGTGCCAGCTCCTCCGCCGTTACATTTCTGGGTTCCACCGCTTCAAGGATTCTTGAAAGCTAATGTAGATGCAGCAGTCTTCCCTGATGGCTTCATTGGAGTTGGTGGAGTGCTTCGCTCATATGATGACTCTTTTGTTGGCGCTTGTCAACATAGACTCCTTGGTTACTTCTCTCCTAAAACAGCTGAGCTAATTGCCATTAGAGAAGTTCTGAGTTGGATTAAGAGGCTGGGTTATGATCAGATAGTGTTGGAATCAGATGCTCTTATGGTAGTGAAGGCTTTGCTTTCTTCTTCAACTTCTGATTTTTCTAGTTTTGGGTCCCTTGTTGATGATTATAAATCTCTAATAGCAGAGATGAATTCAGTATCTGTGAGTTTTGTTCCTCGATCTGCCAATAGTGTGGCACATCTTATAGCTAGAGCTACCTCTACTATTTCAGACAGGATGGAGTGGCTGAGCACCCCTCCACAATTGATTGTTCATGCTTTGATGTTGGACTTACAAATTTGAATGCAATTATATTTTTAGTTCAAAAAAAAAAAATGATGAGAAACAAAACCCAATTAATTAGCCACGGGATTATTTCAGGATAAGCATATAATAAAAACAAATGATTTTTATTAATGTTTTTTTTTTCTCCGATTCTGAAAAGATATGATGCTCAGAATTCCACAATGTCTGCAACTTTTCAATTGAGTATAGATTCAAGCTTCATCAGAAATGACATAAAATCCAACAGAATAGAAGTTTTTGTCAAGATGGCGTTGAATTTGTTCTAGCAAGCTTAAAGTGAGTTGAGACTGCAAAGTAACTATATAATAATACTAAATATTACATGCGTTATCCTAGAGGATTAACATTAACGTTAAGAAATGTTTCAATCTTGTACATTATCTGTAGGAACAGAAAATTATACAGAAGCTGCATCTGCAGAATGCGTAAGCAAGGAAGAAAAAGAAGCACCTGAGGATAGGCAGATTTGTGATTTGTGATGCCATCAGAATTGGCGAAACCAATGTAAATTCAGGGGAACAAAGTTAGGCAGCCTCACGAAAAGCTAAGAATAGTACTTGTGGGTGTGATTGGTGGATACCCTTTTTCAAATGTTTTCGCATCTTGTAGTAGCTGTTGTTTGTGTGATGAGCCACTATCACCAGCGCCTCCACCATTATTTGTCTTCTTGCCACTGCAATTGTAAGCAATATCTGACTGGTTATGGGGCCTCCCCTCTTTGTTTCGCCATGAATGGTGCCTGTTCAGACAAGGTCCACCACTGCCAAAATTTTACTTGTTTCTTCACCACATTTTAGTACACCTGAGAAACTTTTTTACTTCCTCTTATAGAAATGAAATAATTACATATCATACACTATCTCCTTTATGTGTTTTTCTTTTCATATTTCATCTTCCACTGCTATTTCATGTTCAGTCTATGATTGATAATTCAGGTGAAATTATAGTCAGAGACTCAGAGTCTTTGATTTGTCTAAGGATATGCGGCGATAAGATCCAAAACAAGTTGCTTGATGGGATTTGATTGTTCATGGAATCTGTGGAATGATGATCAAACTTAGGAAAAATATGGTTATAGCTGTTATTGCAGCCTGTTTCTGATCTCATACAAACTCAGGTAAAGATAAAGACTGATAATCAACCACAGAACACAACGACTAAAGTAGTTATTATACAAAAACATCTCTTTTCAATGAAGGAACTCTACAGAACTAGAGATGGATTGGTTTGATGATTCAGCTCTGAGATGAGCTGTGTTGCAGGGGACTTCTTCCAGGTCTCGTAAAGCACTGCTGGTGAAAGGACTACCAATTTGGAGATCAGTAAGCATTTGGCGAAGATCAGAAGCCTCTTCTTTAAGCCTTGCATTTTCCTGAAGAACACGGTCGTGGCACTCAGACACATGATTCAACTTGTCTATCAGATTATGGTTCTCAGTTCGAAGACGAACCACCTGAGACCATAGCTCGTCCAGGTGCTTTTGTTTCCTCATCCGCGACCTCCGAGCAGACTCCCTATTGGAAATCATTCTCCGTTGCTTCCTTTCATCGATGATGCTGACTTGGTTTTCTTCAGCTTCGTCAGAAGTTGAGTTGTTGCTGAGACATGAGGATTGAGGGTTGAATTCATGGACAGGTTGAGAGAATGGAGGGCTGTGAAAGTTGCTCAAGATTCTGTTAAAATGGAAGGCTGGTATATTGCTCTGCTCTATCAGGCCAAGATTAGCTGAAAATGGAATTTGGTTTTCGGCGGCAAGATAGTGAATACCTGTGAGCTCACCTGGAAGCATGGCTGAAATTCTTGTGATGATACTGGAAGGTTTTGTTTTGTATTGTATTCAGAGATTGTAGTAGGAGGGAATGGCAAGAGGAGAGGAGGGTTTTATAGGAGAAAGAAAAGAAAAAAAAGCTAATGAAGTGGGCCAATTTTCAACAAGATAAACAGTATCAGAAATGCTTCATGGGCAGAATTTTTTAAATTTGACATTGGAGGGGTCCACCAGAATGGAATTATCTAAATAGTTAACATCAAGTACCTAATTCTCATCCCTGCTCTTTTTTTTTTAACTGGACTAACTGGGGAAGCAACACCTTATGTAGATTCTTCTCTAATTTGTGATAATTTATATTGGCACTTTCCTCCTGTGTTCCTTTGTCCCAGTCATTTATGTGTAGTATCTTGTCAAGGCAAGAGCTCCATTCAGTTTCACCATTCTGAACAGCCTCGGGTGAACGGTGGGTCTTGATTGTCCCCTGTCAATACTCTACTGTAGCAATGTCAATGGAACGGATAGTCCTATACTTTCACAATAGTAAATGATAAACCCATATGTGCCTTACATCAGGTCTATGTCAAGAAAAAATTGGGCTCATTGTGTTCATACATCACTTTTTCCCCTTTAGCCCGCCAAGGCATTATCGATGTGAATGGAGGAAGGGAATAAAAAAGGGATAAAGATCATCTTCATCGATCATCTGAAAAATCTAAAATTTTCATAATCTGTAATCTCTCAGTTATTATCACCGATCATCTTCACCGATGATCTCTTACACTTTATTTACTAAGAAAATATATCCTTTGCCACGTGTTTTACATTCATAAGATGTGGGGTCTCTACTATTATCAGTAAAGAAGGCAAAAGAGAACTTCAATAGCCTCAAATAATCCTTTGTTTTAAATATTGGAAAATTCTTGGCATTGTTTTAATCGGCAGTAATTGACTAGTGGTGGTCAACGGTTAGATGTTGGTGCTTGGCAATTGACAATTAGAAGCCAAAAACAAACATTTGATTTTAAAAAGCTACTTGCGTTGCGTACTCCAACCGCCAACTTTACCATTGCCTTGAATAGCTGAAATAGCACTTGGAAGACCAAAATTAACAGTTGGCTTTCAATTTCCGACACCCATTTAAGATTGCAACACATGTTTTTAAGACCTCACTAAGAAAGGGAAGATAGCTAATTACCAATTGGTTTCTCCTATGATCACTCATTAATTTTATATAAAAAGTTCAGTTGCATCATTATGATGTTAGGCAGTAAGTGTCCCACTGACCCTTCAAGATCATCAACTCTTGATGTTCTTTCATGCCATATCAGAAACAGGCACGTCTCCGTTGAAGTACAAAAAAATACATTTATCATAAATATTATATAACAAAAATGTGTCGGCATATGGCATTAATTGTTCAATCAGTTCATTCTCTTTGTTTAATAATTAGTCTAACGTTGCTAATATAGAATCCTTAAGGCCCACTTGGACCATAATGACGAGAGGATTAATAGAAACAGAATATTAGATCATAAAAAGTCTTAGCGTAATCTCAGAGGAAGCTAATTGAAAACGCAACGGTTTACATTCTAGTTATTTGTTTAATAGAGTTGAATATTCTATTCAGAGCTTTTTCTTTTATCTTCACTATTAAACTTTGCTGGGTTTCGGTGATCCCCACTATACAACTTCCCTTCTTTTCTAATAACTCAAAAATCCACATCGAGACACATGGTCTGATCGAAACACGTAGTCCAGTTAAGAGATTAAAATAGTAAATGTACGAAGAATAAACTTAGCAAAGGATAGCAATGATTCTGGGATTGATGTGTTTAGAGTTTTTAAGGTTGGAGCGTTGTTGAAATTTATGAGGTTGATAACACATAAAAAAATATAAAATTTTAATTTCACCTAAAAAAAAAAAAAAAGTCTTTTTTCCAGCTCACTCTCTATTCATTGGAGCCTCTCCCCTTCTCCTTTCTTCTTCTTTCTTTTTCTTCTCTTTCTTTTCTTTGCAACTCTTATAGGTATTTCACCATAAAAATTTTTTAAATCTAACTTAAGTATTAGATGAAAAAATCTAACTTAAGTATTAGATGGTCCTCATCGAAGGTATTTATTTAGTAAATTCTTAACTCATTTTCTTTATTTTGCAGGTTCTCATCGCTAAAATTGCTCATTGTGAGATTTGTATAATGAAATAAGAGGAAATTTATCCTATAAGATTGAAGAAAACAGAATTAAAATTTATTTTTGATGAAGATAGGTATTTATACTCCTATCCATACAGGATACCTCTAGTGTATGTCTCTTATAAGTCATTATACTTTCAATATAAACTTTTCAATCGAATTATTGATATTCAGTCGACTAAAATTATATTTTTTTTAACATACGGTCAGGATTAAAACATGTAAAATGCTGCATCTGAAAGGCGGAGAGATCAATTATTAAAAATCAGAGCGCTAAAGTATCTAAACTATTATGATATTCTCCAAATTCCTTTAAAAAGAAATTCAGATAATTTTTTTAAGTGATTATTTATACATATAATTAAATCGAGAATATTATAAATGTATATATGTATCATGATCTTAAGCGGTTCATATTTTATACCTTATAACTCCCAGAACTTTCTTTGCATGTCAAAATGACAAATAACTAAAAGCACAAGATTCCTTAAAACTCATCCATACACATAGAAAAGAAACCTTGCTGATTAAACAAACTCGTGCTTGGATATCACATGGCAGCCTTTGATTTGTTTCTTTATGCATATTAATTTATTGGGTGCATTTTGATCACTGTGCTTGTTGCACTATTACGTGGATAAGAGCTGGCTTAGCTGTTAGCCGAAACCCTGTAAAATATTATGTGGTTATATGCAAATTAGGTATGGTGACAGCTTCACCGCTAGATGCTTGACATGTAGTCATCTACGAAGTTGGAAAAGATGAAAGAAAAAAGAAAAGGCATTACAGGTTCTACAGTGTGAATCAAAGAAAAGAGAAAAGGAATTTGCAGTAAAAAATTGTTGGTTACTTTTGATTGTAGCCACACAAAATGAAGATACGGAATTTGCTTTGATTTACCATGAAGGATGTTGAGTGGACCCTCCATTCGTATATGTAATAATATTTACGAAGTAGAAGAAGTATATCTTAGAGCACTGAAACCTGCCAAAATAAGTTGGACAAGACATGATAGACAGAGAAAAGGTATATAGAAACAGTGTCTGCAATTTATAAAATGTTTGTACTCTTGTGCATGCTATTTGTGGATGGTAAATTTGCAAAAGAAGATTAATTTGACTACAACGTCTGAGACAATTCTGCAAGATTTTCTTTTCTCAAATTCTATAAGATTATTTTTTCTCAAATTATTTTTTATTTATCTTCTTATTGTAAATAGGTATTATAATTGTGGAGATTAAAAAAAAATTTAAAATAGGCAGATGACATTTATATATAACCACTTCAATATTTAAGTCCGTAAAAAATTTTTAATATAAGTTTATAATTATAAAAAAAATTGAATTACTTAATATATTCAAAATTTTCTGTTCATAAAATATTTGATGAGGACTATAATTTTCTTAAATAACAGAACTAATAACATGTTTGAAAATATCCTTTTAAATACAGAATTGACTCAATAATGTATTTTGAAATTTAAATATATTTTTTATTTTTTTGAAAAATATGCAGTTGATCTCAATAAAATATTATGAAATCAGCAATATATCTATTAATATAAAACTATATATCTAATGAGTATGGTTGAAAAACGAATTCTAGTGGATGTATAATTAGAATTTGTGCTGAGACTCAGCCACATAACAATCATTTTTTGAAATTGGACTGATCAAGACTCAAGAGATTGATTGAAAACCAAGCGAGTATAAGGCACTTCAAATTTTCAACCACAGGCAACAGAAGGAACTGTGCCAGGCTAAAATTCATAAAAATGGTTTGATTTGATTAATCATTGACAAATACTGGAAGAAGGACCAATTCTCAGGGTCCTACCAAATGAAGAAAACAACAAAAAACATGAAAAAGCAAAAAAAAAAAAAAAGAGAGAGAGAGAGAGAGATCATGATCTCATCAATTCTATTGCTGCACTTGCTTTTTTATTATCCACAAATCCTCAAACATGCCTAGTCTAAAATTTAGTCATAGCTAAAATAGGGACAGAGACAGAAGGGGGAAGGCACCACAAAATGACGAAAGTGCTTGGCACAGAGGGGGACTGGATTTAACAGCTCCCATATGGTAACAAACATATATATTGGATGAGCCAACACTACACAACACATAAGATAAAATAAAATACTTGCTCATGCATACACACACGGCCCCCATGGGTCACACATATTTCTTGCTACCATGGTGTGCCGCGCGCACCACCCACGCTCCACCAATTTGTACCACTGCCACTGCGCCTGTCAACTCACTACATAAGAACCCATTTTCTCACCTCTCCCTGGACATACACTGTCCCATTATCACAATCAAGATTAATATAGTCCGACTATAAAACTTACATCACGAGCAAGACAAAAAATTCATCATATTACCAATTATAAAATTTAATAACTGCTGGACTTCACTATCCCTAGACGAGACCGGACCTAAGAAAATAACGTTAATCCAAAATACATGGAGTAATCTTTAGTTGATCGATTTATCATTTTAAGTCTGGACCCAGACATGCGAGACAGTCTGAATCGTCCGTGAGCCCAGGTTCGATGAGAAAATACCCATTCTAGTGATGTGACTTGATGAAAGATAGTAAGTACAGTCACTTCACAACTCTATCTGCATACACGTCGGGGGAATTAAATTGCCGCCGGGCGTAAAAAGAAGATCTGACACGTCTGTACATACAAACCTGTGTGACAGAGATGGATGGTAGAGAAACAGTTGGACGCAATTATTAAATAAAAGAAAAGGAATAAAATGATTGAGACATTTATCTCTCCATCTAAATTTACATATACCGAAAAATCCTATTTTTTAAATTTCAAAACATCAAAATTCATTCCTAAATTTTAAAAATATATATATATTTTTTTTAATTTTCAAAATTACTAAAAATTCATTAGTATATATCACATGAAAAATTCTCACTTTTTCATTTTAAATTTTTATTTTTTTAATTATCAACGAACTTTTTAAAATCGGCTAGTTTAAGATAAAATTTTCTCCTTCTTATTTTAAAATTTTCTGCTTTAACCATTTTTTCTTTTATCATTCCATTTACTCTATTATTTTTTTCTCCCTATTTTATTCTCTTTCTCTATCATTTGCTTTCTCTTTCTACTTTTCTTCTATTTTCTCATATTTTCTTTTATTCTCTTATATTTTTTTAGTAACTCTCATTTTCTTCTTTTTATTTACCTTCCAATTTCTTTCCTTTTTCTCCACTTTACTTTTCCTTTTTATTTGCCTCCCAATTTCTTTTCCTTTTCTCTAATTTGCTTTTCCCTCTTCCCATCATTTTTTTCCATTTTTTCTCATTTTGTTTTCTTGTCTCAATATTCTCCTATAGAAAAGAATACATTCTCCTATTTTCTTTCTTTTCTATGCTTTTATCTCATTTTAATTCTTTTTCTCTCATTTTCCTTTGTTCCCTTATTATTTTCTCTCTTTTCATGCATATTCTCTTTTTTTTTTTCCTTTCTACCATTTCCTCTCATTTTTTTATTTTCTCTTATTTTCATTTTTTTATTTTTCTAATATGTTTTCTTTTTCTCATCATTTCTGATATTTTCTCTCATTTTCATTTTTTTATACTTTTCTTTTATTTCTTGTTTTGGCTCATTTTATATCTTGCACATTTCACTTCATTATCTTTATTTTCACTTATTATAATGTAGTTCAAATATTTACTATACATAAATAAAAATATAATTTTAATCTTACAAAATTAATATAAAGGATGGTAATAAAATTATTATCTTAATAGAAAATAATTTTTATTATTTTTTAAATTTACCGATGAATCTGAATCTATTGGTAAATTTATTAATGAATTTACTATTTATTTTTTATTTATCAATTTACATGAATTTGAAACCCATTAATAAATTTATTAGTGAATTTAATTCTATTTTTTTAAGTTTAATTAATACCAAAGTAAATTATTAATAAATCAAAATTTGCTAGTAAAAAAGTTACAAATAAAGTTTATAGCAACTAATGAATTTTTATTAAACTATCAAAAAAATTCATTGATAACATGAAAAAAAAAATTCTCAAATAGAAAGATTATCAAATTTGTTTTTCAAAAATTAATTATACTGGTCGATGATCGTCATGTTTTTTATACCTTGGAGTGAAGCTGAACCCTGGAGAAGGATATAGATCAAAACTTATTAGAACCCCCTAAGCAGACTCGTCCAATATCATGTACTCCAGTCCGTGATCAAGGCAGGCCGAATTGACCCACACGCGGGTTCACCAGGAGATAGCCTAGTCCGGTGATGTGATGAAAGGTAGGAGAGCAGACCCAATCACCTCATAGTCTTATCAACATGCGCGCCGAGTGAATTAAATGACCGTATGATAGAAAGATGTATACTGGTACATACGGACCATATCATTTAGGTCCATACGTATGGACCTGAGTGATAGGAATAAGGTGACGGTTTTGTATTTAGAGAACAAAAGGAAAAGAGATAAAAATGGAGAGATGTGATCTTTCCTAATTAAACTTACTCTCACACCTGTTTTTTAGATTTCAGAACACCAATATCTACTAAAATAGTTATTGGATTATCCTCGACTATCATAAATTTCACAAAATATATTTTTTTATCTTACAACACTAAACTTTTCAATCGTGTCATAATTTTAATTATAAAAATATATGTAAATTTGAGCCACATAAATAACAACTTGACTCGTCAGCTCACCACCTGAAATGACACACTTGAAAACTCTGTAAGACCACAGGCCACCACATCAAAGTCCCTCCGTTAATTTCAAGCCCCCCCTTTTTAAAGGCTTCCCCGTCGTGGAGTCAGCAATTTAGCATTTGTAAACCTGTAAGCTGTGTGCATTTGTCTCCACTCTATCCCCACCCAAACAACTCCTTTCCTTTCCTTTCCCTCAAGAAAAAAGAAAAATCCCCATTATGAGGTCATCCATCCAAACTTTATAATGATTGGCTGCAAGAGGATAAGCTCCTCACCAGCACCATATAATTATTCTACAATCTTTCCACTTCAGCCAATTTCTTCATTTTTTTAAACAAACCCAATACCTCTCTACATCTCTCTGTAACTTTGTCTTATAATAATAATAACAATGGTGGATGGTGCATTTAGAAAAAATAATAACTATAAAATATAACTTGCGCGCATGTCTAGTTTTTGCTTAAGGTCATAATCCACTAACAAATAATGTGCAGGTTAAAGTTGTTTAGGTGCTTTAAAAGAGTCAAGTTGGCTTTTTTTACTCATTAAATAATTATATTATTAGATAACACATCATCTTCATTATCTCTTAATTAATCACTGTTTAATTAATGGTGACGTGTCGATGTGTGAGAACTTCAAAGACAGACGATCATTGGATATTTTCTGGATGAAAGGATTGGTCACCATCAACAATTCTTCCTAGTACGTACTGGCACAAAAGTTACAGTGTTGCCAAACTTGGAACCAGTAGACGTGCCACAGTGATCAATCCCCATCTTTACTTTTATTATTATTATTATTATTATTATTATTATTATTATGAGATGGTGAGAGTCGACAAGTGTTGTCAATCGTGCAGATTAAAGTTCTCTTTCTGGTTAATTGATAGGTTGCCTCCATAGTCCTTTAATAGTGATCACAGTGATCGCACGCCATCTTTTTCAATAAGGAATGAGGATGATAATTGATAAACAATTAAAAATTAGGGGTCAAAATATAATAATAGTTGAAGCTTTCTCTCTGAGAAGTATGAATGAATGATTGATGAGGATTCTGCGAAGTAGGAAAAACAAATGAGAGAGGGCCTTTAACTTTGATGGTTCATTGGGTAAGCTAGGCCCACCATTAGGAAGCCAATTCTGTAATGACATCAATACTCAAGCATATACTCGACACAGGCAATGTGGAAAATGCACAATGCATTACCCATCATCATCATCTTTGAACCTAACCAAATAACTGGCGTAAGCATATGCATGTCAACTTCAAAGCTTTTGGCTTCTCCATTAGGAAGTTAATTGCATCACTAACTATTACATTCAATTTATAAATAAATAAATAATAAAATAAAATTATTTTAACTCTTTTTTTTTAAGGCTTGCAAGAAGAAATGATTTTGATAGTTACAAAAATATTGAAACAATCTAATGTATATGTGAGATTTTGATTTTCTTTTCATTCTATGGAACCACTTCAAAATTTTATTTCCTTCATCTTCAAAGGTAATTTGTAAATCTCCCCATTATAGCCAAAGAAAGAAAAAGGTGATCAAAGCTATAGACTAAGCTTTCTATCCATTTACTATTAATACGTCTACACAACTATATCAGATGTTTTATAATTTTGTCCTAAATTTGTAATATTATTATAATAGTTTGACAATAATACTATTTTTATTGCTAAATAAATCCCTATGTCTAATATGTAAATTTACTTTATATATCCAATTCCTCTAGATTTTATTGGTTTAAAAAACATTACAACTTTACTATTTTTCATTTAGTTAAAATTTTTAATTTTAAATAAAAAATCCTAAATTTTAAATTTATAGTAATAGTAATAACTTTTCAAATTAATTTTAATTAAATTTAAATAAACTTATATCGTATGATATATATCAATATTTTTGTTGCATAAACAATTTTATTAATTAGAATTGAACCTTAATTAATATATTAACTTTTTAAAATTATACAATTAAAATAATTAATTTTTCTCTTACTTAAATAATAATTTTAATGGAGAATTTTAAATAATTAAAAGCTTTTTTTGAAATCTAAGTAATTAAAAGTTTAAAATTTTAATTCAAATTTAATTCAAATTAATGAAGTTATTTATATAGTAAAAATAATAATACATGGTGAGTGTCGTGAGTTAATATAAATCTAATTAAAATTAATTTAAAAATTGTAAAAATTATAATAAATTTAAATGTTGAAATTTTTTATTTAAAAATAAAAGTTTTACATATAAATATGAAAATCTGTAAAATTATGATTTTTTAGTCATTAGAATTATTGCTAAATAAATTCTTAAATATGTGAATTTATTTTATATATCCAATTCTTCTATATCCATATTTATATTTAAGATTCCAGAATTAATAATTTGATGTTGCTTCATCCAAATTAAAAGAATTGGGAAAGTTCTTGAATGATTTCAGTGCATACTTTTTATGTTGACCAAATGCTTTACCCAAACGAACCAAGAAATTGGGTCTTGCAGTGTAAAATGTCGACTGAAAAGCATAAAATACAAGTGAAAGTTCACAGAGCAAACCAAGGCCATACGTTAATGGTCATCAGTGGTAATGATCATTTTCATTAAATCTTGAGAATTCAGACACCTGGAGACCCGTACTCTCTCGGCGTCACCATTTGAATTGGACAAACGACTTTTGCTCTTCCGTTTTTTTTTTTTTTTTTTTTTTTTGTTTTGTTTTATTTATTATTTTTTTTAATGCAAATTTGCATTAAAGCATAAAATGGGCAAAGTTATACATGAAGACATTAAGGCCAAATTAATTTAGATCCAAGGACACTAATTATTAACTGAGAATCTTAAAAATCCAACCCAGAGAACATAATCAAAACCTCCTCAAAAAAAATCAACTCAATGGAATCAAATCAAAGACCCATGAAATCAAACCCACCCCTATCCTATAAAACCCTAAATCTGGCAAACAGTAAGCAATCAAAGTTGCACCACATCTTCTCCGCCGCAGCCAAGTTTTCCATCCACAACCACTATATATGAGGGAATTAGCAATCAACTCAGAAAACCTATAGAGATGAACAAAGACACCAAATACAAAGAGACTCCAAATTAAAACATTGGAAAACATGCAACTCCGGACTTCTCTAATGTCTTGAGATGCAAAGAAGTGCGGGCTTTTTGCAAAATTAGGGGTGAGAGAAAAATTATTTGTGGATTTAGGATTGGAGAAAAATTATTTGCGGATTTGGGGTTGGACTGTCAGGTGGCAGCCGAAAAGAGAGTCTGACACCTATTTGACAGGCGCCATATTTGTGGATTTAGGATTAGAGAAAAATTATTTGCGGATTTGGGGTTTGACTGCCAGGTGGCAGCCGGAAAGAGAGCCTGGCGCCTATTTGACAGGCGCCAGAGTCTGGCGCCTATTTGACAGGCGCCAGAGTCTGGCGCCTATTTGACAGGCGCCAGAGTCTGGCGCCTATTTGACAGGCGCCAGAGTCTGGCGCCTATTTGACAGGCGCCAGAGTCTGGCGCCTATTTGACAGGCGCCAGAGTCTGGCGCCTATTTGACAGGCGCCAGAGTCTGGCGCCTATTTGACAGGCGCCAGAGTCTAGCGCCCATTTGACAGGCGTCAGAGCCTGTCGCCATTCTAAATGGCGCCAGCCTTTTTTTTTTTTTTTTTTAAGAATGGCCTGGCGCCACTTAGAGTGGCGCTATTTTTTAAGAATGGCCTGGCGCCACTCTAAGTGGCACCAGGCCATTATTTTTTTTATTATTTTTTATTTAATTAATATATAAATGTATAAATATTTAAAATTATAAAAGTTAAATTTATTTTTATTAGAATGCTATTATGCAGTCGTATATAATCACAGAATAATATAATAATATTAATGTCCTAATATTTTGGAGAGTTATGAAATATATTATTATATAATTTGATAACTGCTAGACTTTTCTTACTTTAGGGGAAGCTAAACCCGAAAAAGTGAAATAGGTCTAAGGTCTCAGAAACCCACTTCATTTAGTCGGTCCAGCATCTTCGATCCTGACTCAGACAGACACGAGGCAGATCGAACTGCCCGCGAGTCTGGGTCCAGCACGAGGAGTCCAGCCCGGTGATGTGACTTGAAGAAGGACAGTAAGCCTAGTCAATTCACAGCTCTGCCGCATGCGTACTGAAAGAATTAAATGGTCGCCTAACGTGAAGAGGGGGTCCTGACACTTTCGTACTAGCGATCTAAGCACTTTCCATTGTAATTAGATAATATTAGATATTTTTATAATAATAAATATTTTTTATAATTTTAATATATTAATATTTAATAAATTTTATTATTAATTTTAAATAAAAAATTACTGTAATATATAATTTCATAATTATAAAATTAATATTATACTGCGATTAGATATATAAAAATAATTCAGTTGTAATTAGATATATAAAAATAATTTAATAATGTTGTATATATTTATTTAATGATACCCGTAGCGTAGCAGTTCAGCAATGACGCTTGCAGGAGATTGGTAGGTGATATTCTCAGCATTTAAAACCTCGTTGTTCGAGGCAGAACACAGTGGCTCCACCGAAGCCTTCTCCTTCTCAGCAGGAGGAAGAACAGGAGTTGGTTATTCCGAAACCCGGGCTTTCTTCGAGATTGGTGCCACGGGGAAAGCTTCGTTAGAAGAGGCTCGCTTGCCTACGGCCTCTTTAAAAGCAATGCCGGCACCCATGGAGGACTTGTTCCCCGTCCTGTCCTTAGGAACATTTTGCTTAATGGGAACGACCTCCGCCTAGCCCACGGGAGCATCCTCAGCGGCCGGAAGGGTCTCATTACTCTCCTCAACAACGCCTTCAGCAACAAAACCAGCCTCACCCCCTCCAGGCAAAGTTTTCTCAGGGGATTCCTCGATGGCGAGCAACTCCTGGGACAACGGGACCGAGGTCGGCTTGGGCTTCGGAACCGTGAAAGACTGGAAGACGAATGTGACAGGCTATGACCCGAGGTCTTTGAAGTCCCCGAACGACGACCTGTAGTGCTTGGCCGCGAGGTCGAGACAAGGGTAACGGTCCTGTCCATCGATCTGGAGGAGATGACCTGGGCCACTTCCCGAGTAGCATCGGCCCCTAGGCCACTTCTCGAGTAGCATCGGCCACTGACTGCCCAGCCCGGAAGGCGTCCAGTGCCGCTCTCATGCTCTCCCGAGATAGAGCAAAATTCTTGGGAGGCTTGATATTGTCCATGGGAACTTGGAAAGCTGCAGAGACCCAAAACCAAAACAAGTTAGGAAGGCATTCGAGGAAAATCAAGAAGGGAAAAACAAAGCAATTAAACGAAGTCAAATACCCGCATCCCTGTAGTCTTGAAGACTGACACAAACATGCATTTTTCGACATCATACTTCTGTTCAACAGAAGTCAGACAAAGGTAGCCGACCTGTTCAGAAAGGCTTAGCTGGGGCAGATCGTTGCAGCCTAGAGGGACATCTTTCCAAGAGAGGTCCACCTCCCAAGACAACCCGGAGTCCTTTTTCAGCTCTACCCATTGCGAACTCCTCTACCCAGCCTTTGATTGGGTCCTTGTGACCCGAAAAGATGGACAGCCCACCTCGGGGGGCAAAATAGTAAAAGCCCTTACTCGCCCTAACCAGCCGAAAAAAGGTAACAAATAAATGTGCTATGGGCGTGAATCGGGGCTCAGATTGATAGATTCAAAAGAGCACATGAACAGAATGGAATTGGGAGCCAGCATCCGAGGGATTATTTCGAAATACCAGAAAACCTCAATAAAAAAGGGGAGAAGGGAAAAGTTAAACCGTACTCACGCTCTTTAACAAAGAAGACCAAACTGCAGTCTTTCTGAGGGTCAATTAGACCAGAAGGAGGAGGATCGGGAAGAACGATCCTCTCATTACGATAGGAATGAGCCCAGATATGGAAGAGAGGGGTATCCATATACTTCCGAGAAAAGAAAATTTTCAAGGTGGAGGGAGTAATACTAGACTCTTGATTAATAAAAAGCGTACCTTGAAGACGATGGGGCAGAAAGACAGAGAAGAAAATTTGAATTTTGAAACAGTGAAGTGAAGAAGAGTCGTCTTGATGGGAACAATCCTCGGGCCATGCGGTCATAATGGTCATAATGGGTTCTCGATATTTACTCCCTCATCACTCATGCAATAATTGATGAGGAGGTAAAGAAGCAATTGATGATCGCTGGGTTTGGGTCGAGCCCATAATGGCAGCACTAGTCCAAGGCCGGCCTAGCCCATTCGGACTTGATTCAACGGATCGGGCCTCCCTTGAGTCTCAGTCTCCCCACCCCAAGTTCGGCCATGAGACTTAACAGAAAAGAGACCTAGCAGTCCAGTCTAATTAAAGCACACAACACCCTCCTCTTACACCAAACTTAACCGACTATTGTAAAAACTATTTTTCTGAATATCAGAATATCAAGCTCTGTTGGGCCTAAGGTCAGGGATGACTTCTTGCGAGCACAATGGTAAACACACCCCAATAATGCTAGTGATCAGAATTGAAGCTATTGCAATGAGCTTGAGCTTCAGAGATTTCTCCTTGTCATGGCTCGGCAAATGCTGGAAATGTGAAAGAGAGAATGAGAAGGAGAGAAATAGCAATATTTGCATTGAGCTTTGTACGCGAGGCCATGGCTAATTATATTAGAGCTAGTGAGCTTAAAGAAAGCTACAAGCGCAGTGTGCGTTAATGGCGAATGATTTTCCTGGAAGCTGCCTTCGTTTATATATGGCTTGGTGATTCTCGTCTCGTAGAACCACTGGCCTTTCACTACCTGATTTGGAGAATTCAAACTTCCGAGCAGTAATCAGAATCCTGAAACGCCAAAACTACCCTTGACAGAACATCGAATGGTTTGGTTACAGTGCTGTGAGAGAGACGTAAATTTTGATATAAAGATGGGTATTCTGGGGAAGCTTGGTGTTCGAATTAGAAAACCTTGTCGTTAGCGTGTGCGTATTACACACCAGAGCGTTTCACTGTACCAGTGTGCCCTTGTCAACTATCTGACCTGACGTGGCCAATCCCAATCATTGACGCCTGCTTATCTTTTTGTCTCGAGACTTGAAAAATCACTCTCCCCCTCTCGCTACCAGCTCGTTTCTAAGGCTCTCCCGCTCACTTCCAAGCCTTCCTCTCTATCAATACTCTTATCAATAAATCGCAGATGAAGCCTCACATATTACTCGCAACCAATCTCTGGATTCTACCGTCTCTAAATCTTCATTCTCGTATCAGAAGGTCTCCACCAACTCTCGCATTCCCCAACCGGAACACTGCCATTCACTTCAATCTTCTTCGCCGCCCTGCAATTCTAAGCCCTAATTTCAAGGTCTGTTTGCTATTAAATTTTCTTCTGCATTTCATTTATGAGTGTGCTCGCGTGATTTTAATGCGCATTGCTGTCGATTGGTTAGGTTGTGGAAGCGGTGAGATTTGATGGCCCGATAATCACTATTGAGGGTTTGGAGGACTGTGAGTTGGTGATAGAGACCTGCATTACGCGTACTTTGTCTCCGGTTGTGACGCTGGAGCGCGGTCTTCAGAGCATTCGAGAGGCTGTGGAAGAATTGAAGTTGAATCATCCTCCTTCTAGCAGTGGAATTTTGAGATTCCAGGTAATTAGGAATTTCCAAATGCCAAATACATACTTACACCTTAACTTTACTAAAAAAAAAACCTTGTAGCGCTTGGAACTTTGAAATCTTAACACACCCGAACTATTCAAATTTGTTATTTAGATGACCTGTAATTTTAGGACAAGGTAGCATGGAATATAACACGCTGACATGTATCTGCAAAACTCAAATTGTTAGCTTAATACAATATTGGACAAGAATGCTATAAAATATTCATGCTTTCTGTTGATTTGGGATTGTGAGATCATCTTAATTCAACTTTTAGGAAATTTTTAAAGTTTAGGGAGCCACTAGGCTTATCTAATAAAATTTAGGATGTGAATATGTGTTCTGCTAATTTCCAAATTATATATTATTCCTTTGAAACCATATCTGTTGTAAATATGTGTTCTGCTAATTTCCAAATTTTATATTGTTCCTTTGAAACCATATCTGTTGATTAAAGTGAAAACATAGCATTTGAGATTATATTAGTCAAAACCTGTGTGTTAACTTTTCTCTGCCTATTTCCTTTAAGATTACTGTTCACTTAATTCCTAGCCAGTTTAGGATCTCTGTTTTGGGCAACCTATAAATATGTGATGTTTAGAAATAATTTTGGTTCGTTAATAGTCGGTCATTTTCTCTCAAATTTGATTTCAAAGTTCTCAAGAAGTCGCAGCAAAATTCTGCAGAAGTTGCAGGAACTTTTCCAGGTTATAGTCTAGTGCTAAACTTTCTTTTTTCCTCGCTTCAGTCATTGTTTGAGAACAATGCACCTGATAAAGTAGAGTTGGATTTTATTCTTCTCTGTGTCTGCATGATATCATGATTGAGTGACATTGTTGATGCCTTTTACATGTATATGAGAATCAACTTGTTAGCATTTGCCTTCACATTTCTGCAGTAAGTCATGCATGAAAGGTTCCACTGCAAAATGAATATCAGGGGAAATAATGGAGATTGACAGATGTTCAATGTTGTCAAAATTTATTTTTGAATTTTATGGGAAAAACAGATCATTTGATTAGTTTTTGCAATTCGACTATGCATTTACAGGTTGCTGTGCCTCCTGGTCCAAAAGCTTTGAATTGGTTCTGCTGTCAACTAGAATCATCTAGAGTGTTTCCTCAATTTTTTGTTTCTAAGGAGGCTGAAAATCCATCATGTAAATCTCTCTATCTGAACAGAACACGTGGAGTTTTTGGAATTGGAGCTGCAATTTACTTTATTCAGTCCTCTCATACAGTGGGGGAGCATAAATCAATAAGGAGGTTCATTTTGTTCTTTTGCTTTAGTGACTTTCTTTTTTTCAACAATCTATGACATGGTTCTTGATATGCCAATTGAGATTGTACATTGTGATAATGTGTGGGTATGTAGCTTGCTACTACTATATGAACAGAGTTGAACTCAGAATGGATTTCTAAGAATAGAACATCATATTCATGGATAACTTTGTTTGCGTCTATCTAGGATAGCTGCATCTAACATCATTCCTGGTAGTACTATAAATGAGTCAGCTTGATAAAAGCTTAGTTCGAGCTTAGTTTGTTTCTAAATGTGCCAAGTCCGAGCCTAATTTTTTAGTTTATTTAATCAATGAATAAGTTGGAGTTCATGAATGCTCAGTTTGTTAAGGTTTCTGAGCTAGATCGTTCATAGGCTCGCAAATTGGTTTGTTGAACAAGCTCACAAGTTGGCTTATTTATAGGTTCTCTTTAGGATCTTTTGTAGGGTTGCGAGCATGCTTGTTAAATTGGCTACGAGTAGGTCAGATACAGTTAATGAAAGCATGCTCTTATATAGGTTCAACAAATTAATTGAGTTTCATATTTTGTTTGTTTGTTTGATATTGAAAAACAAAATCAGAATTCAATTTTATCCTATAATTAGTAATAATTAAAATCAATTCTTATCAAATTTCATAAATTTGAAATGAATTTCATTATACTAAATTAATGGTATTTTTTGACTAAAATATCCATATTAAACAATTTTTCTTAATCATCTGCCTAGTACTTGTTTCACTTTCTTATTAATTTCCCATACCTGAGGGCTTGGTGTGCCTGGAGTACAGAGGCGTGACTTGCTTCGCCTTTGCAACATGGCCTGCCTAGAGGCCTTTCAGGGCCTTCTATATGTTGCTCGCTTTGCACCTTTCACAACGTTGGGCGCTGGGTAAGGCTAGGTGATAACCCAGTGCATTGCTTGGATGATGCGTGCCTAGGTTGCAGCAAGTGAGTGCCTAACAGGTCCGAGGTGTGAGGCGACGTAGGCTATGCCTTCGTGAAATAATTTTTTTCTTAAACAACAAAAGAAGAAGAATAAGTTGAACCCTAGCCTTCTCTTTTGCAAGCCAGCAGCTGGAGTTCTTTCCACAACCTTAAAGTTATTGATAGGCGTTTGTCGAAGCCGTCAAAAATAAACCTATTAAACAATCAACAATAAACTTGTAGATAGTGGCAATAGGGTCGAACCACAGGGAATTGACACCAATGATTTTCCTAATAATGACTAGGTCAAGTAAATAACAAGTAATTAAAAGAGGGGGTTTTGAGTTGATGGATTAACACTAAATAGCAAAAGAAAGCAATAATTTAAAGATGAGTAAATCAATAAGAGAAAAGCTTCTAGTTGAAGTATGGATCTTATTTCAGATTGTTTAGAATTGATCATTGATTCTTTAACACTCCTATTTATTCCAATAAATTAGTTTAGGATGTGGAAGACGCTTCTCACAATCCAAATTCCTCCTTAGTTTTAGTTTGATTAGGAAACGTTCGCTAATCAAATCACTAGTTAACAAGTTGCCAAGGAACGTCCTTGGGGCCTTTGGCATCGAACAACTCTTAACTGCATTAAGACTTAGAGAAACCTAATTCTAACCTTGCCAACCGCGTGGTCAAGTTTAGATTATGCAACTTGATTAAATGTGTGTTTAAATAATCTAAGCAATTACGGACCTAAACCATTCAAACAATTTGTTACTCAAGCAATTTAAAAGCAATGGGCCCTTATTGATTCTAAAAGCAAAGTAATAATTATGGAAAGCTCAAATTGCATAAATATTGAAAATAAATAGAAGTTTAACAATGGAGATTTAAATCTCCCAATTCATCACAAAATCTGAAATTCACCAATTTCAACTAGAAAAGAATGGATTTAGCCACTCATGGTGGACTAAATACACAAAAAGATGAAAAGAAAAGAAAAGGGAAGAGCTGCAGAGTTTCTGGCGAGAGGAAGAGGAGGCTCAATAGCTCCTCAGAAGATGCCTTTGCTGGTTTGGAGGCTCTCCTTTTATAGCTGAAGAATTCTATCTATCTAGGGTTTTGAAATCCCTTTTTGATTTGGTGTTTGACTCCTCTTTTGATGTTGAATTTAATTGCAATTGGAATTCCTTGGATGAGAAGCTCTTTCGTGACTCTTGGTTTTATGTTGGTAGTGATTGGGTTGGATTTGGACATCTGAAAATTCGGATTTCTGTTTTCTGCCCAATTTCCCGCTCTGCTGTCAGTTTCTGCTGTCAAAGTGATTTGCCCGGTGATTTGACCAGTTTCTTCAAGTGATTGGGCAAATCACTGACCCAATCACTTTTCTGTGAGTCAGTCCAGTTTTCTGCTCTCTGTCTTCTGCGAGTGATTTGGCCAGTGTCTTCGAGTGTCTTAGGCAAATCACTACCCATATCACTTCTGCCTGTTGCCTCCAGGTTTCTGCTGTCAAAGTGATTTGCCCGGTGATTTGAGTGTTTTGGGCAAATCACTGACCCAATCACTTTTCTGTCAATTTTCTGCACTTTTTCTCCAATTTTCCAATTTCTTCCTTTTCTGTAAAAACAAGATAAAAACCATAAATTAAACTAAAAAATGCGTAAATAAGCAATAAAAAGGATAATAAAAATGCGGCTAATTTATGCTTGATCAGTTATATATCTCATCTTTTTTCTCTATTTCTCTCCTCCTCCTCCTCCTCTTTCTCTCTCTCTCTCCTCTCCTGTCTTTGTTCTACTCTCTTTCTCCTAAAATGATTGGTGCAGCAGCCGGCAGTTCACCCATCTTTTTATTATATTTTTGTTATTATTTTTTTATATTCTCTCTTTATTCTGTTCTCTCCTCTCTCCTCTCTTCATTCTTCCCTCTCTAATGCTATTAGCTGCAAATTTTTTTTCTTCTTATTTTTTTGTTAGTTTTGATTATTTCTAATTGTTTGTTTCTTTTTTTTGTTGATTGCTTTTTTTGTTAGATGGGCATTGTTTAGTTGCTTGTTAATTTTTATTGGCTATGATGACACATCAAAAAGGCCCTCACCTCGCGTTGCCTCTTGCATAGTTATTAAAGGCTTAAGGCGTACTAAGGTGCAAAAGTGGTTCTTGGCCTAGGCGCATCCACGCCTGAATGGAGCAAGGCGTAACACATAAAATTTAGTAAAAATGCAATTTTAGGTAATCAATAGGCATTGGACCTAAATAACATGTTAATATATATATATATATATATATATATATATATATTCCTTTAGGCATATATGACATTTGATCAAGAAATATATTACTCAAAAAGCATGTTAATGTCTTTGTTGAAAGAAAAAAAGAAGAAGCAACATTACAATACTATCATAAATTACTCATATAGATTTGTCAATGGTATTGAAAAAGGATAATTCTGATAAACCAAAAATTTAGTACAAAAAGCAGTTAAAATAAGAAAGAGAATATTGAAAACAATGTACAAGAAAGTTTCGTATAGGTTCCTAATTAGTTAGCTTAATCCTAATAAGTAATTGTCTATACAAGTGTACCTAATCTCTTGATGAAATGCACTAAATTTTCTCTTATTCTGCTAATATTTATTAAGTTCGTTTCTATGTGCATTTTCATAGTTCACTTTTCTGTTGATGATTTTGTTGGTTTCATATTCTTTGAGGAAAGTGAAATGGAGGAAACAGAAGTTAGGGTGAGAAGGAGCTTATCAAGCCCAAATGAGCTAATAAAAGAGCTCAAATATATGGGTTTATTGAGCTTAAAACAAGTGTGTAAACTGGTTTATAATATAAATAGGCCTGCTCATTTTTATTATAAATGAGCCGAGTTTGAGTCTTCATATTAAAGGTTGAATCGAGCTTGATTCTAAACTATTCAAAGCTCAGCTTGTTTTCATTGTTTCATTCCCTGAGTAAGTTGAGTTGATGTCATTAGATTTTTGTTCATAGATACAAGAGGAATAGACACTGGGCCATTATGACTGTGGGATAAAATGGTGATAGAATCCTTCTAATCATGTGTATTCTTTGGGCTTTTCAAGAATGTTTTCAGGCATTTCTTTTTTGAATCAAGAAGGAAATGGACAACACCTATGATTGATGTTAATGTAGTAAAATTTTGTAGTTCAACATTTTCTTTGATTTGATGTAGTGGCTAAGTAATGCCCATGTAGTTTGTCTGCAGGTATGTCTCAAGTGATTCTGTGAACATGGCAACTTATGGTTTCGTGGATGCTAAGTTTGATACTTTCTCATCTTCAATTAAGCATGAGGCTGGTTCGTTTTATCTTGTAATTCCTGAGGTGCTTACATTCTTTTGTATCTCTTCAAGGCAACTTTTAGTGTTTGTCTTCCTATGGATTATGGTTTTATGATCACCAATAATTGGTGTGTAAATATCTTTAAGTTCAGTTGATTACACCACCCTACATGTTAAATGCTCGTGGTAAATCTAGTTTGAATTTTTAACAGATTGAATTAGATGAACATGAGGACTTCTCCATTTTATCAGCGACCCTAGCATGGGATGCTGCCTTGTTTTGCACATTTAAACAAGCAATTCAATCTTTTGAGTCATCTATTTATGAGGTAATATGATGTCCTCTTTTTTGCAATATTGTACTGTGTGGTTTTTCTTTTGGTTATTAACTTTGTAAGCATCAATAGTTCAATATGATATTGATGAAAGAGCTTGTATGATACCAAGATAACATTGTCCACTTCATTGGCTCTAAATTATTTATTCAAAATTGATGTCTGTGCTTATTTTTCAGAACCTTTAAATTAAAAGTGCTAGATGTGAACTATATAATGCTTGATGTTCTTTCATATTATATGAGTTGTAGCAAGTATTATTGCAATTAGTTTAGATTCTTAGTCTTTTTTCTTTGTTTAACATGTTGACGCAATACGAGGAGACTTAATTTAGCAAATTATTTAATTTAATTGTTCATTGTGAGGAATAAGACTACTTCATCTACTATAAATACCAATATCATCTAGGTATTTATTAGAAAAGACTTTTTCTATGATTGACAATTAATTTTGGAATTAATAGAAGTTTTGAATTTGTTTTTGATCTCTTTATGAGCATTTGTTTCTCTTGTTCTATTGGTTTTGCCTCAAATTTGTATAAGAGCCCAAAAATCGTACCTGCATTTTTTTTCTTCAAAATTTTCTTAATTTACCATTAAACAAACAAAACCTCTGTTGCTACAAAGCCTGCAACCTTCGCCTCATTAAAACACAACATCACTGGCATCCATAGGTGACCTCCAGCTGACTTCAATGGTGCAAATCTGACTACCTACGCTTGCCTAGAAGCCAAGATTCATTTGGATAAAATCTCTGCCCATATTGGGACCTGCTAGAACATGCAATTGATTCCAGTGCCTGGACCTTCCCAGATCTTTGCCCTTGTTTTTGTTGTCGAAATTCCACTCTGAGGACCCTAAGTATTGACCAGGTCAAGCCAAAACCATTATTACCTGGAATGCAGTATATAAGGGGTTGCGGTATGGGGAAAGGAGCATTATGCAGTCTTCCAACTCAATTTAGCAATTACGATATCTTTTCATTGTAAAACTGGGCTTTTTATATTTCTATTATTTAGGAAATTAAATTAGGAAGTAATATTGTTTTAATACTCATTAGTAATTATTAGTGCTTTCTTATTTTAGGATTCCTAATTCTATGAGGAATAGGAGTAGTTGGTATATTATAAATACCTATGTCCTCTGGCTATTGTATTAGAAAAATACCTTCTCTATGTTTGTGAATTAAATTGAGAATTAATAAAAGTTGAGAATTGGTTTCTCTTGGGATTTTTTTTCTCAGCATCTTTTTGGAATTTGTTTCTCTTATTCTATTGGTTCTACAGCACATGTGATTTTGTGAGTATTGCTTGAGATATGCCATCCTTGATTGAGTGCTAGCATTGTTTAGCCATGCTGTCTGAAGTGCTTCTCTGCAAAATTTGTTAAATATCATAATATAACATGATTTGATTGTTAAAATATTTTATTTGTTTATTATTCTGGTGATTTCTCGTTGCATGGCACCCTTTTTTTTTTTTCTAGCATCCCATTCAGATGTAATATAATTTGAATAAGCCTTTCTTTTTCCACTGTGCCTTCACTCTCTCTGAACTTTATTCTGTACCCTTCTTTTTGTCATTAAATTTTCATTCAGGTGGGTTATCATTTTTGCCCAACTGGAGAAAAATGCGGTTTTAATAACATAAGGTCCGCTCTCAATAGGGTCAATCCGGTGGAGGATAAAACTTTCAGAATGGTACGTATTGTACACTATTTTCAAGGTATACAAGTAGTTCAATGTCTAAATTTTTTATTCCAGTACTCAGTAGTGTGCAAATTTATTACAATTTTAATTTTAAGTGTTCTATCATTTGTTCTTTTTTTTTTTTTTTAAAAAAAAAAAATTCGAAGATGCCCTGCACATCTGGTAAATTAAGTTGAGGTTGGGCTGCTTTCTTCTTCTTCTTCTTCTTCTTCTTCTACTACTACTACTACTACTTTTTTTTTTTTCAAAAAGAAGTTGAGGATGTTGCACAATTGAGATCTTGCAAGGTGTGGAGTTATTTGCTTTGCTCATCAATGCCTAAGTTTGATGGAGGAAATAAAGGAACCTTTTGAAAGTTATCAAACGCAAATCCTACTTCTCAATTGAACTTGAAGACCAATATCCAGTCTTATCAGTAATCAAGAGGCTTGATTTCATTAGACTGCCACAATTAAGCTCCCAAGTGGGCTTCGGAAGGGTGGCTAGAGGGGATTCTGTTCTAACCTTCCATAATTGGCTTCATGCAGTCATGTAGTTGCTGTTGAATAGGTTCATTTATCTCTCCGAACTTGCTCTCTCTTGTGCCCATACTGTGTAAAAGTTTGCACTCATTTGTGTTGGTTCTGCCTAACTTGTTCCTAGTTATCTTGCTTTTTTCCTGGTGCCTACACATAATCAACATGTTTGGGCTCTGTTTTCTTCTAATATTGGATAATCAGTGTAACTGATTCTTTAATAGGTAACCACTCCTTGGTCTTCAGTTTGAAGAACTTACGTGTAACTGTAAGGGTGGAGAGGAGGGGGAATAGAGACTGCTAGGTTACTTTACCTGAAAATTTCAATGATTAAGAAACATATGCTTGTTCTTTGTTTAGTCCTTACGCAATTTGTTCTTCTAGGTTTCTTCTAATGCTGTGTTGTTGGACAGAAGAGATTATCAGAATAACCTCCTGGAACTGGTATCTCCTTTTCCCTGGTAATTGTTCATCCTTTTCTTGTTCTCAATCTTCTTTACTATTGTTGTGCCTGATTTTGTGCAAGCTAAGGCACTCACTACACTTCTGCACTCTTAATAAAACTTTCTGAATGTTTAAATTTGCCAAACTTACTTTGCAGAGAGGGACCGCATTTTTCTGTCAATTTTATTTCAGGATTTCACCAATTATTGGCATTTCCCATAACATGGTATGTTTCAGTTTTGCTAATTTTGTAAAAATATGTTCTTAAATTATCCATTTGTTCAACATCAGTTTTAAGTGGATATTTAAGATGGTGTTTGAGAAGGCTGAAATGAATATGCTATCTGGCAAATCGTGAATCTGGCTTGTCTTTGTGTAGGGTGTTAATAGGGCCTATTTTTTTTTTCACATGGGTGAATAAAATATAGTTTATAGAATTACAAACAATAACTTTTATATTATTTTTACTAACATGCTCTCCACTCATATTGCTCCATTACTAAATTATTCTTGAAACTAATAAGTTTTTTCCAATTTATACTAAATAGGGTTATATTAGAACGCTAACCAATAAATTTATCCAAAAAAGAAAATTGCCTATCACTACTCTATATCAGATTCATGATGTTGGAGCTTCAGATCTGATTGCTTCGGGGAAGAAAAAAGATTCTGAGTTTCACACTTAAATTCTTGAGGCACCAGGATCACACATTCACACTTAGGATTGAATTGACCCGCACAATACAAGAGCTAACAATTTTTGGAACTTTATTTGACCTAAAAACTGATGACAAGTGATATAAGCAGGGTATTTATAGGCTCTCGCTCAAACTAATTCTAAATTTACAAATATTGGACTCCTAGAACTAGCTATAAAGAATTTAGATTCATATAATCAGCAGGGACCAAATAAGGGCAGAAAAAAAAGAATGCCTAAAAACATCTAGCAAATCTATTCTAGCAAAGCTCAAAATTACAAAATTACCCTTTAATCTTGGAGCAATAAAGTACTGGACCAGCATCATACTTACAACACTGAAATCCTTGTAGAGCTCTGAAGTCTGAAGAGACTAGAAATATCTAAGAATGTTCCAAATAAGCCCTATAATCTAGATTATAATTCTTATTTTTTTAAGTTTAAACTTGATTTTTCTTGATTTCTTCTCGTCTGCTTCACAAAAGACAACTTAATTCTGTCTCTGTGAAACATTTGGGGACCATCTTAATGCATGAGATGACCTGGATATTGAAATAGTTTGAAAACATTAGGAAGGCAAAAAGTTAGATGATGATTATCCAAGTGCTCTCTTTTGACCATCAGTTGGATCATGCCAGTGAAGCATGTTGCTCCTTGCTAGATTGTGCAAACATCAATGAAGTTTGGGCATCACTAATAGTGGAAGAATGTTCACGTCTTGGGTTAACGGTAAGACTCTAATTGGTCTTCTACTTTTCAAAATTTCCAAGAGTCTGATTAATTCCTTGTTCTAGTACTTCTGCATTGCTCCAGGATCAAGATCATCCCCTCTTGCCATTGCTGCTTCCACTCATCCCTTAACAACATGTATTGCTTGCTTTGATGAGCGCTCGTTGGCATTTCATGCTGTTGGTTATGCAAGAGGTTCTCATAGACCAGCAGTTGTTATAACATCTTCAGGAACTGCAGTGTCAAATCTCCTTCCTGCTGTAAGTTCTGCACAATATGTACGGTACTGAGGATTTCATTTATCAGTGTTGAAAAGGCATTCTGCAAACTAATGGCTTTTTAGGATTATTTATGTTTTTCACATTCACGCCTAAAGGATATATGCATTGTGTTTAATCTTCTAGGCTAGTTCTGTCTAACAAGTTTATGGTTGTGGCATATAACTTAAGCTACCAAAGGCTATTGACGGAGAATTTCTCTCTCTCTCTTCCCCCATCTTTATTTGTGCATGTACTTGCATATTCCCTCTTATGATTTAAAAAAATGAATTTTGTATGCACGAGCAACTTTTTTCTCATTGTTGTAATTTTATTTTCGTTTTCAGGTTATTTGATTGTTATTTTTGGTATGCAGACACCTGGAATGTTTTATGAACTTTTTAGATGATGTATGAAATTATTTTTAGGTACTGATTTTTGTCAATCCACAGGTTGTGGAAGCCAGTCAAGATTTTGTGCCACTTCTCTTACTAACTGCCGATCGTCCTCCTGAGCTTCAAAATGCTGGGGCAAATCAATCTATCAATCAGGTATGGAACAATGAAATTCATGCAAAAAGGATATTTTATGCTTGCAACTGATTATGCTCATCATTTTTCCCTCTCATTTTATGTATTTGTAGGAATGCTTTATGTTATATGTGCATGTTGCTGTGTGCGTTGCAATAACATTTTTGTTGGAGCACTTACTAAGCATATTGATCTACTTTGATGTTAGGTGAACCATTTTGGTTCTTTTGTAAGGTTCTTCTTCAGTCTTCCAGCACCTACTGATAATATTCCTGCACGGATGGTGCTTACGACACTTGACTCTGCTGTGCATTGGTCAACGTCTTCACCATATGGCCCTGTTCATATTAACTGTCCTTTTAGAGAGCCATTGGATAATTCTCCAAGCAAGTGGATGTTAAGTTGTTTGAAGGGCTTAGATAAATGGATGTCTAGTGCGGAGCCCTTCACTAAATATATTCAAATGCAAAATTCCCTTGCATGCTATGAAAATACTGTTATCTCAATGAAACAAGTTATTGAAATAATTCAGCAGGCTAAAAGAGGGCTTCTCCTTGTTGGTGCAATTCATACTGAAGATGAGATATGGGCAGCTCTTCTCTTGGCTAAACACCTTAATTGGCCGGTTGTAGCTGACATCTTGTCAGGTTTACGATTAAGAAGGCTTTCATCTTATTTTCCCAAAGATGAAGAGAATGTTTTATTTATTGATCATCTAGACCATGCTCTGCTCTCAGATTTTGTCAAGGGTTGGGTGCGGTTTGAAGTAGTTATTCAGGTATAACTTATTTATATTTGTGTTTCTCTCAGTTATTGCCTAAGGTGTTCATGTGATTTGCTTATGTAGATGTCTTGCATATCTTAAGTTGTTCAACAAGATGATGGCAGGCTATATTTCAGCTCTAAGTTACATGACATCTGAACTCTTTTCCGAGTTCCTGAGTTGCATTCCAGGAGACTAGAATGCAGCCTAAGTCCCAATTCTAATGGTTCCCATTAATAAGGAGTTCATTATAAGTTCTATGAGTAAAATTTGAACTAGCCATTATGGAGGATAATCTAAAATATGTCGTTATCAGATATGAGAAAAAGGCATAGGTGAAAAAGGCATAGTGGAAAGGATAGGTAGTGATGCTTTTTTAGAACATGAATATGATGCTTTGATAAGTAGCCTATTAAGGAAATCATATGAGAACTTCCTTGAAAGATGCTAGAGATAGGACATTCTAATGAAAGCTGGATCAACATGTAAATTTTTTAGCATTGCATCTTTAGCTTTGGTAAAACTGTTGATGTCTAGAAAAAATATCAGATGGTAAACCATAAGTTGCACTTTAATGCCTGGTTGTACAGCAATTATATGGAAGTAGTCGTTGCTGGCTTCTTTTGAATTAATAATTCAATGATGGATCAATTATATAATTATATATTATCATAATTGTTATTAATTATAAATATTATTAATTATAAAATTGTAAATTTTATTATGCATTAAGAAAACTTTGATTAACCTACTTGGATGATAGTTAAAAGTTTGAAGTGGTTGACAATTTTCTTAAGTAACTTTGAGGTTTTGTTGGCATAGAACTTTGGAACTTTCAATAAAGTGGTTAAACATAAATTATTTTCCTATTTGAAAAACACTTTGGTAGATTAATGACTGAAGAAACGTTTATGCAGAGAAATGTTAAATTCAGCAAAAGGGTTTTATAAACATTTATAGACTATTCCTAGTATAATGTGAGGAAGAAACACAAGTAGCCAGAAACACCTTTTGGACTTAGCATGAATAAATAAAAATATCTGAAAAATCCATGGTTGCTGTGTCTTTGCTTTGTCTTATGCCACCAGACCTTGACCAGAAATGAGAAATATGTTCTGACAGCAAGTTGAAGCAAACAGCAAGTTATCACTATTATGGTATACGGTTCTTGTAATTAAGATATTTAACCTGTTTAGATTGCAGTATCTACATTTTATTATAATGTGTTGCATTCTTTTTACTATCTTGTTATGAATTATGAGCAGATTGGAAGTCGAATAACAAGCAAACGCATTTCTCAGATGCTGGAAGATTGTTGCCCATGTTCATATATCTTAGTTGACAATCATCCATGCCGTCATGATCCATCACATTTTGTATCTCACAGGGTGCAGTGCTCCATTCTTCAGTTCGTCGACAGTTTAAACAAAGTTCAATTTCCATGTAGGAGCAGTATATGGTGTGATTATCTGGGAGCTTTAGACAAGATGGTATTTGAGCCCTATGACACACTTCTATTGTCTTAGTTGTTTAGCATAGTAACTTAAATCCCTTCTCCACTATGATGAATATAATGACAGTGCCCTTGTATTTTAGCTCTTTAGATGTAGATATGGCTTCATCTTAGATCAATCGATAATTGATGCCCTTAATTTCCGTATAGTATGCTGTAATCACACTTTTCCAGCTTGCTGTATAATATTTTGTTGTTTTCTCAAATGTTAGCAATCATTTGGTTCATTTTTTTGTTATCTGGAGAATGTATTAGATTTTTTTGCGTGGTTTCTGCTTGATTTTAATGTACCAAATTAATATAGGCTTGATTTTAATGTCCTTGTTCTTCCCTTTTCTTCCCCCTAGAGAGACAACTCTATGGTTTCATGCTCATTTTTGCAGTCTACTGGTGCATTGCTAGAAAATAGAGGATTTAGAGTTTGATGCTTCTCTAATATTGTTTACCTTGTATATCAATCAAATTACAGTGTTTTTTCTTTCATAAGAGATAGCTTTTGGTTCCAGCTGTTTAGGTGCTGTTAACGTTGTTTCCTTGAAAATTATTCATATTTATTTTTGCAGCAGATATACTGAATATCTATCCCTCTGGTTGTACCCTTCTAAGTTTTCTTGCCATATCCTGTAGGTTGCACGGGACATATCTTTTCAAATTCATGTAGAGAACTCTTTGACTGAGCCACATGTTGCACATGTAATTTCAGGAGCACTTTCAGCTGGCTCTGCTCTTTTTATTGGCAACAGCATGGTGATACGTGACGCAGACATGTATGGATATAGTTATGACCACCATATTCATCGCATTGCAGATATATTGAACTCAGAACATCATGGTCTTGGGATTCAGGTGGTTGGAAACAGGGGAGCTAGTGGCATTGATGGCTTACTTAGCACAGCAATTGGTTTTGCAGTTGGATGCAACAAGAGAGTAAGAATCTGGGATTTGTTTGGATTTCTACACTAGTTTCATATCCCTCTCACTCAAGAATTAAGAGAATGATGTGTTTATTTTATCAATTATTCTACTTTAATCTTTTATGGGGATAAATGTGATTATTATTAATATTGTTGTTGTTGTTGTTGTTGTTGTTGTTATTATTAACAAGACAACCTCAATAAATTTATTATATACAAGATTAGGGATTAACAATCATGGTTAGTAAAATCTTGAAATTCTGCAAAACCAGTCAATAAAACTGATTTTCATTTTCTTGGAAATAATTTCCTTTTGATTAGGAACAAAATTTCTGTGCTAGCCATATTTTAGGTGTGCTATTCATACTTTAGGTTTTCTAGAAACCTGATGAATGGCAGGGGTTTGAATAGTTATCCTTATGTTTCTTTTCTATGAATTTTATAAATTTAAGTTTGTTCATCTTTTCCTGTACTCTATAATCCTGTATGGTGCATCAGTTGACTTGATATATCTATGTAATTACAAATTTCTAGCTACATGATTCTTCTTTGTTATTATGTTTAGATACTTTGTGTGATTGGAGATGTTTCCTTCCTTCATGATTCGAATGGCTTGTCGATTCTCAATCCAAGGTAGATAATCTTGTTTATATTAAATTGGTCCCTAATTGTGCAACCTTTTTTTTTTCTGAAATTTCTTAATATTCAATAATTGATGTTCAAGTGACAAAATTACAGGTGATGGCATGCCTTAGATAAACAGCTAAATGTTTTCTGTTCCTTATACGATCTTATATGCTATTTGACCCACCACTTTATCTTTACTGCCTAATACCAGAACACGGTTCATATAGATTTTTATACTTCAATATTTATGAAGTTTCACTTTGTCTGAAGGATGTCAAGAAAGCCAATGACAATAATTGTGATAAACAATCATGGTGGAGCAATCTTCAGCCTCCTTCCTATTGCAGATGGTACTGATCAAAGGACACTGAATCAGTACTTCTACACTTCCCATAACATTTCAATTCAAAAGTTATGTATGGCGCACAGGTAAAAACCTCATCCTTTAGCTGGCTATATTTGAAATATGTTAATTGAGAGTGATGGATGGCAGCCATATGATTTACATTTTATGTGAGATGAAAATCACTGCCTTCTTTAACAAATAAAAAATAAAAAAAAATATTGCTGCCTTAACCCCTTAAATTTTATATGATTTTGTGACTGCAAAAAAAAAGTGTCCCAAGACTTTGGCTTATAAAGTAATGGTCATTATAAAAAGTCAAGTAAAAATCTGTTATATTCGAAAGTTTTTAATGATGTATTTGCTGAAAGTTATTCTATAATATGCCTATGAGATTTGATGGTTTTACTGTAGTGAATCAACTTTGTATATGGTTTCTATACAAATCCACCTTGAGCACACTAGAGAGAGTGAATATGAGTCTCACTAGCTTTATCTTTTTTGCTGCCACAAACATGTTTTCTTTTTTACTTCAATACAAGCTGATTAAATGGAGTGCAGTGTGCAACATTCACATGTGAAGACAAAAATGGAACTTCAAGATGCTTTAGTAGCATCTCAGCATCAGAAAACAGATTGTGTAATTGAAGTGGAGAGCAGCATTAGTGACAATGCAATCTTCCACAGGTTGTCTGGATTTGCCTTTCAATTATATATATGTGAGTGTGCCTTTCAAAGTTCCCAGTCTATCACAAATGTGGTCTGCTGACAAATTATGGCTCTTACGCAGTACTTTAAGAAAATCTGGATGCCAAGCAGCAGATCGGGCTCTAAGCATTCTTTCAAGGCTTTCTGTTCCATATTCAGTTTCAGATAGGTTCTTTCTTTGCAAGATCCTCAAAATGGAATACTCGCTCTACAGGTTGGATTGTGGTTATGCAAAGAAATTAAATTTAAATGACCTCAACCTAACTAATTATGGGGTATTTAGTTCTCACCTTCATGCATCTCTTGCAACAGAATTGAACTTTCTGCTCCTCCTACTTCATCTTCAGTAGACCATGATTGTAATAAGTTCCATAAGGAAGGCTACATTTTATCACTGTCTCTTGAAGATGGAAGTGTCGGATATGGTGAGGTTGGTTTTACTTAAGTTTTTTAATTCTTGCCAGTTATTTTCCTGTTATTTTCTTAGCCTGCATTAACTGGACAGATGATATTGTAACACTACACTTAAGAGTCTAGGAAGTATTCCTGTTGCCCAATTGTGCTTCATCATCCCAGTTTTTAATAATTACTAAATTGAATGGTGGAATTTCATTCTGAATTTTTAATTATGTTGGGTTTGGATTTTCACATGCATACTCTCTTGTATGAGATCTTTTCATTTACTAGGAATCTATTAACAAATAGATTTGAATTGTTAGCAGTGTAGGACTTGTCTCTATTCCACAGTTGGAGGTAATGGAATACACATGGATTAAGTGCAATCAGTTCAGCATTAATTTATTGTTTCAGTTGCTATCCCCTGATGATATGAAGAATAAAATAACTGCAATTTTTGGAACGCTATGTTATTTTTCTTGGAAGTATTTACTGATTTTGGTGGTTAAAGAGGTAAAGAGTTTGTCTGTGCAAAAGGCCTCCTGCATAGGTCTCTGGTGCGGAAAAAAGTGAACCAAAAAGGTATTTATTCCTATCTAAAAAAGTGGGAATGGCATAAAGTACATTTAGATGAGAGTAAATTTATCTAGATACCTTGAATGTTCAAAAATAAATAAATGCTGCTTAAATCCCCTATTGATGTACTTCTTTGATGTTTATCAACTACCTACTTCCCAGTTTTGAGGGTTAATTTGTGCTGCATCACTGTTCTTGAACAGGTTGCACCTCTTGAAATCCACAAAGAAAATTTGCTGGATGTAGAAGAGCAACTCCAATTTCTCCTTCATGTGATTAAAGGAACCAAGATTAGTTTATCCCTTCCTCTGATGAGTGGCTCATTTTCTTCTTGGATATGGAACAACCTAGGAATCCCAGTAAGTTTGTGCATCGCATTTCTCTATAACATTTTTCATAGGCTTGATGAGTCGAGTGTGAAAAATTCCAGAAGGAAAAGTTATTAATTATTTATATTTCTTGTCTTTTTGTATGAGTAAAATTTAATCCATCAGTGTTATCCATTAATACTACACAGGAAAATTCAATCTTTCCTAGTGTCAGATGTGGTTTAGAAATGGCCATCCTCAATGCTATTGCAGAAAGGCAAGGCTGCAGTTTACTAAACATAATCCAACCCTGGAGAGAAACAGAAAAGATTTGTGAAAAGTCAAATGTTAAGATATGTGGCCTAATTGATTCTACTGGGACTCCAGCTGAGGTTGCTGTTATTGCTTCTGCTCTTGTTGAAGAGGGATTTTCTGCATTAAAGCTGAAAGTAAGGCTGATGAGGAATAAAAATTGCAATACTCTCCATGGTTCTTTTAATTTACTCTACCATTATATTGTCATTTGTGAAGCAACTCATTTTAGAATATAAGTTCCCACTAGGCTATGGAGGTAAGTTGGATTTCTGTAAATTCTTCTGTTACAGGTTGCACGTCGGATAGATCCCATTCAAGATGCTGCAGCTATACAAGAAGTAAGAAAAAAGGTTGGCAGGCAGATCGAACTTCGTGTGGATGCCAATAGAAACTGGTCCTACGAAGAAGCTATCAGATTTGGCTCTCTGGTGAAAGATTGTGACCTCCAGTACATTGAGGTATAATTTGCAGGAAAATTGGCAATGTACAATTATATTGCTTGTTGGTTTTCGGGGTTTAATTGTAGATTTAGTAAATTCAATTGCATACAAATTCTTTTAAGCAGCCAAAAGGGACAGAAAAGACATTTATTAAGAAATCCGTGTAAGCTGTCTATATAAAGTTTTGATTGTCACCATTTAGTATTCAGTTTTTGCCATTTGGATCTTATATGAATTAGGTAGTTATGCATATTAGTGAGCTATTGATGCAAGCATTTTTTGTTGGGTGTTTCATTTTTTCCTGACAGTCCTACAATGCTCCTATACTTCAGGAACCTGTTCAGGATGAAAATGATATTATAAAGTACTGTGAAGAAAGTGGCTTACCTGTGGCACTTGATGAAACTATTGACAAAATTTGTGAAAACCCACTTGATATGCTCATGAAGTATGCTCACCCTGGAATAGTTGCTGTGGTAAGTGATACTGAATAATCACTTGGTTCTTTTGTGTTTTCTTGTGGTGGCAGTGCCAGTGGAGGCATTAGCAGCACAAGTTTGCATTTTTATCAAAGTTTATTGTCTGCATTGGCATATTTGTGGCACAAGTATAGATGTTCCCCCCAAACAGCTTTTCCATTGTGGTCTCCAGATGATAATTTTGTGTAGTCAAGAACTTGAACAACGAATAGTTAAATAATTAATCTCTTGTCACCGGAACAACTGCTGAAGTTAAGAAGTTGGGCATCTTATATGTTCTATTGATGCTGATATAAATGCTAACCTGCGTTTGCAGCTAATCTGTCTGTATAAATTAGTAGAAACTTAGATACTTTTTTTTTTTTCATGGTAATGTTTTAAATTATTTTTTTATGGATCCCACTTCATGTGTGTTACTTATTCATTGGTGATCAACGCATTAGATGTTCTTATATCTAATTGCCTCTTTTTAACCTAATCTGTGCGGTTTTGGCAAACCAATTCCACATTAGTGCTTAGATTACCATTGAATGAGCATGTCAGGTAATTAAAATGTAAGATTGTACTTAATATGGCAGCATAATGCAATAAACCTTTTGATTGTTGAATGAGAATACGTTTATCTCATAAAATCATTTTTGAACAATGAAAAAATTGCTAGATTGCATACCTTTTAAAGGACAAAAGATAAGATTTGAAGTCAGTTTTTTAAGTTTACCATACAGAATTATAAAGTCTAAATTTGAATACTTTTGACATATTTTATTTCAAAAGTATAGAGTTGATCATAAATTTGTGTTTTTTTTTAATATAATTTCAGTTGGGTCTATTTAGTAAATACCCCTCAATATTTTTGTGACACCTATATTTATTTTTTTCCTCTCAATTTTTAGTGGGGTCAGCAGACACCACTCAAATGCATGTTTGTCCACTTGGTATTATTCAAGTCAATTTGTTAATGGTTGAATAGCTAACTTCTAAATATCAGCTGCTAGCTTCTTGTGAGTGTTGCTGGTTCTTAGACTGTTTTATGCTCATTTCATCTCTCAATTAGATCCTCATCATTACTTATCCACTGCCATCACCATCATCATATCAGTCCATCCAATGGCGGAGCTGCTCGGGGCTAGAGGGGCCATGACCCCTTCCCCCCCAAAAAAAAAGCCTCTCCACCCCTTTAAATTTTTTAGTTCAAATTTTTAAAATTACATTTATTAATATTTTTAATGTATAAAAATCTATTTTAGTAATTATAAATTTATAAGTATAAATCAATATAAATATTTTATAGTAACCATTATCAAATTAATTAAATTTTTACTTGATAAAAAAAAAAATTAATTGAATTGGTAACATGGTGAATTTGTATTATTTTCAAGTGTAGTTTAGCATAAAAGTACTTTGTGTAAAATACTTTTAAGTGTTTATAAATATAAATAACATATTTTTTAAATTTTGAGTGAATCAAAATAATTATTATATTATTTATAATTTTGTTTGGCCCTCCAAATATTATCATCTAGCTCCGCCACTGAGTGCATCACCATCTCCCTTTCCATACAGGCTAGAATCATCAGTACAGCTTACATATAATATAAAAGAAATCACTAAAAATTTGTCAGCTGCAGAAAAAGGCCATAATCATCTGGGAGATGTTTTTCCCCTATAGAACAATATATGATCACAGGAAGTACCTTTCCTTTTTGATGCTCATTTGGATTTATTTTGTCGGTCTTGTTAGGTAATCAAACCAAGTGTTGTCGGTGGGTTTGAAAGAGCAGCATTAATTGCACAGTGGGCCCATCGGCAGGGAAAGATGGCTGTTGTCAGTGCTGCATTTGAAAGTGGTCTAAGTTTGTTAACATATATTCAGTTCTCATATTACCTAGAGCTGCAGAATGCAGATATTTGCGGAGTTATGAACTATAAATTGAGGCCATCTATAGCCCATGGTCTCGGAACTTATCAATGGCTTAAACAAGACGTAACAACTAAACCTCTGGAGATCCGTCGTCATCCACATAGCGGCTTCATGGGGGCATCTGTTGCTGATAACATTCAACTCTTGCAGATGTTTCAAATCAATCACAATGTTATTTACAGAACTTCTACAGGGGATCAAGTTCACAGATACAATTTAGCTGTGAGTTCAATGGATTTCACTTGCTCCATCAAAGTGCATGAGGTTGGAGAAAAAAACAATGTAAGTACAGGAAGTCAAGCATTTGTTTCTCATTTAGTTTTTCTTTTCTGTTTCTGCTCATATAGTATCCTTCTGTTGGATCTTACATAAAATAAGGAGTCCCATGGATGGTATTTCTGATTGATGATTTTGTTTATACTTGAATCACTTTTCTTCCTGATTTGAAAGATGCACCAATAGCATGAATAGCTGTAAATTGTCAATACAGGATTAGAATTTTTAGTTTGATTATTTTGTTTTCAGTTTTCTGTAAGCACACTGTGAATTTAATCCATATACCCTTTGTTGGGTGTTATATTCAATCTCACAAAAACCTCTTTATTATGTGCGGTGGATAATTTTTCAGTTGAAAACTTATTTGCTATTGGTTTTACTTAACAAGGGCAGTGTTCTAATTACTAGGCCATGGTATACGGATTAATATAACACCTCCAGTGTGTACTCTATTCAATTGCTCACTTCATAATTTTTCCATGTAGGATAATGTTGTTATATTTCTTCATGGTTTTCTTGGAACTGGTGAAGACTGGATCTCTATCATGAAGGCCATCTCAGGATCCGCAAGATGCATTTCAATTGATCTTCCTGGCCATGGGGGATCAAAGATTCAAAATTGTGGTTGTGAAGAAGCCAAAGAGGAAGCAACTTTGTCAGTTGAAATGGTTGCACATATATTATATAAGTTGATTCCAGACATAACTCCTAAAAAGGTTGCCATTGTTGGATATTCAATGGGGGCAAGGATAGCTTTGCGGATGGCACTGAGACATTCTGATAAGGTAGAATGTTTGCATGGCATTTTATTCGAGTTTGAGCATTTATGTTTATTTGGTTAACTGAAGTAAGCTCTAATTGTGCAGGTCAGTGGAGCTGTTATAATATCTGGTAGCCCCGGATTGAAAGATGGACAGGAAAGAAAAATTCGTCAGGCTAGAGATTTTTCTAGGTCTCGCACACTCATGGATTATGGGCTGCAACTCTTTCTTGATTCCTGGTACGCTGGGGAGCTTTGGAACAGGTATTTTTGCAGTTTTCCTTCTCTGAGTTGTTACTTTCTGAGCTTTCCTTGTGCTTAATAGCCACTAGCTGGTTGCATTGATTATCACCTGGATAACAGCTTGAGAAGCCATTCCCGTTTCAAGGAAATAGTTGCCAGCCGCATGTTGCATGATGATGTTTACAGCCTTGCAAAGGTTCTGTCTGACCTCAGTGTTGGTAGGCAAATGTAAGTTGGGCTTGAATTAGTTTTCCTTTTCATGCAAGGTTTGAGGTTCTTGGTGAACGTAATTAATTTGATATTCTTTTGTTGCATGATGAAACAACGAAAGACTGTAATCAAGCTAAGATCACGTAAATAACTGGCCTTAGCACCTACAGGACTCTATAAATGCAACCCTTCATTGCAAGGCAATTTCCAGAAACCATTTATGTCAAAGAACTACCCTGTATATCCTTGCTTAAAGAAATTCATATCAATGGGGAATCATAATTTCAGCAGCCCAAATGCCCCAAACCCAATTACTAGACATCATTTAGGCCAGCCGTTTTTCGTCAAGTTGTCTGGATCCAATTTTTCAGAGCCTTAAATTTATTGAATTCTAATTCGAAGGGTATGGTGCATTTTTCTTTTAGTATTTCAACTACATCTTGTGGAGTGTTACATCAATCAAAATTTCATGTCCATTTACTGTTGACTTTCCTCATCTTAAACCACACCTCCATCTCCTTTGTTGTCGTTAATCAATCATTTTCTGAGGGTTTGCAAGCAAACTATTCTATGTTGCTATCGGTAAATATTTCAGCTCATTGTTATGGGACATAGGTTTCGTATTTATACCATGTTATTGGAGAGGCCGAGAGGGACTTGGCATGAAGTACGCACGTAGTAAAATTCTTTGAATCAGTAAGGTGGAACGTATTATTGTTGGGTAGAAAGTAATTTTGGAATTACAAGTGATAAAATCAGGGGAAAATTTTTTTTTCATGATTGAGGCCTTGATGCTTAAGCTACCCGTTTACTTCCCCTGTACTCTGGAACAAGCTTGTGCCCTGTGAACATTGGAGGATAGCTGTTGGAAGATTGTGAGTGAACTTAATTTGGCATGACCACTAGTTTGTCTGTAACTTGGATGTCAGACACTGAAACAGACATTTTCTAAAGGACACTATTTATTGGTTGCATTTCTGGATTTTCAGTTGTCTATTTTGAGTTGATTTCAGTTGTTACTATTATTTAAATCTTACATACATGGATGACAGGCCACTGTGGGAAGAATTGAAGCAATGCAATATACCCCTTTTACTCATGGTTGGGGAGAAAGACAAGAAGTTCCAGGCAATTGCCGAAAAGATGTACTCTGAAATTTGTCAATTTGAAAAGGGCAAAGAAGATGACATGGGAATTAATGTTCCTGAGATAGTTAAGATTCCCAACTGTGGGCATGCTGTGCATTTGGAGAATCCTCTTCCTGTTATCGGTGAATTGAGACGATTCCTGACCAAGCTGAGAAAGTTTTCCACTCTGGAGCACACTGAAAACATGCACTAATCCACTACTGGTAAAAGATGATGGCTGTAATGCAATTCATGTCCCTTCATGTTTTAAGCCCTTCTGAGGTCTTATCGTATTGAATGAATCATCTACTAATTCACTACTGGCAAAAATTGAATGAATTATGTATGGATTGTAATATTTTACTAATTAACTTCTTAACTCCAACTCAATGATATAGTAGTAAAGTTAAACAAGTTAAAATTATAAAATTATAAAATTTTCAGATCAAAATTTCAAAATTATATAACTCTTTTATTTTTCCCAAATCTATTAATTAGTTCAATTAAATTATAAATAATTATATATAATCAAATCATATTTCCAAACAAATCAAATTTGCAAATGATTAAATTTTATTAAATCACGTAAACTACTAACCGAACTAAGATTAATATAATAGCTTCAGTATAAATTTTTAGTTGTAAATTATAATCAAATTAGAGATGACTTCATTCCTGTTTGGACCTTGAAACATAAACATATCCAATTCACTTGTTTTTAAATGGTGTATGCTTGCTCTCTTTATGCTGTTCAATATTGTTGGAACTCGGACAATAGAATCGACATAGCTTGGGTTATATTATATCGTCTTAAAGAGGAAATTTAATTAGAAGCAGCCTGCAAATCAATCAAGATAACGTATCCAGTATCGATTTCGAAATTTTTTTATTATTATTATTTCTTCTCATTGGTTAAATATGTAATACAATCTTTTTCCAGCAGGTTTAACAACCACAAAAGCATACATGCGCAACGCAGTTTACATATTTGCAATGTGGAGGGCAAAACCCGATGCAGTCGCTATCTTGTTGACAACCTTTTCCATCTTTGGAGCCTTCTTGTGTTGGCTTGCAAGTGCAGTAGCCCTCATTTAAACAATGAGGAGTACTGAGCCCTTCTGGACACTCAAATGATGTGCAATCAGCATCAGAGCGACACCCATTTGCTTCCATTACCCCTGACGCCCTGGACAATGACATGCCTGCAACTGTAAATTAATACCCATCATAAGATAAATCAATTTATGCTTCATTAATATGAGCATGGATACTAAGAAAAAAGTTGAAATAATAATGCAAAATAACCATGGATAGAGAGAAAGAAGAAGAGGAGAGACTAACAAGAACCAATCAGCAGAAATGAAAGAAGGAAAGCCAACTTGAATGAAGACATGTTGATGTGTATATCTTTGTGATCCAAGTTGCTGAATTTTGTATATGTTGATGAAGTTGTTCATGAGCTATATATATATATACATATGAATTATATATATGGAAAGACAACTTTTCTTACCTTATATTACATATTATTTAAGGAAATCCATAATTTTTAATGTTAGACTGTATACCCATTATAATAAAGGTTTCATTTATTCGACAAAATGAGAAAAAAGGATAATAGATTATTAAATGGACATTTCCAATCTCATCAGCCCATTATGGATGGGCATTTTTATTTTTAAGCACATCAACCAATCCATTAGCCCTTATTTAAAATAAATTTCTTGCAAGAAACATAAAAGAAATTTTTTTTTTGTTTGGAATGAATTTAATTAAATTTAACTATTATAAATATTAATAATAAATTTAAATTAATTTATTTTGTTTATTATTCTTAATATTTCTAAACTAAACATAAATACTTAGTTTATAAATAATAATAATAAATGTCATCACATTTTTCCAAGTGATATAAATATAAAAACTCAAAATTATATAAAAATGAATTTATATTTTAATTTTAAATATATTATAATTAAAAAATCTAAAATTAAAAACTGACTGTATTTTTAAAATGCCAATAAAAAATTATCACATCTCTATCTTCTTAACTATAAAATTATTAATTAAGTTTAGAAATTGCGAAGTGTACCATTAAATTTGCCGAACACAAATGAGTTTTAAATTTTCATACATTTTTAGTTTCATTTCAATATAAAATAATAACTACTATATATCTAATAAGCACACTATATTATTTTTATTATCACTATTAACATGTGATCTCTTGATTTCCTATTATTTTTCTAAATTAAAAAATATTAAATAATCACATTATTAAATCTAAATTACTATAATATATTATATTAATATATGTTAATTTTAATTTCTTCATTTTTTATAAAAATGTAACATTTATATATTCATTTTATATAAAATCTACTAGGGCAATCTCCCTTCCAGGTTCTTCTTCATATTTTCCTTCATTTTTAAATGACTTGTATTTTGAAACTTCTCTTTTTTATTACTCTCTTAGCATCTAACACGAAATGTTTGCAGTATAGTTACACTAATTGTCCACAACTAATTCAATCCTCTTATTTAGATTAAAATTAGACGAGAACTCATCGATTACTGAAATTTTTTTATTCTAATTTAAATATGTTATAAAGATTATTTTATTCTTTTTCAATTACGAAACATATTTAGACTTTGTTGTTGTGAAGCTATTTTTACTATTAAAAAGCAGCCTGCAAATAATTTGGAATTTTAGCTTGGAATTTTAGCTTCAGTTTGTTTTCAGAAAATAATTTTAACAAAATAATTTAATTTTTATTAATTAATTTTATATTAATAAATTTATACGTAAAAATTTTAATAAAAATTTTAAAATGTTAAAAATAATTTTCTCTTTTAAAAAGAGTAAATTCGTTATTTTTAAAATGTCTGATTTTTTTTTATTAATTAATAATTTTTTTTTAATTTTTTAAATATTAAAAAATATGAAAAATACTTTTTTAAAACAAGCGGAGCAGAAATTTAATTAGAAGCAGCCTGCAAATCAATTAAGATAACATATCCAGTATGGATACAAATTTTATTATTATTATAATTTTTCTTATTGGTTAAATATATAATACAGCCTTTCTCCAGCAGGTTTAACAGCTACAAAAGCATACACCCCCAACGCAGTTTACATATTTGCATTTTGGAGGGCAAAATCCGGTGCAGTCACTGTCCCGCTTACAAGCTTGTGCATCTTTGGAGCTCCTTCCATCAATAAACTGAGAAGAGCCTTCTTGTGTTGGCTTGCAGGTGCAGTAGCCGTTATGGAAACAACGAGCATCACTGAGCCCTTCTGGACACTTAACTGATATGCAGTCAGCATCAGAGAGACACCGTTTTCCCCCTGACGCCCTGGACAATGACATGCCTGCAACAGTAAATTAATACCCATCATAAGATAAATCAAATTATACTTGGATGGATACTAAGAAAAAAAGATGTAATAATAATGCAAAATAACCATGGATAGAGAAGAAGAAGAAGAAGAAGAAGAGGAGAGACTAACAAGAACCAATCAGCAGAAATGAAAGAACGAAAGCCAATTTGAATGAAGACATGTTGATGTGTATATCTTTGTGATCCAAGTTGCTGAATTTTATATATGTTGATGAAGTTGTTCATGAGCTATATATATATATATATGATGCCATAAAGTTTTGGGTTGGCATTGTATTCTCATATGGAAAGACAACTTTTCTTACGTTATATTTCATGGTAAATGATTAAGGAAATCCATAATTTTTAATGTTAGATTTTATACCAATTATAACAAAGATTTGATTTTAATGTCAGATTGTATACCAATCATAAGAAAGGTTTGATTTGTTTGCCAAAGGTGAGAAGGATAATAAATTATTGGAAAAATAACTATTTAGTCCTTTTATTAATTAGTCTATTGATTTAAAATCCCTACAGATATATACCCTTTTTTGTATAGAACAAGAAGATCCTTGTCGTTAATTCTAAGAAAGTGCAATTTGTTGCTTTCAAATATATTACAGAACTCTCAGACAGAATCTTCAGAGTGCGATTTCTATGAGGCTTCAATTCCAATTTGTCCATGTTATCCTACGCTCAATATTGGCTTATGCAAGTTACAGGAAATTGTGAGAGTGTTGTCATGACATTAATTGTTTTATACGACCAGAAACCAGCTGATTCTGAAACTCTGCTTGGTGATAAACGCTGCAGACTTGTCTGCCACCTTCTATATCTTTCACAGGAAGCGGTGCGTTTAAGCATCTTGGTTATTGGTTCTTTCTCCAGGGTTCTGGCGCATCCCCTCCTTCCTGCTTTACATGGTAAGAAAGCCCAGCTAAGCTGCTCCTTTCTTGTCACAGTGATCTTTAAATGAATTTTTGTTCTTTTCCAGGATTCTGCAAGCACTGTCGACTCATTTGTTTCTGCTAAGGACAGATTTTATAAACAGGAGATTGAAATGGTTCCCATGGAGTCCAGTTACTGTGATTCATCAAGAAACGATACTGAAGACACAGACATGAGCTTATTCAGTAAAAAAGACTCACAAAAATGGGATCGAATCGCTATTGTTCTTGCTTTTACTGCCCTGCTTGCACTCCTGAGCGTTTCCTATTTTTCAGTTGTTCATGGAAAATTTTTTCCACAAACATTTAAGAACTCGTGGTCGTATCTGCTATTTTTGATGGTTATCAATATGGTGTTCTATTTTCCTGTCATTGGATTCATCTTGAGCAAGAAACATCCTAGTATTGCCAAAATCTTTAGTTGCTTATCCCTTGTGGGTTTGGTCCTCTCGTTCACTGTCCTGTCGTGGAGACTCCTACCTCCCCACTTCAACTGGTTTCCGTGGGTTTTCTTAGTTCTGACATTGGGAGCCCTGGTTTACCAGTGTATTTGCCAACCATGGAGCTGGATCCGGAGTTTGTCTCGCAAGTGTCTTCAAAATATGTACTAAATGGACATGTCATCTTCACGCAGCTCAGTAACCTGTGGATTCGGAGTTCGTCTCGGAAGTAATTGTATGGCTTAATATTTGGAATGTGTCTGATTTTGAAATCTTTTGAAATAAGGAAGAATTATCAATATACAGTGTTCAGTTTCCTGTTTCTCTGCTCATATTTTTTAGCAAATACTATATTAAATCTCGAATTTAAATTGTAGTAGAAGGATGTATACTTAATATGTATATACATATATATTTGTACGCTGTTGAAGTCAGCCAAAACTTAAAAGTGATATTTCAGTAAAAAAAATATTTGAATGTAATTTCTAACTTGAGATCTATAGATGTTTAATCATAAATTGTTTATTTGATTTAATTGTTGAATAGTCGTTACAATTAGCTGATAACTGATAGCAAATACCTGATTATAACCGATAGATGATAACTGATATTAACTAATATATTTTAGATGTTTTGATAAATTATATTTACTATTAGTACGTAAAATGATTAATAAGGATATATATTAATCTATTATATTAATAATATAAATATAAAAAAATTAATTTATTATATTAAATTATGTAATAATTAAAAGTAAATTTTAAAATATAATTATTTTTTATGTACATGTATAATTTTTATTATATAATAATAAATATTATAACTAGTTTAATTATTATTCAAAATATTTTTAATTTATGTATTATATGTTGTAATTTTAAATAATATATTAATATAAAAATTTTAATTTTAAAAAATTATAATAAATAAATTATAAAAGAGTACTATGATCTAAATTAAAATTGTTACCTGAACAGCTATCATATTAGTTGTTTATTTGTTATTCATTATAATTTTTTTAAAATTTTATCAAATATTTAATCTAACCGTTTAGATATCTATCAAAAACTATTACATGTATTCAATACAATATCTAAATCAAATACTTCAAAATTTTAATTTTAATTTTTTTAATTTAATCGAGTAGAAAAATACACTATATCTTTTTTTATGTGATTAGTTTTAACTGAAATTCGTTAGAAATCTTGTAGCAACGAAAACAACTCCAATTTTATTGAAATAAATTTATTAGTGAGGTCATATATTGAAATAAATTTATTTTTTCACATAAATTAAAAAAAATATAGTTAACATAGTTAAAATAATAAATTATATATATATATATATATTTTTTTTGATATACCATACGCTCATATTAATTATTTCATCATTAATTCATTTCTAAAACTAATAAATTTTACTTTTTCAGTACATATTAATTAATATGAATATTAAAAAATTAATCAATAAATTGACCTATAATATCAGACAAACAAAAATGGAAAAATTGTATCTTTATATTCCTGGAAAAGAAAATTTAGCACCTTTGCATCCTTGGAAAATGATGTGATTGAGAGATGAAGCAATGTAGAAATTGTAAAAATAACTATATAGAAATGAAAATTTGTAGGAAACCAAGTTAGAGAAGCATAAAACCAAATTAGAAATCCCAAACAGTAAGTGTAACTGAAAAAGCTAAAACAGCAAGGAAACCAAGTTGAGGACATAACATGCATGTCCTGAGGAGGACATACAATGCACATCTTTCTCTATTATATAGGAAGCCTCAAGTGTTATAAAAACACTCAATAAGACATAATCGCCAACGTTATCCTACAAATTTGACATAGAAATTACAACCATAATAATTTATGTTTAGAATTAGCTGTCCTTTAGACATCGGACAACCTGTAATTGTTTCAAGAATACCTCACTTTAACTTCATTATCTAAGCAGCCAAAGCATAAAATGAACACACTTTAAATTAAGATTAAGGCTCTTACGGCTATGCATTTATGCCTTGATTATATTATAACATGAAATCATCTCAAGATCTCTTAGTGGTCCAAGCTTTGCCGTATAGCAATTGAACTCATGCCAGGATGTTTATATTAACTAGGAAGCAGATAGCTTTATTGGTTGTTTTTATGTTTGATGCCAATGGCAAGTAGTCCAGAAATTTTATAATATGACTATTTTGTTTATATTGGCTGTATTATAATTATTGATAATTAAGTAGAGTAAATATTTTATTAGATAAATTATTTTAAAATTTAAAATTAAATTCAACCGTGAATTAATCAATCGATTTTAATTTTAATTTAAAAATAGCGTTCATAATAAATTTTTAATACAAAAATTTTTAATAAAAAATTTCAATTTGATTAAGAATGAAAACCAAAATTTATCGATTAATCGTACAATTCCCTGTTAATCCCACAAGTACATCTTAGAACTTGTAATAATAGTTATATATAGTTATGTTTGTATAAAATATAATTGTTAAATTTTAATTAAATGACATTCATAATTTTAGTCTGATTATAAGTGTATATGAATAAATATAAGAGATTTCAAGTTTTATTTTTCTAATTTTTAATTTCTATTTAAAAAAAAAATTTTAACCAAGTAAAAATGAGATCAGTTTCATGTAAAATTGTTGAGATGCAAAATGTGAATTAATAACTATAGGCATTCTAAATTTATGGCTAATAATCCCAATCCAAAAATAAAAAATTATAATTAATTATGAAGTGGTTGTTTCCTATCTCCATAACTCCTTTGACTGTTTACATTTTTATTTATTACTTCAATTCAAAGGAGAGGAAGAACAACCCAGGTTTAGGACAAGTCCAAGACGTTCAAACCACAGCTTCAGCCTCCAAAAAAAAAAAAGCCATTTTTTTTTACATAAATTAAGAAAATACATTTAATATAACTAAAAACAATGAATTTTATGTTTTCTTTATTAATACACTCTTTATTCATATTACTTTATTATAAAATTATTCTTAAACTAACAAATTTTATTTTTTAATATACACTAAAAAAAATAAGATTATCAGAAAAAAATATTACTTTTATTATTATAAATAACGGAAAGCTATTATGGATTATTTTATTTATAATTTTTTATTAATTGTATCAATAAGAAAAAGGGAAATTTTTGTTGGGTTTGTACAAATTCAGAATATGCATTTTGTACTGGATTATACCTTAATTTTTATATTTTATTTAATTAATAATAATATATGTTCATCATATATCAATTAAGTCACTAATATTTTAAGCGACTTAATTTTCTACTATTACAGACGGAAGCTTATCACCGCAATTGCAAATATTATTTATACATGTACAAGGTGGGCAAAAGCATTTAGCGGGACTCTTACAATCTTTTGTAGTATTGCATTTGAGATCAATCACTGGACTATCTGCTTGAGCAATAACCTGCATGTGTAAATCATCTACATATATAAATTAAGTTTTAATTATTTTCTTATAATAAAAATAGATTATTATCGCTATATAAATAATATATAAAAATAAATAAAAAAATACTTACAAGATGGAAGGATTGTCGCTATCTGAGCAACGAAAAAAGCTAGTAGCTTCACTATTAAAAAAGTGGTCGCCATCTAATATTTTAGATTGATAAGAAAGAAAGTGTATTTCCCCTTAAAGAGCCATACTATATATAGTGAACTTATCTTATTTTTAAAATAAGGACATAAATATTTTTTTAATTAAATTACAGTCAAATTTGATAGGTATGAATTAATTTTGGTATGTTGATAGATCGGACAGAGGAATTGATTTTCTTACCTTATATGAATTGCAATAAATTATTTGAAAAATTCATAAGTTGTTTTACTTGTAGATTTTCATTGGTTAATTTCATAAAGTGAGAACGATAATATGGCAATTTACTGGATTCTAATTTATTATGGCCTTGCCTTTAAACAAGTAACATGTGATATATCATCTCAACTCAAGCTTTGCCGTATGGCCATTGGAATTATGACAGCAGATCTATATTAACTAGGAAGCACATCCTTTTATAGGTTGTTTTATGTTTGATGCGAATGGCAACGTCAAGTAATTAGAGGGGCTCTCATATATAATTATACACTGAATAATCCTACCTACGCCTAGTAAAGCACCGGCTTTGGTTCAGAACTGATTATTTGATTTGATTTGATTTGAAAATTAAAATCAATTTCATTTTTAATAAGTTAAAAAATTATTTTGATTTGGTTTTAAACGGGTAAAATTATTTTTTTTATGGTTTCGATTAAATTTAAATTTTAAATAATTAATAATTTTACTTTGATGGAATTTTTAGAAAAAATAAAAGACATAAATTTTAAATACTATTAAATTAATGATTGAATAAATAAGTAAATTTTACAAAAGATGTACATTCGGATAACATAAAAATAAAATGATATTATATTCAATGGAAATAATACACTTTATAAGTAAAAAAATAAATTAATTAAATTGTTTGTATCAATTTTAAGTGATAAAATTTTTATTAGATAATTTATTTAAAAAAATAAAAATCAATTCAAATTATCGGTTTGCATCGATCAATCTCAATTTTTGTTCAAAAAAGACGTCGGTAACTGACTCTCTTAATATAAATTTTCCATTTGATTTAGAAATCAAAACTAATTGATTGGTCTCACCTCAATTAATCCGATTCACGGTCTGACCAAGTCTAATCTTGCATGTGACAAATAATTACATCTTTGTAAAGGTTATAATAATAGTAATACAAAGGTAGGTTTTATAAAAATTAGTTGTTAAATTTTAACCAAGTAAAAATTAGATGGAGAGGCATTCTAGCGGCTAATTGTGAGCTAATAAAGCTATGGACGTTAGTTGTGATTCCGCAAATATACGAGATAGGTTGTCTTAATAGAATAAAAGAGACTATCATGTTATCATTATAAGTTGTAGATTTATGCACATTAAAATGAGTTGGCAGCTTAAGTGACATAAACTGTAATATAACCGTAAGTTGTTGATTTTTGTTTATTCATATTTTTTCTTTCTTATGACAAGAAATACATACTTCATGTGTTTTGATTCACCATGTAACTTCTTTTCTTCACCTTTCGAAAATAAAATAACTTAATAATCTATATATATACTATGGTATATCACTTGACAAACAAGTTTATTAAGTACTCATTACGTCCGATAAAAAAAAGAGTATTTAGTTTTTTTTCATAAATTAAGAAAATATATTTAATACAATTAAAAGTAATAAATTTTATATGTTTTCCTACTTATACATCTCGACTCATATTAATTCATTATAAAATTACTTTTGAAACTAATACATATATAAAAAAAGAAAAAACAATACCAATAATATATTATGATTGTTAATGTAAATAAAACATAGATAATATGTTTTATTTTATTTATAATTTTAATTACAACGATAAGACAAAAGAGATATTAAACTTTGATATATCAAGTTCAACATATGCAATTTATGCTAGACTATATATTTAGTCTACATATTTTATTTAATTAATAAGAGGACTGCCAATCACATATCACTAAACAAAATTACTAGTATTTTAAGCGGCCTAATTTTTCTCCACTTAAAAATGGAGCAGTAATATTGCACTCACAAATATTCCTTATACATGTACAAGGTGGGCACAAGCATTTGGTGGGGCTTTTGCACTCTTCAGTTGTATTGCATCTGAGACTAAACATTGGAGCTCTATCTGTTTGAGCAGCAACTTGCAGACGCAAATCACCTGCATATACAAATTAAATTTTAATTACTTTATTATGATAAAGATAAATTATTATTACTATAAAAATGTATTAATATGAGAAAAATGAGTAGAGAAATGCTTACAACATGAAAGGATTATCACTATTAAAGCAACTACAAAAGCTAGTAGTTTCATGTTTGAAAAAGTGGATGTCATTTGATATTTTAGGTTAATTTTAGGTTGATAAAAAGGAGTGTATATTTACCTTTAAAAATCATACTGTATATATAGTGAAATTATCTAATTTTTAAGATAAAGGATATAAATATTATTCTAATTAAATTATAGTTAAATTTGGTAGGTATGAACTAATTTTGATATGTTGGTATATATATTAAGTGTAGTAAATCATTTGAAAAATCCATAGTTGTTTTATTTTTAGATTTTTATAATAGTTATAATCAATTGATTGGTTAATTTCAGAAAATAAGAATAATAATTTGGTAATTTACGGGATTTTAATTTATTATGGTCAGATTTAGTTTCTCTCTAAACAAGTTAACATTTAATATATTATATTTTTTCTTGAAAATATATAATATAATATTATATGAATTAGGGGGTTAATGTGAACATATAAATAAATTAATTTTATTGTATATATTAATAGATATCATTTATAAATAAATATAAATCGCTAATAAAAATAAAGCCGTTTGGATGAGAAAGTAAATTTCTATTTATGTAAAAAAACTTTAAATCTTTACAATAAACCAAATATTTTTAATTTGCTATTATTATAATTAGAGAATTAAATTAAAGTTTAAAAAGTTAATCGTAAATGATAATATAATTTATAAAATTTTATTTGATTAATAAAATAATTTTAGAATAAATATTTTTATTTAACAATATCATTTTTTTTAATTCTATTATTTGTCTTTTTATTCTCATATACATATTATAGATTAATGAAAATCTAAAAATATCAAAAAATAAAACTTTATAGATTAAAAATACAACATTTTATTTCATTTAATACTATTAATTCATATGAAGTATGTAAATAATTTATAATAATGTTGAATATAAACTGAATAATCCTACGTAGGCCTAGTAAATTGCCAGATTCGGTTTGGATTCGATGGTTTGATTTAATTTGAAAATCAAAATGAAATTAACCTAATTTTTAATGTTATGAAAATTCTTTCAAGTTTGATTTTAAACTGGTTTGATTTGATTTGAAAATCAAAATGAAATTAACCTAATTTTTAATGTTATGAAAATTCTTTCAAGTCTGATTTTAAACTGGATACAAACCACCGTCCATTCCGGTTGTATTTGAAATTTATATTTCAATTAATTTAAATTTTCTCGGATTTCTATCAATTTATGGGTATTTTATTGAAAGAATTAATTCTAAAATCCCATTAATTCTCTTTCAAAATATTAATTTTGTGTCTTAATTAAATCAATTTCTACTTTCATGCCTCTTGATTTATTAAAAATCTATTGAATCATTTAATTAATTTTAAAATCCTCTCATACTCTTAGTTAATTTTTTGATTCTAAGAATATATACTCTTAGTTAATTTTTTGATTCTAAGAATATAAGTTCTAATTCTAAGTTTTCACCACTAATCTTCATTTTTAAATACATTAATGAATGATTAAAAAACTATTTTGATTGGCCAAACACAAAGCAAAAGATTAAGCACAAAGAAAAAATTTAAGATCAAATACCCAACTCAAAATTAGAAATTAGTACAAACCCATTGATAGAAATTAGTTTAAATTCAAAATTAAAATAGAGTATTACATACATCATCTCTAATATCTAAAAATCTATTCACTAATCAGTAGTTATAAAAAAAATCTTAAGATAAAACAAAGAAAATATAAAATTAATATAGGAGAAGAAAAATCCAAATGAAGAACTCTTAGAAGAATGAAATTCATGCCCAAAGAATCTCTATTGGTGAAGTTCCGGCAGCCCTTGTGTTCTCCACGTGAAATGAGGAAGACTATTTAGGTTGTCCTAGCAGAATAAAAGAGCCTACCATGTTATCATTACAAATTGCCTATTTTCTGCACATTAAAATAAGTTTGCAGTTTGAGCGATATAAACTGTGACACAACTGTGTTGATGCTTATATAACTTCTTGTTGCTCTTTGAAATTGATGCTCTTCAAGATTCAATTGGTATGTTTTTTTCTTATAAAATAAAATAAAATATCTATAAAATACTAACTTATAAAAACTAATTAAAATTATTTTTTGTTTGTGGTCTCTCTGTGCCTCGATGCTCTCGCCTTTTCCTCTTCCTTAAACTTAACTTCTTCTTTTTCCTTCCTCCATGGAAGATAATTTGCGTCAATTGACAGGATGCCTCTAACAACACCCTGCGAATGTTAATTTGACAGGTAACAGTGAAGCGGCTCATCCCGTCAAAGGTCGGGATAATCGAAAGCAATTATTGTCCTGTGTTGGAACTGCCGAGGACTCAGCAATTCTCAGACAGTTAATGCATTGAAGGATTTGGTTACTAGTTACAAGTCAGACATTTAATTTTTGATGGAAACAAAAGCTCTTAGTTCTCGTATGAAATTTTTTCATAGTTTTTTACATTTTGATGGTTGTTTCTCAGTCAATAGACAAGGATTGGGAGAAGGTCTTTCGTTAATGTAGAAGAGTCATGTGTCGGTTTCTGTAGTTGGCTTTTCTTCAAATTTTATTGATTCGGTTGTTTTGGAAGGTAATGTTCAATGGAGATTTACTGGTTATTATGGATTTCCGGAATTGCAACAACGACATCAGTCTTGGAACCTTATTTGATCTTTATCTCGTAGAAACTCTCTTCCGTGGCTTTGTTTGAGAGATTTTAATGATTTATGCTTGAGAGATGAGAAAGAATGAGCAGCAATTTTGCCAAATTATCTTATGCAGAGATTTAGATAGGCACTTGAGGACAATAATCTTGTTCAAATACCCACTGTTGGCTCTTTCTTCACATGGAAGAATGGCAGGGAGTTGAATAATCTGGTTAGAGAGAAGCTTAATAGAGCCCTTGCTACTGAGGACTGGGCTCGTAAATTCACTAATATTGTCTGCTCGGTTGTTCATGTTTCTAGATCGGATCACAAACCGTTGGTGATTAATACATCTCCTAAGGATAATAGGGGAGATAGAAGGAGATTTCGATTTGATAATGCATGGTTATATGATGAGGGTCTGATTGAGGTTGTTAAAGAAGCTTGGGTTAATTCTATACCACGCAACCTTTTGATGAAATGTGATGATTTAGTTTCTGCTCTTTCATTGTGGGGTAGGAGTAGAAATAGGGAGTTTTGGCAAAAGAAGAAGATTATACAGAGATTATTGGATAATGGGCCCAGTAATGTTTCTCAGCCTCTTTAAAGGAAGATTGGAATCCTCTCCTTGAGCAAGAAGAAGCTAGACTTAAACAGCCGACAAAGTGCTTTTGGCTTAAAAATAGAGACCGAAATATAAAATTTTTTCATGCACAAATTAATGGTAGGCGAAGAATGAACCGTATTACTAAATTAAAGGATTCGTCGGGTACCTGGATTGAGGTTGAGCAGAAAATTAAAAATCATGTTATGCATTATTTCCAGTCTATTTTTTATGGCGGTTCTATGAATTGTGAACGGATTTTTGAGTTGGTGTCGCCCTTAATTAGTGATGTCTATAATGCTGATCTTTGTGCTCCCTTTTTGAATGATGAATTTAGAGCTGCTCTTTTTCAGATGCATCCAGACAAGGCACCTGGGCCGAATGGGTTAAATCCTGCATTTACCAGAGATTTTGGCACTTGATTGGCAATGATGTTTTCGATAGTTTTCGTCTATGGCTTCAACAAGGTACTTTTCCTTCTTCTCTTTCTGAAACATTGATTGTTTTGATCCCTAAAGTGGATAACCCTGAAACTGTCAAAGACTTTCGTCAAATTGCGTTATGTAATGTGTTATATAAGATTGTGGCTAAAGTTTTGGCGAACAGATTTAAAAGGGTCCTTCCTATGATTATCTTTGAGAATCAGTCTGCCTTTATCCCTAATCGGTTGATTACCGATAATGTTATGGTTGCGTTTGAAATGATACACAATATGAAAACTAATAAGGGCAAAAATGATGGTAATTGTGCACTTAAAATTGATATTTCTAAGGCTTATGATATGGCAGAGTGGGAGTTTCTAAAAGGCATGCTGGAACGATTTGATTTTTCTACTCAATTGATTAGGTGATTGACTATGTGCTTTTTGGAAGTCTCTTACAATATCAATTTTAATAGTGATTGGATTGGTCCTATTGTGCTTGGTAGAGGTCTTCGACAAGGGGATTCTATTTCTTCGTATCTCTATTTGGTGTGTACGGAAGGCTTATCGTTACTACTTAAAGATGTTGAATCTAGGAGCTGGTTGTAGGGCTGTAGAGCAAGTGCTAGATGCCCAAAGATCTCACATTTATTTTTTGCAGATGATTCTCTGCTATTTTTTAATTCTAGACTGGAGGAAGAAGGTAGTATTAAATCTATTCTCAATACCTATGCGGCTGCTTCTAGACAAGTAGTGAACTTCAACAAATCTGGCATTTTCTTCAGTCCCAATGTGGTCTTCTCTGTAAGGTCTAATATCAGTAATATCCTGGATGTTCATTCACCATTGAGTCATAGTGCGTACCTAGGGTTACCTTCTCTTATTGGGAGAAACAAAAAAGTAATTTTTAGTTTTCTGAAAGAAAGAATGTGGAAGAGGATTAATTCATGGAGCAGTAGATTTCTATCTAGAGCAGGCAGGGAGGTTCTCATAAAATCTGTATTGCAGACTATACTTGCATATTGCATGAATATTTTCTTGATTTCCATTACTATTTTGAATGAATTGCATAGAATGGTCAATGGCTTTTGGTGGGGGGTAAAAGAGAAGGCGGGAGGGGTATTAATTGGCTAGCGTGGGAGAAGATGTGTAGTAGGAAGAAGGAGGGGGGTATGGGGTTTTGGGACTTTAGGAGTTTTATTTTATTTTTACTTGGCAAACAACTGTGGAGGTTCTTAACAAATCCTAATACTCTTTGTTATAGAGTGTTTAAAGCAAAGTACTTTCCAAATGGTGATTTATTTTCTGCCAATATAAGTAATGGTGCTAGTTTTTTTTGGAAAAGTGTGATGGCATCAAGGGAGTTGATTCAGAGGGGTACAAGGTGGAGGGTGGATAATGGAGAGAAGATTTTAGTGGCTTCAGCTCCCTAGATTCCTAAGGAGGATACCTTTTTTGCGGATGATGGCCTCAATTTTATTAAACCATATTTGCGTGTTTGTGATCTTTTCCAAGGTAATGGGAGGGTTTGGAACATTGCTCTTTAATTGAGCTTTTTTCTCTAAGAGATATCAAGGCTATTATTAGTATTCCTATTAGTATTACCAATAAGGAAGATTCCTTCTTGTGGCACTTTGACAAAATAGGTGTGTATACGGTGAAGTCCGCATACTTTGTGTGTATAGAATTGCTAGGAAGATCATCTTTTAATGTAGGGGGTGAGTTGTGGAATAGTTTGTGGAATGTTTCGGTCCTTCCAAAAGTGAATGATTTCTGTTGGAGAGCTTGTAGAAATATATTGCCTACAAAGGATAACTTAAGGCAAAGAGGTGTAGATGTGGATGCTAGATGTCCTTGGTGCCATGAAGATGAAAGTGTCAATCATATTTTATTGCATTATCCTGTGTCCAAGGAAGTTTGGAGGCTAGGGGGACTGGGAGATTTGCAGCTTAATGATAATTTTTTTTAATTTTTTACTGCAGATTTTGAAGTTCCAAGACAAGGTTCAAAAAACCTTTGTAATGGTCTATGCATGGAGATTATGGTCAGCAAGAAACTCATTATTATGTAACCAGGTGCAAAATTCAGCAGCTCACCTTGTGGAAGACGTCATGCATCATATCTTGAATTGGGAAGCAGCTCAACGTGATGGTGCTTTTGCATGGAAATGCCACTGCTACTTTATATTAGGCCATGAACTTGTTTTATTCTTCCAACCCTACTCGTGATCCTGAAGCCATTCCTTTCCAAATTCGTGCATCATCTTCAAGCTTGGACAATTTCAGTTGGATTTGTCAAGAAGATGATGTTTTGTTTCAAGCTCAAGATTTTATTGGCTACGGTTTTGTTATAGAAAACTCTGAGGGTATATTTTAACGTAGTGTTTCTAATTTCTCGGAAGGTAATGGTATGCTGGTAATTGTTGAAGTTTTAATTCTCCGTCACTGTTTGCTCTTTGCGATGAAATTTTTGCCTTTTAATAACTGCATTTTTATGGACTGTTTACAAGTAGTTCAAACTTTTCAGTCTCCACATTTAGACATTTCTGAACTTGATTTTATTTTGAATGATTATAAATCTTTATTAGACTCTATAACTGATATTTGTGTTAGATGGATTCGTCGTTATTGCATTCTAACTACTCATATTTTGGCTAGAAAATCTATTAGGTATTATCGTCTCTCCGTTTAAGATGATATCTCTCTTTATTTGATGAAATTTTATTAATACAACCAATAGTTTTGCTTTAAAAAAAATTAATTAACATTATTAAAAAAATCAAATAAATAAATAAAGATTTATATAAACAAAATAATACAAAATGTATTTAAAAAGTGTATAAAAATTAAGGGTAACAACGTTCTAAATTTGTGATTACTAATCCCAATCCAACAATAAAAAGTATAATTAATTAATTATGCTGGAATTATTTCCCATCTCCATCAATCCTTTGACCTCTTTTGACAAGAAATACATACTTCATGTATTTTGATTCACCTTATAACTTATTTTCTTTACCTTTTAAAAATAAAATAACTCAATAATCTATTTGTATACTATGGAATATCACTTGACAAATAAGTTTATTACGTACTTATTATCTCCGATAAAAAAAAGAGTTTTTTTTTCATAAATTAAGAAAATATATTTAATACAATTAAAAGTAATAAATTTTATATTTTGCTTGCTATTACATGCTCGACTGATTAATTCATTATAAAATTATTTTTAAAATTAATACATATATATAAAAAGAATAAAAATACCGATGAAGTATAAATAACATAAAGATAATATATTCTATCTTATTTATAATTTTAATTACAACAATAAAAAAAGAGATATTAAGCTTGGATATGTCCAAGTTTAACATATGCAATTTATACTAAATTATATATTTAGTTTGCATATTTTATGTAATTAATAAGAAAATTTGCCATCACACATATCAATAAACAAAGTCACTAGTATTTTAAGCGACCTAATTTTTCTCCACTTAAGAATGGAGCATTAACATTGCAATGGCAAACATTCTTTATACATGTACAAGGTGGGCACAAGCATTTGGTGGGACTATTGCACTCTTCAGTTGTATTGCATCTGGAACTAAACACCGGACCTCTATCTGCGTGAGCAGCAACTTGCAGACGCAAATCATCTGTATATACAAATTCAGTTTTAATTACTTCATTATGATGAAGATAAATTATTATCACTATAAAAATGTGTTAATATAAGAAAAATGAGTAGAGAAATGCTTACAAGATGGAAGGATTATCATTATTAAAGTAACCAAGAAAGCTAATAGTTTCATATTCGAGGAAGTGGACGTCATTTGATATTTTAGGTTGATAAGAAAAAGTGTATATTTACTCTTAAAAACCATACTGTATATATAATGAAATTATCTAATTTTTAAGATAAATGATATGAATATTATTCTAATTAAATCATAGCTAAATTTAGTAGGTATGAACTAATTTTGGTATGTTGGTATATCGGTTAGAGGAATATATTAATTGTAATAAATCGTTTGAAAAATCCATAGTTGTTTTACTTTTAGATTTTTTATAATATTTTTATAATATTTATAATCAATTGATTGGTTAATTACACAAAATTAGAATAATATGACAATTTAAGGAATTTTAATTTATTATAAACAAATTTAGTTTGTCTCTTAACATTTAATAAATTATATTTTTTTCTTGAAAATATATAATATAATATTATATTATATGAATTAGAGGGTTAATGTGAACATATAAATAAATTAATTTTATTATATACGTTAATAGATATTATTTATAAATAAATATAAACCGCTAGTAAAAATAAAGCCGTTTGGATGAGAATGTAAATTTATATTTATGTAAAAAAACTTTAAATCTTTACAATAAACTAAATATTTTTAATTTGCTATTATTATAAATTCATATGATATTTTAGGTTGATAAGAAGAATAGTGTATTTCCCTTAAAGAGCCATACTATATATAGTGAACTTATCTTATTTTTAATATAAGAACATAAATATTTTTTTAATTAAATTACAGTTAAATTTGGTAGATATGAATTAATTTTGGTATGTTGATATATCGGACAGAGGAATTGATTTTCTTACCTTATATGAATTGTAATAAATTATTTGAAAAATTCATAAGTTGTTTTACTTGTAGATTTTCATTGGTTAATTTCATAAAGTGAGAACGATAATATGGCAATTTATTATGGCCTTGCCTTTAAACAAGTAACACGTGATTTATCATCTCAACTCAAGATCTCTTAGTGGTCCAAGCTTTGCCGTATGGCCATTGGAATTATGACAGCAGATCTATATTAACTAGGAAGCACATCCTTTTATAGGTTGTTTTATGTTTGATGCGAATGGGAACTTCAAGTAATTAGAGGGGCTCTCATATATAATTATAAACTGAATAATCCTACCTACGCGTAGTAAAGCACCGGCTTCGGTTCAGAACTGATGGTTTGATTTGATTTGAAAACAATTTGATTTTTAACGAGTTAGAAAATTATTTTGATTTGGTTTTAAACGAGTAGAATTATTGTTTTTTATGGTTTCAATTAAATTTAAATTTTATATAATTAATAATTTTACTTTGATGGAATTTTTAGAAAAAATAAAGACATAAATTTTAAATATTATTAAATTAATAATTGAATAAATAAAAATAAAATGATATTATATTCAATGGAAATTGTTTGTATCAATTTTAAGTGATAAAATTTTTATTAGATAATTTATTTTAAAAAACAAAAATCAAACCAAATTATCGGTTTACATCGGTCAATCTCAATTTTTGTTCAAAAAAGACGTCGGTAATGGGCTCTCTTAATATAAGTTTTCCATTTGATTCAGAAATCAAAACTAATTGATTGGTCTCACCTCAATTAATCCGATTCACGGTCTGACCAAGTCTAATCTTGCATGTGACAAATAATTACATCTTTGTAAAGCTTATAATAATAGTAATACAAAGGTAGGTTTTATAAAAATTAGTTGTTAAATTTTAACCAAGTAAAAATTAGATGGAGAGGCATTCTAGCGGCTAATTGTGAGCTAATAAAGCTATGGACGTTAGTTGTGATTCCGCAAATATACGGGATAGAATAGAGTATTGTTATCACAGGTTTAAGTACCTTGAAACAGTTGTTTAAATTAATCGATTTAATACTAAAATTAATTAATTTTACTAATTAAATATCCAACTCAAAATTAAAAATTAATACAAACCCATTGATAAGAATTAATTTAAATTTAAAATTAAAATAGAATATTACATGTTTAATATCTCATATCTAAAAATCTACTCATTAATCATGATATTTATAAAAAAAAATCTTAAGATAAAATAAAAAAATATATATAAAATTAATAAAGAGGAAGAAAAATCCAAATGAAAAACCCTTCGAAAAACAAAATCATGCCTAAAGAGCCTCTATTGGTGAAGTTTCAGCAGCCCTTTTATTTTCCATGCGAAATGAAAAAGAAGTGAAAAATTGGTGGAAAAAGAAGGGAGAATTGGAGATGGCTGCTCTTTCATTTATTTTTTAATCTTCTTTCTTAAAATCTAAAGAAAAATACTGTTTAGGTTGCCTTAACAGAATAAAAGAGACTATCATATTATTACCATAAATTATAGATTTTATGCACATTAAAATGAGTTGGCAGCTTGAGCGACATATACTATAATATAACCGTAAGTTGTTGATTTTTGTTTATTTCTATCTTTTCTTTCTTATGACAAGAAATACATATTTCATGTGTTTTGATTCACCTTATAACTTTTTTTCTTCACCTTTCGAAAATAAAATAACTCAATAATCTATATGTATACTGTGGTATATCACTTAGACAAACAAGTTTATTAAGTACTCATTATGTCCAATAAAAAAAAAGAGTATTTAGTTTTTTTTTCATAAATAAAAAAAATATATTTAATACAATTAAAAGTAATAAATTTTATATTTTCTTTACTGATACATCTCAACTCATATTAATTCATTATAAAATTACTTTTGAAATTAATATATATATAAGAAAAGAAAAAATAATACCAATAAAATATTATGATTGTTAATGTAAATAATAGAAAGATAATATGTTTTATTTTATTTATAATTTTAATTACAACGATAAGAAAAAAGAGATATTAAATTTTGATATATCAAGTTCAACCTACGCAATTTATGCTAAACTATATATTTAGTCTGCATATTTTATTTAATTAATAAGAAGATTTGTCTATCACATGTCAATAAACAAAGTCACTAATATTTCAAGCGACTTAATTTTCCTCCGCTTAACAATGGAGCAGTAACATTGCACTCACAAATATTCCTTATACATGTACAAGGTGGGCACAAGCATTTGGTGGGGATTTTGCACTCTTCGGTTGTATTGCATCTGAGACTAAACATTGGAGCTCTATCTGTTTGAGCAGCAACTTGCAGACGCAAATCACCTGCATATACAAATTAAGTTTTAATTACTTTATCACTATTAATATGAGAAAAATGAGTAGAGAAATGCTTACAACATGAAAGTATTATCACTATTAAAGCAAATACAAAAGCTAGTAGTTTCACGTTTGAAGAAGTGGATGCCATTTGATATTTTAGGTTAATTTTAAGTTGATAAGAAGAAGTGCGTAGTTATTTTTAAAAATCATACTGTATATATAGTGAAATTATCTAATTTTTAAGATAAAGGATACAAATATTATTCTAATTAAATATAGCTAAATTTGGTAGGTATGAACTAATTTTGGTATGTTGGTATATATATTAAGTGTAGTAAATCATTTGAAAAATCCATAGTTGTTTTATTTTTAGATTTTTACAATATTTATAATCAATTGATTGATTAATTTCAGAAAATGAGAATAATAATATGGTAATTTACGAGATTTTAATTTATTATGGCCAGATTTAGTTTGTCTCTAAACAAGTTAACATTTAATATATTATATTTTTTTCTTGAAAATATATAATATAATATTATATGAATTAGGGGGTTAATGTGAACATATAAATAAATTAATTTTATTATATATGTTAATAGATATTATTTATAAATAAATATAAATAGCTAGTAATTAAAAATAAAGCCGTTTGGATGAGAAAGTAAATTTATATTTATGTAAAAAAAATTCTAAATCTTTACAATAAATTAAATATTTTTAATTTGCCATTATTATCATTAGAGGATTAAATTAAAGTTTAAAAAGTTAATCGTAAATGATAATATAATTTACAAAATTTTATTTGATTAACAAAATAGATTTTAGAATAAATATTTTTATTTAATAATATCATTTTTTTTAATTCTATTATTTGTCTTTTTATTCTCATATACATATTATAGATTAATGAAAATCTAAAAATATCAAAAAATAAAACTTTATAGATTAAAAATACAACATTTTATTTCATTTAATACTATTAATTCATATGAAGTATGTAAATAATTTATAATAATCCTACGTAGGCCTAGTAAATTGCAAGATTCGGTTTGAATTCGATGTTTTGATTTGATTTGAAAATCAAATTGAAATTGACCTAGTTTTTAATGATATGAAAATTCTTTCAAGTCTGATTTGGTTACTAGTTATAAGTCGGACATTTTATTTTTGATGGAAACAAAAGCTCTTAGTTCTCGTATGGAATTTTTTCATAGTTTTTTACATTTTGATGGTTGTTTCTCATTCAATAGACAAGGATTGGGAGAAGGTCTTTCGTTAATGTAGAAGAGTCATGTGTCGGTTTCTATAGTTGGCTTTTCTTCAAATTTTATTGATTCGATTATTTCGGAAGGTAATGTTCAATGGAAATTTACTGGTTATTATGAATTTCCGGAATTGCAACAACGACGTCAGTCTTGGAACCTTATTTGACCTTTATCTCGTAGAAACTCTCTTCCGTGGCTTTGTTCGGGAGATTTTAATGATTTATGCTCGAGAGATGAGAAAGAATGAGCAGCAATTTTGCCAAATTATCTTATGCAGAGGTTTAAACAGGCACTTGAGGACAATAATCTTGTTCAAATACCCACTGTTGGCTCTTTCTTCACATGGAAGAATGGCAGGGAGTCGAATAATCTGGTTAGAGAGAAGCTTAATAGAGCCCTTGCTACTGAGGACTGGGCTCGTAAATTCACTAATATTGTCTGCTCGATTGTTCATGTTTCTAGATCGGATCACAAACCGTTGGTGATTAATACATCTCCTAAGGATAATAGGGGAGATAGAAGGAGATTTCAATTTAATAATGCATGGTTATATGATGAGGGTCTGATTGAGGTTGTTAAAGAAGCTTGGGTTAATTCTATACCACGCAACCTTTTGATGAAATGTGATGATTTGGTTTCTGCTCTTTCATTGTGGGGTAGGAGTAGAAATAGGGAGTTTTGGCAAAAGAAGAAGATTATACAGAGATTATTGGATAATGGGCCCAGTAATGTTTCTCAGCCTCTTTAAAGGAAGATTGGAATCCTCTCCTTGAGCAAGAAAAAGCTAGATTTAAACAGCCGGCAAAGTGCTTTTGGCTTAAAAATAGGGACCGAAATATAAAATTTTTTCATGCACAAATTAATGGTAGACGAAGAATGAACCGTATTACTAAATTAAAGGATTCATCGGGTACCTGGATTGAGGATGAGCAGAAAATTAAAAATCATGTTATGCATTATTTCCAGTCTATTTTTTATGGCGGTTCTATGAATTGTGAACGGGTTTTTGAGTTGGTGTCGCCCTTAATTAGTGATGTCTATAATGCTGATCTTTGTGCTCCCTTTTTGAATGATGAATTTAGAGCTGCTCTTTTTCAGATGCATCCAGACAAGGTACCTGGGCCGAATGGGTTAAATCCTGCATTTACCAGAGATTTTGGCACTTGATTGGCAAGGATGTTTCCGATAGTTTTCGTCTATGGCTTCAACAAGGTACTTTTCCTTCTTCTCTTTCTGAAACATTGATTGTTTTGATCCCTAAAGTGGATAGCCCTGAAACTGTCAAAGACTTTCGTCCAATTGCGTTATGTAATGTGTTATATAAGATTGTGGCTAAAGTTTTGGCGAACAGATTTAAAAGGGTCCTTCCTATGATTATCTCTGAGAATCAGTCTGCCTTTATCCCTCATCGGTTGATTACCGATAATGTTATGGTTACGTTTGAAATGATACACAATATGAAAACTAATAAGGGCAAAAATGATGGTAATTGTGCACTTAAAATTGATATTTCTAAGGCTTATGATATGGCAGAGTGGGAGTTTCTAAAAGGCATGCTGGAACGATTTGATTTTTCTACTCAATTGATTAGGTGATTGACTATGTGCTTTTTGGAAGTCTCTTACAATATCAATTTTAATAGTGATTGGATTGGTCCTATTGTGCTTGGTAGAGGTCTTCGACAAGGGGATTCTATTTCTCTGTATCTCTATTTGGTGTGTACGGAAGGCTTATCTTTACTACTTAAAGATATTGAATCTAAGAGCTAGTTGCAGGGCTGCAGGGCAGGTGCTAGATGCCCAAAGATCTCACATTTATTTTTTGCAGATGATTCTCTGCTATTTTTTAATTCTAGACTGGAGGAAGAAGGTAGTATTAAATCTATTCTCAATACCTATGCGGCTGCTTCTAGACAAGTAGTGAACTTCAATAAATCTGGCATTTTCTTCAGTCCCAATGTGGTCTTCTCTGTAAGGTCTAATATCAGTAATATCCTGGATGTTCATTCACCATTGAGTCATAGTGCGTACCTAGAGTTACCTTCTCTTATTGGGAGAAACAAAAAAAGTAATTTTTAGTTTTCTGAAAGAAAGAATGTGGAAGAGGATTAATTAATGGAGCAGTAAATTTCTATCTAGAGCAGGCAGGGAGGTTCTCATAAAATCTGTATTGCAGACTATACTTGCATATTGTATGAATATTTTCTTGATTTCCATTACTATTTTGAATGAATTGCATAGAATGGTCAATGGCTTTTGGTGGGGGGTAAAAGAGAAGGTGGAAGGGGTATTAATTGGCTAGCGTGGGAGAAGATGTGTAGTAGGAAGAAGGAGGGGGGTATGGGGTTTTGGAACTTTAGGAGTTTTAATTTATTTTTACTTGGCAAACAACTGTGGAGGTTCTTAACAAATCCTAATACTCTTTGTTATAGAGTGTTTAAAGCAAAGTACTTTCCAAATGGTGATTTATTTTCTGTCAATATAAGTAATGGTGCTAGTTTTATTTGGAAAAGTGTGATGGCATCAAGGGAGTTGATTCAGAAGGGTACAAGGTGGAGGGTGAATAATGGAGAGAAGATTTTAGTGGCTTCAGCTCCCTGGATTCCTAAGGAGGATACCTTTTTTGCGGATGATGGCCTCGATTTTATTAAACCACATTTGCGTGTTTGTGATCTTTTCCAAGGTAATGGGAGGGTTTGGAACATTGCTCTTTAATTGAGCTTTTTTCTCCAAGAGATATCAAGGCTATTATTAGTATTCCTATTAGTATTACCAATAAGGAAGATTCCTTCTTGTGGCACTTTGACAAAATAGGTGTGTATATGGTGAAGTCCGCATACTTTGTGTGTATGGAATTGCTAGGAAGATCATCTTTTAATGTAGGGGGTGAGTTGTGGACTAGTTTGTGGAATGTTTTGGTCCTTCCAAAAGTGAAGGATTTCTGTTGGAGAGCTTGTAGAAATATATTGCCTACAAAGGATAACTTAAGGCAAAGAGGTGTAGATGTGGATGCTAGATGTCCTTGGTGCCATGAAGATGAAAGTGTCAATCATATTTTATTGCATTATCCTGTGTCCAAGGAAGTTTGGAGGCTAGGGGGAGTGGGAGATTTGCAGCTTAATGATAATTTTTTTTAATTTTTTACTGCAGATTTTGAAGTTCCAAGACAAGGTTCAAAAAACCTTTGTAATGGTCTATGCATGGAGATTATGGTCAGCAAGAAACTCATTATTATGTAACCAGGTGCAAAATTCAGCAGCTCACCTTGTGGAAGACGTCATGCATCATATCTTGAATTGGGAAGCAGCTCAACGTGATGGTGCTTTTGCATGGAAATGCCACTGCTACTTTATATTAGGCCATGAACTTGTTTTATTCTTCCAACCCTACTCGTGATCCTTAAGCCATTCCTTTCCAAATTCGTGCATCATCTTCAAGCTTGGACAATTTCAGTTGGATTTGTCAAGAAGATGAGGTTTTGTTTCAAACTCAAGATTTTATTGGCTACGGTTTTGTTATAGAAAACTCTGAGGGTATATTTTAACGTAGTGTTTCTAATTTCTCGGAAGGTAATGGTATGCTGGTAATTGTTGAAGTTTTAATTCTCCGTCACTGTTTGCTCTTTGCGATGAAATTTTTGCCTTTTAATAACTGCATTCTTATGGACTGTTTGCAAGTAGTTCAAACTCTTCAGTCTCCACATTTAGATATTTCTGAACTTGATTTTATTTTGAATGATTATAAATCTTTATTAGACTCTATAACTGATATTTGTGTTAGATGGATTCGTCGTTATTGCATTCTAACTACTCATACTTTGGCTAGAAAATCTATTAGGTATTATCGTCTCTCCGTTTAGGATGATATCTCTCTTTATTTGATGGAATTTTATTAATACAACCAGTAGTTTTGCTTTTAAAAAAATTAATTAATATTATTAAAAAAATCAAATAAATGAATAAAGATTTATATAAACAAAATAATACAAAATGTATTTAAAAAGTGTATGAAAATTAAGGGTAACAACGTTCTAAATTTGTGATTACTAATCCCAATCCAACAATAAAAAGTATAATTAATTAATTATGCTGGAATTATTTCCCATCTCCATCAATCCTTTGACCTCTTTTGACAAGAAATACATACTTCATGTATTTTGATTCACCTTATAACTTATTTTCTTTACCTTTTAAAAATAAAATAACTCAATAATCTATTTGTATACTATGGTATATCACTTGACAAATAAGTTTATTACGTACTCATTATCTCCAATAAAAAAAAGAGTTTTTTTTTCATAAATTAAGAAAATATATTTAATACAATTAAAAGTAATAAATTTTATATTTTTCTTGCTATTACATGCTCGACTGATTAATTCATTATAAAATTATTTTTGAAATTAATACATATATATAAAAAGAATAATAATACCGATAAAGTATAAATAACAGAAAGATAATATATTCTATTTTATTTATAATTTTAATTACAATAATAATAAAAAAGAGATATTAAGCTTGGATATGTCCAAGTTTAACATATGCAATTTATACTAAATTATATATTTAGTTTGCATATTTTATTTAATTAATAAGAAAATTTGCCATCATACATATCAATAAACAAAGTCACTAATATTTTAAGCGACCTAATTTTTCTCCACTTAAGAATGGAGCATTAACATTGCAATGGCAAACATTCTTTATACATGTACAAGGTGGGCACAAGCATTTGGTGGGACTGTTGCACTCTTGAGTTGTATTGCATCTGGAACTAAATACCGGACCTCTATCTGCTTGAGCAGCAACTTGCAGACGCAAATCATCTGTATATACAAATTCAGTTTTAATTACTTCATTATGATGAAGATAAATTATTATCACTATAAAAATATATTAATATAAGAAAAATGAATAGAGAAATGCTTACAAGATGGAAGGATTATCATTATTAAAGCAACCAAGAAAGCTAATAGTTTCATATTCGAGGAAGTGGACGCCATTTGATATTTTAGGTTGATAAGAAGAAGTGCATATTTACTCTTAAAAACCATACTGTATATATAGTGAAATTATCTAATTTTTAAGATAAAGGATATGAATATTATTCTTATAATTAAATCATAGCTAAATTTGGTAGGTATGAACTAATTTTGGTATGTTGGTATATCGGTTAGAGGAATATATTAATTGTAATAAATCATTTGAAAAATCCATAGTTATTTTACTTTTAGATTTTTTATAATATTTTTATAATATTTATAATCAATTGATTGGTTAATTACACAAAATGAGAATAATATGACAATTTAAGGAATTTTAATTTATTATAACCAAATTTAGTTTGTCTCTTAACATTTAATAAATTATATTTTTTCTTGAAAATATATAATATAATATTATATTATATGAATTAGGGGTTAGTGTGAACATATAAATAAATTAATTTTATTATATACGTTAATAGATATTATTTATAAATAAATATAAATCGCTAGTAAAAATAAAGCCGTTTGGATGAAAATGTAAATTTATATTTATGTAAAAAAACTTTAAATCTTTACAATAAACTAAATATTTTTAATTTGCTATTATTATAAAGTCATATGATATTTTAGGTTGATAAGAAGAATAGTGTATTTCCCTTAAAGAGTCATACTATATATAGTGAACTTATCTTATTTTTAATATAAGAACATAAATACTTTTTTAATTAAATTACAGTTAAATTTGGTAGGTATGAATTAATTTTGGTATGTTGATATATCGGACAGAGGAATTGATTTTCTTACCTTATATGAATTGTAATAAATTATTTGAAAAATTCATAAGTTGTTTTACTTGTAGATTTGCATTGGTTAATTTCATAAAGTGAGAACGATAATATGGCAATTTACTGGATTCTAATTTATTATGGCCTTGCCTTTAAACAAGTAACATGTGATATATCTTAGTGGTCCAAGCTTTGCCGTATGGCCATTGGAATTATGACAGCAGATCTATATTAACTAGGAAGCACATCCTTTTATAGGTTGTTTTATGTTTGATGCGAATGGCAACTTCAAGTAATTAGAGGGGCTCTCATATATAATTATAAACTGAATAATCCTACCTACGCCTAGTAAAGCACCGGCTTCGGTTCAGAACTGATGATTTGATTTGATTTGATTTGAGAATTGAAATCAATTTCATTTTTAATAAGTTAGAAAATTATTTTGATTTGGTTTTAAACGGGTAAAATTATTTTTTTTATGGTTTCGATTAAATTTAAATTTTAAATAATTAATAATTTTACTTTGATGGAATTTTTAGAAAAAATAAAGACATAAATTTTAAATATTATTAAATTAATGATTGAATAAATAAGTAAATTTTACAAAAGATGTACATTCGGATAACATAAAAATAAAATGATATTATATTCAATGGAAATAATACACTTTATAAGTAAAAAAATGAATTAATTAAATTGTTTGTATCAATTTTAAGTGATAAAATTTTTATTAGATAATTTATTTAAAAAAATAAAAATCAATCCAAATTATCGGTTTGTATCGGTCAATTTTAATTTTTATTTAAAAAAAGACATCGGTAACCGGCTCTCTTAATATAAGTTTTCCGTTTGATTTAGAAATCAAGACTAATTGATTGGTCTCACCTCAATTAATCCGATTCACGGTCTGACCAAGTCTAATCTTGCATGTGACAAATAATTACATCTTTGTAAAGCTTATAATAATAGTAATACAAAGGTAGGTTTTATAAAAATTAGTTGTTAAATTTTAACCAAGTAAAAATTAGATGGAGAGGCATTCTAGCGGCTAATTGTGACCTAATAAAGCTATGGACGTTACTTGTGATTCCGCAAGTATACGGGATAGAATACATAAAGCTATGGACGTTACTTGTCAGCTTAAGCGACATAAACTGTAATACAATTGTAAGTTGTTGATTTTTGTTTATTCCTATTTTTTCTTTCTTATGACAAGAAATACATATTTCATGTGTTTTGATTCACCTTGTAACTTCATTTCTTCACCTTTCGAAAGTAAAATAACTCAATAATCTATATGTATACTATGGTATATCACTTAGATAAACAAGTTTATTAAGTACTCATTATGTCCAATAAAAAAAAGTATTTAGTTTTTTTTTTATAAATTAAGAAAATATATTTAATACAATTAAAAGTAATAAATTTTATATTGTCTTTACTAATACATCTCAACTCATATTAATTCATTATAAAATTACTTTTGAAATTAATATATATATATAAAAAGAAAAAATAATACCAATAAAATATTATAATTGTTAATGTAAATAACCAAAAGATAATATATTTTATTTTATTTATAATTTTAATTACAACGATAAGAAAAAAGAGATATTAAACTTTGATATATCAAGTTCAACATATGCAATTTATGCTAGACTATATATTTAGTCTGCATATTTTATTTAATTAATAAGAGGATTTGTCTATATGCTAATAAACAAAGTCACTAATATTTCAAGCGACTTAATTTTCCTCCACTTAAGAATGGAGCGGTAACATTGCACTCACAAATATTCCTTATACATGTACAAGGTGGGCACAAGCATTTGGTGCGACTGCTGCACTCTTCAGTTGTATTGCATCCGAGACTAATCACTGGACCTCTATCTGTTTGAGCAGCAACTTGCAGACGCAAATCATCTGGATATACAAATTAAGTTTTAATTACTTTATTATGATAAAGATAAATTATTATTACTATAAAAATATATTAATATGAAAAAAATGAGTAGAGAAATGCTTACAACATGAAAGAATTATCACTATTAAAGCAACTACAAAAGCTAGTAGTTTCATGTTTGCAGATGTGGATGCCATTTGATATTTTAGGTTAATTTTAAGTTGATAAGAAGAAGTGCGTAGTTACCTTTAAAAATCATGTTGTATATATAGTGAAATTATTTAAATTTTAAGATAAAGGATATGAATATTATTCTAATTAAATCATAGCTAAATTTGGTAGGTATGAACTAATTTTGGTATGTTGGTATATATATTAAGTGTAGTAAATCATTTGAAAATCCATAGTTGTTTTATTTTTAGATTTTTATAATATTTATAATCAAATTGATTGGTAATTTACGGGATTTTAATTTATTATGGTTAGATTTAGTTTGTCTCTAAACAAGTTAACATTTAATATATTATATTTTTTCTTGAAAACATATAATATAATATTATATTATATGAATTAGGGGGTTAATGTGAACGTATAAATAAATTAATTTCATTATATATGTTAATAGATATTATTTATGAATAAATATAAATCGCTAGTAAAAATAAAGCCGTTTGGATGAGAAAGTAAATTTATATTTATGTAAAAAAACTCTAAATCTTTACAATAAATTAAATATTTTTAATTTGTCATTATTATAATTAGAGGATTAAATTAAAGTTTAAAAAGTTAATCGTAAATGATAATATAATTTATAAACTTTTATTTGATTAACAAAATAGATTTTAGAATAAATATTTTTATTTAATAATATCATTTTTTTTAATTCTATTATTTGTCCTTTTATTCTCATATACATATTATAGATTAATGAAAATCTAAAAATATCAAAAAATAAAACTTTATAGATTAAAAATACAACACTTTATTTCATTTAATACTATTAATTCATATGATGTAAATAATTTATAATAATGTTGAATATAAACTGAATAATCCTACGTAGGCCTAGTAAATTGCCAGATTCGGTTTGGATTCGATGGTTTGATTTGATTTGAAAATCAAATTGAAATTAACCTAAATTTTAATGATATGAAAATTCTTTTAAGTCTGATTTTAAACCGGATACAAACCACCGTTCGTTACGGTTGTATTTGAAATTTATATTTCAATTAATTTGAATTTTCTCTGATTTCTATTGGGTATTCTATTTCTTAAAGGAATGATTTCTATCGGGTATTCTATTTCTTGAAGGAATTAAATCTAAAATCCAATTAATTCTCTTTCAAAATATTAAGATTGTACCTTAATTAAATTAATTTCTGATTTTGTCTCTTAATTTATAAAAAATTTATTGAATCATTTAATTAATTTTGAAATCCTCTCATACTCTTAGTTAATTTTTTGATTTTAAGAATATAAGTTCTAATTTTAAGTTTTCACCACTTATCTTCATTTTTCGATACATTAATGAATGATTAAAATACTATTTTGGTTGGCCAAACACAAAGCAAAAGGTTAAGCACAACGAAAAAAAATTAAGATCAAATACCCAACTCAAAATTAGAATTTAGTACAAACCCATTGATAGAAATTAGTTCAAATTCAAAATTAAAATAGAGTATTACATATCTCATCTCTGATATCTAAAAATCTACTCGCTAATCATGGCATTTACATAGAAAATCTTAAGATAAAACAAAGAAAACATAAAATTAATAAAGGATAAGAAAAATCCAAATGAAGAACTCTTAGAAGAATGAAATTCATGCCCAAAGAACCTCTATTGGTGAAGTTCCAGCAGCCCTTGTGTTCTCCACATGAAATGAGGAAGAAATAAGTGAAAAATTGGTGGAAAAAGGAGAGGGAATGGGAGATGGCTGCTCTTCCCTTTATTTTTTGATCTTCTCCCTTAAAATCTAAAAAAAAAGACTATTTAGGTTGCTCTAGCAAAATAAAAGAGCCTACCATGTTATCATCACAAATTGCCGATTTTCTGCACATTAAAATAAGTTTGCAGTTTGAGCGATATAAGCTGTGACACAACTGTGTTGATGCATATATAACTTTTTGCCGCTCTTTGAAATTGATGCTCTTTAAGATTCAATTGGCATGTTTTTTTCTTATAAAATAAAATAAAATATCTATAAAATATTAACTTATAAAAACTAATTAAAATTATTTTTTGTTTCTTTCCCGCTGTGGTCCCTCTGTGGTCCCTTTGTGGCTCGATGTTCTCGCATTTTCCTCTTCCTTAAATTTAACTTCTTCTTTTTCCTTCCTCCATGGAAGATAATTTGCGTCAATTGACAGGATGCCTCTAACAACACCTCTATGAATGTTAATTTGACAGGTAACAGTGAAGCGGCTCATCCCGTCAAAGGTTGAGATAGCCGAAAGCAATGATCGTCCTATGTTGGAACTTCTGAGAATTCGGCAATCCTCGGACAGTTAATGTATTGAAGGATTTAGTTACTAGTTACAAGCCTGACATTTTATTTTTTGTGGAAACAAAAGCTCTTAATTGTCGTATGGAATTTTTTTGTAGTTTTTTACATTTTGATGGTTGCTTCTCAGTCAATAGACATGTATTGGGAGGATGCCTTTCGTTAATGTGGAAGAGACATGTGTCGGTTTCTGTGGTTGATTTTTCTTCAAATTTTATTGATTTGGTTGTTTCGGAAGGTAATGTTCAATAGAGGTTTACTGGTTATTATGGGTTTCTGAAATTACAACAACAACAATGTCAGTCTTGAAATCTTATTTGAGCTTTATCTCGTAGAAGCTCTCTTCCGTGACTTTATTCGGGAGATTTTAATGATTTATACTCGAAAGATGAGAAAGAAGGAAGAACAATTTTGCCAAATTATCTTATGCAGGGGTTTAGACAGGCACTTGAGGACAGTAATCTTGTTCAAATACCCACTGTTGGCTCTTTCTTCACATAGGAGAAGGGTAGGGAGTCGAATAATCTGATTAGAGAGAAGCTTGATAGAGCCCTTGCTACTGAGGACTGGGCTCGTAAATTCACTAATGATGTCTGCTCGGTTGTTCATATTCCTAGATCGGATCACAAATCGTTGGTGATTAATATAGCTTCTAAGGATAATAGGGGAGATAGAAGGAGATTTCGATTTGATAATGCATGGTTATGTGATGAGGGTCTGACTGAGGTTATTAAAGGAGCTTGGGTTAATTATATACCACGCAACCTTTTGATGAAACGTGATGATTTAGTTTCTGCTCTTTCGTTGTGGGGTAGGAGTAGAAATAAGGAGTTTTGGCAAAAGAAGAAGACTATACAGAGATTATTAGATAATGGGCCCAGTAATGTTTCTCACGCCTCTTTAAAGGAAGATTGGAATCGTCTCCTTGAGCAGGAAGAAGCTAGACTTAAACAGCAGGCAAAGTGCTTTTGGCTTAAAAATGGGGACCGAAATACAAAATTTTTTCATGCACAAATTAATGGTAGACGAAGAATGTAATACCCGGCTAGACTCTGGTATCGAAATTCCTACCGTTCGGTGGAATCTCGGATGTCGAAAACCTCTAGAAGGGTAAAATCATGTTTTTATAAAATGTTTTAATGTATTTTATGATTTTAAGTAAGAAAGAAATTGAGTTTTGAATGAAAAAGACCATGGAGGCATTTCCAGGTTCGGCCGCCGAACGTGGGATAGTTTAGGGGGGCAAGTTAGGCTTCCGAAAGTTGCTCAGGTTCGGCCGCCGAACCCCATGTTCGGTCGCCGAACTTGCATGGGATTTGGAGGCACCTTAGGCTGCCGAAGGTGGTCTGGCTAGCCCCTATATAAGGGCTCTATGGCCGAAACGGGCGAGTTTTCTCCCCATTTTCGGCCAACGGTGAGTCCATGCTCTCCCATGGTCGTTTTTGATGTTTTTCCTCCAATCTTTCAAGTTTTAACAAGTGTTTGCTTGGTTTTTGAAGATTTGTGAACTTTGAGCAAGTTGTGGAACTTGGAGACCCAAGGAGCGAGATCTCTCCCATCTCCGAGTTAGATCGCCTCTCCTCTCGATCTTCAAGAGGTAAGAGTAGATCTTTAGCTCATTCTATATTTTAAACGAGTTTTATGAAGATTTATGGGGTAGAAATGCATGTTTAGGTTATTTTTGGGGTTATGGGTTTATGTTGAGTCTTTGAAGCAATGTATGTGGTATATGCATGTTTGATGTGCTTTGGTTGGGGTTTAGGTTAGTTTGAGACCCCTGTATGCTTGTTGGTTTGAGTTTGCATGTTGTAGAATAGGTAAATACTTGATTGAATGGTTTGGGAGGCAATGTGCATGTGGTTGGCTGAGTTCTGCCCTTTGGAAGAACTCAGGTTCGGCAGCCGAAGGGACTTTCGGCCGCCGAACCTGCCTGTGGAGGCAAGCCTTTGGCTGCCGAACCTTGCCCCCGAAAGTGGACTTTCGGCTCTGGAAGGGAGTTTCGGCCGCCGAAGGTGCCGCCGAACATGCATGAGTTTTGTCTCTGGAGAGAACCTTCGGCCGCCGAAAGTGCCGCCGAAGGTGCATGACTTTCGGTTCTGGAGGGACTTTCGGTTCTGGAGGGACTTTCGGCCGCCGAAAGTGCCCTGTCCAGCCTTCCTTTGCATGATTTTTGTGATTATTTTAAGGTGTTTTTGGGGGTTTTTGGGGAGTATCTTAGAGTCATGTTTATGTATGTTTGGTCCCTCATTTGAGTCCACCTGTGTAGGTTCGGACCCGAGGAACCGAGGACCCTAGCAGTGAGTTAGCTGCTTTAGTGTCTTGTCAGAGCTAGCCAGAGGTGAGTAGAATGACTCCTTATGTTTCAAAATAAAATAATGAAAGTTTTAGCATGATTCACGCATCATGAATGCCATGTGATATTCTAGGTTGTTTGCATTAGAATTCATGAATATGTTGCATTGCATTATTTGATGTTGATGTGGATGGATGTTGGATGATCCTTTAGTCCTCGTACGATATGATATGATGATGATACGGTATGGAAGACCAGTGAGGCCCATTCTACGCCCCTGGCACAATGTAAGAGAAAGACCAGCGAGGCCCAGTCTACGCCCCTGGCACAGTTGGAATGTTATATTATGTTATGTTATGTTATGTAAAAGAAAGACCAGTGAGGCCCATTCTACGCCCCTGACACAGTTGGACTATGTAGAGGACTACTGGTGACAAGTCCATCCTTGATGTGATTTGTCTGTGATGTGATGCATTCCATTATAGCATATATTTTAAATGTTTTATTATTCTGCTCACTGGGCTCTAGTAGCTCACCCCACTCCCTTAATCCCCCAGGTTTGCAGATACGGGATAGGCCAGGAGGTTAAGAAGAGTAAAGTCATATCCTATGTAATAGTTAGCTGTGGACATGAGAATGATGTAATGTATAGTACAGATATGTAATGTAATGATGAGTATTGAGGATTAGAATTGTGCTTGACCCTAGTGTGTTGATTAATCCCTTTGTGCATGATCTATAAAATATTTTATCATTATTTATGAAAACCAAACTCTTATTATGTTATGTTACCCCATTGGAGCATTGATGAGGACTCCAATGTGGGGTTGTTGTTTATGATTATTAGTTGTGCATGCACAGGTTGAGTTTAGTAAATGAATGAGGAAAGTTCAAAATTTTTATGTATGTGTTTAATCATGTATGGGATTAAACAGGTTTACAGGTGGTATATTAGGCTTGCTACGAGTCCCGACGGCCTTAAGCCGATCTAGATCCTAGCGCCGGTAGCGGTCCGATTTTCGGGTCGTTACAAAGAATGAACCAGAATACTAAATTAAAGGAGTCATCGGGTACCTAGATTGAGGATGAGCAGGAAATTAAAAATCACGTTCTACATTATTTCTAGTCTATTTTTTGTGATGGTTCTGTGGATTGTGAACAGGTTTTTGAGTTGGTGTCGCCCTTGATTAGTGATGTCGATAATGCTGATCTTTGTGCTCTCTTTTCGAATGAGGAATTTAGAGCTGCTCTTTTTCAGATGCATCCAGACAAGGCACCTGGACCGGATGGGTCAAATTCTGTATTTTACCAGAGATTTTAGCACTTGATTGGCAATGATATTTTCGATGGTTGTCGCCTATGGCTTCAACAAGGTACTTTTCCTTCTTCTCTTACTGAAACATTTATTGTTTTGATCCCTAAAGTGGATAGCCCTAAAAATGTTAAAAACTGTCGTCCAATTGCATTATATAATGTGTTATGTAAGATTGTGGCTAAAGCTTTGACGAACAAATTTAAAAGAGTCTTTCCTATGATTATCTCTGAGAATCAGTCTGCATTTATCCCTCATTGGTTGATTATCGATAATGTTATGGTTGCGTTTGAAATGATTCACAATATTAGAATTAATAAGGACATAAATTATGGTAATTGTGCACTTAAAATTGATATTTCTAAGGTTTATGATATGCTACAGTGGGAGTTTCTAAAAGGCATGTTGGAACGATTTGGTTTTTCTACTCAATAGATTAGGTGGTTGACTATGTGCTTTTTGGAAGTTCCTTACAATATCAATTTTAATGGTGATTGGATTGGTCCTATTATGCCTGGTAGAGGTCTTCGGCAGGGGGATCATATTTCCCCATATCTCTATTTGGTGTGTGCGGAAGACTTATCGTTACTACTTAAAGATGCTGAATCTAGGGGCTGGTTGCAGGGCTGTAGGGCAGGTATTAGATGCCCAAGGATCTTACATTTATTTTTTGCAGATAATTTTCTGCTATTTTTTAATACTAGACTGAAGGAAGTAGATAGAATTAAATCTATTCTCAATACCTATGCGGCTGCTTCTGGACAAGTGGTGAACTTTAATAAATCTGGCATTTTCTTCAGTCCCAATGTGGTCTCCTCTGTAAGGTCTAATATCAGTAATATCCTGGATGTTCATTCACCATTGAGTCATAGTGCCTACCTGGGGTTACCTTCTCTTATTGGGAGGAACAAAAAAGCAATTTTTGGTTTTCTGAAAAAAAGAATGTGGAAGAGGGTTAATTCATGGAGCAGCAGATTCCTATCTAGAGCAGGCAGGGAGGTTCTCATAAAATCTGTGTTGCAGGCTATACCTGCATATTGCATAAATATTTTCTTGATTTCCATTACTATTTTGAATGAATTGCATAGAATGGTCAATGGCTTTTGGTGGGGGTAAAAGAGAAGGGCGGAGGGGTATTAATTGGCTAGCGTGGGAGAAGATGTGTAGTAGGAAGAAGGAGGGGCGTATGGGGTTTCGGGACTTTAAGAGTTTTAATTTGTTTTTACTTGGCAAACAATTGTGGAGGTTCTTAACAAATCCTAATACTCTTTGTTATAGAGTGTTTAAAGCAAAGTACTTCCCAAATGGTGATTTATTTTCTGCCAATATAAGTAATGGTGCTAGCTTTGTTTGGAAAAGTATGATGGCATCAAGGGAGTTGATTCAGAGGGGTACAGGGTGGAGGGTGGGTAATGGAGAGAAGATTTTAGTGGCTTCAACTCCCTAAATTCCTAAGGATGATACCTTTTTTGCGGATGATGGCCCCGATTTTATTGAACCATATTTACGTGTTTGTAATCTTTTCGAAAGTAATGGAAGGGTTTGGAACATTGCTTTTTTAATGGAGCTTTTTTCTGCAAGAGATATCAGAGCTATTATTAGTATTCCTATTAGTATTACCAATAAGGAAGATTCTTTTTTGTGGCACTTTGATAAAAGAGGTGTGTATACAGTAAAATCTGCATACTTTGTGTGTATGGAATTGCTAGGAAGATCGTATTTTAATTTGGGGGGTGAGTTATGGACTAGTTTGTGGAATGTTTCGGTTGCTCCAAAAGTGAAAGATTTCTATTGGAGAGCTTATAGAAATAACTTAAGATAAATGGGTGTGGATGTGGATGCTAGATGTCTTTGGTGCCATGAAGATGAAAGTGTCAATCATATTTTGTTGTATTGTCCTGTATCCAAGAAAGTTTAGACGTTAGGGGGAGTGGGAGATTTGCAGCCTAATGATAATTTTTTTAATTTTTTACTGCAGATTTTGAAATCCCAAGAGAATGTTCAAAAAACCTTTGTAATGGTCTGTGCATGGAGATTATAGTCAGCAAGAAACTCATTATTATGGAACCATATGCAAAATTCAGTAGCTCACCTTGTGGAGGATGTCATGCATCATATCTTAGATTGGGAAGCAGTTCAACGTGCTGGTGTTTTGCATGGAAATATCACTGCTGCTTTATATCAGGGCAGGAACTTATTTTATTTCTCTAACCCTGCTCGTGATCCTAAAGCCGTTCCTCTCCAAATTCGTGTGTCATCTTCAAACTTGGACAATTTTAGTTGGCTTTATCAAGTTGATGGGGCTTTGTTTAAAACTCAAGATTTTATTGGCTATGGTTTTGTTGTGGAAAACTCTGAAAGTATATTTCAACGTGGTATTTCTGGTTTCTCGAAAGGTAATGGTACGTCGGTAATTGTTGAAGTTTTAGCTCTCCGTCATTGTTTGCTTTTTACGATGAAATTTTTATTTTTTAATTACTGCATTCTTATGAACTGTTTGCAAGTAGTTCAAACTCTTTAGTCTTCACATTTTGACATTTCTAAACTTGATTTGATTTTAAATAATTGTAAATTTTTGTTAGACTTTAAAACTAATATTTGTATTAGAGGGGTTCGTTGTCGTGTTATTCTATCCGCTCATACTTTGGCTAGAGAATCTATTAGACATTGTCGTTTTTCTGTTTGAAATTATATCTCTCTTTATTTGATAAAATTTTATTAATATAAATAATTTTGTTTTAAAAAAACTAATTAACATTATTAAAAAAATCAAATAAATAAATAAAGATGGCTATTTATATAAACAAAATGAATACAAAATGTATTTAAAGTGTATAAAAATTAAGGTTAACAACGTTCTAAATTTGTGATTACTAAATCCCAATCCAACAATAAAAAGTATAATTAATTAATTATGCTGGAATTATTTCCCATCTCCATCAATCCTTTGACTATTGACCTCTTTATTTTACAAAATCAATATTACACGTCTTGTCTTCCTAATTTCCTTCATATTTGTTTATTTCTATCTTTTCTTTCTTTTGACAAGAAATACATACTTCATGTGTTTTGATTCATCTTATAACTTTTTTTTTTCACCTTTCGAAAATAAAATAACTCAATAATCTATTTGTATACTATGGCATATCACTTGTTAAACAAGTTTATTAAGTACTCATTATGTCCAATAAAAAAAAATATTTAATATAATTAAAAGTAATAAATTTTATATTTTCCTTACTGATACATCTCGACTCATATTAATTCACTATAAAATTACTTTTGAAACTAATATATATATAAAATAAAATAAAATAATACCGATGAAGTATAAATAACAGAAAGATAATATATTCTATTTTATTTATAATTTTAATTACAACTATAAAAAAAAAAGAAATATTAAACTTGGATATGTCCAAGTTCAATATATGCAATTTGTACTAAATTATATATTTAGTCTGCATGTTTTATTTAATTAATAAGAGCATTGCCCATCACATATCAATAAATAAAGTCACTAGTATTTCCAGCGACCTGATTTTTCTCCACTTAAAGATGGAGCATTAACATTGCAATGGCAAGTATTATTTATACATGTACAAGGTGGGCACAAGCATTTGTTAGGACTCTTGCAATCTTCAGTAGTAATGCATCTAAAACTAATCACTGGACCCCTATCTGCTTGAGCAGCAACTTGCATACGCAAATCATCTGCATATACAAATTCAGTTTTAATTACTTCATTATAATGAAAATAAATTATTATCACTATAAAAATATATTAATATGAGAAAAATGAGTAGAGAAATGCTTACAAGATGGAAGAATTATCACTATTAAAGCAACTAAGAAAGCTAGTAGTTTCATATTTGAAGAAATGGACGCCATTTGATATTTTAGGTTGATAAGAAAAAGTGTATGTTTACCTTTAAAAATCATACGGTATATATAATGAAATTATCTAATTTTTAAGATAAAGGATATGAATATTATTTTAATTAAATCATAGCTAAATTTGGTAAGTATGAACTAATTTTAGTATGTTGGTATATCAGTTAGAGGAATATATTAATTGTAATAAATTATTTGAAAAATCCATAGTTGCTTTATTTTTAAATTTTTTATAATATTTATAACCAATTGATTGGTTAATTACACAAAATGAGAATAATATGACAATTTAGGGGATTTTAATTTATTATAACTAAATTTAGTTTGTCTTTAACATTTAATATATTATATTTTTTTCTTGAAAATATATAATATTATATGAATTAGGGGGTTAATGTGAACATATAAATAAATTAATTTTATTATATATGTTAATAGATAATATTTTTTATGGCTTTTTTTAAGAGAATTTATCTAATTGACAATGAAATTCTTCTTCTGTTGGCAGTTTATTCCAACGGTGAACAGAATAATTAATTTTCAATGGGCTATTTCTAAAATCTCCATCACTCTATTGCCTATGGACAATGTTTATTTGCAAGTTTAATATTGAAAGGAAAGGTTGAAAAGCCCAATCCTAATAAAACTTCACACAATTAATATTTGTGACTAGGGATGAAGTATTTTTAAATGGAAATTGGAGATTGAATGAATAAAATATGAGATTTTTCAAATTTTTTCAGATACACTTACTATTAAATTGAAATCTGTGAGTGTAATTTGACTATAATACGCTGACTTTAACTAGTTTTTAAATGAATATATGTAAATTTGAGTTAAAAAAAATTATTTATCAAAAAAATTTCATGGATGAAGCAGCAAAATATGTATATTTAATATAATTTTAATTAATTTTTAAAAATTAAAATACGAGAATTCAGATAACATATCATATATAATATTTTTATTATTTCTTTTAAATATAAATTAACTACATTTATGAAATAAAAAGTTAATCATAAATGATACTATAATTTATAAAATTTTATTTGATTAATAAAATAAATTTTAGAATAAATATTTTTATTTAATAATATCATTTTTTTTATTCTATTATTTGTCTTTTTATTCTCATATACATATTACAGATTAATGAAAATCTAAAAATATCAAAAAATAAAACGTTATAGATTAAAAATACAACATTTTATTTCATTTAATACTATTAATTCATATGAAGTATGTAAATTAATAATTTATAATAATGTTGAATATAAATATATAATAAAATTTTGTTATATATAATTTATTATTGATTTTTCCAAAATCAGCCATTGAAATTATGACAGCAGATTTACATTAACTAGGAAGCGGATCTTTTTATTGGCTGTTTTTATGTTTGATGCGAATGGCAACGTGAAGTAAGAGGGGCTCTCATAATTGTAAACTGAATAATCCTACGTAGGCATAGTAAATTGCCAGATTCGGTATGGATTCGATGGTTTGATTTGATTTGAAAATCAAATTGAAATTAACCTGGTTTTTAATGATATGAAAATTCTTTCAGTCTGATTTTAAACCGGGTACAACCACGGTCAATTAATTTTGCTTTTAATAAAATTTAAAAATAAAAAAATTTAGAAAAATAAATATAAATACTAAATATGATTAATTAATAATTAAATAAATAAGTAAATTTTACAAAAAAATTGCATTTGCGTAATATAAAAAATAAAATATATTACGTTTAAAATTCTATTTATTTTAGAAAATAATTTTATATTTGAAAAATATTTTTTAATGGGTTATTTCCTATCTCCATCAATTAATCCTTTGACTATTGACATTTTATTTGTTTCTTCAATTGAAAGGAGAGGAACAACAACACAGGTTTAGGACAAGTCCAAGACATTCATACCGCAACTTCAGACCTTTTATGTTTCTCTACACATATCATTTCGTTATTAAATTATTCAATAAATTAATAAATTTTACTTTTCAATACATATTAAAAAATAAAATTATCATTAAAGGGAGAGAGATTTTTATTGTTATAAATAACAGAAAAGTTAATAGTCAAAAAAATTTATATTTTTTATTTTATTGTAATTATATTATATATATTTTTTAATTAAATTTAATTTTTAAAATTACTCTAATTATATTTATCATTATTTATACCATTAAAAAATTAATAAAATTATTATATTATTTACCACGCCAACAAGCCATATCAATAAAATTTAAAATTAATTATAAAAAAAAAATTTTATTTTTATTACAATTCCACTTTATATTTTTATTTTTTATTAATTCAATTTTATTCTTTTAATATCCGACTAAATATACATTATCATTACTTGTATAATTAAGAATTTATAAAATTATTAAATTACTCGTTTTCAGGTCATGTATATTTTAAAATTATTATTTATATTATTATTTAATTTTTAAAATTTTTATTAATATTTTTATAATAATAATTTATCTTTAATTTTTTTATTAAAATTATTATTAATTAAATTTATTTAATCCTTCTAATATACTTATTATTGAGCATTATTTTTAAAATTAATTAAAAAAATAACTTTATTAAATATATTAATTATGAAATATTAAAAAATAATTTAAAATAATATTTAACATAATTTAATTTAAAAATATTAAAAATAATTAAGCATATCATATTGTGCCATTGGAGTAAGCAAACGATGACAAAAATCCAAATAAAAAATAAAGATTAAATTAATTGTTGACATCTTTTTCTTTTTTTTTTTTTTCTAGATATCCTTAATGCAACTTAGATATTCTTGCCAAAGTTAATTAATCCATTCTACACATGTTACCAAATTTGCTTGCGATATAATTGGAAAGATATTCATGCCAAATGAATATGACTTTTTTTAAAAAAAATAATTTACTATAATATATTAATATAAAGCAAGAAAATCTGCTCTTCTAGATAAACTATTAACATACTAAAAATAATTCATGACACCTGTATTATCAATTTTGTATTTATATATTATATTCTTTAAAAATTAGATAACATAAAACCGATAAAGATTTATATATAGCATGAGTTTTATGAGAATACACTTGTCTTTATCAACCTAAAATATTAGATGGCGTCTAATTTTTCAGTAGTGAAACTATTAGCTTTTTTAATTGCTCTGATCTTGATAATTCTTCCAAGTTGTAAGTATTTCTTTGCTCATCATTTTCATATTAATAGTACGTTTAAAAATAATTAATTTTTATTTTAACGAATTATAAAAAAGATGCAGATAATTTATATCTAGAGATTGCTGCTCAAGAAGATAAACGTCCGGTAGTTGAATGCAATGTAAATAAAGATTGTGCCAACCCTGCCAAATGCCGATGTGATCATGGAGTTTGTATTTGTTTTAATCAAGCATGTATTTGCTTTTCAGAAGAAAGAAAATCTGATGGCTTGAAGTATTAATAACTTGATAGATATGAATATGATGATAGATCTTTATAAATATATCCATAGAAATAATGCAATAGATTGCATGTATTGAATTGGAGAAGATCCAAGCTGGATTCTCTCTTTTCATATTTTTATAGTAAAAATAATAATTAAAATAAAAATATATGTACCATTCTTTTTTTTTTCAAATTACTCGTTTGCTATGATTCATTTAAAAGAAATAATTGAAATAAATTTGTATAAAATTATTTATGATTTTATTTTTTAAAATTAAGTTTAAAAATAAATATTTTATTAAAATATTATTATAAAAAAAATAAAATTAAATTCCTATAACTTGGAATGCTTGATAACAAGCGAGAAAAATTAATTTACTTGAAGCCATGAGTGAGCAAAAGGAAAACATTTTGTTCTAACTCGATCAGCCAAACCATACATATACCATGAAATCATATTACATTTTTTTATGAAATTACTAAAAATATATGGTTTCAGAAATGGACATTAGGGTAAAGGCAAGAGGTGAGGTCAAATTATTCGGGGCAATAATGTCCAAGATTGCATAAATATCCAAATCCAATGTGAACTCCGGGATTTCATCACCATCTCATAAATAATTATATTTATGTGAAATTATGAATTTATAAATATTTTTTTATAAATAATTTCTACTAGAATAAAATTTATGACTAAATATAAATATGTATCATGTTTAACTCTATTTTTAGGTTTATCGAATAAAAATATCTAAACATTCACATTGAGTTATATTAATATTTAAATTTTTAATAATAAAATTAAATATTTTAATTTATTACAATTATAATAAGAATACTAATTAAAAAAATTAATAATAAATTATGATAAAGTACGTAAAGTTTTCTATTAACAAACACATAGTGGCTGAATTAATTTATATTATATATTGAAAAGTAAATATATATGTTTTATATTTATTGTATATAATAATAAATATATTATATGCAATATGAATAAATTTATATTGTATAAAATAGCAAATATAAGTATCATATATAAAAATATTTGATTAAAGGGGTTAAAAAAGTCAATATTTTAATGCTTTTTTCTGATTTTTCTATTTTTATCAGTTTTAACTTAATTTTAATATCCATTTTTTTAACTAAAAATTTAAATTGGTTTTAAATTATATAGCAAGATTAAAAATATTAAATTTTATTTTTTAATTTAATTTTATATGTGAACTATCGTTATATAATAAAAAAAGACCGTTTAAAATTTATATAAGTGATAATTTTATTTAATTATTTAATAATAGTTCAATGTTATATTTAAGTTGAAAAATAAAATTTAATATTTTTATATCATTTATATAATTGAATCGATAAATTTAACTTTTTATTATTTTTTATTAGTAAAACTATTAAATCTCTTGGTTTATTTATATATTTATATATTTATATAATAATAATAATAATAATAATAATAATAATAATAAACAATGTGATAATTATTAATAAATAATAAAAAAATATAAAATTTAATGTGATTGAACAATCTATTTTATAATAAATTTATTAATAAAAAATAATACCTAATATAAAAATTAAATTAACAATTTAATTTCTGCCCATGATAACAGTATCTAACAAGTTAAAAAAAAAGATTTAAATGAAAAAAAACATTTAATAATAACTTTTTAAAAGAAAAAAATAATTTTAAATATGAGAATTAACAAAAAAAAATTAAATTAAATTCTTATAAAATTCATAATAAATCAAAGACAAAATTGGTAGGTTACATATGTGAAATGAATTAAATAATTGGTAAGAAGAATTTTCTGAGGATATCTGAAAAACTAAAAGGCTTTTAATGACAAACAAAAAGTTCAAGTTTTACTTTTATTTTCAAGTTTATCAATTTTTTATTTACCGTTAATTCTGATAGTAAGTTTCACTTTAGTATATTAAAGCTATAAAACTACTTTAATAAAAAAAAATCAATTTTCACTCTTTAATAAATATAATAATTAAAGAGATTATTTTAATGTTCACAAAAAATTCAAATTAATTATTATTTTACATTATTTTATAAATATTTAAAAAATTATGAGTCCATATAAGGAGTAGAATGATATACATATATATATTTATTTATTTTAATATTATTTTTATTATAAAAATAGAAAAAAAAGAATCCAACATGATTTTTCACTGTAATTATTAAATCACTAATATTTCAAGCGACCTAATTTTCCTACAAAAAACAAAAGAGTCTTTCCAAATACATTTACAAATATGATCCACACAGTAACAGTCCGTTCCACATGAGCATTTCATTAGGTTGACACATTGGCTGGTTTGATTGCATGAGTTATCATATTTGTATTTGTCCTCGTCTTGAGCAGCAACCTTCAAATGCAAATCATCTGTATATATAGAAAAGTTTATTTTTTTATATTTTAATAAAATAAAAATTAATTACTATTTTATATAATTATAAATAAAAAAATAAGTAAGCGATACTTACAACATGGAAGAATTATGAATACGAAAGTAACTAAGAAAGCTAACACCTTCGCTGCTGAAGAATTAAACGCCATCTTATATTTTAAGTTGATAAAGAGAAATATGCATTTATCCTCATAAGAATCATGCTATATATATATAAGTATTTATTTGTTTAATTAAGTTATTTAATTTTTAAAAGAAGGATATGAAGCAAATTTAATAACGGATGTGGCATGAATTAATTTTGATATATATTAGCAAATCTTCTAGAAAAAATAGATTTCTTACCTTATATATATAATTGCAGAAAATTATTTAAAAAATTTATATTCATATGACATGAATATCCTTCCAATTATATCACTGACTGAATTGGCAATACAGGTAAAATGGATTAACATTGCCAAGAATATAATAATTTCTTAAATTAAAGGGTATCTTGAAAAAAAAGATAAAATAAAAGAATGCTTTAATGACCAAAAAGGGAAAAAAAATTTTCAACTTTGGTTTTTTTATCATACAATGAAGCGTTATTTTTATTCCCTTTTTAATTTTTTTAGCTTAAAATTTGAATGGTTTCACTTTAAATATGAAAATTGAAAAAAAAAATAATTTCTTTTAGGGGTCCAATCAAAACTTTTGCAAGTTAACAATAAAACACAGTAATCGATTTAGTATTGAAATAATTATATTGCAAATCTTCTTAATTTATAGTATTGTACCAATGAGTATGGATAATGACTTGTAGAAGGATGAGCTCTGTTGATTTTTTTTTTAATTAATCAAAATTAATAAATATATAATTTATTAAAAAATACTGAACGTTATATAACAAATATTTATAAATTATATAACGATTATGTAATTATTAGAATTTTGGTATCTCTATCTTACATTGAGTGGAGTGCAGATTAATAATTAAGAAGGGACTGTTATGCTTTATTATTCAACCATAAGAAGCTAACAATTGTAGGAGAGGGAATAGAATCCCAAGCTCCAATATTTCAAATTTATAATATAAATTTAAATAAATATTTTTTATAAAACTAACGTATTCTTTAAATATCTTTCTTAACTTCAACTAAAAAACAGGTATTTCTCTTAATGGACAACTGCATCCTCAATTATATGGGCTAGTGATTAAATATCTGGAGGAATTTTGAGTTTTTATGCAATTTCGGTTTAGATTTTATTATGAAATATCTGGAGGAATTTTGAGTATTTCTCTGGATCTCACAATTAAGGAATTTTAAACACTTTTACCTTTGCAAATATTATCTATTACTATATTTTAGTCCCTCGTAATATAAAAATATTTAGATATCCAGAGTTATAACAAGAAAACTTTTACTCAATCAAAAAATTTCTTATTCAGTTTACCTATCAAGCAATTGAATTATACTTTAGATAAAGCATAATTTCTTTAAAAATATTGGTTTAAACCCATTAATCAATATCACATATTGAAAAAATTGAACAATTAAAAGGAAGAAAAATATAAACTCATATGAAATATCATTGTTTATCACAAACCCATATGTACATTTTAATGTTTAACTCAAATTTACATAAAATGAATATAACTTTATTTGCATATTGATAAATCCTCAAATATGAGTATGAGAGAGATTTAAAACTCGTCAAATTTAGATTCAATAAAAGCCATATTTCTTTCAAAATTTTTTTCAAAAATCAATCTAGCAATTATATTAGTCTTTCAGCTTAACCCAGTTGAAAATGTCGCTCACTCCTTTATTCGGCAACCAAAAGAACAACATCTTCCATTCTTTCTCTCTTGTCATTGGGGACCCTTTTTGATGACTTTCCTTCTACTTCTTCTTTCTTGCCTTTCCCTCATGAAATCTTTAATTTTGTTAGCATCAGCGTCAACTAAAAAGAAACTCTAAAAACTCATTCTTCGAGACTGATCTTTTAGCCTTAGAAAAGAAGAGGTAAAAGTTGAGATCGAAGATAATCGGGTGCTTCAAATTATCGGAGAAAGGCATATGGAGAAGGAAGACAAGAATGATGCTTGGTATCACATGGAACACATCAAGGAGAAATTCGCTAAGAGATTTAGGCTATTTAAATTTCAAAAACCATCAAACCTTTGTAGCTTCTTATCTTTGCATGTCTCTCCTTTTCAAGCCTTTTCATTTCTTCACGACATTCTTTGTCTCTCTGTTTAAACTTTTTCTCCATTCTCTTTTTGTGAGAATGTATATATATGGTTGAGAGAAAAGGAGATAAATTCAAAAAATATATATATGTGTGTGCTTATCCCTCTTCAATAACCAATAATATCTAATCATCAATTTGAAAGATGTTAGCCTTTGATTGAGAACTAAAATCGCATAGAGCTAAGAAAATTTCCCCTATTCATTTGGAGTTCTTGGGACTTGAGAGAAATTAAGGGAAGAGAGTATTATCGAAACAAAAGAAAATAATTTTGATTCATAATATAAATTAAGGGAAGAGAGTACGTTTAAAAATAATTTTGGAATTTAAAATATTTTTCTCTCCTTTCTAACAGATTTTAAGACGAAAGGATTTCTAGTTTGGATGGAATAAAAATACAAGGATTTAAGTGTTCGGTTCTAAAAATAGAAGGACCGATTCATTAATTATGTCAAAACTAAGAGACTAAAGTGTAATTTACCCTAAAAAATAAAATTTCCACTTTATATAATAATATATTTTAATAAAAATAAATTATTTTATTTTTTAATAAAATTATAATTTTAATCGCATATTTTATTTATTAAAAAAAAAAATAAACCACTGTTTTATGAGATCAACGGAGACAAATATAATGGATTTAAAAACCATTGTTGTTGATTTACTACTACAGTTTAAACATATATATAATTTAATAACTTTTAGCAATTGTTTTAGACTCATTTTTATAATTGTAACATTTTAATTAATTTTTTATTATAAAAATAAGAAAATAAAGAATAAGAATTGAGTTTTTTTAAATTCTCCATCTTATTACACTATGCCTATAGGCATATTTTATAAGAATTTATCCATCATACATATTGAGTTACTAATATTTCAAGGGATCTAATTTTCTTCCCATAAAAGGTGGTGGACCGAACGAAACGCAACTACAAATATGATATTCACATACACAGATTCCACACGAACATTTAATGGGGCTGACACAATCAGCTGTTTGATTGCATGACTTATCAATTCCTTGACCTCTGAATGCTTGAGCAACAACCTGTAAATTCAAATCATCTGCATATACAAATTAATTTTTTTTACAATTCATTAAAATGAAAATTAATTATTATTATATATATATATATCTATCTATCTACAGAAGAGAGATGAGAGATGGATAAAGAAATACTTACGAGATGGAAGAATTATCAATACTAAAATAATCAAAAAAGTTAAGAGCTTCACTAACGCAGAATTAGATCCCATTTGATATTTTAAATCGAGGAGAAATGTGTACTCATTCTCATAAGAGCTTTGCTATATATAAATATTTAATTGCGAAATCATTTGATTTTTAAAATAAGGACATAAATGTAAATTTGTAAATACATAAGACACGATTTCCATGTGTTGTAGTTTGTTTAAGATATTCATGAGGCATGGATATCCTTCCAATTATATCACAAGCAAATTTGGCAAGTATATCTAAATTTCATTAAAGATACCTTGGAAAAAAAAAACGGTAATCAAGAGAATCTTCAAGTTATAAAATTATACATAATTTTAATTTTTTAATTAAAAAAATAAATTATTACATTTCAAATAAAAAATAAATAAATTGAATTAAATTTTTATAAATTTTTTTTTTATTTTAAAGGAGTGGATAATGACAAAAAAATATTTAAAAAATCCTTCAACTTAGTTTTTTAAAAAAAAAAAGCAAAAAAAATCAATTGGATTCTCACACAATGAAGTTTTATTCCTTTTTAGAATATCTCATTTCGTCTAAAAAAAATTGAATTGTTTCACTTTAAATATGAAAATTGATTAAAAAATAATTAAATTTAATTTTTATCATTATAGACAGTGATGAACCCATTAATTTTATTTAGGGCTACAATTAAAATATATATTTTTTTCGATATTGATTCAACATATTAATTTATTCATGGTGATAATTTCATAATGATTTACTTATAAATTATTCTACCCAAAAAAAAATAATAAATAGAGTAAGAAAATAATTAATTGATTATAAAAAAGAAAATTCATTAAAATTATAAATTGATGAAAAAATTATAAAGGAACTATGTTATACTTCCCTTTTGATGATTTTCTTCAACAATTTAAATATTAAGGAATATAAGTTCGCAATTGGGTAATGCAAAGTTTTTCTTTGTGCTTTTTCTGTGACTCCATATTCTTGTTTTTTCATTTTTCTTAACCTACATTTTCCTTATTTTTTTCATGGGAGACGATCTGCGTTAATTGACTATTGATGAAGAAAAAGATGTTATCTCTATTAAGAGCTCCAGACATATTTCGATCGTCACTTATGATTTATGTATGGTGAGTATGTTTCTCACATACAGTCCAATCAATTTTTAGAATATGTAGACTTTTGTGACAGATTTATGGCATCTTTTAGAGGGAATGATGATGATATAAGTTTTTTTTCCTCTCAACAAAATGCCTCTAACCATATCCCTGCGAATATTAATTTAACAGGTAACAGTGAAGTGGCTCATCCCATCAAAGGTTGGGATAGCCGAAAGCAATATCGTCTGTATTGGAACTGTCGAGAACTCGGCAATGCTCGGACAGTTAATGCATTGAAGGATTTGATTATTAGTTACAAGTCAGATATTTTATTTTTGATATCACTATTTGCATTCTCAAGAAAACATGGAGGTGGTGTTCCTTGAAATCACAAAATAAAAATAAAATAAAAAAAAATAAAGTGTCCAACATCACAGTTTGAACAAACCTCAATTTAATTTAAGAATATAAAAGATAAAACTTAATAGTTTAAAATAAAATCTACTACTCCTATCTTATCTCTATCTTAATCTTATCTCTATACTAATCTGATTAAATTTGATTCAACTTGACACACTTGAAACTGATCTTATCCTTATACTTGCTTAGGTGACAAAATATATCTTATCTCCCGGGTTATTTTATCTTTATCATAATCTTATCTCTATACTAATCTGATTGAATTTGATTCGACTTGATTCTACTTGAATTTGATCTTATCCTTATACTTGCTTAAGTGACAAAATCTATCTTATCTCCAAGGCTACATATTTGGTTAAGGTGGTAGCTAGTTTTTCAATATAAAAAATTATTTAATTCAGTATTTTTTTCGTTTCTTTTTTTAATTTCTATTCACAAATCTGTATAAAATTAAATTCAAATTAAAATTAAAATTAAATATTTACATTAAAATTATAGTAATATCAAGAAATTAAATGAGAAAAAAATTGTGAGTTTTGGAACTCATACCAATATTCTAATTTATTTTTAAATTGTATGGTACTAATATTTGAGGCAAATTTTAATTAATTTTTTTATTATTAACATTATTTTAATTTATGCATATTATTTTAATTTTATTGGTACGAAATCTAGACAAATTTTAATTAATTTCTTTTTATTATCTGTTCATTAGTCTATACACATTGAACAATTATTCCAATGAGTAAATTATGAGGCTAATTAGTCTTGTTTAGTCCGATAGTCAAAACATAACACTCACTTGAAAAATTCAAATTCAAATTTCTAATGCTTCAACTTTTTACTAAAAGAAATTACTTATTTAAATTTAAAATATTAATTTTATTAAAGGAAGGATTCATACATTTTATTTAATGGACAATTTAAAGTCCAATATATTAAAAAGTAACTAGTAATTCAACCGACCTAATTTTGGTGGTAGAAAAGAACCCTCATGGACGCAGGTACAAATTCTCTTTTTACAAATACACTTTTCACACAAGCATTTGTGTGGTGAAGCACAGCCTTTAGTTGTAATACATGAGAAACTAATTATAGGACCTCTGTCTTCTTCAGCAGTAACCTCAACACCTGTATGTATAAATAAATTTTGCTTCATTAAAAAGAAAGCCAGATAGACAAAACAATAAATTATATAAAAGTTGTTCAGTAAAATCACTGAAAGAATTTATGAATATAATGCAATTGCAAGAAGAATTGATGTGAAATAAGAGAGGAAGAGATACTAACAAGAACCAATTAACAGGAAAGTAAAAAGGAAAGCCAAGTTGAGTACAGACATCTTGATATGGATATGTGATTTGGTTGTCTAAGTTGCTGAGCTATATATTGATGATGAAGCTGTTCATGAAGTCATAAGGTTCTTAATTTGGTAATGTCAAGTTGTCATACAGAATAATAGATTTCTTACCTTATATTACTTATATTAAATTATTTTATTTTGTAATTTTTTTATTTTAGATTTTCTGATATTAATAATTAAGGTGCGTCTATTTGTTAAAAATAATAATTTTTAGTTTCCTTTTTTAAATTTGAGCTAAGTAGATAAATTTTATTATGGGACTTAGTTTCTGTGTATTTCATAAAAAAATATATGAAAAATAGTTAATAAAAAATATTTTTTAATTAAAAAAATTCATTTTAAAGAAAATAATTTTTTTATGGGAGTATGTTATTTTCCACCTTTGATAATTCTATTTAGATTTTTATGTATAAATTTATTAATATATTTTATTTTTTAAATTAAAATTAAATAATAAAAAACTAGTTATTTTATCCAAAAATATTTTCCACCAAATGTTCTGAAAGTATTTTCTACCCAATAAACAAATGGAGTTGGTTTTAAACAGCTTGATATTTAATTTATTTAATTTTAAATTAAATGTTCATGATTATAAGTTAGACTGAATCAGCAGCCATATGTATATAAGTGGCAGTTAAAAAAGTAAATTAAAATTATTAATTTTGTTTATATATTATTAAAAAAAAATAAAAAATTTCAATAAAATTTATTAATTAAATTATAAAAAATTAAATTATTAATCGACGATTAAATAATCAACGATTATTATCTGAAATCATGAGTTTTTTCTTCTAGATTAATCTACTATACATAACCCATAAGATATTGTAAGAGCTTCATGAGTTTTTTCTCCGGCAGTTCTGTAGGCTAGAATTAATTTAAAATTATCAAAATTTGTTCGAAACTTGTTTGAACCTACTTGATTGGCCTCAAATTACATGATCAAAAACTCTGTTCTAACTAGACTTTTTATAATTAAGATTAGATTGGAAATGATATTTTCAATCAAATTATCTATTTCGTGTTCTTTTAAAATTTTTAAATAAAGAAATTAAATTTCATAAGAATTAAAAAAAGCACTACAAAAATTTATATCAGATATTTTGAAATATATAAATCAGATCTTATTAAAAAATTTAAAGCTGATTATTGGATCAGCATAAATATGTCCTCTATTATTTCAATGTTTATTGGTGAAAGTCGAGCTTAACGAAAGTCATAGAATACATTGACAGAAACTAGCAATGCAAGCACACTGAAGAGGTGGTCGGCAAATCAGCGGTGAGCATATTGGATTTTGGTTGTTTATGCAATCTTGGGTAGTGGAGCACACAAAAATATGACCTCCTGGTGGTGCTTGTGCTTCTATTTGCGTACCTGAAATCATGATTTGTTTTCCTCAGTCAATTTATATATATACTTAAAAAAGAAATTTATTGATTTTAACAATAAAAATAAATAAATAATAATTGCGGAAACCGTAGATTGAGAGGAAGAGAGACTAACAAGATCCAATGAGGAGGAAAGCAAGAAGGAAAGCTGAGTTGAGTGTGATAAGGATTAGGATTCTATTTTCCTAGTTTGTATAGATTTCAAATACTTGTTAACCAAGTCACATTTGTATGTATAAATATTTATTCTGTAATCAATAAAGATATCTCTGATTATCCAATGTATTATGGTATCAGAGCCCAATAGAGTTTAAACACCATTATTTTTTCAGATCTCAGAATTTCTAATCATGGAGTTCTGCGAGTTCACCCCAGCTTAATCATCAAATCTCAATTAAGCTTACCTCAGATAATTACTTGTTATGGAAGACACAATTTCTTCCCATGGTTAGCGGTTGCGGCTTGAAGCATCATCTTGATCTCAGTACTCCACCTCCAGCAAAAACAAATTTGGATGGAACAACAAACCCGAATTACAGCCAATGGGAGACCACCGATCAGCTCGTGTTTAGTTGGATAGCGTCATCACTATCCAAATGAGTTCTTTCTAAGATTGTTGAACTTACAACTGCCAATGAAGCCTGGACAAAACTTCAAACGGTTTATGCGTCTGGAAACCGTGCTCAGATTCGTGAGTTAAGAGGACAGCTCCATAATCTTCAACGAGATTCTCTGTCTATCGATGAGTATATGTCGAATATTAAACTATTGTCCGATCGATTGACTGCTTTAGGACAGTCAGTTTCTGACGAAGACTTGGTTGAATTTGCTTGTAATGGGCTTGGCCCAACTTATAGCAGTTTTGTTCGTTTGCTTGATCAAAGTGATGCTACAATCGCCTTTGACGAATTACATGCTCGTTTGTTGACTGAAGAACGCAGATTAAAGAAGGAAGAGAAAGTTGCTGTTGTGGCTCCATCAGCCCAGTTTTCGCAAAGTCAGTACAATGCCCGAGGGAGAGGGCGAGGCCGAGGACGTGGTCGTGGTAGGAACTCCTCCGGCAGAGGTTATTATTCTGAAAATTCTGGCAGAGGGTATTCTTTGAATAATTATCCATTCTCTTACAATAATTATTCGAACCAATACTCTTTTGGTAATAGTCGTGGACAAAAATCTTATGGAGGTTTGAATTCACTTCCTCAAGACAATTCTAATCTTCAATGTTATAATTGTAATGGTTTTGGCCATGTGGCTCGCATATGTCCTTCTCCCAAAACTGATAATGGCAGTACCAAGAATCCAGTTCGGTCAGCAGCCAATATGGCGTCTAACCGAGTGCACCCTTCAGCTCCGTGGTTAATGGACAGTGGTACTACACATCATCTGACCAATGATTTGGATAACCTAGCAATTCACTCTGAATATACTGGTCCCGAGGAAGTCGCTTTAGGTAATGGTTCCAAACTCCCAATTTCTCATGTTGGTCATTCCTCCATTAATGTTTCTCATCGCAAGTTTAATCTATGTGATATTCTTTGTGTTCCTAATGCCATTCAAAATCTTTTGTCCGTTTATTCCTTTTGTGTTTCTAACCGTGTATCTGTCGAATTTTTCTCTGACTTTTTTGATATAAAGGATTTGGTAACGAGGGAAATTCTGCACAAAGGACCGAGTAAAGGGGGGCTTTATCCATTATCCGCCACAACACTCAACAATATTCAAGCCCATGCTGTTGCGTCTCTTACTACATGGCATACTCGTTTAGGACATGCCAATTTTCCTACCATTCGGAAGGCAGTCGAGTCAAGTTTAATTTCGTCATCTATGTTACCTAAATCTTTATGTTCTGCTTGTTCAATGTCTAAGAGTCATAAGCTTCCTTTTGTTAATTCTGAATTTACGGCAAAAGCACCTTTGGAGTTAATTTGTTCTGACTTATGGGGCCCAGCTCCAGTTTCTTCCGCTGACAATTTCAGATATTATGTTATTTTTTATGATCATTATTCCAAATATACTTGGATTTATTTTTTGCAACATAAATCTGAAGTTCTATCAATATTCCAGCAATTTCGCACAATAGTGGAAAAACACTTTGATCGTTCTATTAAGATGTTTCAGGCAGACTGGGGTGGCGAATTTCAAGCGTTGACAAGTTATCTTCGTGATAATGGTATATCTCAGAGAATCTCTTGTCCATACACACCGGAGCAAAATGGATGCGCTGAGAGAAAGCATCGGCATATTGTTGAAACAGGAAGAGCTCTCCTCGCTCATTCCGGCGTACCACACAAATATTAGACAAATACTTTTGCTACTGCCGTTTATACCATAAACCGATTGCCTACACCAAATCTTAATCACAAATCACCCTTTGAGATACTTTTTCATGTTTGGCCAAACTTCAAAAGTCTTAGAGTTTTTGGTTGTTTGTGTTACCCTTGGTTACGTCCATATACCAAAAATAAATTAGAACCCCGTTCTAAACCTTGTGTTTTTCTTGGCTATAGTAGACAACATAAAGGTTACATTTGTCTTGATATGTCTTCTTCCAAATTCTTTATCTCACGTCACGTTGTCTTTGATGAACAGGTTTTCCCATTTATTGGTCAATCGGCAACTCGTACCACTGTCCCTTCACCATCAGCTTCTGCACCGGTTTTTTCCTTACCTACGGCTGCTATTCAAGAGCGGGTTCAATACCCAATTCAGGAGGTACTTCCCAATGGTACGGATTTATATTTGGCTGCCCATTCACAACCGCCTACACCATCTCAAGAAACTGCCGAGACTTTCCTAGCAGCCGAATCTAGTCCTCCACCTCTACAATTGGTTGAGTCACTACCTGTTGGTCTTGTCGAAGCTGCCTCTCCTGAACCAGTTACTACCCGACGCCATCATATGGTCACCAGAATTCAAACTCGGAACCTTAAACCGAGACAACCTTTCTTACCTAATATTTATCATAGTAAATGATTTTTTTTTAAAAAAAAATCTACAATTTTTATTTTTAAATTTTCTTATACTTACAACTAAGGTTGGTGTTTATTTGGTAAATGAGAATAACACCTTGGCAGTTACCTGTAAAAATAAGTTAATATTTAATAATATTATTATTAAAATTTTAATTGTTTCACAAGTTTCAAATCGATTTTGTTTACAAATTTTTTATTCATTTTAAAAAAATACAAAATATATTCATAATTCTTGAAATAAAAATTAAATTATTTAAAATATTTTTATAAACTTAATTGTTTTACTTCTAAGATTTTGTAACTTGTAATTTTTCACAAAATTTTAACTAAATTTTAGAAAAATAGAAAATTAACTTTAGGAGAAATAATAATTTTAGAGAAATATTAAAAAAATATTAATATTATAAATTTTAATTTTAAGAGAAATAATAAAAAAATATTAATCCTTAAAAAAATTTACAATTTCACTATAAATTTTAAAAATTTACTAATTAAATCCTAACTTTTTAATTATAACTAATTGTATTTTCAATTTTGCTTGCATGAAAATTTTGTTAGTTTTTAATGAAAATTTAAAAATATAATGTAATTAAAATAAATATAAAAATATAAAATTTAATCGACGAACTATAAAAAAATTAAAATGCAATTATAAAAGTAAAATAAAAAATTCTGATTATTAACTCCTTTTTTACTCCATTTAAAAAATTAGCATATAAATACAAAAAACATATGTCACAATCCAATCTTATGGTCGAATTAGAATTTAGGGCCAAGCAAGCCTAGCTTTTTTTTCAAATCAAATCAAGCTCAAAATTTAATTTATTATAAATTTTTTAAAGCACTAAATAGTATAAAACCATAACATTTATGCTATTAAGTTCAAAAATTTTATTATAACGTATAATGATGTGGGGAAACCATAGATGTTTCATTTACCATAACAAAATGAAATAAATATGGAAATAAATCTAATTAAATTTCATGTAACTTTATTCAAAAATTAAATAAATTTAATTTAAAATTTTTAATCAATTAAGTCTTTATATTTTACTAAAAATTAAATAAATCTTAATATAATATAATATATATTATTTTTTAATAATAAATATTATTTTTATAATTTGAAATATAAAAAATTTAATATTTTAATTAACATAAAAATTTTAAAAATACATAAAAGTAGTAAATAATTTTTAAAATTATAAAAATGAAATTTTTTTATATATATTCTGAAAAATTCTCACATCGCTGACAAATTAACATCTTATATGAAACCCAAAAAGTTAATAATATATTGAGAAATTAAATTGAAGAAAGCTAATAAAAAAATATAGAGAAAACCAGAGTTTACCCCAATAAATATAAAATTTAAAAATATCAATTTTCATGTAATTTAATATTAAAAATAATGAGCAATGATATACCCATGTCAGCATAATCTCAAAGTTAATAACCTTTTCTAAAGCATCGGCAACTCTTAATTATAAGATTTTTTTTAGATGCTATATTGCTGCTAATTTTGTTTAGCATTAAGTTTTTCTTGTAGCGTCCACTTCCGACAACATAAATTTTACTAAAACCTATGGCAATGGTAATGAAAAAAAAACCGAAATGCAACATTTCAATAAACAATTAAATGTTTTTTAATGAATTTAGTTTATTATTAATAACTGTTAGATTTCAGACGCTTTTGATCTCACTAAATTTATAAGAGATGATCATATGAAAGCTCATATAATTTAACATACCAATTTAATTTATAATTTATAGTTTGAGATGTCGAAATTCAACCTATTCAATTGAAATGGATTAATTGAGCTACTCTATACAATCAGAATTAAATCCATAAATATAATAAAAAATTAAATATTTATTTGATAATAAAAACAAATATCGATTCTATGTGATAGAGACACGTGACTAGAAAATAAAAAAAAGGAGAGATATAAAAAGAAAAGACAAAATAAGAAACTAAGTCGGTTCCCATGCTGAAATCTTGATTTCAACGTGATCAGTTGTAAATTTAAAATATTTTATATAATTCTTTTATAAATAAATTCACTTTATCTTTATTTGAGTGAATAGAAGTCAGATAAATTTTTCTCAAAACACAAACTCACCCATACTGCTTATATATTATATATTATAAACACAAATTTAAACATTTATTTAGGACGGATGGAGCTAGCGTGGACCTCTAAAATTTTAAATTATATAAGAGTATTTAAATAGTTTTATGTATAGCACAGAAAATTGAAAAAATTATTATTACATTTTTATATATTTAAAAAATTTTATTAGTTAATATTTATTTTAAAATTACTCAATTAAAATATTTTGTAATTTATGAATTAAATATTTTAATATCTTTATCAAATAAATTCTTATCTATTTTTAATATTATTTTAATTCATTTAATTTTAGTTTTCTATTTTATTTTATTCCTCCCATTTTTTTATTTTTTCAATTCAAAAAATTTATTTTTTATTTTTAAAAATTTCAAATTTGTAATTTTTTTTAAAATTATTCGTTTAATTTTATATGCTATTTTTATTATTGAAAAATAATTATCTCACTTAATTAATTTTTAATCTATTTATATAATTAAAATTATTTATTAAACTATCTAAATTTAGATAAATAAATTTTAAATTTTTATAAATAAAAGTATTTTGTTAGTAATGTTTTATTAATTAATGATTGTTATGGACTATTTAAATTTAAAAAATAATTTAATTTCAAAAATATAAATTTAATGGATAATAGATTAGCTAATTTAAATTTAAAAATACTTAAATATTAAGCAAGTATTATTTTTATAAATAATAAATTAAATTATTTAAATTTTAAAAAAATAAAAATATTATTTTTATAGTTAATGAATTAAATAATTTAATTTAAAAATAAATAAATTTTATAATAAATATTATATTGAATTATTATATTATTTTAATATTATTATTTTTTATAAATTTAAATATTATGATTAAGAATTTTTTTTCTATTATAAATATTATTAAAAGTAGATTTTATAATTTAATGATAGATGAGCTATTCATTAATTGATTGTTGATTTATATTAAAAAATATATTTATAAATATTAAAAATAAAATTATTATGAATATATTTTAATTAATAAAAAATAGATAAATTATAATTTAATTATAATATTTTATTAATATTTTATAAATTTTTTAAATATATATTTATTTTATGTATTTTATTTTTATTGATTATTTATTAAAGTTGAAGCTCCTGAGTACAATGTTTAGATACGTCGCTGAATAAAAAATAAACTAATTTTAAAAATTACAATGCAAAATTACATTTTGAGGTTCCTGCTTTATTAAAATAACCGATTAATTTGTCCAATACCGCAAAAAGTCCAAATAAAATTTCGAAATTCTTTTATCAGAATGTAAAGAAACTGAATTTTATACTTTTTCTTTTATAAATAAACATGATCTAATAAAAATATTACTTTTATAATATTAAATTTTAAATTTTAAATTTTAAATATTAAAAAGTCATGTTACTAATTTAACGACGTAGTAATTAAATTTTTTTAGCATTTACAATAAAATAATATTTTATTAGATAATATTTAATTGAATTAAATATTTTTTTTTATAAAAATAGAAATTGGAGATTAAGAGAATAGAATCTGAAATCTCTTAAATTTGCTCAAATATACTTATTATCAGACTAAAATTGTGAATGTTTAATTGAATTAAATATAAAATTTTAAAATTTTATTTAATGATAAAATTAAATTTAATTCAATACAAAGTTGTGTGGCATATTAATTTTTTTTAAAAGAATTATATAATATAGAAAAATTAATTAGTTAATATCTTTATTTGATCCAATGATTAAAGTGTATTATTAGATTGAGATTTAAAATTAATTAATAATATAATTAATGTTCACAAATTTAAATCGAAATATACTTTAAATTTATATTCTCATCAAATTTGGATGAGAATTTGAGAAAACCGAGACTAGAAAAACTCACATTGTACACAAATTAACTTCTTACATGAATTATTTTATATTTTATAATTAAAATTATACTGAAAGTAATGTCTTAGGATCAAATTACCTATACCGCGTCGTTTAGAATTTTCGAAGAAATTAAATTTTATATAAATTAAAAATAAAATAAAATAAAATAAAGCACCACAAAAATTCATGCTAGAAATTTCAAAATAAGATGAAATTTCATTAAAAAATTTAAAAATGACTATTGGACGAGCATTAGCATATCCTCTATTATTTCATTGTTTATTGGTAAAAGTCGAGCTTAAGAAGGTCACAGAATACATTGGCAGAAACCAAATATGCAATCGCATTGAAAAGGTGGTGGGCAAATCTGCGGCAAGCATATTGGACTTTGATTGCTTATGCAATCCTGGGTGGTGGAGCACACAAAAATTGGAACTCCTGGAATTGTCGGACTTCCTGGACTTGTCGGACCTTCTGAACTTGTCGGACTTTCTGAACTTGTCGGACCTCCCGGACTTGTCGGACTTTCTGAACTTGTCGGACCTCCTGGACTTGTCGGACCTTCTGAACTTGTCGGACCTTCTGAACTTGTCGGACTTTGTGAACTTGTCGGACCTCCTGGACTTATTGGACTTTCTGGACTTGTCGAACTTCCTGGATTTGGTGCTTGTGCTTCTATTTGCATACCTGAAACCATGATTTTTTTTTTCTCAGTTAATCAACATACTTAAAACACAAAATTAATTGATTTCAACAAAAAAATAATAATAATAATTGCGAAAACCACAGATTGAGAGGAAAAGAGACTAACAGGATCCAATGAGCAGGAAAGCAAGAAGAAAAGCTGACTTGAGTGTAGACATGTTGATATGGTTATGCTTTGAGTTGCTGAGTTATGTATTGATGAAGTTGTTGACGAGAGCTACTGTGTGATGTTATATACACAATGAGTGTGGTCGGTGGGTGAAGTCATCAGATTTCTTAATTTGGCAATGTGACGTTTTCACATGGAAAAACAGATTTTTCTTACCTTATATTTATTATAGTAAATGATTTTAGATAAATTTATAATTTATAATTTTACTATTTATGGTAAGGTTGGGTTTATTTGGTAAGATGAGAAGAACATCTTAGCAGTTACCTTTTTATATTTGAGCTAATTTAAGCAGGGATTTTTTTTTGTTATGGGATTTAGTTACCTTTTAAAATGTAATAATCGCCACTACATAGCAAAAGAAATTCATTTGTAATATTTAAATTATCTAAAATAATATATCTTATTATTTTTTATTAATTCTTCATAACTTTTTAAACTACTTTTTTTTTTAACTAAAAATGTAATTGCATTCAAATTTGGAAGTCCAACATCAAAGCATGAACAATCAATTGTGGAGGGGTGCTCAGCCACTCCATTCTGTCTGAAATAGTAGAAGCAGCTCTAACTATAAGATGTGCCACACTATTGGCAGATCGAGGAACAAAACTCACAGATACTGAATTCATCTCTGCTATTAGAGATTTACAATCATCAACAAGGGACCCAAAACTAGAAAAATCAGAAGTTGAAGAAGAAAGCAAAGCCTTCACTACCGTAAGAGCATCTGATTCCAACACTATCTGATCATAACCCAGCCTCTTAATCCAACTCAGAACTTCTCTAATGGCAATTAGCTCAGCTGTTTTAGGAGAGAAGTAACCAAGGAGTCTATGTTGACAAGCGCCAACAAAAGAGCCATCATATGAGCGAAGCACTCCACCAACTCCAATGAAGCCATCAGGGAAGACTGCTGCATCTACATTAGCTTTCAAGAATCCTTGAAGCGGTGGAACCCATAAATGTAACGGCGGAGGAGCTGGCACAGCATCAGAAGAACTGTCATCAACGTGTCGCGCATTACACCAATCGTAGAGGATTGTCCTAGCCCGATACACCACAGTAGCAGGGCTCGACCACTTCGAAGACCAGACCACATCATTCCGTGCCTGCCAAAGAGCCCAGCAGATCATTACCACCATAGCTTGGTCTTCCTTTCTCACCAGCTGCAAAACTGAGCACAACCATGCCAAAAACGACGCCGACTGAGGAAAAAGCCATCCAATCGAAGACGCAAGCCATACCCTCTTGGCAAAAGGGCATGTAACCAGCACATGGAGCACAGATTCACTAACAGAATTATATAAAGGACATGAATTATGCACAGGAACATGTCGCTGTTGAAGCAGCTGCAAAACTGGTATGGCATTATTGGCTGCCCTCCACACTAAGTCGCGACACTTAGGAGGAGCCCTGACGTTCCATAATTTCCGCCACATCGCACTAATATGACCTCCCACAACTCCATCCCCAATATTAGTTAGGAATTTATAAACTGATTTAACTGAATATTGACCCTTTGGCTCCAACTTCCAGATCAATCTGTCACTAGCAGCAAATCGAGGGAGGGGAATAGACAGTATGGCCTGCTGCTCTTCCATACTAAAAAATGAACGTAACAATGGCAAATTCCAAAAACCATTAATCATCAAATCATGAACAAAGTTTACCTGTGAGTAACAGGCTGCGATGTTTGCACCCAAGAGGAAGGCAAATTTGGGATCCAAGGATCTTCCCAGACTCGAATTTGCTGTCCATTTCCAACTTTCCAACACATACCGGCCTTAATAACAGATTGTGCTTCCCAAATGCTTCGCCAAAAATAGCTCGGATTGGACCCCAGACGAGCCGTGATAAAATTAGCATCAGGAAAATAACGAGCTTTAATTAACCTTGCCACCAAAGAAGAAGGATTAGTCACAATATTCCAAGCTTGCTTTCCAACCATAGCCAAGTTGAACTCCCTTAACTTCTTGAAGCCCAACCCTCCAACAAATTTTGGTTGACTCATCCTATCCCAACTCATCCAATGGATTCCCCTTTCATGGTTAATACCTTTACCCCACCAAAACATATTCATCATCTGTTGGAGGTCGTGACAAAGAGTCTTAGGGATTAGGAACATGCTCATCACATAATTAGGAAGTGCTTGGAGCACTGTTCTTAGTAAGATTTCTTTACCTGCACGGGACAAGCAACGACGTTTCCAGGAGTTAAGTTTCTGCCACATCTTGTCCTTTAAAAAACCAAATATTTCCCTTTTGTTTATGCCCACCACTGATGGAAGACCCAAATATTTGCCCAAACTTGAATGCTCTTCCACGCCTAACACAGAGCACACACCAGCCCGATCATTCTGTCTCGTGTTCTTAGAGAAGCATATGGCAGATTTAGTGAAATTTATGAGCTGCCCAGATGCCTGTGCATAAGTAGAAACCACCTCCTTCACAACCTGAGCTTCAGCAGCAGTGCTATGGAAGAAAATCAAGCTATCATCGGCAAAGAAGAGATGAGTTATCTCAGGGCATCTCCTAACCACCCGACAACCATGTAAAGCCAAAATAGCCACCTTGTGCGATATAAGCTATGAAAGTCCCTCAGCACACAAGATAAATATATATGGGGACAAGGAATCTCCTTGCCGCAATCCTCGTGTAGGCATAATTGGACCCAATTCCTTCCCATCATGAACAATATGATAGCTGACTGAAGTAATACAGTGCATAATCACACTCGTCCACTGTGTTGAGAAACCCATTTTATCCAAGACATCCGAAACATAATTCCACTCCATACGATCATATGCCTTGCTAATGTCCATCTTTAAGGCACCATAACTCTCACGACCATAGCGCTTGCCTTTGAAAAAGTGCATAAGCTCGAAGGCAATTAAACTACTTTTAATAATTATAAAACATGGCATTCAAATATTTAATTTAATGGTAAAAGTATCTGAATAAATTTAAAAAGTTTCAAGTCCTTCTCCTCAATTCTCCAATTCTCATTTCAAAAAAATTATAATAAAATATAGCCTTAATATTTAATAGTAAAATAATAAAAAAATTAAATTAAATTGTTAAGGAAAATAATATATTAAAATAATATTTTAATATCAAAATTAACGTAAATCAAATATAAAAAAAAATAAATCACAAATACAAACACATGGAATACAGCTTAAAAAATGCTAGTTATTACAAAAGGATTTAATCAGTTGACAATTTCTAAAAGATTTTGTTTATGGATATTATAAAAAAATAAATAAAATTTATTTTGTAATTTTTAAAAAAATATTCATAATTGTTTTATAATCAAATAAAATTTAAATATAATTTCATCGTATTATATATTTTTAATTATATAATATCAAATATATATAGGATTAGTGATCGTATAATCATTATCAAACTTAGATGGTGTTCACAAATTTAAATCTATGTAATGGTCTATTACATTTATAGACTTAATTTGATGATAAATACGTCTCAATAAATTTAAAAGATTTTAGATTCTACTCTATGATTGTCAATTTTTATTTTAAAAAAAAGTAGCTCGTTGTTTACTTAGTTTAAAACATTAAAAAAATGTTAATTCCCATTTCTTTCTGCTTTTTTCCTTCTATAACAAATCCATTACTTTTTCTTTTCAGAGGTGCTTATTTTAAAATTAAATTATCCAATCCGTATTCTTTTAAAATTTTTCAATGTAAATTAAATTTTATAATAATTAAAATAAAAAAGAGCATCACAAACATTCATACCATAATTTTTTTGTAAGTTTATAAAACCATAGAAGTTTTAAAGATGATTAATGCATCATCATAAAGAAGTTTTTTTATTTCTATGAGCTAACATTCTTAATTAACTAATTCTCTGGACCAAGAAAGGACGAGCTTAATGAAGATGGCCGAACACAACGACACCGGTGATTTATGCAAACACATTTACGAGTTGATGGGCAAAGCGTCGACGAGCACACCGGATTAAGCAGGCAATCTTGTGGAGTATCGCACCAAAAAACAGAATCTCTTGCTTCAACTTTTATCTGCATATCTGAAATGAAACCATAAATACGTACTTAACTAAAAAAAAAAATTAGCTAATGGATTTTTACGTAAAATAAAAACTGAATAATAATAAATTTTCCGTTTGAAAACCATAAATTGAGAGGAGGAGACACTAACAAGATCCGATGAGCAGGAAAGCAAGAAGGAAAGCTGACTTGAGAGCAGACATCTTGATATGGATTTGGTTAGAGTTGCTGAGTTTATGTAATGATGAAGTTGTTGATGAGATTCACTTTGAGATGTTCTTATATAGACAATGACTGTGGGGGTTGGTGACGTGATAAGGTTTTATTTTGGCAATGTGACGTTGTCATGTAGAAAAACAGATTTCCTTACCATATATTTACTATAAAAAATATTTTTTAAAAAAATCCACAATTTTTAATTCATACATTTGTTTTTTATGGCAGTTACCACCGAGATTTAATTTATTTGATTAATAGTATAAATACAAGAATTATTTTCATAAATACAACTGTTACGATAGTATTATAAGATATTATAATTTTAAGTATCATTATATTTAAAATTAACAATGAGATCGGCACTCACAAACTTAGTCCGATAGTAAATACATTTAAGTAAATTTGAGAAATTTTAGAATTTTACTCTTCCGATCTCTATTTTAATAAAAAAAATTAATAATGAGATCTCTGTAGTCTTGAGCAACCATTTATTAACGTAAATCATGTATATAAATATATTAATTTTTATTCGTTAAATTTAAAATACATAAATAAATATGAATATGAAAAATAAAATAATAATGTAAAAATATTCATAGATAGAGGGGAAGAGAGAGAGACTAACCAGGCCAATTTGAGTGCAGACATCTTATCAAAGTTGGTTGAGATATTATTGAGATTTATTCTATAATGTGGGTGTATTTATATAAAGTTCTAAGGTTTTAAATTTAGAAATGTAGTGTTCTGATATGGAATCCTAGAGTTTGCTTACGTTAAATTAATTATACTAAATTATTTTTTAAAAAAATCCATAATTTTTAATTTAAGATTTTATAGTATTTATAGCCAAGTGTCGGTTTAGTTGACAAAATGGAACAACGGCCTTTTTTTTTTTAAATATGTTGCTGAGTTTAATTACTTTTAAAATTTTAAAAAAAATTATTATTGAATCTTTAGAAAATTTATTAGTTAATTATTTATTTTAAGAAATAAATTATAATATTATTAATATTTAAAAAATTTATTGATTAATCTTTTCATTAATTTTTTTATTAATTTTAACTCTTAAATATCATTAAAAAGTTTAAAATATTTTTTCATATCTATTAAGAATTATTAAAAATCTAAAATATGGATAAAAAAAATTAATTAGTAAATTTTTTATAAATTTAAAATACCAACTAATAAATTTTTTTAAATTATATGGATTAAATAGTAAAATACTTAATAGGTAAAATTAATGAACAAACAAACTAATAGACTTTTTAAAATATTAAAAATATTTTAATATATTTTTCAAAATTGAAAGACTAACTAATAAAATTTCATATAAAAAAATTAAATAATAATTTTTTAAAAAATATTTTTTCAGTTTCATAATTTTTTTATTAACTTTTTTATTATACTCTTTAATGAATTTTATTAAATAATAAAAAGTTTTTTAAAAATAAATTTAAATTAAATAAAATTATAATAACCAATTTATATGTTAATATAGTTTTAAAAAGATAAGTGAATATTAATTTTGAAATAACTCAAAGAAAAAAAATAAATAAAAATTATAAAACGGATGGAGTAACATATAATATAATCTTAATTCTATTTTTTTTATTTGTCTCAAATTATAATTTTTTTAAATTATAATTTATTTATTAGATTTCTAATAGACTCTTATTTAATATATGATGACCGCTGGATTCCTTCACCCCGGACCAGGGGCTTGACCACAGCCCAAGGCCCATGACGTAGAGGCCCACACACCTGATATACATAACAAGCCTGGCTCATCCAACCTTCAAGGCTGGGCTCGACCTCTCCTCCTCACTCAAGCCTGCCCGGCCCGCACGAAGCAGGTCCTCTTCACTCAGGCTTAGCATCCGGCCCAACTCTCAACCCAGCCCAGGATCCGGAATAATATTCACCAGACAGCCTGGCAGATCCGCTCGAACGTACGCACGAGGAGAATCAGAGGCCGTTACGCATGGAGCAGGCGGCTGATACCCTAGTACCTCCGAATCCGCATGGCAGAGACGCGTGGCCCAATCCTGGAGAGACCTTTACACGTCACCAGCAAGCAAGACAATGTATAAAAGAGGAGTACCCTCCTCAAGAAACTCAAGCCTTAATCTGTAATACAAAACCCTTGTAAAACCCTATTCTATTGGATCTCAGATCATCAATTGGCGCCGTCTGTGGGAAACGAAGGAGATCTTTTCATCACCGGAGTTTTCACTTTCAAAACCCACTGAGATCCACGATGGCAAACCACCAAGACAGTAACCTTAATATTCCAAATGACCTGAGCTCTGCCCAAGATGGGCAGCAGTTCTCCTTTTCTAGCCCTACAACGTTGAATAACCAAACACCTATTTCTCTTAATCCCTCGCCAAGCCTGGCAGGGAATACTCCCACCATGACCCTGTCTAACCAAGACATTCAAACCATGGCTCTCCAGCTACAAACCACTGCTCACTGGTTGGGCCAGATAATGCAACAAAGGGGACTTAGCACCCCAGTAAACACACTCCCAGTAGTGGAGGAACCCAGAACCGATGAACCCCAACCTACCTCTGCCCGCCTCCGAACTAACAACCACGATGCCGGAGAAGAGGAAGAACCGGAGGCCCGAATTCATGGGCGAAGGGCAAGAGAGTTGATAGAAAACGAAGAGGTGAACGACTATTCTGCCGAAACAACCAGAGAAACGGGAACTGAAACAGAGGAGGAAGAATGCAGTTTGGGCAAAAGATCCAGCCCGGAAGACGAGAAAATGAACCAAAAGCTGAAAAGGTTGAAAGAGCAGCTCCTAGCCGAGCTAGGTAAGAAAGATCAGAATCAAACCTCCTTGCATACTTCTTCTCCCTTCTCAAAGCTAATGCAGCAGGAGACCATTCCCAAAAAGTTTATGATGTCGCCGATGGCGGCCTATAATGGGGCTGGTAACCCGAGAGAGCATGTCATGAACTATAAGACCTTCATGGAGTTGCAAACTCTATCAGATGCTCTGATGTGCAAGGTGTTCCCAACAACGCTCTCGGGACCAGCGAGGGCATGGTTCAACAGCCTGGAGGCCGGAAGCATTCAAAGTTTCGGAGATCTGGCCACTCGCTTCATTAGCCGGTTCGTAGCTGGGGTGCCTGCAGATAGGAAGACGAGTTATCTGGAAACAGTGAGACAAAAAGCTGGTGAATCCCTCAGAGAGTATGTCGCCCGTTTCAATACGGAGGCCCTGCAGATCCCCGACCTTGATGAAGGAAGGGCGGTAGAGGCCATGCAGAAGGGAACAACTTCTGCCGAGTTCTTCGGTTCACTAAGCAGGAAACCTCCGACCTCGCTGGCCGAGTTGATGAAGAGGGCGGAAAAGTATATAAGGCAGGATGACGCCTTAGTAACGAGTAGATTTGCCAAAAGGGCGGAAGGAAAAGAAAAAGCCCCGGAGGAGGGGAGGTCGGAGAAGCACGAGAAGAAGCATGGAAAGAGGCCTGAACCGTACAAGCAGGCCTGGGAAAGAAGGGATCACAGGCCTCCTCCTCCTCGGATTCTCGAACCAAGAACGCTCCCTCCTTGGGTTCCGGAGAAACCGACTCCATTAAATGCGTCTAGAGCCGAGGTACTCATGGCTGTCCAAAATAAAGAGTTTCTCCAGTGGCCTCAACCTTTGAAGTCGGAAGCAGATCAGAGAAATCCTGATAAGTATTGTCAGTATCACCGAACGCATGGCCACGACACAAATAACTGTTTTCAGTTAATTGCAGAGATTGAAAGATTGATAAAAAGGGGGCATCTCAAAAATTTTGTGAAGAAACCGGAGGGGCAGAGGCCTCAACCCGGTCCGGCAGCCCAGATGCCCAGGAGAATTGGAATGGGGCCAGTGAATGATGGGTCCAGTGGGACTATTAACATGATCGTTGGAGGAACTGGAGGACGGATGAACCGTCGAGGGAAGAAGAGAAACCGGGAAGGGGAGACCAGCAATGGCGAGGTCATGCAGATCGTTGAACACTCTCCCATGACCATCGCTTTCTCTTCGGAGGATGCACAGGGCATTCAGATGCCCCATGATGACGCGCTTGTCATTGAAGCAGTCATTCATAATTTTCGGGTGAAGAAGGTTCTGGTGGATGATGGAAGTAAGGTTAACTTATTGCCATATCGGGTTTTCCAGCAAATGGGAATCCCAGAGGAACAGCTGGTTCGGGACCAGTCACCCATCAAAGGGATCGGAGGAGCACCGGTACTTGTAGAAGGGAAGGTGAAGCTGACCCTCACCTTGGGAGAAGCACCCAAAGCTCGCACCCATTATGAGGTGTTCTTGGTGGTCAAACTCCCACTGAGCTACAATGCGATTTTGGGGAGGCCGGCGTTGTTCAGTTTTGAAGCTGTCACTAGCATCAGGTATCTGGCACTCAAGTTCCCAACGGAAGGAGGAGTGGGAATGGTCCGAGGAAGCCAGGAGGAAGCAAGGGCAGTATACTTGGCCACAGTGACGGAACCGAACTCAACCAGAGAAGCGCTTGATTCAGAAGTTTTGGAGGTCAGGGACGAGACAAAGGAAGCCCGGACAGAGCCCGTTGGAGAGCTGGAGACTTTCTTCCTATCAGAAGAAGAAACGAGTAAGGTCTTCAGTCTCAATGCCGGCCTCACCAAAGAACAAAAAGGTGAAGCCATGGCCCTGATCCGAAGTCACTCACCGACCTTCGCATGGAAGCCCTCAGACATGCCGGGAATTGACCCCAAAGTAATGACACACCGATTGAATGTCCTCCCCGAGGCCAGACCAGTACAGCAAAAGAAGAGAGTAGTGGGAAGAGAGAAGCAGCAGGCTACCCAGGAAGAAGTGCAGAAGCTAGAAGAGGCAGGCTTTATTAGGGAGGTTATGTACCCACAGTGGTTAGCAAATCCTGTGTTAGTCAAAAAAGCCAATGGTAAATACAGGATGTGTATAGATTTTACCGACCTGAATAAGGCCTGCCCTAAAGATTGTTACCCCCTCCCCGATATTAATAAGATGGTCGACTCAACGGCTGGTTTTGATTATATGTCTTCTTTGGACGCTATGTCTGGTTACCACCAAATCCCAATGGAAAAAGCGGACGAGGAGAAGACCTCATTTATAACTAAAGACGGGACTTACTGCTACAGAGCTATGCCCTTCGGATTAAGAAACGCCGGGGCAACTTACCAACGATTAATGAATAAAATCTTTAAAAATCAGATCGGCAGGAACGTAGAAGTGTATGTGGATGACATGGTGGTTAAAAGTTCAACTTTTCAACAACACATAACGGACTTAAGGGAGATATTTGGGGTGTTAGATCAATACAGGATGAAGCTGAATCCAGCAAAGTGTGCTTTCTTCATCAGGGGAGGAAAATTCTTGGGGTACATGGTGAGTGGAAAAGGCATTGAGCCCAATCCGGAGAAAGTGGAAGCCATATTGAATATGCCAAAGCTGACCTGTGTAAGGGACGTCTAGAGATTAACCGGGAGAGTAGTGGCGCTTAACCGATTTATGTCAAGGTCGGCAGAAAAGTGTTTGCCGTTCTTCAAAAAAACTGAGGAAGGTCCCGAATTTTGAATGGACAGAAGACTGCCAAAAAGCCTTCACAGAGCTTAAGGAATACCTCAGCTCACCTCACGTGCTCAGCAGCCCCGCAAAAGGGGAAGAACTCCTGATATACTTGGCAGCCTCAGAGCAAGCAGTCAGCGCAGTACTAGTAAGAGTGGAAGAAGGGGAGCAGAAACCTGTTTTCTACGTCAGCAAGGTACTCAGAGACACTGAGGTAAGATACTCGAATATCGAAAAATTGGGGTATGCCTTGGTGTTAGCAGTCCGGAAATTCAAAGTTTACCTGGAAGGCCACCAAGGAGTTGTGATGACGGACCAACCGTTAAAGAAGATCCTACGCAGGCCGGAAACTTCAGGACGGATGTTAGCATGGTCCGTGGAAATCAGCCCTTACTGCCTGGAGTACCGACCTCGGACAGCTATAAAATCTCAAGCGCTGGCTGACTTCATAGCAGAATGCTCATTCAACAAGGAGAAGGAAGGATCATCCTCGGAGATACCAAGCAAAGAAGGAGAGGGAGAACTTTCCCAAGAGTCCAGCTGGAAGCTATATGTAGACGGAGCATCAGGCTCTAAGGGCAGTGGCGCTGGGATAATACTTAAGGGGCCGGAGGGCTTCAAAGTATGTTATGCCTTACGGCTAGAATTCAAAGCTTCTAATAATGTGGCCGAATATGAAGCCTTGGTGAACGGAATGTTGGTAGCTCTGGAAATAGGGGTAACCGACCTCGAAGTAAATAGTGACTCTCAGCTGGTGATCAACCAGGTGACAGGAATATATCAGGCCAGAGATCCCATCATGCAGAGTTATCTTGATAAAGTAAAAGCTGTGGAAGCCGACCTCACGAGCCGAGGAATATTGACGAGATTTCAGAGGATACCTCGAAATGAAAATGAGGAGGCAGACCTGCTTAGTCGGCTGACCAAAGAAGAGTTAGAGCAGCTCCCTGATGAAGTCTACATACAGCATGTCAGCATACCTGCTTTCAAGAAGATAAACACAGTACTACAGGTGGAGCAGAGCCCAACTTGGATGACTCCATACTTGAGATACTTGGAAAAGGGCGAACTCCCCGAAGATAAAGTCGAAGCCAAAAAGATAGCAGCTCGAGCTGCCAATTACCAAGTAATAAGGGGAACTTTATACAGAAAAGGGAAATCCAGCCCATGGCTCCGGTGTGTGAGTCCGGAAGAAGCTGCAAAGGTAATGGAGGAAATACATAGAGGCCTATGTGGGGGTCACGAGGGAGCAGGGACATTAGCTAACAAAATATTCAGGCAAGGATACTACTGGCCCACTGTTAAAAAAGAAGCAGAAGAGTTTGTCCGGAGGTGTGACGTATGTCAGAGATTTGCCAACGCCATCAGGACCCCTGCCACTCCTCAAGCAAGCATATCCAGTCCATGGCCTTTCTCACAATGGGGAATTGACATCCTGGGACCTTTCCCCAAGACTACGGGGCAAAGGAAATTCGTAGTGGTGGCTGTGGAATATTTTTCGAAATGGCCAGAGGCAGAAGCAATAGCCACAATCACAGCCCGCAAAATGATAGATTTCGTATGGGGGCATATCATCTGCAGATTTGGCATACCAAGAGTACTTATCTCAGACAATGGCAGACAATTCGACTGCAGCACTTTCAGAGCCTTCACGACGAACATGGGCATATGGCATAAGTTCTCCTCCGTGGCTCATCCTCAGACTAATGGCCAAACGGAAGTCACTAATAGAGCTATCCTTCAAGGATTAAAGAAACGGCTGAATGGCGCAAAGGAGAATTGGGCAGAAGAGCTCAATAGCACTCTATGGGCACTCCGAACCACTCCCAGAGCGCCCACTCAAGAAACCCCGTTTGCACTTGCTTAAGGCACAGAGGCTGTAGTCCCAATTGAATTGCAGATCCCCACTCATTGAGTTCAATTCGTTAGTGAGAACGCTAATGGGGACAAATTAAGGAGCAACCTAGATGCTCTTGAAGAAGTTAGAGAAGACGCCCAAGTCCGAACTGCTGCTTACCAACAACGAGCAGCAAGATATTACAATCAAAAGGTCAGAGAAAGAAGCTTGAAAGTGGGAGACCTGACTTTAAGAAACCTGGAAGCTACTGGAAAAAGAGCAGCCGCCGGCAAGCTAGCGCCGACCTGGGAAGGTCCATTCAAGGTGACAAAAGTGGTTAAGCCCGGGGTATACCGAATTGAAGATATGCAAGGAAACCCCGAGCCCCACGCTTGGAACATCCAGCACTTAAAAAGGTATTTTCCTTGAAATATTTGTAAAGAAAAAACATTGTATTTTGACAAAAATGAATAAATAAAATTTGTTTATACAATGTGATTATCTTTGTGAAAAACATTTTTCCATGATAAAGAAAGAACAGGGCTCAGAAAGATCCCTTGCAAACAAGACCTCAGTTAGGCACAAAAACCAGCTGAGATGACGAAACGACAGTAAGGCCAATGAGCCTGAATTTTGCAAAAAACAACCGGCGAGGCCCCGAGGTCGTCCCGGAAATTCAAAGAAAAACAGGATCCCGTAAGATCTCCTGGAAACAAAAACTACCGGCGAGGCCCCGAGGTCGTCCCGGAAATTCAAAGAAAAACAGGATCCCGTAAGATCTCCTGGAAACAAAAACTACCGGCGAGGCCCCGAGGTCGTCCCGAAAATTCAAAGAAAAACAGGATCCCGTAAGATCTCCTGGAAACAAAAACTACAGGCGAGGCCCCGAGGTCGTCCCGGAAATTCAAAAAAAAACAGGATCCCGTAAGATCTCCTGGAAATACAAACAACCGGCGAGGCCCCGAGGTCGTCCCGGAAATTCAAAGAAAAACAGGATCCCGTAAGATCTCCTGGAAATACAAACAACCGGCGAGGCCCCGAGGTCGTCCCGGAAATTCAAAGAAAAACAGGATCCCGTAAGATCTCCTGGAAACAAAAACAACCGGCGAGGCCCCGAGGTCGTCCCGGAAATTCAAAGAAAAACAGGATCCCGTAAGATCTCCTGGAAATACAAACAACCGGCGAGGCCCCGAGGTCGTCCCGAAAATTCAAAGAAAAACAGGATCCCGTAAGATCTCCTGGAAACAAAAAACAACCGGCGAGACCCCGAGGTCGTCCCGGAAATTCAAAGAAAACCAGGATCACGTAAGATCTCCTGGAAACAAAAATAGGTCGGTAAAGGACTTAAGAGCCTCCCGAAAGGAAAAATTTCTCCACCGGAACAACTTATAAAAACCAATTCCGACCTCGGAAAGAGAAGAGCTAAAAAAAAAAAAAAAAAAAAAAAAAAAAGGGGCTATAATCAAAGGCCCAAGACCGAGCTCTCAGTTCGGATAGACTTATATCCTTCAAGGATCAAGATACGAAGGCCCAAGAGAACGACCGAGCTCCCTCCATAGAAGGACTCATAAATGACGATATTCTTAGGAGGATAAAAAGGCTATAATCAAAGCCAAAAACTGACATGATAGTTACAAAGGTGCAAGATTTAATCTCTCAGACTATCAGCTAAGAGCTGAGCTCGCAACTTAAGATTAATTCAGAGCTTCTGAATAAAAATATATAGTTTATATCACAAATACGAAGAGTAGATATAAATGTCAAGAAATATGAAAGACAAGAAGAAAACTAATATTTCATTAATGATTATTACAATTTATTTCTCCAGCGAGGAAGGAGGATAAATAGTCCTTAAGGGACTTGCATCAGTAAGAACACCCTCGCCTGCATTATCTCTATTTACAGCCACCTCCGAAGGAAGCTCGGTGTCCCTGGGGCCAGAGCTCTCAACATTAATAGTAGGGGCCACTTCTGCCCTCGGGTGGAGGCCGTCTTTCTCAGAATCAAGATCATCTTCCTCCGACCCTACCTCAGATTCCTCTGACGACGACTCAGATGGCCGGTCTATGTTCCTCCGAGAATCTCCTCGGGGCAAAGGGCAATCATCCTCCCCGTATAGCACTGACTCGCCATCTGAGTCCACTTCGCGCCTCCGAAGCTTGGCCAAAGGAACATCAGGAGCCTGTCTAGCTTCTCTTAAACCGCGATTGTAGCCAGTTACATACATGTGGTAGGCCTTATCAAGGATAGCCTTTTTCATCTCACCAGACGCTTTATACTCATCAAGGTGTTCTTCACAAGCCTCAGCCACAAATTCCTTAAACTCAGAAGAGTCTTTGTAGTCCTGAAGATGAGCTTCACAGGCCTGATCAATTTTAACCTTCAGCTCATCACACTCCTGATACTCCGCTATATACTGCTCACGCTTCAGCTGAGCCTTCCCTTCCGCATACTTTACCACCTCAAGCAGGGCTAAACATTTACGTTCCAAAGCCCTGACTTCATTCTTCAGCTGTTGTTGGCGAAGGTTAAACTCTTCAGCCGATGAAGACGGATCTTTGATACGTTCAGAACTTGTGCCCAATTCCTGCTCAAGGACCTCCACCCGGGCTAGGGCACTTTCCTTCTGAGCCTTCACCTCACTCAGGTGAGCTTGAAGCCCCTCAAAATCAGCCTTTAAGGCCTCATGTTGGTGCTGGACCTCAGCCCTTTGGCTTACGGCCTCATCCCTCTCCTGAAGGACCGTCGTCATAGAGGACAGCTGTTTTACAACCTCTACACAACGAGTTTCCACTTCAGCTGCCCTCTCATCAGACTCCTGGAGAACTCTACGAGTACGAGATAGCTCTGACTCCAGGGATTTGCTATGCTCTGCCGCCTCAACTGCTTTGTCCTCAGCTCTTTTAGAGGCTTCCAGGGCAGAATGCAACTCCACTAGGAGAGACTGGATCTGCTCCCGGGCGGCTGCCAGGTGGCCCCTCGCGTCGCTGGTGGCAGTCAGGTTCTCATCACGACGCGCTTCCTCAATCCGGCGGTCCACGGACTCCCGGAGAGAGAGATCACGGGCATCCACCTCCATAACCAGGCCTAACACCTAGGACGGAAGAACAATTGTCAAGAAAAGACACCAAGCAAACTCAAAAGAAAGGTAAAAACATAACTTACCATCAGCAGCATTTCTCCAATCGTGGATCCGAGCTCCTCACGAGAGCGAGATTGGAAGGCCACCTGCTCTTTGGTAGAACTGGCCAACTGACCAGTCAGGGCCAGCAGACGAGGATCCGAAGCCTCTGTTATCCCGCCGAACATCCGTTCCCGGAGAAGTGTGGCAACAGCGGAGGCCAGAGACTCCTAGGAAATGCTTGACAGGTCCAGAATGTTGTCAGTAGGGGACAACGAAGGAACAGCAGAAACACCCTTCCCTTTCCCAATGGGAGGAAGAGGTGGGGAAGGACCCACAGCAGTCCGGGATTTCTTCCGAGCAGGAGATGGGACAGGCATTCCAGCAGAGGTCGGACGCTTGCCCCCAGTCTTGGAGGGGACACCCTCAGATCCCTCAGGTTCAGTCCTCACAGGGGCAGGGACACCCTCACCAGAAACCTCCGGGCTTTGATCCTCCAGGAGGATGACCTCCATCCCTGTCCTAGAGATCTCCTTATCTCCAACAGGGGACCTAAATTTCCCCCCTAACACCTCCTCAGTAGAATGAACGGCACCCTGCCCCACTTGTTCAGTGGTTTGGGTCTACTCCACAACAGCTAGGGCAGTTTCCCTCACGACCTCCGAGGAGGCTGGAACGGATCTAAACCCTTCAGCAGGCGTCGAGGTCGAGCTCGACCCACCATGGCTAGATGACCGAGCTGATTTGGTGCTGCGAGAGCTCGGCTTGGAAGTTCGATAAGAGGCTTTGACGGGAGGTCGGCTGATCTTCTTGGAGGAAGCGGCCTGAGCCAGCTCTACAGCAATCTCAGTTACAGAACGCCCATCCCCAAAGGCGTCAAAAATTGTATGCATGTTCTCCCGAGACAGGTCAAAATTCTTGGGGAATTTGATGCCATCCATTCTAACCTCAGACGCTGCAAGAAACAAGAAGTTATAAAGAGTCAGCATACTTCCTGATATCATGAGCAAAGAAGAAACAGAATAGCCGGACAAAGCACTATACCCGTGTCCCGGATATCCCTAAGGTTGGACGCAAACATACACTTCTCGACATCATACTTCCTCTCAACGGAAGTCAGTCGAAACAGCCCGACCTGCTCAATAAGACTCAATTCGGGCAGATCGTTACAGCCCGGAAAGATCTCCCCCCACCTTAGGTCCACCTCCCATGATCGGCAGGACCCTAATTTCAACTCCGCCACAAGGAAATTCTCTACCCATCCCTTTATAGAATCCTTGTAGCCCGTAAGAAGAGACAGCCCATTACGGGGGGAAAAGTAATAGAAGTTTTGCTTCGCCCTAACCAGGCGGAAAAAAGTGACAAACAGACAGGCCGTAGGGGCGAAACCCCAACCCAGGCAGATAGACTCGAAACAAGACATGAACAAAATGGAATTTGGGGATAACATTCGAGGAGTTACCCCAAAGTATTCAAACACCTCAACAAAGAAAGGGGTAAAAGGAAGCGGTAGACCAAATTCTCTCTGCTTCAGGAAAAACACTATGCTACGAACCTCTTGGGGATCCACTAAGCCAGGTGGGCGAGGGTAAGGAAGCACTATCCTCTCATTTGGAAGAGGTGCTCGAATAAGATACAACGGAGTATCTAAAAGCCTCCGAGAAATGTGATTAGTTATGTTGGAAGGTGTAATATGCGACTCAAGGTCAAAAACATCAGGAAGCTTTAAACTTGCCATGGAAGAACAAGGAAGCGTACCTGAAAATGAAATAAGGTGAGAAAAGCAGAAGGAATTGCAGGGAGGCAGAGAGCAGAAGAGAGCTAATTTCTTCGGAAGACAGAAATAATTCGAAATGAAAGGCAATGATGAGACGGAACGTTGATTTGAACAGTTTTGTCTTGGAGCGGCGCGATCATTAATTACTCTCGACGTTTACCTTCTCAACGGTTAAGTAATAACCGGAGAGACGGTAAAGGGGCAAAAGGATGATCGCTGGGCTTGTCTACATCTATCAAGGGCCAGGTCCACAATGATAGCCCATCACTTAAAAGCCCAGTCAAGCCCAACTTGTTCGGACCTGGTTTCCAGCCTAGACAACTTAACCCACAAGATTCATCACTTCACCACATCCGCGGTAAGTATCAAGGAAATAGAAGGAAAAACTCAAAGAGGCAAGCAGATGAAAGCATGATAAAAGTTAGACCTACTCATCACGTAGAATACATATACGATTTGACTTGTTGTTACGAGATTGGAAAGAGACGACAAGGATACCTCGGATCCATACTAAGCTGAGAGCTTAGAGTTTAACTCATCAGAAGCCGAGCTCAGAGATCGGATTAGTCCAGCTCGGACAGCATGACTTGGGAGCTCGGCCAGCTAAAGAAAACTCAGAGCTCATTTCACTAAGCAAAGACAGAACACTTGACCTGAGAGCTCGGTCGGGTGAAGGAGACTCAAAGCTCAATTCATCGAAGTAAAAACCGAGCTCACAGGTCGGTCAGACAGTCCAGCTCGGAAACTTGAAAGCACAGTTGGCTAAGTGGATCCGGAGTTCAACTCATCAGAGCTCGCAGATAAGTTAGATCAGCTCGGAAAAAGCAGGACAGAGCTCAGTTGGTTAAAATTGTAAGGCGAGCAATCTAAAGTATTTCACACATGATCAAAGAAGAACAGCTTAAGCATGAGAGCAGAACAAGAACTTCATTAAAAGAAAAGTACATTACAGCACGTTACAAAGGCCTACACTACGGGATGAAAGACTATCCTTAAAGGATTTACATGACCACATACATCATCATCTACGATTACGTCGTTATCACCTATCCTACTACTCTGGTCTTCAGCCCGGAGGAATTCTCACAGCTCGGAATGTGAGTTTGGCAGAAAAGGCCAAGATCTGTCCCGCTATTATAGGGGAACTGAACAAGTTGATTCCCATAAGCATTTCTCATTGTCCCCCTGGGCAAACGTTCGGTTACCCGAGTGTGATGCACGGTACATACGAACAAGCTCAGATATTGTATGCCGGCCGTGCACCACACATGAAAAACATAAGTCTTCGAGGCTATGACCCCGAAGAGATCGCGAAGTACACATTCGAAAAAATCGCTGGAGACCTGACTGAGTGCAGCAGATCCCAGTCTCACGTAATACTGGTACTTCACACCAAAGGGAATAATAATACTGGTACTTCACACCAAAAAGAACAACAAGCTGAGCGCCGGCGCCACTCCCGTTTATATCAAAAGAGGACAACAGGGGCATCGAGGAAATTCTCTGTTTCTCTGTGGAAAAAGGCGAAGTTAGATCGAACCCCTCAACAGTCCAGAACTTCTCTGGAGCCTGGACAACAACCAGAAGAGGAGGCCGGCCAGACGACCTGGGTAAAGCAGTTTCAGCAGCTTGCTGGATGGTCCCGCCCTTCGCCTGCCATACCCGAAGGATCTTCAATGCACCATCCAGACGCCTTAGAGGTAACATCGAATTTTCAAGAATTTTGAACTGACCCATTTTTATTTCAGGAACTGCAAAAAGTTTCAAAACAGTGACAAGTCAGAAACAGTCCCCCCCTAAGATGATAAGAGCAAAATCAAAGCAAACCTCTGGGGCACAAGGCAATCTGCTTGAAGAAGGCGTCGAATAGACCTGCCACAGATAAAACAAGAATTTTTCATTTCAACAGAAGGCTCAAGAATGAAGAAAAGCTGGCGCTGATATATACTCGGAGCCTGAGGACTTAGCACGGGGCAGAGCTACACTAGACCCTAAGCTAATGGTGTCAGATTTCTAAAAGATATTCACAGAAAAGGAAAGAAAGGAGATGTCCAGATAATGATGACAAGAAAGTAAAGGCGGCAGAGGACAAGAAGAATAGAGAAAAGACAGAAAGAGGAAAGAGCAGATAGAATTCAGAAACTGCGCAATGACTGAAAGATGAAAGGATGTTATTAAGGCACCTGAACCCGAACAGACGCGATCATAATAAGTTCTTGGTATTCACCCCTCGGCAGTTGGAGCAATAACTGCCGAGAAGGTGAAGGGGCAATTGATGACCGCTGGATTCCTTCACCCCGGACCAGGGGCTTGACCACAGCCCAAGGCCCATGACGTAGAGGCCCACACACATGATATACATAACAAGCCTGGCTCATCCAACCTTCAAGGCCGGGCTCGACCTCTCCTCCTCACTCAAGTCTGCCCGGCCCGCACGAAGCAGGTCCTCTTCACTCAGGCTTAGCATCCGGCCCAACTCTCAACCCAGCCCAGGATCCGGAATAATATTCACCAGACAGCCTGGCAGATCCGCTCGAACGTACGCACGAGGAGAATCAGAGGCCGTTACGCATGGAGCAGGCGACTGATACCCTAGTACCTCCGAATCCGCATGGCAGAGACGCGTGGCCCAATCCTGGAGAGACCTTTACACGTCACCAGCAAGCAAGACAATGTATAAAAGAGGAGTACCCTCCTCAAGAAACTCAAGTCTTAATCTGTAATACAAAACCCTTGTAAAACCCTATTCTATTGGATCTCAGATCATCAATATACATTAGAAAAGTATTTTTTTTATTTTTTATTTTTTTAAAGCTGAATGAGTATTTACACTTAAATTTTTATTAAAAAAGCATTGTCCTACTTTGAACTTTAATAACATTTCATAATATACTTTAACTATTCAAGAAAAGGTTTAGCGTCTTGTGTTTGAGTTAGTGGGCTTTCTGATGAGTTCTAGCAATGGGTAGGTCCTTTTTTTTCCTATCGGAACAATGGGTAGGTTCTTACTCCCCTTTTCTAAACAACTTCCCATTTTAGACTTCTATGTAATTAATCTTGCAATTCAAAAATTTTTTTTATAAAAAAAAAAAAGCATGACAGAGGATCATCATGATGACTCGCAGGGATAATAGGCGGGCGGATTTTCACGGGTACCCGATCTATCCAAACCCTATTAGAACAGATTTGGGTGGATTCGAGTTTAAAAAATTTTACCCGTCTCGAATTCGGATAGGGTTCAGGATTAGGTAATCAGATACCCGTCACCCGAACCTGATTAGATATACTAACAAAACTAACTCTTTCATTTTACTATGTTTTCCTCTCTCCTTCGTCGCCTCTCTCCCTTACTTTCCTTCCCATAGTTCTCGGTCAACGCCTCTCCCCCACTTCATTGACGACTGCCGGTAGCCCAGTCGGCACCGGTGACGTCTCCTTTCTCTCCCCAGTCGATGATAAATCTTCTCTCTCTCCCCAGTCAGCGATATTTCATTCTCTCTCTCCAGCGGCGACATCTCCGACTTCCCAGTTGGAGACAACTCTTCCCTCTCCCCGGTCGGCATCGGCGATATCTCCTTCTCTCTCCCCAATCGGTGACATCTACTCTTTGCAATTAAATTTTTTATAATTTGCTCTTAAAGAAATTTTAGTTGATATTAAAGATTTTTAGAATTTATGAACTATTAATCTGATTATTTAGATACTGTTAAAAAATCTAATTATTTGCTATTTGATTAATGTAATACTGTTGATTTTTAAAATTTATGGACAATTAATCTGATTATAAATCATTATTTGTTGGGTTGCTGAGTTGTTGGTTCTTGTCATTGAACATTTCTCCTACTGCTGGTTTGCTGGGTTGTGCAACTGTTAGAGAGTTAAAAATCGAGTTTGGGATATTGTGCGGGTATTGTTAAATGAGTTTGAGACGGATTCCGATAGTAAAATTAAAATATTAAATGAATTTAAGACGGATTTGGAAATTATATATATAATCGGGTTCGGTTTACGGGTACCATTGATCTCAGAGATCATCGGTAGGCAACCACAACAGTGTTTTTGGAAACTGCAAAATGGACAATAAAGACGTATGCCCAGCAACTAAGCAACGGTTGCAAATCAGGATTCGCAAATAAAGCCTTCACACTCAATTTAAAGGTTACACCACTAAGATGTGCCAATTAAAGAGGATCAACCCTTTCTATGGGTCGACTGTGAAGTACAAATTCACCCCATTAAGCCTTTAGCGAGTGAAACTAAAACATTTTTATATGTTGCCCAACACATTAACATTAATATTTTAAATTATTACTTACTTTCACTTTCATTCTCTTCCTAAGATTTCTCATTGGCTTTTTTTTTTCTCTTTCATTTTTTGCCATCTCATCAGTTTTTCTATTTTATCTTAGCAAAAAAACATCTCTTTACACTCAAAGAGTGGATTCATTTCTCATCTTTGAGCAGCCTTTTAAATTTTTCTTTAACTTTTTTCTTTTACTTATTATTTGATTTTTGATCGGTGGAGATATGTAATTGGGAGAGTGCATTCCTTTCTCATTTCTGAGTAGCGTTTTAAATTTTTTTTTAATTTTTTTTCTTTTACTTATTATTTAATTTTTGATTAGTAGAGATCTCTACGTGACTGGGAGAGTGCATTTTAAATGATTGGGAGAGCTGTCTTTCTCTGCTGTATTTTCTTTGTTGTTGTCTTGATAGATTCTAAAGTTGCTAAAGTTCTTGCATATCGTTCTTTATTGTTGGTTTAGATAACTGAAATTCTTACATGTTGCTCTTTATTGTTGGTTTAGTTATTGTAGGATTGTTTTGAGGGTTTGTTGATAGAGTTTAACTTTAAATACCTTTAAAGACGCTTTACGAAACATCCTCTTAATTTCTTGATCCCTTCACCTAAAAATACTTTAGGTAACATTCTCTTAATTTCTCAATTCCTTCGCTTAATTATCAGTATTGTAATTAGTTTTAGTTTACAATCACTTCATGTTTTAGATTAACATTTTAGGTAAGAAAGGTCTAGCAACACTGTTACTTACTTTCTCGAGTCTTCCTTTTTATAGGTCTTATCGTCCATATTAATTAGAAATTTTCTTACTTATTGGGTTAAATTTGTACCAAGACTTGAGAGGTTTTTTTTTCCTGGGCTTTGATCTATGGGCCTATTCTTTCTTTGGACCTTATATTTTGGGCCAGATTTGTGGAAAAAAAAACTATCCTTGTGGTTTCTTGAAATTAACTAGCCAATCCCATGTTTTCATATACACATCAAGTCCCTCAAATTACTATTAATTTACTAGGTCTATTTCTGCCATTAGTGATATTGAAAATGACAATATTACCCTTATCCTTGATGCAAACTTAAATCAAACTTCTTTTTTTGTTTGTTTTTCTCAAAGAATCCCTAAATTAACTAAAATCCCAAAAAATATGATTCTCTCCCCCTCCCTGCGAAACTATGACGATTTCAGCTCTCCAACGTTGAATCATTGTCGCAATCTTCAACTTCTTCATGGCTATGAACTATTTTAACGAGCAATGAATTGTTATTCATGTAACCAACAAATTAAGACCCAACAACAACATGCAAATGAAGACTCAAAAACAAGCACAATGTCCGTGAACAAGGAGAGAGCATCGGACAAAATTAATTCAGGTCCAAAATCGATCCCACCCCAAATGATCCATAAGCAATTGGGTGTTGGAGTAGAAGTAGCGTTGGGCCTTCAGTGCGTCAATGAGTGGTGAAGCCTCTTGCACAATAGTGATAAAGCTTCAACGAAATAGCTGCTGCAATGAATTACAGAGAATGTGAGTTTTTGTTTTGACTGGAGGTGAAAGAGTGGAAATAGGGGATGCGATGGGGCTGTAGCAGTGGATGTATTTGAGAGCCCCGAAATTGGGTGAGTCATTGGGTCTTTAAAGGGTGAAGACGAGGTGATGTGTTGGAGCTACAGCGGTGAATTGTGTTTTCCGAGCTGGGTTCCTGATTTCAAAGAGAGGCAAGGAGCAATGTGCCATTGGTAGTTTCCTGTTATGTGGAAGCTTTTATGGACATTAAGCTATAATGTGGAGGACGGAGGAATTGTATACTTCTCGAGGGGGGACGTGGGTGGGAGGGAGGAACTAAGGCTTTTCTCTGCTTTGGATTAGGAGCAGGGCGCAAATGGTGATGAGGTGAGGAAGCATTCTGTTATGGATGCAGGGGATGCAGGTTTGTGAACAAGCGTATTTTTTATATAAAAAGTTCTCACACCTGACCGTCTTGATCAAGAGAAAGAGACTCTGAATTTAAGGAGTCTTCTTAGTTAATAGAAACTTAAGAGGACTACTTAATGTGTCCTTGAAAACGGAAGGACTAACTACATAGATTCAACATACCACTGCAACTAAAAAAAGTAAACTCCCTACCCCCATTTTTTAGTATTCACTCTACACCTCCCTCCCAATAATAACCATCTAAACATTCGACTCTTTCAAGCAATCAACAGCATTTTCCAAAACTTCATGTTTTTCTTTGTAGACAGATACTAATGAAATTAATCGAAAGAAATGACGGGAACTTTCAAACATTTTTGCAAATATTTCGCAGTGCATAACACTAGCTTATCAGTATCCAAGAGAAGGCACAGGCGTATTAAGTTTTCCCACCAAACAAAAGAATAAAAATACAAGTATACAACAGTTATATCCAACTACAAAGGACGACATGAGAACGGGTCCATACTATAAACTATGTAACTCCACTTCAAAACAAACCGTAACAAACTTAAATGCATATATAATAATAACATGAAGAGGCACATTTGTTCTTTCAAGTTTTTGCTCAACTAGTCAATCTTCGTTCAACAAAACTACAAAAGATGTTGATATCGCACCATGCTCGTATAGCCAGAAATTTATAAACATAACAGGCTAAGAATTTTGGTGCGCACAGTTCCTACATTAGCAAGATAACCTTGGATAAATTAGAAGCATGCTAAACATTCCTCCAGCAACAAACCATAAGAATCAGAATGATTCTTTTCCACAATACACTCAAGAATATAGCCAGAATAAAAGAGGACCGTAAAAGCAAATGCTATTAAAATCACTCAAAGAGCCTGGCTACCAGCAATCATAAATAGCCCTAAAACGACGTTTGCATAGCGTAGCCAACGGGAATACTCGCAGAAGCGCACAATCACCGCAAATCATCTATCAACAGATCATATATCGAGCCTCATTTAAGATTTACAAAACAAAAAGCAAATCACCATCGTGATTAATTTGTGAGATAAACAATAACAAATCTAGATTCCTTTATAGCTACTACACTGGCCTGATATAAATAAAACTGTACAGCAATACAAAATGACAACATTGGAAATCAATTCTTGGGAAACATTGAAATGAGAGGCAATTAATCAGAACTTTAAAGACCATATGATATGAAATTCCACATGAAATTCGGCCATTAAGAGTCTCATCATTTTTTCTTTGCCTCTGCATATGAGGCAAACAATATTGATAGTGTGTAATACACCAAAAACCGTATTAACTAGTTTTGCTTGAATTAAAATTGTATTTAAAAAAAAAAAAAAAAAAAAAGAAGCACCCATTTTGGAACTATAAAAAAGCTACACTACTATAGACTAGAAATTCTTAAAATAACCCAGTTGAAAATTCAGATCTAGACAAATGCAAGCAGAAAAGCAAAGCAATCAGAGAACTTTGAAGACAATCGCGATTCCACACCCGAATTCAGATTTAAACGAGCTCATCATTTTCGCTTTGCCTTTCAAAACGCTAGAACACAAAAATACCGAAACAATTCCGGTAACATTTGAAAATTGTTTAAGGCAATACATATTCTCTACGCTGGATTACTAAGCTCAAAAACCGGCACAGAGAGTCATGAGATTTGCCTCAAAATTTTGTTGTTTAATATCGCACCTAATAATACCTTTTTCTCGTCGATTCCTTGAAACTCTGCAACTTGAAGAATCAAGGGGCTGCTTGGTGCATTTAAAATGAAAGAAAGAAATATATCTACAAATTCCTTACCATTGAAAACATTCTCTAACCTCACAGTGAGAGAGTTCTTACCTTCAAGAAACTAATGTATTATAGAACATAGAGTTCAATAAGCAAATCCTCAGATTTGCCTTTCTCCTTTCTTGCTGCAACAATGGAACCAATTGAGGCTTAAGATGCATTTTATAGTGTATCAATTGGGATTAGGGTTTTCAATGATTGGTTTTTTTTTTAATTCTTTTTCCAATTAAATTATTGCTATTAGAGGTAATAAAAAGGGGGCCACGTGTGGGTTCCGTGTTGAGAGGTGGGGACTAACACGACGTCGTGCATCACTAAACTGCAATTTGTAATTGAAATGATTTATTTAAAAAAAACAAGTTAAATGAATGTTTATAGAATTATTTAAATTAAAAATATTTAAATTGAATTTTAAAATTTTTAGATGGTTAAATTGCTTAGAAATTATTATCTAGAAATGATACATTTGGGTAGTTAATTAATTCATTTAATTTTTTATGGATTATCCAAAAAATTATTAAAAAAATAACATACCATTTTAATTTTCAATTATATCTAAATTAATGCGGACGAATGGACTGACTGAATCAAAATATAGAAAATAATAATAATAATTCCAATCATTCATATTATCAAAAAAGATTGAAAATTAAAATAGTCCAGTCCAGTCCAGTCCCTGAGGTGGGCTTATGCATTTTGAGCCATTTAAGAGAATCTGAAAGGCAGCCTCAATTACAGAATGCAATATGTTTGTAATGTATATTGCCATTGTGGGCCTTTCTCTGAAATCTCAAGCATGTGGATATAAAATTATGATGGCCTTTGAAAGTGGGACAGGTTAGGTTGAAAAATGGACCACAGGAGCAGTGACAGTTGGTTAGGCGTGATTATTTTGGGCTTCCATGGCCCATCTGAACTCCTGCCTGACTTTCGTGGTGGTCCTTTTCCTTCATAAAGTATTTAAATTATTTTTTTTTAAAAGGGTAAATAAGGCACATGGATTTGAAGGTAAAGAAATACCCAAAACACAAAAGACATTGGCTTTAAATTTCATATTCTCAAAATGAAGTTTGTCAAAACCATTTAAGGAATACCCACAGAAGTTGGAAAACAAACCTGTGATTCAATTTACACGAAGGCTAACATAGAAATGTGATTGATATTTTTGAGTGTTCCAAGCAAAGCAGTGATAAAAACGTGATCCCAAGCAAACTCTTTTAGCTTTACCTTAATTGGGAGGACACTGGCTTTCATGATCTGAAGACATGTAAGGAGTTTTCTGAAAATGGGTACAAGTAAATGCAAAATTTCCTATCAACAGCTATGGTGTTTATGTATATATACCCCAACCAATATCACCGCTCTGCATTTATATGTGGACCACAACTATTCAGTTTACACAATTTTAAAATAACATCTATTTATCAATTACAACTACATATTCAATCTCTATAATATATGAAAATAACTAAATGTTTATGATTAAAAAAATAAAATAAATTAATAAATGTGTTTTTTGAAGATAGAGAGTCTGAGTTAAACATCTTGATTTTATTAAGGGTGAGTGATATTGATCTTACTTTATACAGTTAGGTCTTTACTTTTCTTTCAATATAATCATGAAGTAAATTTTAAAGAAATTTTTAGCTGAAACCAGTCATTATAAATTCGAAATACAAAAAAATAGGTTTTATGTAAACTTTTCATAGAAAATTCTTTTTTTTTTTTTTTTTACTTTTTAGATTCATAAGGGATCGATGCAAATAAATTTTTTATATAATTTCTACTGTATATACACTTAACTAATTAATCATTGATATTTTAATTAATTATCGGAGGAAATAACTACTATAAATCATGGATATATACTTGTCAAATCTAAATAAAAATTCTTTTAAAATTTATTTATTTTATGAAAAAAATATTTTTTTAATATTTAAAAAATTTAATTAACGATATATTTTTTTAATAAAAAAAAGTTATTTTCTACGCTTTAAAATTTTTATTAATATATATATATATAAATTTATTAATAAATTTTATTTTTTAAATTAAAATTAAAAAATAGTAAATACGTTATATCTTTAGAAAATATCTTTTATGAAAAACATTTTTACAAAAATTATTTTTTATAAAAATTATTTTTCAAGTACAAATTATTTTTCAAGTACAAATTATTTTCTTCAACCAAACTGAACCTGCATAAATAATATAAATAAATATAAAAACTATCATAATTTTTTAGTTATTTATCATTTATGCATTAATTAAATATATATAAAATCTTAGTGTACATAAAAATTTTCTTTGCTATTTACGTTCCCAAAAGTGATATTTTTTAAATTATTAAATGATAAGATAATTGATGTTGTACTGATAACTTGATTATAATACAACTGTACTGTGACTGGTTATAATTTAAAAAAAAAAAAACCCTCAAAAAGCAGTAGACATGCACAAAAACCACTCTCACACTCAAATCAATATTTTAAAAAATAAAAAAGATACTATAGAATTACTTAGAGTTTAAATAATAGTAGAGATAACGTATTTTTATCAATGTGATCGTCCTCTTTTATACTATAAAAAAAATAGAAATAAATATAATATTTTATAATAATTCAACGATAATGTGACTAATTATTTGGAATATCGACAGTTAATAAATCGATGATTTCGCAATCACATGCAAAATAAAAATATGTTGGAATGTGCCGAATAACAGTAATTTTATATCGAAATTCGTTCTATTAAAAAGATAAATTTTAATAATAAACTGAGTGTTAAAGTGTCTTAATCTTTTATTGACTATATTTTCTATATGTTTAATCTTTATTACATGTTTTTACTTAGTAGTAACAATTTACGTCTTTACGTCTTTCTTGATGTTATGTAATATGAATCATTATGTTTTGAAGTTGGCTAACTACCTTAATTTCAATTTTTCACCCACCAAACTCTATCAAGTGTCTTTGAAAAATAGAAATAATCATGATAGTTTGAAATTAATGATTTTATTTTATATGCCATGTATATATAGTAATATTAATTGGGAAATTTAAAAAGAACACAATTGCATCTATAATTATTGTCGATTTTAATTTTTAATATATTATTAAATTTAGGAATTTTTTAAATTAATTAAAAAATTTAAACTTTTATTTTCTTGTTAAATTTAGAAAATGATATATGGATTTCGAGGGACAAAGAGTTTGAATAGTAGGCTGTCTTTTTAGGACAATGTTTCCAGGCAAAAGGGCAGTCAGGCTTCCATGCCTAACTCAGGTTTGTTAGTAAAGAGTGAAGATTTGGGCCTGTGAAAAGTTCCTCACATTTTCAAGAAGCATCTTCTGATAAGAAATGATAAAGGTGGATCGTATGAAATTAGGGTTTGGAGAAAAAGTTAACTAAAAATGACTACAAGTTTGAAAAACATTAATCACTCAACTACACAATAATCTCATCATGTTCTTGCAATGATGTTTTGCATGAATTTCATGCAACTTGAAGGCTATTTTCTCATGTCCTTTGTACACCCCAACTTCCTTTCTAATCTTTCTTCTCTCCCCTTCAGCTTCTTCACCGTATACCATAAAACAAATCATAAAAATTTTAACTATTAATTTTATTAAAAATATCTAAATAAAAGAAATAAAATTTTGATCATTGGTTCGTTAATAACTATCGGACTCTTCTTACACTATGGGGTGATGCCGGGTCTAAAAAAATAATACAAACTCAAAATCCACAAACTCAAAACCCATCAGACTGTTCTCAAGCGAACTAGCCTTATATTGCGCAGACTCACAAGAAGATAGCCTAATCCGGTGACGTGACCAGAGGTAAGAAAGCATACCTAGTCACCTCGTAACTCTATCAGCATGCGGACCGAGGGAATTAAACGGCAGACTGACAAAAAATAATATATTGACATGTCCGTAGAGTGGCAGTTATGCGTCACTAGAGAATAAAAAAAAAATAACGAAAGAGAGACATGCTCATTCATACACTGTAAATCTTATTTTTTTAGATCTCAGAATATCAATTCGACACTTTGAAATTGAGTATTTGATTCTGAATAATATTATATATTCATTAATAACTAGATTATTATTATATATAGAATTGCATAATCGTAATAGTATTTTTTAAAAATTTCTCTTTCTAAATTATTTAATTGTAACATGCTTTAAGTAAAAAATGAGATGTTAATTAAGATTTGTACGAACAATGTAAACATATATAATTAATTAATGACTAATTAAGTACAGTAGTAATAGATTGGTAAAGTCTCAAACGTGCTCCCTTTAATTGATTAAAGCTCAAACCAAACTGCACTTTATCGACATTTCACCAAAGCATAAGAGAGAGAGAGAGTAATGATGCAATGTTTGATTCATGTTAAAGAATTGTAAAGGCTGTAGTTAAGATATCTCGAATCCCCAACTCCCATCCCATGTTGCTTTGTATAGGATTTGGTTGTTGCCTTGGCCTTGTTTCTTAGCTTTTCCCAAAAACAAGGCCCATTGCCAACCATCAACCAGCTCTCTTTCACACGTCCATTAACACATTAACGGCTCTTAACGAATATTTATTTTATTTATAAAAATTAAAATTTTTAATTTTATTAATTTTTATTATTTTCTTTTTATCAATAATCTCCCATAAAAGGGCAAACCCATATCCATGTGGCAACACTCCATTTGCCCATTTCCCTATAGCTTTCCCATAATCTGATAAAAGAAATGGGTAAAATATACAAAAGGGTACTAAGGAATCTGATCCCCTACTCTTCCATCCATGTATAGGCTGGTATTTATTTTTCTTTATTGATTATTGTTGTCTTCTCCTTTGGCCTATACCTTTGAAAGATTTTTGTTTGTAGTTTTCTTATACAATGTATAAGAATCATGTTTAAGTATATTTTTGTTAATTTTTCTCCAACGTACCTTGTAAAACCAACCCAATCAATACAAATCATTTTCTCTCTTACATTGGTTATTTTCTAAATCCTAGGGTTAAGTAAAGATTAGGGTTTAGTAAAAGAAAAGTGGGAAGGGATTCCATTATTTTAAAGCATAGGTCTTTGAAATTGCAAGTCCCAATGCCAACTAATAATGGCATGAGAAGGAGAGAGAAGGTCAATAATATTCAATAGTGTAATAGTAAAAAAAAAAAAAAAGGAAATTGCAACAAGTTGAGCAAAATAAATAATTATTTATTTGTTTATGGGAATGAAGTCTTGTTAACGAAGAAATTAAGGATGATTTTATTTTTTAAGTGAAATAATGGGGTGGCTCTAATCAGAATGCTGAGATGAATCTCATCCATTGGATTCTGCTACTTTTGGAGATGAACATACCATGCACTAGCTAGTTGCTATTAAAAAAAAATAAGGGTGGCCCACTTGAGAGAAAATTTTTAATTGGGATTTTCATACAACTGGAGCATCAATGGCAGCAAATTACTCACCATTCATATTTTTATTAAGCAATCTGCTGACCAAGAAAGATGTATATTTATGTATTTAAAAAAAATTCTCAAAATTGCTAATGAGTTTGATGCAGATTAAGTAGTAGAAACTAATTATAAGACTTCTTGGTTGTAAATATTTTTAAATTTATGTAAAAAAATTATCAGTACAAGTATAATTGTGCAGCAGAAGAGTAGATAGGAGATGGAAGTTATCATAATGAGTTTTCAATAATCAATACTATTAGAGAATAAAATTTTCCAAGAGAAAATAATTAAACCCACCGCATGACTCATATGACCAGTTTCTTTAATTACAATCTCTAAAAAATATTTATGAAAATGAGGTAAAGCTAGATTTTGGGTACTTGACCAAACAAACCCATTAAAGATCTTAAGCTCAGTTTTCAAGATCTTAATTAAAAAGACAAAATTAAATAATTACAATGAGATAAAGAAAATCCATGATGAAAGTTGGCAATGTCAGTTGCTAGCTAACACTAACCATAATTACACACTAAAATAAGTAAAGCGTAATTTAAAAGAAGAAAAAGAAAGTAAATGAGCAAAGCAATAGTACAAAAACGAGAGTTTTTAATAATTTTACGGTGGCAGTGGCGGTGGTTAATCATCAAAGCTCTCTTTTTGATGCAAGCGTGGGTATAAATCTACCTCCTTTGCTCTTACTGTTTTCCCTTCAATTTCACAGATACCCATCTTTAAGTTTCTCTCTCTGTAGCTAAATTGCTTCCTCTTTCCGTATCTGTTGCTGTGTATATGTACGCGTGTGGCAGAGTGTGAAGGAAAAAAAAGCAGAGAAGGGATTTGAAGAGAACAGAGACCAAAAACTCGATAAAGTTCTGTTTTTGAGTTGAAAAAGGCTCCAAAGAAGAGCAGCAGTACCAAAAGTAGCACAGAATCTGAAAAATGGGTGTCTTTCTCTTGCCACTTTTAGCTGGGGTTTCTCTCTCTGCTGCTGCTCTACTCTGACTAGGGTTTTGAATGGGCTATTTATTGTTCTGAAATCAATGTTCTTTTGTTTGTTTATTTGACTGCTTCTATTGGAACCTTTTGCAGCTTTTTATGAACTTTCTTTTCTGAGTTTCTTAGTCTTGGAGGGTAGCTTTCTTTCGCTGTAATTTTGGTCCTCTTCAATTTGACTTGTTGGGTAGCTTTTGAAATGGTAGCAATTCAACTTCTGTGATCCTTGGAACATATTCTGGAACCTAGGGGTTTCAGTTGGAGCAACATTGGGTCTTAAGCCAATTAATTGAAGTGGGTTTTTCTACTTAGCTGTGAATGTTTGGCTTCAGACAATTTCTTTTTATTTGGATTGAAATTGAGCTTTTGAGGGAATATCTGCATCACTGTGAATTGTCAAGTTTCTTATGTTGTGAGTTTACACTTCCTGGTTTCAGTTGAACTTTTTTGTGAAGGTATTCTTTATTAGATTTATATAGTTTTTTCTTCTAATTAGGATATCTTGGGAAGTAATTGAGTTTCACTTTTTATTGTTCTAGAATTCTATAGACAATTACTGATAGCTCAAACACAATTGTGAGAGGAGGCATCTACTGTTGGCTAATTTTTCTATTCTTTTCAAGAAGAGATGGAAATGGGTGACAAAGACAAATTTGAGCTAGAGAAGAGTGATAATCATGTTAACTACCATTCACCTGATAGTATGCCATCAGACTGGCGATTTAGCAGTGCCAATATCGCAAATTCGTCTCTGGGTTTGGTTCCCACTGATAATCAGATGCCAGTTTGCAGGGAAGATCTAGTTGGCGTGTCTTCTTGCTCTTCTGCTTCTATGGTGGACTCTTTTGGTCCAGGGCTTTGGGACCACACCACAAATCCACAGAACTTGGGATTTTCTGAGGTTAGTGTCCAGAATAACGCAAGCACATCAAACCCAATAGGGATTAGAAAAAGCGGTCCCGCTTCTTTGAGAACTGGCCTTGTTAAAACGCTGGATATTGGGTGGAATCCACCAAGCTCCATGCTGAAAGGTGGCATTTTCTTACCAACTGCCCCTGGGGTGCTCCCACAGAGCTTGTCTCAGTTTCCTGCAGATTCTGCATTCATTGAGCGTGCTGCTAGATTTTCCTGCTTCAATGGTGGCAATTTTAGTGATATCGTGAACCCTTTTGGAATTCCAGAGTCTATGCATCTTTATTCCAGGGGTGGGGGAATGATGCAAGGACCACAAGATGTTTTTGCAGGTAGTGAGTTGAAATCAGTATCTGGCGGACAAGGTCAGAAGAATGTTGGAGATGCTCCTTTGTCAGTTGAACATGTGGCTATTGAAGGGAGCCCACTGAACACTCAGAAAAAAAGTGGGAGCCTTGTAAGATCTCATGATGAAGCAAAACAAGGCCTTGGTGGGTCTGGTAATGAGTCTGAGGCAGCTGAATTCAGTGGTGGTGGCCGTCAAGATGAGCCATCTATGTTGGAAGGAAATGGTGGGGAACTGACTGCTAAGAGCCTTGCCTCAAAGAAAAGGAAAAGGAATGGGCAGGTGGGAACTGCCTTTGCAAATTGTTTTCTTATCATTTTGGAACTTAGATTAATTTTTTTTTTTCATAATATTTTTCAATAATACACAACTGTTTTTTCTGTTGTAGGATACTGAAATTGATCAGGCCAAGGGAACCCAACAATCTAGCCCTGAAGTTCAACAGAAAGGAGAGGAAAACCCAATTTCAACTCCTAATAAAACTACTGGAAAACAAAGTAAACAAGGATCTCAAGCTTCTGATCCACCAAAACAAGAATATATTCATGTTAGAGCTCGAAGAGGTCAAGCAACAAACAGTCATAGCCTTGCAGAAAGAGTAAGATTCTGTGTTAAGTACTTGATTTGAAGCAGCTTTCTTTCTACTATTTGTTCCATAGTTGATCAATTCTGTTTACAGGTTAGAAGAGAAAAGATCAGTGAAAGGATGAAGTTTCTGCAAGACCTTGTACCTGGTTGCAGCAAGGTTGGTTTGGGAGAGTGATTGAGTTGTCTGCATAATTAAAATGCTGTTGCAGTTTATTCATAAACATCAACTGAATTTTGCAGGTTACAGGCAAGGCGGTTATGCTAGATGAAATTATCAACTACGTGCAATCGTTGCAACGGCAGGTTGAGGTATGACATAATCCTGTTTCACTTTTCCTCTCTATTTTTTGGTGGTCCCCAATTAGTCCAGTTCATCATCTGTCAGAAGTAATTCAATTTCATTGACAGTTATGTTTGAGGTGGATAACATTGTGCTTCTTGTGTCTTGGATTGCTTTGGAAGGATGCTAGTTTCTGGTTTTTCTCAATCTCATTCAACTGCGCTTTTAAGACTCAAAACAAGATACTTTTGACTTCAAATTCAGATCTCTTTATTTGGAACTTGTGTGTATTTCTGCTGAGTTGAAATTTTTTTTTTTTCAGTTTCTATCAATGAAACTAGCAACAGTGAATCCAAGGCTGGATGTCAGCATAGAAGGTTTGCTCGCAAAGGATGTAAGTGGATACAAGTTTAGTTTTCTTAAAGAAGAACTAGTTTATGGATCAAATGGGCAAATTTTCCTATGTGTGCAAATGTGTGGATCTGTTTACGTGCTTGTTTTGTTGTCCCTGTAATATATTAGATTGTGCCTGTATGTGCAGATACTGCATTCAAGGGCAGTTCCACCATCTACTCTGGCATTTTCACCAGAGGTGCCTATGGTTTATCCCCCATTTAATGCATCTCAACCAGGACTTATTCAACCTTCTTTTCCTGGCATGGAGAGCCATTCTGACGTGCTCCGGAGAGCCATTAATTCCCAACTGATACCGATGACTGGAGGATTCAAGGAGCCTACTCAGGTAACTCTTGGCCCTTTTCTTGATTCCTGATGATGTTTTTAATTGTTTGGCGTTCTGAAATACACGTAGGTGGTGATAGTCTGATAGTATTTTGGTTATCTAAGAAACTATTATTATACATTTGGATGCCTGGGACACTAGTCTCTATGAATCCCACTTCTCAACATATTATCAAGGGATAATTAGGAATTCACATCTTATGTGTGTTTCTATTTGCTTTTTGTTATATAAGCTGAGAAAGTTCTTGTGGGCTACGCCAAATATTGGTGATATATTCATTACAGTACCACTCAGATGATTCGAGTCTTTCTACTCGTCCTTTAGAATGTGTGGCATGCTACTAATTTTACATTTCATTGTAACACACCCTAGCTACCGAGTGCTTGGGACGATGAGCTCCACAATGTTGTCCAGATGAGCTATGTAACCAGTGCTCCACAAGATGGCCAAGATATTAATGGTATTGGCTTGTTCATTTTCGCCGATTTAAACATGTCGAATGCTGTAATCCAAAATGCTCCTACGCTGAACAGTTGAGTTTATCTTTGTTGCAGGATCACTGCCACCAGGCCATATGAAAGCTGAACTTTAATTATTCACTTTATCTTTTAGTTAGACAAAGTATGGTTATGGTTGCCCCGCTAATTCTTAGGATAAAAAGGGATGAAGACGGGATTCTCTTCAAAGGTACGGCGGCTGATAAAGGGAGATGCTTCTAAGCCCCAGCTTCAAAGGTTTGAGGATTAGTTGCATGTCCAAAGCAAGAAGGTTCTGAGAGCTTAAGAGGGAAATGGCCATTTGCCTTGATGATTCTGTTATGTGAACTTTAAATTATTAGATTCCAAGGACAGTGGTCATGGAATATGATGCTCTGATGCAAGAATGTAATGTATAGATTGATGCTCCGAGGATCTGATGAATATAGGCTTAATAGAGAAGCTCATGTATTTGTCTGAAATGAAATGAGCTCTGTAATTTATAAAACAATGGAAACCATGTTGGTGTCTGATCATATATGTTCCAGTTACGTGTATACTACTACTACATGAAATTAAGGATTATTCCAGTTCGATATGTGCAAGGTTATGCAGTTGTATTTATTTATTTATTCTATTTTTTATTATTTAAAATAACAGGTCTGGACCTTGTATTTGGGATAAATAAATAGATGTTTGACTCGATTTTCGTAATAATGATAATACTAATTAAATTTAAGAAGAAATATTATTAATCACTTTATAAATTTTTATATGTTTTTGTTTAAATATTTTTTAGAAATATTATTTTTTTAAATAAATATTATTAATAAAAATATATTTTATATAGAATTATTAATTAAAGTATATAAAATTAAACAAGTTTTGAATATCTTTCAAGTAATAGTAATAATTAAATTTGAGAAGAAAATATTTATTAATCATTTTCGAATTCTGATTGGGTTGAGGCGTCTTACGATTGCTCCTTGCTAGTTCAAACCTGACTAGCCCTTGACTCCAGTCAAGTTCTAGATCTGGTTTATATGTTCTCAAACCTGAACCCCAAGTTAAAAACGGATCTTAGCACTAGTAAAAAAACCCAACGGCTTCTCTTCCCGCCAAAATTAATGGTGCAAACATAGCAAAACAAATAGAATGTCCACCTCCAAAAATTACTATTCCTCCTTGCTAAAGTTCTGCTGCGAAGATCGAAGTCAGATCCAGGCCAAGAGGCTCCATTGCCACATAATCAAGAACCTAAGGAACCCAGAACCTTTTTTATATAATAACCTCATAAACGCATATGGCAAACTCGGCAACATCAAATATGCACGCCGCTTGTTCGAAGAAATGCCCCTCCCAAATCATTTTTCATGGAATACCATCCTTTCCGTTTATTCAAAATATGGGCATCTCTCAAAAATGCAAGAAATCTTCAATCGCATGCCAAGCAGAGATGGGGTCACATGGAACTCTCTTATTTCGGGGTATGCCTGTTATGGTTCGGTTTTTGATGCTCTTAAGGCTTATAACTCCATGTTGAGAGATGGAGCTGTTCATTTGAATAGGATTACTTTCTCGACCATGCTTGTATTGGCATCGAGTCAAGGTTGTATTGATTTGGGCAGGCAGATTCATGGGCAAATAGAGAAATTTGGGTTTGGATCTTATGTTTTCGTGGGCAGTCCTTTGGTGGATATGTATGCAAAGACGGGTTTAATTTATGAGGCAAAGCAGGTTTTTGATGGGATGCCAGAGAGGAATGTGGTAATGCATAACACAATGATCACGGGGCTGTTGAGATGTGGGATGGTAGAGGATTCAAAGAGGCTGTTTCATGGTATGAAGGAAACTGATTCTATTTCATGGACAACAATGATTACAGGGCTTGTACAAAATGGAATGGAGAGAGAAGCTATTGATTTGTTTAGACAGATGAAGCTAGAAGGGCTCTCTTTGGATCAATATACATTTGGCAGTGTGCTGACTGCTTGTGGGGGTCTTACTGCCTTGGAAGAGGGTAAACAGGTTCATGCCTTCATAATTCGGAGTGATTATATGGCTAATATCTTTGTGGGTAGTGCTCTTGTCGACATGTACTGCAAATGTAAAATTATCCAATATGCAGAAGCAATTTTTAAGAAAATGACACGTAAGAATGTTGTAACATGGACTGCAATGTTAGTGGGTTATGGCCAAAATGGCTTCAGTGAAGAAGCTGTCAGGATTTTTGTTGACATGCAAAGAAATGGGATTGAGCCAGATTATTTTACTCTAGCAAGTGTTATAAGTTCATGTGCTAACCTATCTAGCCTAGAAGAGGGTTCCCAATTTCATTGTCGAGCCATAGTTTCCGGTTTGATTTCTTTTGTAACAGTCTCCAATGCGCTTATTACTTTTTATGGTAAATGTGGAAGCCCAGTAGATTCCAGATGCTTGTTCAATGAGATGAACTTCAGGGATGAAGTCTCTTGGACAGCATTGGTTTCTGGATATGCACAATTTGGAAAAGTCAATGAGACGATTGCATTGTTTGAAGAAATGCTGGTCCACGGTTTAAAACCTGATGCAGTTACATTCATAGGGGTTCTTTCAGCTTGCAGCAGAGCAGGATTAGTTGAAAGAGGACAGCAATATTTTGAATCAATGTCGAAAGAACATGGAATCATTCCTGTTCTTGATCACTACACTTGCATGATTGACCTTTTCAGTCGAGCTGGAAAGTTAGAAGCAGCCAGAAGTTTTATTAGTAAGATGCCTTTCCATCCTGATGCAATTGGTTGGTCCACTTTGCTGAGCTCATGCAGGCTTTATGGTAACTTGGAAATTGGGAAATGGGCAGCTCAGTCTCTATTGGAACTAGAGCCGCAGAACCCTGCAGGTTATATCTTGCTTTCAAGCATCTATGCTGCTAAAGGAAAATGGAATGATGTTGCTCAATTGAGGAAAGGAATGAGAGAAAGGGGAGCCAGAAAGGAACCAGGATGTAGTTGGATCAAATATAAGAATAAAATTCACATTTTCTCAGCAGATGACTGCTCAAGCCCATTTTCTGATAAGATATATGCTGAGCTGGATAAGTTAAATGAAAAAATGATAGAAGAGGGGTATGTTCCAGATGCTAGTTCAGTTCTCCATGATGTTGAGGAGTCGGCAAAGATACAGATGCTTAACTATCATAGTGAGAAGCTTGCAATTGCTTTTGGGTTGATATTTATTCCCCGTGGCCTTCCCATACGAATAGTTAAAAATCTGAGAGTATGTGGAGATTGTCACAATGCCACTAAATATATTTCTAAGATAACTCAAAGAGAAATACTCGTAAGAGACTCTGCTCGGTTCCATCTTTTCAAAGATGGAACGTGTTCATGTGGAGATTTCTGGTGATATGGTTTTCTTGCTGTCCAAAGCTGTTGAGAAGGACATTGAAAACCTAATATCACCAGGAGGGGCAATCAAGATCTTTGATTTGAAGGACGTTAAAGAGGGCATTATGCAGTCACATAGGCGTATTGAAGCACTTAAGTGCTTTTTCTTGCTGGATTGATAATCCTGGAGAAGTATCTTAATGTTAAAACAAATGCAAATTTGATTTGGGAATCTCCTTGGCTGAAAGCACTGTTATGCACAAACTTGAACCATGTCCTTGATATCTTCTTCATTCCCCTTCGAGATTTTGCTATGTTGGAAGTTAGGTGACTCTCGTGTCATACACATTCCACATACTTCTCCAAGGAGCATAAGTTTCCAACAGATGGTTTATCTTCTGAAACTCATTGACATATTGTTTTATATATATACGCATAAAGGTTACCGAAGATGTTCTCTTGATCAGGGCAGTTAATGTCATATAGTTTTCAACTGTTTCTTAAATATGTTCTCTTAAAAAAACTCTAGCTTAATTTATCTGAATTGATCAGTAAATATCTCTTTTTAGCAAAAAAGCAGATCCTGAACTATGGTTATTGGAAAATTTGCAGAACTTCCATTAAATTTTCTTTTCAATACAAGCCATAAAATGCCAAACAAACTACAGTTGTAACTAAAGCATCACAAAAGATTGTGCATATATTGCATTTCCCAGGTAAAAGACACCGTAGCAATTGCATCCTGAAAGTGTGCTCGAACCGGCAACAATTTATCTAATGTGGATAAGATCAGAAAAGAACATGATCATTTCTTCTATCCTGAATTACAAGGAACAGAAATATAATAGAAGGTGAATCAGAAGAAATTATGGATAATTATGACAAACTTCTTTTATTCCTGTTATATTTTGATGGATTTCTCTTGACTTTGCTGCTGGTTCTGCATCAGAAGTAGAAAAGTTGTTTAAAGTAAATGCATATTGGATGGCAACTCATCAACGGGTTAGGGGAAGCTGACAAGTATTACCTGCAACTTGCTGCAAATGTCAATTACTTCAGCTACAGGAGCCCAATCACCAAAATTCCTTTCAATAAACTGGTAAGCAATGCCACTTTTTCCTCTGCCAATTATGAAGAGGCCACCTTTAATCTCTCCTTCCCCTTTGAAGTTTTGCTTTATTCCCATAGCTTTTGCACGCTTGTAATTTGCAATAGCTCGTGGGTTCAAAATAAATCCTGATATGAACTTGTCCTTTAGCAGTTCTCCGCCTCCAAGAGCTTTGAAGAATTGCCTTTCCCGATCATAGAGTACAACACCACCCCAATATCGGGGCCAGAAGTCTTTCACCTGTAAGACAAAAGTAGCAGTGACACATTAGACAAAGGAGTCTATTGAAAAATAAGAAGAAAGTTATCAGATACCTCTGACTCTATATATTCATGAAGAACTGCAATTAGCTGAATTCCTAGTGCATCAAACATGGGTTTCTTGGCATACAGTTGGTGAGCTTCAGCTCTGCACATGATGCACCTGTTTGTAATTCAAGAAAACAAAGAAAGAAATGTTAATTTCACACATTTAGTGGATATCTAACCACACTTGAAGATTGATTCAGAATTCAGTGAGTGCAGAACCTTCTAGTCCTGGCTATAACTATCTATGGGTTCTTGAATTCTTTAATTAAATGTCCACTGTCACATCTTCGTGTTTTCCTGTGCATCAATTGTTACAATTGCAATTTTTTACGCAAGTATTGTTGATTAAACTGGGCATCTACACAAGAAAGTCATGTTGGGATAAAGAATATTAGTATTTACCCAGGACGCCTGATGCAGAGGAGGACTGCAGGTTTATCTCGCCACAGTTCTACGGCCTTCATTGGGGGCGCTTTGGTTTTCACCAAGCGTTCCATTCCAATTTTATACTCAGGAGCTAGTTTCTCAACTGATATGTTCTCGATGAAAGCATAAGGAGCAACTTCATCAACTACTGCAGGAGGCTGTACACAACCACATGCTCGAGGTTCAGCAGGTCCAGAAGCAACAATCCCTTTAAAGACGTATCCATCTTTAATCTTAAAATCAGCCAGGGATTGTTCAAGCGATTTTTCATAATCCATGCTACTTCTAGCAGATAATTTTGATGTGCTCTGCTTCATTTTTGAGTTGACAGAACCAAAACTCTTGGAAACGCTATTATTTCCAGATTCTGTGCCAGTCATTTTCCTCGCAGGTTGGTTGTATGGTTTGGGCAAGGGTTCTGCACATGCACTGGTTCTGTCTGTGAAACGGGCGATGTGACCTCTCTTCATGCCAAACTGGGCAGAGAGATCACCAGAGCTTAAGCTCAGAAGCTCAGGCAAACATTTTCCAGATGCCTCTAGCTTATCTCCATACTGCATGAGAGCACGATCATGCAGGTATGATCTAATTTCCATTGCATCCTAGAGTAAGAGAAGCACAAGTTCATAATTTTACTGGTTATGATCAGACGTAAAGGCCAATAAATAACAGAATTTGAGCAAACAAAAGAGGAAGACAATATGAAACGTACCTTTTGCCTTTGTGTCATGTTTATTGCAGCCATATCTTCTGAACTCATGACCTTCAAAGTTGGCACATCATCCCAACCATCTTCTAATAACTTCTGGACCAGCTCCTTCAAAACCCCATTCCCTACAAAGTCCTCTACTGAAAAAGAAGCCATTTTCTTTCTGTATGAGGGAAAAGGGCAAAATCTTCCTGTCCAAAGAGGCCTCAACGGCAATGGGAGATCTACAAGCTGTATTATTATTGTTAGGCCAACCACTCAGGCAGAACAGACCTTGAGCATAAATACACAAAAGTATAATGAATATGTAATGATAGTGATGACATATGGATAGGCTTAACTCTGCCTTATATGAGCCTCCGTAGACTTTAGATTAAAAAATTCCATTGTTGCATTGCCTTGGTGGAAAGATAAAAATTCCACCCGAATAATGATTATCAAAGTTCACTTTTTCTTTAATTTTTATAATTGCCAACAAGTTGATAGCCAAGAATTTGGCTTTTGTTTTGACCAAGTGTATTGTTACACCTCAGAGTTCCTTGTGCAGATGAACAATATGAAAATTGAATAACATCTGAAATCAAGTGGTAATGCCACGGAGAAAGATATGCCAAAGGAAGACTGGTGGCTAAAATCCAAAACCTACAGACAACATGAAAACTAGTAAAATATTAGAAAAACTATTTAAACTTATGAAAAAATTCATTAATTGGCTCTCAATTTTAAAAAATATATTAAAATATTCTTAACATTTTAAAAAATCTATTAATTAGTCTTTCCGTTAATTTTTAATCGTTAAATATTATAAAAAAAGTCTAAAATACTCTTAATATAAAGGGGTTAATTAATAAATATCATGTGAAATAGAGAGACCAACTAAATACGCTTTTTAAAATTATAGGGATTAAATAGTAAAATATTAATTGTTAAAACCTATGGAAGGATTCTTGGAGCTGGTCAAAGGATGCCAACAGAGATTTAGAGGAAGCAAGAAACAAAAAGGATTGGAATAATAATACAAAGAAAAAGATCAAGGCAATCAATAATAAAGGGCTGAATTAAATTATAACATCGATTATTATACAGATGTTTGGTTACAGATTGATTACAAGGGTGCATATGTTTCAATCGCCGGCCAAAACCTTCCCCAGTTTTATTTATTGATGTCTACATTGTCCAATGCTAATGAATGTCTTGTAAGTGACGGGATATCAATTGTGTTTGCGTACTTCTATATTTCCAAGTTGATGATGTCCCTTTCAGTATTTTTATTTTCTCTGTTTTATTATTTGTCCTGATCTTTCTCAGTGTTTGCCTTATACATTATATTCCTGGAAATAAACTACGATTTCTGTAATTGAAAGATGTGCATGTACTGTAGAGAATAAAGTCTCCACATCTGTTCTCCTGCAGACAATTAGCCGTATGGATGATGTTGACTTGTGCATAAATGCTTGTACAACTTCAATTTTTTTTTTTCTTCACGCTGAACTTTACATTCCCCGCACAAGTAAAACTTATTAATCGTAGTTGGAGGAGCATAGAGAAGAAGAGATATCAAATTTTGTTGTCTAGTGTTGACAGATGGTGAAGATTGCCTTGAATTTGGCCTGCTTCTGCTTGTATTACGGACAACCATCTTGCAGTTGTCTGCAGAATTTTTCTGCATGTCTGAAAGTGCCATCATGAAATTTCCCATCTTGGGTTGGACATAATGCATCTCTTTCCGTAAGTAAAAAGAAGATACGGTTTGGCCACCAAAATTGATTATAGAACTCCCTATTTAACATTTCATAGATTATTCTACATTTTTCTTTTAAGTACAAAGATTGTTCTAGTGTTGAAACATGCTTATTGTAATGAGATTAGATTAACAGCAGCAGCAGTGCATTGTAATTCTATTCTACAAGGTATAGCCGGCAGTAGGAATTCCGGGCACCTTGTTTAAAAGACTCAAGATCTTCTCAGCCATCTGCCTTGTATTACCATTCCCATGATGAAAAGCACTAATTAAAGTGGCTGGCAACAACTTATCCTGCGATATGTCCGAAGCAGACTTATCCCCACCTTTCATCAAGAATCTCTCGATAATCCAAAAGGATTTTTGCCACAAACCTTCTCCTCTGTGTTCTTTCACAACATTCAGAACATGATGTATAGCATTCACTTCACTCAACATGCTAACACTCTTTTCTACATCAACTTTGTCATCTAACAATGTGCATATAGCTGACAATGCTGCCTCAACAACCACAACATTCTCGTTGTCCAAACACGCCAATAACCTTTCCACTGCCTTTGCATCAATCAAACAAAATGTGTTTTGGGAGGAACAAGCCCCCCTGTGGACTGGACAGATGGATTCTTTCCTCTTCTTTGAAGAACCAAGATATAGGAACTTGGGCAAGGCTTGCTTCCAAGACTTGCTTTTTTTCATTTGTTGTGGTTTTGATAAATTAATTGATTCTTCTGAGAGATTTTCCAAGCCAATTGCTGATAATCTCTGAACTTCATCACTTGATGTTTTCATTAGTAGCTCTGTAAATAACGATGTGAAGTTGTACTTTCTAGCTAGAGACAGGAATTCAGGTTCATACAGTGTTGTTGTGAGTCTGACTAGAATGGCCACTAGACCTTCCAGGTAAGCACTTGCATACCTGCTCGTTCTTATTCCACTTATCTGGAGTTGATTGATTGTTTGTACGACTGTAGGGACTGTATTCTTTCTGAGAAGAGCCAGATTGAGTGTTAGGTTCTGGTGGGGCAGTTTAGCTAGAAACTTTGCTGAAACTGCATGCCTTTCTGAAATTTGGGTTGTCATGTGGCCTAGGATTAAGCTCTCAGGCTGACCCCTTGTCTTGCATAGTCTCTCAACAAGTGTGTGTCCCATGTGAGGTGAGAGTTCAATGAGTAGCTTGATTGCTGCAACTCCAAGCTCTTCTTGAGGGTTATTGATGAGCTCAATCAAGGTGTAGCTTGCTTCGCTCTCTTTTACCACAGAAACAATGTTGTTGACAGCATTGGGGTCCTTGAGCAGGGATAAAACAATCCTCAGGAGGTTAACATTGAGTTCGTCAGGAGTTGAATTCTTGAGCATGTGGATGATGTTGTACAAAACATAGTCTGATGTTATTTTGTGTCCGTGAGTGTTTACTTGGAGATTCTGAAATTCAATCCCAGCCTCAAAGATATTTGCAAGAATTGCAGCAGCCTCATTTCTTGAATTCATGGGTTCATCGTAAATTCTCCGGGTGAACATCTCCTCAGCCATGACCTGTATGATTCCTGCTTTAGTCAATATTCTGGCATTTGAAGAATAAGATGAAATTTGCGCTAGAGCTTTAAATGCTGCACTTCTGCTCAAAGTGTTCCCCCTGTGCACCATTTGAATGAGAGTTGGAGAAGCCTTCTCAGCAACGTAGGTCTTGCTGTCATTTCCAAGGGCAATTTCTCCGAGGTAGCTCGCCATTTCCATCTGGATCTCCTCAGAACCTGTTATATTTTGGACTTCGATCAAGATATTGTGATTAAAGAGCACATATGTAATTCTTGTCATTAACTACTTCAATGACTACTAACTACTAAATTTCCTTTAAAAAAAAAGCTGTTAATCATCTTCGGTGATGTAATGCAGTCACTGTCAACTAAGTTGAAGTTTGGAGGTTACCTTCAATAAGATGACTGAGAAGGGGTTCCAAGAGTCCATTTTCTGCCATGTGCTTGATATTTTCCGGTGACTTTTCTAGGTTCCTTAAGATTTCATCTGCCTTTTCTGAAGAGAAGGCATCAACAGAATGATGGTATTTACACCTAATCAGCATCAGAACCCCACCAGGAACTGATCCAATTTTTTGGCACAATGCTTGGGACCTAGAGAGCTCAAGTAATAACAACAATGCTGCATGCCTAATGGGCTGGTGGCCACTTGACAACATCTTGATTACTGTTGAAATGTCAGCCATTTTAGCAATCATTTCCTGTAAAAGAAACAAAATCTAACATTTAAAATTTTGTTGCCATGGATTTCAATTACTTGTTTCAGATAAGGAGTTGATTCTCCTGTGCAGATAAATATCAAAATCTACAGATAGGATAAAGCTTATTATGTGATCATTAAGAAGATTTTAGGAGCCTCTCTATATATATTTCTGTTATATGTTTCAGAGTTTTGCAGCTAATGTTTGATCAACTGTGCTGTTAGATTGCAGTTGTGTTCCTTAGAGGCAGATGCACAGCTAATATCAAAGCCTTATACCAAGCAAATGAATGATAATTGAGGTTAAATTTTGCTCCATTTCTTATCCATTCATATAGGGTAGTTTCCATAAAGTCACAGGATAAAAAAGAAGTTGAACCTTTCCATCATCATCATCTGCCAATTCTCGTAATAATTCCAGCACTGCACATCTAACATCTCTGTCTTTGTATTCCAGAAACTTAACGAGCAATGGCAGTACTCCAGCATTACAGACTTGAACCTTATTGTACTGCTTCCTTGCACAGATGCCTTGCAAGTCTCTTATTGCTTCAAATACCATACTCGCTGAGCTACCTAGAGACAAAGCTGCGCAGGCAACCTTGATCTTTGCTTCCTCATCTCTTGCTTTCCACTCCTCTATTGTAGTCTTAAGAGCTATATTGGGTCTTAAAACTGTACTCAACAGCTTCTTCCCTGTGGTTGGACATAAAATTTCCTCCGAGTTATCGAACTCTTCAAACCACTCTATAATCGCATGTCTTTCATAGGTCACTCCACTTTCTATGGTCACCGGATCATCCATGATCTGATTTGTTAATGGACAGTAGAAAGTCTTGTACAGAGGTTCTATATACCCGATCGTCTGTGGCAATGCTGATGAGGACATGCTTCTGTTATTAAGTTCACTTTGGCTGCTAAGGCTTTTGTTCTTCAGAAATTCAATCAAGTATGGCTTATTTAAGAACTGGAAATTATCTCTGGAAACTTCAACGTTGATGGAGTACAAATCTGATTCTGTTTGTACTGGTTCTTCATGATGATTATGTTCCTCTTCAGAGAGAGACTTCTGAGGTTCCAGCTCTTTTGTCTGCGACTCTTGATTTTGGCCAACTTCGAAGTGTGCATGCTTCATTTCATTTGAAAGAGAACGGACTGAAACTTCTGCATATTTTTGGTTCTGAAAAGTTGATGAAGGTATCAAGCTCAAGTGTTCTCCCATGTGGTTTATCACCTCCTCCAGTTGTTGTATTGTGCTTTTTAGTTCAGAATCAGACTTTGAACTGTTGCCTCTTTGGCATTTGTTCATTAGATGCTTGGCCACATTAATGGCACTGGATAGAGATTCTAGGACGTCCATTGCATTTTCTGGTGTATTCTCAGTGGTCTGCAACTCCATTATAGAAAAAGAAGCTCGGTAAAAGTAGCATCCAATTTCAGCAAAAGTTTCCTGCTCTACTTCTTCCAGTGCTGCAGATTCTATTATCTCTGAAATTGACACCAGCAAGGATTCAGCAACACTAGCAATTGAATTCTGACCTTTGTTGAGCTGAAGAAAGAATAAGCAGATTAATGGGCCTCTCCGACACGAAAAATTTGCAGCTCCATCGTTGATAAGTAAATTATACTCCCAAAGATAAAATAACAGGTTTTTTAGTTTTGTTAATTTTGTATTGAAGCAAAGATAATTTCGGTTTTGCAGATGGTCAACTCAGTGGGTATACTTGATTAAATAGAACTTTCATCAAACATCAATAACACATAACTCTAATGTCAACAGGTGTATGTATCTTTGAAGGAAGCCTAACTGATGCTTGATTAGCATCCTTTTATTTCAGATGATGAATGAATTTGGCTACTCATACTGATCAGCTACACAGAGAGACCTTGCTCTAATTCAACAAAACTAGATCAAACATGGCAGTTCATGCACACAGAGCTGAATTTAAACTTCAAGGCTTATTGAAACTGTGATAAGTTGAAAAACAAAGAGAGAGAACTTAGAAAGCTCATACCGACATCCAACTAGAGCTGCTGCTGGTGGTGGTGGCGGCTTCCTCGTATATTCACTCTTCTGCAGAACTTGAAGATGTATCTTACTCTGGTTGGAGAAGAATTCAATGGTATTTGCATTATTTTTGAGTTTGAATGAGTCGCAGATATCTATGAGGTGGTGGAGCTGAAAGAGATTTTCAAACCTAAAAATCAGAATGATAAGAGTTTGATGCTGAAATGTATCAAATCTCTTGCAACATAGAAACAACTTGAGAAAGAAAGCATTGAAGTTTATAAACTATAATATCGGTGACGATATACGTTTAAGTTTCTTAGTTATTTTATTTTTTGGTTAACAAAAAGGAGAGTTAACAAAGAAAACTAAAAAGACTGACTCTGTCAAAAGATACTGAAAGTTATCCATCTTTGTTTAGTTGAAGGTTGCTTTCACCGCCCATGTTCAAGGAAGAAAAACCTTAATCTGCATTAATGGCATCTCACCTGTATCTTCTTTTGACTCCGCTAGGCGTAACCTCGCTGAAATTTAATTTTTAAATGAAAATAAATTGAATATTAATTTATTTTACTGTCTCATATCTGTCATCACTCAAACCTGTATGACTAATTAATAATCTTAATTTTAAATTAAAATACTTTTTAAATGGTTATACTTTATTTATATATTAATATTAAATGACTTAAAAATTAGTAAATATATGTATATATAAAATTCTTATTCTCTTGAATTCTCAAACTGACAATAATTTTAAGAAAACTTTTTTTAAATCACAATTATTACGAAACCATATTTTATATATATTTTTTTTGAAATAGAGATTAGAAATTGAAGGGGTAGAATTTCAGATCTCTCATATTTACTCAGATATACTTACCACCAAATTAAGTCTGTGAGTGTTTTATAAAAATTTACCACTAAGATAAATCTGTGAGTGTTTTATAAAAATTTACAACTAAGATAAGTCTGTGAGTGCTTTATAAAAATTTAATAAGTTGATTTTACTTGTTATATATATATATTTTAGTTATTAAAGATGCATCCAACAGTGAATAGCATTGTATTAATTTTAGCACCTTATTGATGCAATCCAATTAGAATGAATCAACATTTGGAAATGTTTGAAATATTTGGTTGGATTGAAGAACAAGAAATCATCAATATATGATGCTAAAGAGTTTCTTGGATTGTGATGAAGTTGAATATAATATCTCATGTTTGAAAATCTTACAGATCTTGAGTGGTTAGCTTACTAGGTTTACCAGTTACCTAACCTGTTTCTTTTTTTTTTTTTTTTTTTTTTAAATGATGTTTTAATCTTATAATGTTAAATGGGTTGAACCAGATCAATTGTTTGAACCTATGATTTGGTATGACATGGAAACCGGTTCAATTGAAAAGGCCCAACTTGGTCTGAAACTGGCCCAAAGATAAATCCTTCAACTTCTGGATTGCAACTCGGAACGAGTCCGTTCTCAGTGCTCTCCAATAATATACTACTAAATAGAATGGAAATAGTTATTTTTTGCTAACATTTCTCTTTCACAAGTTCAGTATAAATATCAATTATTATCAATTCTGTTAACTAAATATCTAATTTTTTATTAAAAAAATATATCTGATTTTATGTAAATATAATAAAACTGATTTTAAAGATAAATTCATCAAAATGGTCACTACAACTTTTTCCACTTATCCATTTTACTTTGTCTTATTATTACAATTAATGAATGTTTTTTTTTTATATATTTTACATAAAATATATACAGACTATAATTGCAAATCTTAAATTTAAAATTAAAAAAAAAATTAAAGAGTTAGTAATAAAAAAAAATCCATAATTTTTAATATTTTTTTAATTGCAATAGCAACAGCCATGAGTATAAATATAAATAATTCTACTCATATTTTAATAGCAAACAAAAAAGAAATCTTTATATATCTAAAATCTTTATGAACCTCCATTATTGGTGCTTATAATTGAAAATATATTTTTTTTATTAATTAATTTGTCTGAGTGGATAAAACATGGTAGAATATTTCCCTGGAAACAAAAGGGAGCGTGAATGAGAAAGAGTACTGACTCGTACACACCTAATTTAACTACATTTGTACTGATTACAGATCACCATGAAACAAGATCATTTGTTTATAGAAGAGAGAAAGCAAATATGGACAAGACATTTTCTCAAAAATAAAAAAAGTTTGGACAAGACAGCTTTATCCTTTAAGAGACTAAAGTGTTGGTTGCTGACTCTGATGATAAGAACGCTAGCAATGCATTATTGCTTAGTTATCAGCGATAAGTCCATCTTTTCTTCTCCAAATCGAACAGAAACCAGCTGCAAATAGCAACTGTTAGAATTGAGAGTTTTTTCAATGAAAGTTCCAGAATGTTTAGTAAATTAATTAAGTATAGATGTAGTTAATTCTAGAAAACTTTAGTGGTGTCTTATCAAGCCACACTTTTGTTGACAAGTGTAAAGACTATATTTTTTGCCACCTAGAATTTTCTGGAACTCTTGTAACAGCTCTGTAAATATAAATATGTAAAGATGTTTAGATGATGATGTATGTAAGTTTGCTTTGAGATATAAGAGAAAGGAGTCTTCTTTCAGCAGCTGTGAGTCAATTTTCTTTCATGTTTATGTTGTTTTCCTTAATGTCAGTTTATGTTTGATCTATTTAGCTCCAACAGTGGTATCAGAGCCCTTCTTCCTACGGGTCCTGTATTTTCTGTTTGAGTTATTAAGTCTTCTTCTGTTCTCTTTTAATTTCGGTGGTCTCTCAAAAATGTCAGCAAGCATTTCCTCCATTTCAGCTCCTATTTTTACAGGAGAGAATTATGATTTCTGGGCTGTCAAAATGACAGCATTCTTGAAGGCTCATGATCTATGGGAGGTTGTTTCTACAGGTAGAGAACCAGCTCCATTGCCCGCAGATCCTACATTGGCGCAAATCAAGTATCATAATGATGAGTGTTCCAAAAAATTTAAAGCTTTGACATTCATCCATCAATCTGTTTCAGATGCAATTTTTCCAAGAATTTTGGGAGCTCAAACAGCCAAGGAGGCATGGGACAAGCTGAGAGATGAGTTTCAAGGAAGTGAAAGAGTTAGATCAGTCAAGCTTCTAACTCTAAAGAGAGAATTTGAGATGTTGAGGATGAAGGAAGGAGAAACCATAAAGCAGTATTCCTCAAAGCTAATAGAGTTGGTGAATCAAATGAGACTTTATGGTGCTCAATTTCCTGATAGCCAAGTTGTTGAGAAGATTCTGATTAGTCTTCCAGAGAAATTTGAGTCAAAAATTTCTGCAATTGAGGAATCATGTGACCTCAAGACTCTCACAATTACTGAACTCATCAGCAAGCTTCAAGCTCAGGAACAGAGATGCTCCATGAGGAATCAAGAAATCAGTGAATCTGCATTTCAAGTGAAGCAAAAGGGGAAACCAACTCCAAGCAAAAATGGGAGGAAATTCTCCCATGAAAAGCAGGGGAAGAGCAAATCAGTTGAGAATTCAAGAGAAGAAGCAAGAAAAGGCAAGTTCCCTCCATGTAGCATCTGCAAAAGAACAAATCACTTAGAGAAAGATTGTTGGCATAAAGGTAAACCAGTGTTACAATGTTGGTATTGCAAAAAGCATGGCCATATTGAAAAATTCTGCAAAGCAAAGCAAAACAAGGAGCAGCAGGAGAAGCAGCAATTAACCCAACATGCTAACTCTGTTGAAAATCAACAACAAGAAGCTGAAGAGCATTTGTTTATGGCCTCTCATCACTCTTCTTCCTTTCTAAACAGCTCTTGCACATGGTTTATTGACAGTGGTTGCACTGTACACATGGCCAAAGATGCTGATTTGTTCTCTTCTCTAGATTCATCTATCAAAACAAAAGTTAAGTTGGCAAATGGCCAACTAGTGCAAGCTGAAGGCAAGGGGACTGTATCAATATACTCCAAGTCAGGTACAAAGTTTATTTCTGATGTGTTACTTGTTCCTGGCTTGAATCAGAACTTGTTGAGTGTTGCCCAATTATTGAGAAAAAATTATTCTATCCTTTTTAAGGATGAATCTTGCATTATCTATGATTCTACTGGTGCTGAGATTGCTAATGTCACCATGATTGATAATTGCTTTCCATTTGATATAACAAATGCATCTCATCATGTATATAATGCTGCTGATGTTGATGTGAAGTTATGGCATAAGAGATTTGGCCACTTTAATTTAAGTGCCTTAAAATCTCTCTCTTCAATTGATTTAGTCAAAGACATGCCTGAGATCTATCTAAATGATGATGTGTGCCAAGCTTGCCAACTTGGAAAGATGCATAGACAATCTTTTCCTGTAAATCAAGCTGTTAGAGCTAAAAAAAGGCTGGAGCTTGTCCACACTGATGTTTGTGGCCCTATGTCAGTTCCCTCAATGAGTGGGAACAAGTATTTTATTCTATTTATTGATGATTTTTCAAGGATGACATGGGTCTATTTTCTGAGTGCCAAATCTCAAGCATTTTCTGTATTCAAGAAATTTAAAGCTCTAACAGAAAACCAATGTGGCATGAAGATTAAGACCTTGAGATCAGATAATGGCATGGAGTATAACTCTTCGGAGTTTGAGAAGTTCTGTGAATCAGCTGGTATTCAGCATCAATTGACTGTGAGTTATACACCTCAACAAAACGGTGTCTCTGAGAGGAGAAACAGAACTATTGTTGAAATGGCAAGGTGTATGTTGGCTGAGAAGAACTTACCAAAGCACTTATGGGCAGAAGCAGTATTTACAGCTGTTTATCTCTTAAACAGGCTTCCCACTAAGTCTGTTAAAGGAATGACTCCATATGAAGCTTGGTTTGGTTGGAAACCATCTGTTAAACACCTCAAAGTATTTGGCTCTCCTTGTTATGTTCATGTTCCTGATGTAAAGAGATCTAAGCTGGATGATAAAGCTATGGTGGGAATTTTCCTTGGATATGCTGCAAATTCCAAAGGCTATAGAATTCTTGAACCAAAATCTAATAAGATAATGGTTGCAAGGGATGTGGTGGTGAATGAGCAAGCTTTTTGGAATTGGAAGAAGGAAGAAGTTGAGATGCCTTCAAATGATTCTATTGCAAGAAGACAACAAGAAGATGCAATTTCAGAATTGCATGCTTCCTTTGACGATGGAAGTGATTCTGAACTTGATTCTCCTAATGTAAAAACCAAGTCAATTGCTGAAATTTATGAAAAATGTAATATGGTGAATATGGAGCCATCTAATTATCAAGAGGCAAGCAAGTTTCCTGAATGGCAGCAAGCTATGGAAGATGAAATGACTATGATTGAGAAAAACAAAACGTGGGAACTCATTGCCAAACCAAAGGAGAAGCATGTCATTGGAGTAAAGTGGGTATTTAGAACAAAATTTAATCCAAATGGCACCGTGTTCAAACACAAAGCAAGACTTGTTGTGAAGGGCTATGCTCAGCTGCCAGGAATCGATTTTGGAGATACTTTTGCCCCCGTAGCAAGACATGACACCATCAGGCTATTACTTGCATTTGCAGCTCAAAAAGGATGGAGGGTATTCCATCTTGATGTCAAATCGGCTTTTTTAAATGGATTGCTTCAGGAGGAGATTTATGTTCACCAACCCGAAGGATTTATTATTGCTGGACATGAAGACAAAGTCTATAAGCTAAAGAAGGCTTTATACGGATTAAAACAAGCTCCAAGGGCATGGTATTCTAGAATTGACGATTATTTGATCCATCATGGTTTTAGGAGGAGCTTGAATGAAGCTACTCTCTATATAAGAACATGTCAAGATGGAAATATCTTAATTATTTCTCTCTATGTCGATGATATGCTTGTTACCGGAAGCTCTTCAGAATTGATAAAAGATTTTAAGCTCCAAATGCAAATGGAGTTTGAGATGTCTGATCTGGGCTTAATGACCTATTTTTTGGGTATGGAGATTGAACAATCACATTCTGGAATTTTCATTTCACAAAGAAAATATATATTTGATGTCCTTAAAAGGTTCAATCTGAATCAATGCAAAGCTGTGGCAACTCCTCTTGATCCAAATATGAAGCTTAGTAAAGAGGATGATGATTCCTTAATAGACACTACAAGTTATAGAAGTCTAGTTGGGAGTTTGTTATTCTTAACTTCAACAAGACCTGATATTATGTTCTCAGCAAGTTTCTTGTCTAGGTTCATGAACTCTCCAAGTAATTCTCATTTCATGGCTGCTAAGAGAGTTCTGAAATATTTGAAAGGAACCTCTGATTATGGTGTGTTGTATTCAAAGAATGAAAATGCAAAACTTGAAGGATATGTTGACAGTGATTGGGCTGGTAGTGCTGAAGATATGAAGAGCACTTCAGGTTATCTATTTTCTCTTGGATCAGGTTATTTTTCTTGGATTTCTAAGAAGCAAGAAGTTGTTGCTCAATCTACTGCAGAGGCAGAGTATATAGCAGCTGCTGCAGCCTCAAATCAAGCTATTTGGCTTCGTAGGTTACTTGCTGATTTTGGAAATGATCAATCTGAAGCTACTTTGCTATGGTGTGACAACAAGTCAGCTATTGCCATTGCTAACAATCCAGTGCAACATGGTAGGACCAAACACATCTTGGTCAAGTATCATGCAATCAGAGAAGCTGAAAGAAATCAAGAAGTGAAGCTAGTGCATTGCAAATCGGAGATGCAGGTTGCTGATATCCTCACCAAGGCACTTTCAAGAAGCAGGTTTGAATGTTTGAGAAACAAGCTGGTAGTTTCTAAAAAAACTCTCAAAGAGGAGTGTTAGAATTGAGAGTTTTTTCAATGAAAGTTCTAGAATGTTTAGTAAATTAATTAAGTATAGATGTAGTTAATTCTAGAAAACTTTAGTGGTGTCTTATCAAGCCACACTTTTGTTGACAAGTGTAAAGACTATATTTTTTGCCACCTAGAATTTTCTGGAACTCTTGTAACAGCTCTGTAAATATAAATATGTAAAGATGTTTAGATGATGATGTATGTAAGTTTGCTTTGAGATATAAGAGAAAGGAGTCTTCTTTCAGCAGCTGTGAGTCAATTTTCTTTCATGTTTATGTTGTTTTCCTTAATGTCAGTTTATGTTTGATCTATTTAGCTCCAACAGCAACCATGAAGATTGACAAGAAAAAGCTCAGGAAAACTCGACCAACCCATGGAGTCATCACCCAGGAATCACCATTACTTCCCAAAAGAAGAGAAGACAGCCAAGAAATACAAGACTTAAATGAAGCTTCTTTTGTTGGTTCAGTGTTTAATCTTTCAACGACCATTATTGGTGCCGGTATCATGGCATTGCCGGCCACCATGAAGGTTCTGGGACTTGGCCTTGGGATTGGTATGATAGTGTTTGTTGCAGTCCTCACAGAGCGCTCTGTAGAGATTTTGTTGAGGTATAGCAAGGCCGGGAAGGTGGATTCTTATGGTGGGTTGATGGGTTGTGCGTTTGGGAATGGTGGGAGGAGGCTGCTTCAGATTTGTGTGCTGCTCAACAATGTTGGGATCCTCATAGTTTACTCGATTATAATTGGTGTGTTCCTGCACTAGCTCATATATTCTGTTTGCAGTTGCTTTAGCAGTTCCAAGTTCTAGTTAAGTAAGACGAATTGATTGTTACTTCACTGATGTATATTTAGATGAATTTGATCACTTTTGCTAAGGTGTTTGTGCTTGCTTGAAAGCAGAGCAGTCTAAACTGGCAGTAGCTTCCACTGAGGAAAAATTATAGTAATATTAAAAAGTCGGTCTACTTGTGAACTTCACACATTTATTACTTTGTCAACTACTTTGTTTCTGATTTAATCTGTTCTGTAAACAAAAAAGTTTCATGTTGATGATCTGAAATTTTCATTTCAATCTATATTTAAGCTGAAAACTTCTCCAAGAACTGAGGATCTGGTGCTAAACTTTATCACCTGATTAGACTGATTTTCATAAGTTAGAACCTGTAACTGAAATCTTAATATGATTTGCGATGATGGAGAAACTATGTGATTGAAGTTTATTACTTCTCTTCTTTCTAATATTGGTTTTCCATCAACTCTTGCCTGTCCCTGATGTTTAATAATTCCCATTGATTCCTTTCTTTCTATGACAAGGTGATGTATTGTCTGGGACAACTTCAAGTGGAGTTCACCATGCTGGTGTTTTGGAAGAATGGTTCGGAATCCATTGGTGGAATGCCCGTATCTTTGTTATTCTTTTTGTTACCCTTGTTGTGTTTGCTCCATTGGCATGCTTCAAGCGGATAGGTCAGTATCAAGTCACAGACTCATTCTGTTTTTAGTTGAATTCCTCAGCGCCTCACTCTCCAGATGGCAGATTTTTATCTGTATATAACTGATACTTTCTTGTTCTCGCAGATTCATTGAGATACACATCTGCATTGGCAATTGCACTTGCAGTGGTTTTCCTCATTATTACTGCTGGAATTGCAGCGTTCAAATTGATTAATGGAGGTGTTGTCATGCCTAGGTTGCTTCCTAATATTACTGATAACACATCGTTCTGGAATCTCTTCACCGTCGTCCCGGTTATTGTGACAGCATTTATCTGTCATTTCAATGGTAAGTGGTCTCATCATCATAGATGTGGATGAATTTGGCAATTTTCAAATTATGTTTCTTGTCCATCTGCAGTTCATACAATTGAAAATGAGCTGGAAGACTCTTCTATGATACAGCCAGTTGTGTGGACTTCACTTGTCTTATGCTCTAGTGTCTACATAATGACAAGCTTCTTTGGTTTCCTTCTATTTGGAGATTCAACTCTAGATGATGTTTTGGCCAACTTCGACACCAATCTTGGCGTCCCTTACAGTTACGTGCTTAACGATGTTGTTCGCATCAGCTATGCTCTTCACCTCATGCTTGTTTTCCCTGTAGTCTTCTATCCATTGCGCCAAAATCTGGATGGTCTTCTTTTTCCCTCAGCCAGACCTCTGGTTTCAGATAATTTTAGGTTCACATTGCTCAGCGTAGCACTCATTTCTCTCATCTTCTTGGGTGCGAATTTTGTACCCAGCATTTGGGTTGCTTTCCAGTTCACTGGAGCTACGTCTGCAGTATGCATTGGATTTATCTTCCCAGCTGCCATTGCCCTGAGGTGAGTAGTTCCTGTTCAACTCTAGCCAGAATTTCTAACAAAGCCTTTCTCTTGGTACGTTATCAATCGCTCCTCAACTAAGTGGATCAAATTTATGTCTTTTCAGGGATCCCTATTTTATGGCATCAAAGATAGACAAGATCGTGTCTGCGTTCATGATTTTTCTTGCTCTGTTTTCAAGTTCAGTGGCAATTTACAGTGATGCCTATGCTCTCTTCAGAAAGAATCCTTCTCCACGCGAGTAATTGAAGGTCCTAAACTCAATGTGCAGTAAAATATATAACTGCCTGAGTAGTGAAAATAAGCTTACGCTTAAGATGTGCAAATATATAATGTCATGTAATGCCTGTGTCCACAAGCATTGGCGTGTTATGCATAGAGCTTGGTATGGATTGTAATGCATCAGCTTCAGAATGTTTAATATTCAATCATTTCTTCAGAGATTGCTCACTACGTTCGTTCTGTTGTGAAACAAATCCAGCCTGTATTATTTATTTTTGCTTAAATATACAACTTTGCGTTTGAATTATAGCAAGAGACCAACAATATAAAGAAAAGATACAATCAAATATCCTATAAAATAACTAATACAGAGGCAGCAAAAATGCAGCAAAAATGCAGAAAAAATGCTCTATAATTCCCACGTTACCTTTCGCTTGAACCCACTTCATTCTCAGAAGTCTACTGTCTGTAAGGTCGGCATCTCAGAAGGCTAACACAGTACGGCCTGAAAATCTATCATCATCTGTGATTCAATGTGATCATTTCAACAATAAATATCCCGTCCCAACAGTGCTGAAGCTTTGACTCCTTTTGTGCAAGGCCAGCTTAGAATGGAACAACTTATTTGGTAATAATAGGACCACCTTAGTTCCTAAAACACTTCCACCAAGGCAGACAACAAAAAAGGCAAATTTGAACCAACAGGACCAGGATTGTATATGGAACGTCTCCAGCAATTGGTTATGTGAATTTCTTTTCCCTTTTGACATATGTACAGAAGTACTTGGTTGGACCCGCATATCTCAGATCTTCTATTCTCAGCCTTTTCTCCCTTGAATGGGCAATTGGGAACTTGGGCTTACGACAGATGTGCACAGAGATGAGTTAATACACTGTCACCACCTTGCAACTGAATGAAAGAGATATGAAGTGCAACTTCAGATCAGTCAAGATTAGTATACTGCTCAGACTAGTTGAAGAAATAGGGAGACTCCAGGACATCTCTGAGATCAAAGTCTCCTCGCTCCGGCAAGGGAGGAAATTTCAACTTAGGGAATGAAGTTTGAAAGCTCTCCAACAACTACAAGCACAAAATAAATATAAATGAATCTAATAGTTAATAGCATAGTGAAACATGTAAAAAATAATAACAATAACAATTTTTCTAGAACCAAGACTCTTTGTATGCTATAATGATCATAATATGTAAAGTAAAAAAATAAAATAAATAAAAAGATGCTTGTACCACAGCCTTGCAGGTATTTAACAGCAGGGCTAGGAACACAAATTATAAAATGGAATTGATAATCATTTATACTTTCCTTTTAAGACCGTGAAAATTTACTAAGGCGAATCCTTTTCCTTGTCACCAATATCATGCTACTGTCAATATCATGCTATCTCAGCAGTAAAATTCTCAAACATCATAATACACGATTTTATGCTTCCCTTCATGTTGGCATCAAAACAAACAAATAAAAAAATGCTCCACTAATTTTTCTCTTTTTTCTAACAAACAATGTCAAGTGAAGAATACTATGAGCAAGACAAATCAAGTCAAAATCCTCTCAATAACAAACAAATGAAAGGTGACGTCAAAGTTAACATTACAGACTTCTAAGCCAGTTGAATCTCCACTAAGGCGTCCCATTAATTCCCAGGGAGTAGAACACCAAAGAGAAGCTAAGAAGATGTTGCTAATCCCATAACAAACTGGAGAGGCAATTATCAGTCCTTAAAAAACATAGCACCCCACTCCCACCAATACACAAAATACAGCAAACCAGCAAAATAAAGTAACCGACTGAAATACTTGCTTGCTGCCAAGGAAGATTATGTCTATTAGAATTAGAACATAGGGAGCACAAGGATTGTGGTTGAAATCTAAACAGAAGTTGATAGAACAAACTAGCTGACTTAATAATATGACCATCTACCACCTTAAGTTTCCTGCTTATTTTTCAAAGAAAGCAAATAGATGTAGAGACAGGAAAAGAATTGCATAAGGTGCCAGGATGAACTGGGAAAGAACAAGCTCCCCTGCATTATCCCATAACAATGAAAATATGACAGCGAGCATGAGAAGCAATTATAAGATAATCCATGGACAGAGGAACTTTACATTCTCTAATATTGGTGCCTCATAGAGTTCAACAAACTTTTCTCGAAGTATCCCACTCATTTTGTCAACATCACAAGCATGCGTCCAGTATGAATCATGGACTCCTGCAGTTGGATATTGAGACAAAAGAATAAGATCATGCACATATATATGGGGGTTCAGGGACAGTTAGAGATAGAGAGAAGGAAAAGCACTAGCCCAGCACAAACCTGCAAAGTTTAAACCTGCCTGTTTGCAGGCAACAGCAGTCATCATCATGTGAGATCCATCAAGGGAGTGAACAAAGTTTGGTGGAAAAGCTGTTCTTTGCCGCTTAACCATCACCTAAACAATCATAAAAACAATATAATCAGAACCGACTCGAAGTTCTTTTGTCGCTTACCCATGCATTCTCATTTCTTGGTTTTCTGTTCAATATTTATCCAAGAAAAGGATAATGCATACAAAAAAAGGGGAAAGAAAGATCCTAAATTATTCAATTAACCTAGGCAAATCATATATGCTACAGTTATCGCAGGTAATAATTTTAAAAATATAAAAAGTTAAAAGTTAAAGGGTCCAATTACCTTGTCTGTTTCTCTTTGCAATGCCAACATCTGTAGGGAAGTTTTGATCTTGCAAATAATTCAACAAAAAGACTTAGAAAAATGGCCGGTGTTCCATCAGATTCTACCATTTAACCCACATATCAGCCAATTTTGAGAAATTTTTAAAGTTTCTTATTACTCACAAGATGCCTTCCCAACTGTCTATACGGTTGTACGACAGGAAGTCCAAGAGGAGTGGTCCATCGCACTGTTTGATTCTCTGACGCTATTACCTGTTTATGTTCCAGTTGTCAGACACTGCAGAACAGTTCTCAAAAAAAAACCCACGGGGAAAGTAATAAAATATATATTCAAATTTTAAGAATTAAAGTGCTAAAGATGCACCTGAAATATGATGAGAGAAGCAACATAAAAATGTGATAGAAACTCTCTCTCTCCATTTTTTATTTTAACTAACAATTCATAAGAACAGAAACTAGGATATCTCCCAATCAATGATCCATATCGCACCTTTACAATTGGAGCCAAAGCCCGAAAGCAGTAATGCAACAATTACACTATGTGACAAAATCCCTAGAGTACATTTATACAGTTATAGAGGCACCAAATACGGCACTGTAATGATCCCAGATTAGCAAGTACGATGATATTGAATACCAGACAACCCCCAAATAAGAGGTAGACTACAAATGACGACTTGAAATTATGATATAAGTAGGGTGGAAAGGGGAAAAAAATTTGCGGAGCATGGTTTAGTTAAGTGGAGTAGCTAAATTAAATATGCTTACACTCATGAACCACATTATGACTAATCTACAGCTGTTACACAACCACCAGCATGATGAGAACCCCAAATCAGGTTAACAACAACAAAGTCTTAATCCCAAAATAGTTTGAGATTGACTATATGGATCCTTTTTTGCTATTCAGCTTTGTTAGATACCAAATCTGAATCAATATCCAAAATTTATAAATCTCCCTCCACGACATTTTTAGCCCTCCCCTTCCTCTTCTCTCTTCTCCTTCCCCTACACACGTCCATACTATAGCATTAGCTGCTAAACATCGAACATGATCAAACCTATCAAGTTAACAAGATCCTGAAAAAGTTAAAATAGTCCCTTGACAAACTCAAAGGTACAAGAGAAACTCATAACTGAAACAACTAAAGAACACCATACCCATTACTGAACCTAATAAAAAGAGAGGAAGAGGTTTTTTCTAGTGGGAGGTGGCGGAGCATCAATAAACAAATTGGGATTCCATGAAATGGGACTCAACACATCAATATATGCAAACTCAACCCATACAAACTATGATCAGAACCTGATGTTGTCCCCAAAGCTGGTTGACAAAACAATAGAGAACCAAAAAAGCCAAAAAAAATATTATTTAATCAAAGTATCCGAAAATGACATCATATGATCATAAGAAAGAAATTATCATTGTCAAATCCTTAAGTAGGATTAAGAAAGAAAATATCAAAGAACCACATAGATTTTAATTGTCGTCCCCTCCATGGAACTCATAAAATGATAGGACTGAAAGAACTTCTGTCCAACTGCTAGCAGTACAAGAAATTAACCGCTGCGACTTCATAGATTTGTGCCAAAAAGATGTCCATTTGTCTAAGTAAATATACAGGAATAGAAAATGGAACACACCTTTGCACATTCACCGAGCCAGGCCATGATGCTTCTAGCACCTTCAAACATTTCTTCCAAAGCCATCAAGGTTGTCTGCCAATGCAGGAAACAATTAATGCTATCTCTCGTTATAAGCACACTCGTCTACACCTAACTTCAGCTTAGTTTGCTTACTTTTGCTGCATAGCAAGATGCAGCATACAAAGCTGAATCATCTGCAATGCCGCCACGTTCTCTTAGCCTCCTTTTAATTTGGTCACGAGCACCAATATAGGTGACACCATACACTGATGTCATCACAGTCTGCTTCACCAGTTTCCTGTCCACCTAAGATTTCCAAATTGTGAAGGGAAGCATTAGCAATGTAGTCATTCACAACTACAAATCATACTGTTGGCTCAATAACAAAAAAGAATAATTCCTAAATTTTTAGCAACTCAAAGATAAGAATCTTCTTGAACAAGCACATGCACCATTTAACAACATTATTGAGCATAAGAAAGGAAGAAACCTGATTGATTAAAAGCTTAGCATGCAATGCATTTGGATTAGTTGCTGGATCTTTTTCAGCATCGCTCCTCATTATATCCAGCACCCTACATCAAGATAACAATTAAGTTAGATGATTTCACAAAAGAGCACCTTCAAACTATTACAAGGCTATTCAACATAAGTGGTTGGCACTTTTTCCACAATCAGAGGAAAAAAGGAACTGCACAATAATGTAGAAGGGTGGATTTAGACACCAACAAATTGCCATTTGTTTGCCCTATTTTCTTATGTTCAGATGAATGCTTTTACTCATTGGTGTGCAAATCAAAAAAATCAAACATGAAAGAAAAATCAGATGGCATCTGCTATTGCTAAGCGCAAATGATATTAATTGTTCAAAACACTGCAGTCCTCCACCTACCAATCTTTGCATTACAATAATTTTCAACAGGGGCAGACACACACACAGAGTGGCACCCACCTGGCAGCGATTCCTGAGTATACATCTGCAGGTTTCTCTCCCCCAACAAGATTAACTGCAGCTGCTCCCAACTGATAAAATGAAATTTTGTTAATAGATATTAAAAATTTGCACAACTTAGGAAATTGAACTAATATAACAAATTATCACAAAGAAACACTTGCCCATAAATGCCCCTTTAAAATCCTAAATTATGCATCTCTACTTCATAGCAGACAAAGTTCCATAAATGTTCCTTTTAAAATCCTAAATATATGCATCTCAACTTCATCAGTTTCCTTACCTTGTCTCTTCCAAGGGCAGCATAGTGTTGCAAACCATTACAGGAACCATCCTTGAAAAAGAAACAAGAAAAGTTAACTTGTTTCAATGTGAGAATACAAACAAAGCACATGATCAAAGGAATATTTAGAAACTGTTAATTTCTGTTCCCTACAAAATTTCATCATAGATGATCATATGTAGGCCCTAGGCATAGACTTTATTTTGGCCAAAGGATTTGAAATAGTAACCACGCAGAGAATACGTACCTGATGGACTGGCATATGTGAAATAGTGGTCTCCGGAGAGGAGCTTCTTAATGCTTCTGAGAGATTAATACATGTTGCCAAGCATTGAAAAGGATCCTCTGCACCCAACCACCAGCGCTTTCCTTCAAGAGGTCGGTCCGCAGAATCAAAAATATCATCCAGATGATTCTCAGTAAATGCTATTCTCCCTGCATGGGATAACTTGTCTACACCACCAGCATATACATTTGCCAAATGTATCTTCAGCCAGCGTAAGCCTGACTTCCCAAGAGGTCGCCCCTCAGCAAATTCCAGAATGCCCCGACAAAGATCAGAGCCAAGATGATTCAAATGTGGATGCATGGGGTAAGCACGGCCACGAAAATCAAGGTTATGAGGGTAGTAAAAGCCCTCCTCATCCTTCATCTTCCGAGCAACCTGCTCCAGTTAATATAAGGTCATCATGCCATCCCTAAAAGCAAGCAATATAATATACTGAGCTTTTCCCACAAAAATAGGAGCTTCTTACAGCAAGTTTAAGTTCTATATCACAACGCTGTGAGTGTCTCTCACTATTCTCCTTTTTAATGTTTTTTACTTTCCATTTCCGTTTTCGAATCTCAGCTTCATCCTCTGTATCTGGTTCCTCAGGCAGAGGGACCTGTTCAGATATTGAAACAGCAAGAAAAAATTAAGCTTCAGCAAAAAAAATACTAGAATAGAAAAATGTAGGTAATTCATAATAATAAGCACAAAAGAATGCTGAATTGGACACTTCTACAAATGAAGGTTGAGTTGCCGTCTTTTCTGAAGGAGGAAATCAAACCAGCATAGAAGAAAAATAATTCATTTTATATAAATGCAACTCACATCTTCACGCTCAACTAAACCAGCAAGAGCACCTCCATTAGCCCATATTCTATCAACTACTGCAAGCACCTTCTTATTTACTCTCCATTTGGTATGTCCTAGTGTATCCAGGGCCTGATTCAAGGAAAAAAGAAGGTTGCTTAATTGCTGCAATTAAGAAAGGGAAGTAGAAAGGTGTAGGATCAAGTATAAAGCTGATCACAAGTCACCACCATTCTACAAGACAATTATCCAATTATGAATGCATAAATCAGAAACGCAAAAAAATGTTGATCTCAAACCTCAAAAACAGGCTCTAGTTGTTTATTTGGAGTCCTTTTAACTGTTTCACGTTGCTGTTTTGCTCCATGGGTTCGCATAAAATAGGATGGCAAAAATAAATATGCGCCCTGGTCATACCTGAAAAATTGACAAAAAATTTACAGATCTACTATGGAGATTTATATTATGTAGCTGTCTCAAAAGATTTGAGCAACGTGACTACTGGAAAATAGCACTAACTACAGCATAAACTTGGTGCCAAGAACAACTGAATGGAAATAAACCAATATATTACTACTAGGAACCAAGTTGTCAACTTACCCTGTCCAGTTTAAAGGAGGCACCAACATTGGCATGTAAGGAATGACCATGTGCCTAGCCTACATGAACAAACCACAAGCATTGTCATCTTTATACCACAGGGCAGATGGCTAGATAATGTGCAAAAAGATACAGATACCAAGCCTGCAATAATTTATCTATATGAATGGCAATATTTTCTACTTACAGATTTCTCAAGCCCTCTACGAACAAGCGGATCACACTCAATTACACCGTATCTCCTGCTAGTTTTCCTATCGAACTTACAAAAATTTAGACATAATAGCATACATGGGAGAGAGTCATAAAATTAAAAAGACAATGAATCTTCTCACTGTGAATCTTTCATGACAGTTTTAAGTGTATGCATAAATGCAGGGCGAATATCAGGTAGACCATCTCCCAATTGATCCATTGGAGGTTGTATGTAGGCTGTTTCAATTAACAATTGAATCAAGCGGCAGCCAACCTGGGATGTATAAGAATCAGAAAAAAAAATGTAAAACAGAAGTGCAACACACATACAACTACCGATATCACAAACCTTAACATGTGCTTCTTGACCCCAGGGCATTGAATCATCGTGGTGCTTCACTAATCCCCTTACTTGCTGAGCCTTTTGCTTTTTCATCAGTTTAGTGACTTTTTTCCTCAGTTGCTCCTGTTTTTTAGCCTGTTTCTCCTCTTCAGTGATCACAGGATCTGATTCACCATCAGGTACCTTATCTTTGGTGGTATTCTTCTTTTTCTTTGTTTTATCCAAGAATCTGTGTATCCTAGCCTGATCCACAAAAGGGATGGTTAGTTAAGCTCTCAATATAAAAATAAACAGGGACACATCCCACAATTGTTCTTCTTAGTACTGTAGTAATTCATAAGAGTACATTCTATTTCTACTTAAACAAGCAGCCATTTGCATTGCTATGAAAAACAAAAGATGAAGCACAGGCTTAAGAAATTGCCATAAGGTATCATTATTTAAGCTAAATGACTAAATAAAATAAAATAAAATTATTGATTCTGCAATGTTATTATTCAAACCTCATTTATTTTATCAATACATCATTTTGTAATGAGCATTGCATTTGTATTGCTTATATTTGTCATAATGAAAATCATAAATAAATTAATTTTTGATGTATGGAGTACATTGAACTTCATATTTTTTTGTTTGCTTAAAATCACATATGAGGGGAGAAAAACCACTGCAGGTAGCAAAGAATTGGGAATACTTAGAATGCATAACCGACAAGTTTGGCACATCAAAACATAGAAAGAAAACCTTTGAAATTATATCGATGAACAATTCCATGATGCCTCCAAGGCTACATATTTATGGATTCTCTTACATTAATTACTAGAACTTGAAGAGTCTACTTACCTAACAAGTAGGGTTTAGAAAATAATCCTTGCAAAACTAATTACTGCTAAGTAATTCAATAAATAGTTAAATACTCCTTTGTGACTAAGTTTGCTTATTTGGCTGGATATGCATGGGGGGATGACCTTGTCCCATATCAAAAATACTGGTTACTGGCGTTAGTGGCAAAGTAGCGTAGTGTCACTACTCACTACTGGCGTTAGTGGCAAAAATATGCATGGGACACTACTCACAACAGCTACTCACTAGACTATAACAATGTGCTATCCTAAGAATTGTTTCCCCTTCTATAAGTTCCCACTTCATAGAAATCCACAACAATGAATTTCTACTTTGAAAACAGAAATTCGTTTTCCTTCCCATTGATCAAGATTTGTGAAAACATTCTTTTTTCGTTGACCAATTTTTTTATGCACTCTAATTAATGGAAAATAGAAAAAAGAAAAATCTTATACACCAAAAAGACGGAACCGTACCGCAATAACAATTGCATCACAAAGATTGAACTTTGTGAAAAGAATTTAAAATGAGGAAAATGAAATGATGAATGATAGAACTAAAATGCTAAGTTTACTCACCTCATGCTCAATTGCTTCACCTACTGCACAGGCAGCTTGAACCACCCTAACGCTACCATTCCCTCCATTACTAGTCAATAACAATCCCATCATCTTATGCATAGTAATAACCGCCATCATATCCGCTGGCAATGCTTCAAAATACGGCCCATGAGAAAACTTACCGCTCTTCTGCTTACACAATTCCTGCTCTGCGGCAATTGCATCCCTCAAAGGCTCAAACCAACCGAGAAACAAAGATTTTACATATGGCAAATTGGGTGCCAGCTTCTGCTCACACATGTCCACTAACAATTCCTGATACTCTTTAGCTGCCTCCTCCCAGGCCTCTGTCTCCATCTTTATTTGCCTCCTTTTAAGTATATTATACTTTCCTATACCCATACCTGCTATTGTTTTCTTTTGCTGGGGCCTAAATTGTGCCTCCATTTTCTGGTGGTGATTGTTGATCTCCTCTATATGATCTGGGAGTTCATCGGAACCAGAGAAGTCTGATTCATCTGTCGAAACAACCGCCTGTGCAGCTGCAGTTCCATACCTTTTGGAGATAGCAGAAACACTAAAAGAGTTTGTTAAAATAGTGAAACTGAGTTTTCTCAATCCATCATTCTGAGATGATAATATACCGATTCTGCGAAAACCCAGAAAAGAGTAAGAAGAACTTGAGCTTATTAGGCAAGGTTGGGCCTCTGGACACCTGATGTTTTCGATTAAACATGAACCTTGATATAATTCTGTATCATTTGAAGAAAACTTGAGCTTTTTTGAGGAAGAAGCTCGTTTGGCAAAGCTTCTCCACATGTTCTCAATTGGACTATAAATTGAACAGAAAAGAGAAGCAGCAACAAGTGTTAGTAGGAAACTAAATTTCAAGAGAGATGCTATGAGATGGAGCTAGAGAGAATACAAAGACACTGATAAATGGGGGAGATTCAGTGTAAAAATGAGAAATCTTGGAAACAGAGGAAAGAGGATGCCAATGGCGAAAGGAGCCGCCTTAAACCCTCTTCAAAACCTACAAGCTTATATGTCTTGGTTGATCCATCATCCATGTGTTTCCGAACCGATCCGTTTTTTATACCCAGTGTTGACCGCTATTAATAAAACTATCGGGCGGGTCTCTGGCTTCGGATATCCAATCACTGTTATTTTTTTATTTTTTTTATTTTCAATCTCAAAATTTTATTTTTTATTTTAACCATGTAAATTTATTGCATTTATAAAGGACTATAACAGAAAATACTAAAGGGCTTGAAAAAAATGTGCAACCTAAGAAATCAATTATTTCAAACCAAATTCACAATTGAACCAATCTAAAAATTATTATGAACTCGAAATTCAACTATGCATATAAATCTCAAACACCATATAATCCACCACTACCATTAATACAGTGCAAATTCAAACAATTATCATATTTAGAAACACTTATTAATAAAGTATAAACAAGTCAACACAATGAAGAGCACTAGCAAAATGCGCAACAGTGGACATGCTTACTCTTCCCTTTTCACCCTTTAAGTGGACAGTCTCATTTCAATTAATTTTATTTTTATTACTCCATACAACACATCTAGGAGACCTGTAATCAACTCCGGTAAGCTGTGATTAATAAAAAAAATTAAAAAATATTAAACTCTAAAACAAAATATAAAAAAAATTGAATGTTCTATCTAAATACTAAAATTAGTGTGTAAAAGAACCACAGTAATAAGGAAATGACCAGCGAAATTAGTTTGTTTTCTAATTAACATGAAGTTTCATTAGACCGTACAGCAATCAAACTCTGATTTTATTATCCACAAATTTTACATTGATTTTATTGAAAATAAAGAAAAATTATTTTATTTTAAAAATTGACTAAAATAATTATTTCATGAAGACATTAAATTATACTATTTATTTTTTAAAATTACAACTTAATTACATTTTTATAATTTATTTTACATATATACACAAAACAATATATTTTCTTTTATTATGTGATAAACAGTTTATATAGTCGAAGGTGTTCTATACAATTTTATAAAAAAAAAAATAAAAGGAAAATTCTGTATGGTTAATTGAATCATACTTAAGAGATCTATGATTATATTTATTCTCCGTTATAAATGAATAATTTTTTAAAATTCAATTCAATTAATCTTGTTTTTTATTGTTTGAAATTAAAGAGTTCAATTTTTTTAATTTAAAAAAAAAATAAAATCTTATGTAATTTTTGTAAAAATTTATTTTTTTTTTTTTAATTGAATCATGCAGACGAAGGAATAGGAAAAGCTCAATGTCATATTGAAACGTTATGATCTAAATGAACTGATGAACTTGTCAATATGAGATGTGAAAGAGAGAGATAGAGAGATTCAAATGAGACACAAATGAGGAGAGGGGGGATAGAGATATAGAAAATAGAAACGGAGAGAAAGCCGGGAGGGGGGAAGGAGAGACAAGAGAGAGTACACCATTAATCTGTTACTATTTATACTGCCAAAAACCGTAAATAACTTATTCTATCCACAGAGATCTTCGCTCTTCAATGCAAAAATTTCTAATATGCAAACATTTAATTGTTCCAGGGATCATTCTCTGCCCTCACTTCTGATGGTTCAACTACTTCTGGATCTGTAGCTTCATCAGCATTGGCCGTGGATTCTGCTTCTGCAGCATTATTGTCAACTGCCTCTGCCTCATCATCTTCAGATCTGCCCCATCTCCCGCCAAGTGCTATAGCCATCATCTCGTATATCTTATTACCCAACTCGGCTGGGCTGTCAGGCTGCAATACCACAGGAATAATATGAGCAGAGTGGAAACTATGCAGAATCATGTAAACTGGAAGATAAAAGGAATCCTCATTCATCCTCACCGAAAATCCACTAGAGATCAATGCTGTGTCGAATAGGAGATCAACAGCTCTCTTGGCATCACTGCTATCAGGTGAATTTTTGCACGCAGCCTGTTAAGTAGCAACCTCATTATAAATAAATAAAATAGAAAAGCCCATCTAGATTTAAACTTCCATTTTAACTCTTTGAGTGACAAAGAACAGTCCTTTGAATCTTTAATCCAGTATAAATTTTAGCCTCTGTATTCACAAAATATACCATTATCACAGCATTCTATTGTTTACTACTAAGTCATTTTTAGTTACAATTCAACCTCACTACTTTTTAGGGCTCTCCCACATCATGCTCTCCATTCATTAATTATTTACAAGGGATACAACTCAGACATAAAGAAATAATGCAAAATAGAATGGCTTCAGTTATATCAACTATCATGAGTAGAATGGCTTACATTCAAGTCTTTAATAATGGGATGATCTGGGTTAATCTCCAGTATTCTCCTTCCTCTCATGAACTCCAAGCTGGAAGTGTCCCCAAGAGCTTGTGCTTTCATCAACCTACCAAAAGGGAAAACACAAAAATATCGTCAACAAACATGTGCTTGAGATGGGTTTTTAGTTTTTACCCTGAGCAACATTTACAGAGAAGGGCTGGGGACCATCCCACCTTTCCATATTGGCTGACCAACCAAACTTCCCAGAGACAAGCACACAAGGTGATGAGCTTAGACGCTTTGAAACTTGGACTTTTGCAACCTTGTCACCAAGCTGCTGCTTTATCCAATCACAGAGGAGATTGAATTCCTGTTTAGTTTCTCTTTCTTTGACCTCATCCTCGTCACCTGATATAAACCCCAAATCATTAGCAAAGATGCAGCTCAGAGCTCGAGGAAGATAAGATCAACTAGAAGAGGGGGAAAATGAACTTGTGCTATCAAAAATGCAGAAGCAGTTGTAAATTCTAACCAAGTTCTAGATCTTCCTTGCTGATATCAACAAATTTCTTTTCTTTGTAGGTCTGCAGGTTCTGGATGGCAACTTCATCAATGGGCTCAATTAAATAAAGAACCTAAAAACAATTAAAGTTATCAAACCACATCAGGATCCAGGAAAGGAGAAGAGAAAAAGTGCACTTATCTCTGCCATACAGGTAGCCTTAGACATGCAAGTTTATAATGGGAAGGTATTCCAAAACAAACATCAATTACAAACCATCCCCAAGCAGCAACAGGCAAAAGGTAAAGGAAAATGGAAAACAGAAATCAGTTTCACTAAGATACATGAATATTAGTTTCATCAACTAGTCCATGGAGATTTGTCAGAGAAAAGTTACGAAGATGTTCAAACTACTTCAACAGAAATCTATTTCCTCACTGCTTCTATATATTTATCCCCTGTACACAAGCATGAGTAGTTGTATCACATTTAAACTCCTTTACCTTCTTCAGCTCAAATAAGAGAACATTTGACGCTACTGCCTTGCAGATGAACATGTATACACTCTATTGAAAACTATTCAAGTGTAAGTATTGCCAACATCAAGAAAATGCACATACCTCGATGCCTTTCTGAACCAATTTCTCCAAGAATGGAGCACTCTTGGCACTTTTCAAGCTGTCTGTTGCCAAGTAATAGATAGCCTTCTGCTTCTCCCCCATGTTCTCAACATACTCATCTAAGGTTATGAGTTCATCCTCACTTTTGGAGGTGTAAAACCGCAGCAAAGGAGTTATGCGCTTGTGATTACCAGTGTCTTCAATACATCCTAATTTGAGAAACCTACCAAAATTCTCCCAGAATTTCTTATAATCCTGAAATAAAGTTAAAATTATCCTGAGATTCTTAGCTTAACTTGGATCAAACAAGATAGTAAAGCAAACATGGATTAATTGCTACCAACCTCCTTATTTTCACTTTCAGAGAGCTCTTGAATCATGTCAAATGTTTTCCTAACGAGTCTCTTTCTCATAATTCTTACAATTCGACTCTCTTGAAGAATTTCTCGAGAGACATTAAGCGGAAGATCATCAGAGTCAACCACACCCTTCACAAAGCTTAGATATCGTGGAAACTGCCAGAAGATCACATTCAGTCTATTCCTTTGAGGAAATTACAACCTTATGCTGCTGTATATACAAAAATAATTATTGCATACTAGCAAACAAACTAAAACATCCAATGTGATTTGCTTTATAACAACATCCTGTTCATTTAAATCTCCATAATGCATTTATAGCAAAATAGTATTCTTCATTAGTGCCAAACGTCCACCCCACACATAAGAGCATATAGACAGATCTTTCCCCAATTAAACTTTTCTTTTACATTTTAGTCATGAACACATACCAACATTAAGTCATAGCAACACATACCAGCTCTCCATCAAAATCATCAGAGATAAACACCCGCTTCACATATAAGCGTATATTCTTAGTTTTTGGATTCACAACCTCCTCATTGTTAAGAGGTCCCATTCCAGGTATGTATAGAACACTCCTAAACTCCACCTCTCCCTGCAGATTTTTCGAAGTATGGTTCATAACTAACCCAATATGCAGTCAAGTCAACAAAGACGACCAAAAACATTTCAGTACCTCAGTAGTAAAATGTGTATATGCAATTGGGTCCAAAAATTCATTAAATGTTTTCTTGTAAAACTCATGGTACTCATCCTTTTCAACTTCCTTTGGACTCCGCATCTGCAAGATACCAAACAAAAATAGATAAAATTATGATGGTCAATGAAACCATATGCAAAGCACCCATTTATTAAATACGAAAGCAATAAAAAGGCATATAATTGTCCACCAGTTTTCTCTCTCTTCTCATGTGCACACAGAAACACATGCATAACTACAATTTGGCAAAATAAATTGTCAGTGCATGTACTCACCCATATTGGCTTTGTTTCGTTAGCCAACTCCCAATCCCAATACTTTTCAGTTTTAGTTTTCTTAGTCTTCTTCTTCTCATCCTGGCAACAGGTACATAAACTGACTTACAGACAGCCAGAATGGTTAGCCATAAGCAAACTCAGAACTGCTTTGCTAATTTACCTCTGGTTTTGCTTCTTCTCCTTCTTTTGGTTCTTCCTCCTCTTCCACCTGCCAAAATTTTGATTTAGCAAGAGGCAAAGAAGTCAACTAAAATAATCACCCTAAGAGAAGAAGTCGATTAAAATAATACACCCTAGGAGTAATATCCTCCCCCCCCCCTTTCTTTTCTTTAAAAGAACACTCAGAACATAATGCAGATTCAAGTCAAAGATACCATCTATCATATGTGTTAACCAATCCCTCCAATAACCTTTGAAGGTAGAAACGGATGACTTTTAATGTCAATGTTCTCACCTCAACAGTCCTTGATTTTTCTTGCCATGTATAGATGGGGAAAGAAACAAATTGTGAGTAGTTCTTCACCAAACCCTGAATTCTGGCTGGATCTGAGAATTCATATGTATCATCCTCCTACAATAGATCCATGTTAGATTAGACTCAAAAAAAAAATTACAATAATGAGCTTGTTCACAATAATGGGAAAGATGGATAAAGCAAAATATAAAACCGAAGAAAAAACAAGGGGATTACAAGAAGAAGAGCAACCATTGTTGTTGTCTATATGTGAATAACAAAATCACTTCCTTCTAAATGTATGCTGAACATATTTTTTTACATTTAAATTTATGCATAACATCCAAAAGAAATTCTGTACCCTTAAATAAAGTGTTATTTGTGTTCCCCGGCGCAGAAGCTTCTCAGGATCACTTTCTTCCTTAATCACATAAGAGCTACTGTCAGCTACTGCTTCCCAGACATATTGCTTATCTGACCTTGGGCTCTTTGTAGACACAACAACCTGATTGCAGACAATATACATGAACAGCCTTCTTCAGCACACTAAAATGAAAAACTATCCATTTTCTGAACCAAAAAGTTCAAACATGAGCAACACATTGCAGCATATCAATAAATTGCACACTCATATTGCACCTTCTCTGCCACAAGAAAAGCTGAATAGAAACCAACTCCAAATTGACCAATCAAACCATTGTCTGCCCCAAGATCTTTATTTTCCTGTAAGTGATAAGGGAGAAATTAATTATATGTACAGATTCAAAGAATTGCTAAGTGCTGGAATTCATTGTCTATGTCTTGAGGACAAAGAGACACACCTTCAGAACCTGAAGGAATTTCGAAGTACCACTCTGAGCAATAGTTCCAAGACAGTCAATGAGCTCTTCTTTTGTCATTCCAATGCCTGTGTCTCTGCAAGTTAAGAAGAATAAAGAAGAATACTGCAATCAACTTGCCAACTTTTTTTTTTCTTTGAAGCCAAAATGATTAAAAAGGAAATGGTGATATACGTTATGGTGATGGTCCCATTGTCTGGATCAGATTTTATACGAATCTCCAAGTCACCAGCATCTCCAAGCAAAGATGGCTCAGTCACACTTAAGAATCTCAATTTATCTAGAGCATCACTTGCATTGCTGGAGCAGGGGGGAAACAAGATCAACCAACAGATTCAGAAACGAGACTACCATTTGCTGGCATGCACACTTGCAAATTGAGGAAATTCAAGAGACAAAGGAAATAATACATAATAATCTTTCCAACAGGTCATTTGTTTCATGAGTTTTTATGTAAAAGTTTAATGTTGACAAACAATAATTTAATCTAACAACTCTTAGAATAAGAAGCTAGCAACTATAACATTCAATACTATACTTCAAGCTTGTGGCAATCAGAGAAGATGCTCACCTCACAAGCTCTCTAAGGAATACTTCCTTGTGGCTGTATAGACTGTGAACTATCAAATCCAACAGGCGACTAACCTGAAAAGATTAACCTTCTCAATCAGCTGTGCTTGGAAAATAGATTTGACTCCCAGTAGAACATAGCATAAAAAGGTTTAGCCTCCATCTTTTACTCGCAATAAATGAAAACCGAACTGACGATCAAGTTATATACAAAAGTCATCCAGATATTATTTATTTTGAAAAAGGGAAAAAGACCCACCTCAGCTTGATACTCGAATTTCTCGCCAGAAGTATCGGCGGCCTCTTTCTCTGCGACGGCCGCATCGCACCGGACAGCAATTCGATTATTTCGTTTCTCAAGTTTCCAATTTAGGCCAGTGCAAGAAAACCCCTTTTTGAGGCCGTTACTTTGTGGCAAAAAGGTACTTATAAGAGAAAAGGACTTGTTGTTAAGGTGTTTACGTGAAAAGGGAGTGGACGTGGGAAGAGAGACCAAAGCAGCGGCAGCTAAGCTTCTGCTTAGAACTGGAACCATTGAGCCCTAGATAGATAAGAGGGGTAGTTGCAGTGAGTTGATGCGAGAGATACCTTGGGCTAGCAATCAAGCAATATGCAGTGTGCGAAGAAAACTAAAAACCTCTAGGGGTTTAAGGAGAAGAGAAGAGGCTTCTAGAAAGATGATGAGTAAGGAATTGGTTTTTCACATTTTTGTTTAGAATTATAAGGCCTAGATTCCGCCATATCAGCATCAACGGTATCCTCTTCCATTTTCCATTTTACTAAATTAAAAAAAAAAACGATCTTTACGGCTCCCCAATTCTAGCGTTATGAAAGACGCAATGAGTTGCCAAAGAGTTCAATGTCGCCTCCTCAAAAAGCTCCTCTTTGTTGTTTATGTTTTTTCTTGGACTTTAATAAACCTTTTTGAAATATTTATCATAGGCTTAGATCTTCTACTCCACCTCTCCTTTTAATGAAATATTATTTTTGAAAAAAAAGTTACATTTCATCTTACCCAAAAAAAAAAAACTTATGTTTCTAGTAAAGCATAAATGAATTTTCTAGGCAATGTTATCTGCTAAAGCAATCTGAGCAAAAAAACGTCTAGATTGTATATTTTGGTGAAAATAAAAAAGAGTTTAGATTATATTAGCCAACTCCATGGCTCCACTGCGTGGCAGAGATACAAGCATTCTGCTAGAAGATCAAGTAATAGAACCAGGACAATTGAGACACAAGAACAAAAGACTTATGGTCAACTGGCAAATAAGTATTTTGAGGGATACACAAAAAATATTTAAAAAAAAAAAAAAAAAACTAGCTAGTTAACTTATTTGCTTGTGAGTGTATTACAAACTAATAGAAAAAGAGCAGCATTTCCACAAGATCCCAACCAATAAACCAAACAGAGAATCTAAACAGGATTTTACATCTCACTTTCAAGCACTAACTTTTCTATTTCAGGCCTCAGAAGCTGTCGGCTTCAAGCAATCAACATTGCACAATCCCACAGATCTAACCATGTCTCCCAACCTGTCATAACAAGTCAGTTAATGCCAACAAATCAGCGCATTATGTTCAAATGACTGATAGAAAACCAACAAAATGGGAAATTAATTAAAACACAGACCGATCGAAGCTGTTTCTTGCTTTTTCTGGCTGATCAGTGCTGTTTCTTGCTTTAGCTGAGCGATCTATGCTCTTTCTTGACTTCTCTCTTCTTTCAGTGCTTGCTCTTCCTTTATCTCTGCTGTCTGTGCTTAGCCTGGATTTTTCTCTCTGCCCAGTACTAGCCCTGGCCTTATCTCTCTGATCTGTGCTTGGCCTTGATGTTTCCTTATTGGAATCTGCAGTGTTCGAAGGCTGATCAGGCTGATCTGTGCTTTGTCCAGGTCCATTCCTGAGATGGGGAGGCATCTTTTCAATGGCAGATATGAACTTCCTGAGATGCCTTAAGTACTCTGGGTAGAGTTCCAAGTTGCAGTGGCTTCCTCCTTTAAGCCACAAGGGCTCATACTTCTCTTTGCAAAGCTCCCATAGCTGCTTACCATGGGAAAAATCCACAACTTCATCTTCTGTTCCCTGCACTCACCAGCAGAGCAATTACATTCACATACCAAACCAAGTGCAGAGAAGAAGAAAATGAAAATGGCAATTTTCACTCACATGAATTACCAGAACTGGACAATTCACTAGCGGAATCTTATCAATATTCTGTGACGAAACGACAAAAGAAAAGGTTAACAATGAATTGATGGAAGACAAATGAACTTCTCAAATTGACAATCCAGACAACAAACCTTGTAAATATCGAACCAGAATGTTTTCTTGACAGGATACATGACACGAAGGCCTGAGAGGATAGGACTGTGAAGAATCACAGCTCTTAATTGAGACAAACGAGTTGCTAATTCAAGAGTAGGTCCACTTCCTACTGATTGACCATACAATATAACATCTTCCTCCTTCACTCCATAAGTCTCTTCCAGGCACATATATGCAGCATCTATATCAGCGTATGTATCTTGTTCACTTGGCTAATTGGGTATCAATGCATCACACAGAATCAGCACTCTTTCTATTTACCATACAATTCACTGACTAAAATACGTATTAACATAGCAGATAAGTCAACAAACATGCTATCATGAACTAGAAAGCTCAAACTTTGCTGATAAGTTGTTAATAAGCTTGAGCCACGAAAACGGAGGAACATGGAAAAATCAAATTACTAACCAACAGGCCTAAATTTTATCTTAAGAATTCAAAACTAAGTCCCACTCTCCTTTGACCGTGTAATAATACTGGCCTAGCCCGTGTGCTTGAATAATCATAGATTTGTCCTATGCAAGTAGGGAAAAACAAACAGAATATACCTTTCCAGAAGACTGTCCATACCCAGAATAATCGTACCTGTAAAAAAAATACAGCATTGATCTTTACAAAATCAAATCAAGATTGTTTTTTTTTTCCATTAATGAACAGTAAGACATGAAGGAACTGACCCCATAAGATTAACATTAAGGTGCAGGCTAAGCTCAGTGAAGATATGATACATCTGACCAAGATCAGCAGCGTTGCCATGAGAGTATAGGACAGTTAATGAAGCTAATGGGTTCTTCACGTATATTGCAACAATCTCATTCCCTTTCTTTGTGGAAAGCTTCAGCACGTCCACGTCGTCTTTCTGTTGGACATCTGAGATCCTCAGTTTCCCAGTTGCTTCATCCACTGTTATTGTATAAGACGGTGGGTTTGGTGGGAAGAAGGCGAATTTCGCCGCCATTGATGATGTTGCCGTTCCCATGATTAACCCCAAAAGAGAGGTGGAACTTGGTGGTGTTTTTTGTATTCTAGGTAAGAATGGGTATGAGAAGACTGAAGTGCATGGTCAAGTTCTACTATATTTTTTGGAAAAAAAAAAAAAAAAAAAAGGGAGCGGCAGAGAGAGAGAGAGAGAGGAAGGATTTCGTAATTATGAAAAATGAGACAAACAGAACTATGTCGATGGGATTTCTAGATTTTGGGTTTTGGTGGGTTCTTGTTTGTTTCTTGAGAAAATTGAAGGAACTGAGGTTTTCTTTTGTTCACAGAGAGAGAGATTTAGGCCAGCAAAATGGCATTTCGTTAAGGAAAAAGAAAAAAGTTTTATTGCATTCCTTGAATACGAGAAGAAGATATCTTACAATTCTTTCCAAGAAAAGAAATATATGATTGATGATTCTATGGCAATTAGGTAATCTTAAGTTCCTTTTGAATTTGAATTTTCTTTCTTTGCTTTGATATTCGACTTTTCTTTTTTATTTTTTTTATATTTGATGAATAATTGAATATAAACATAATACTTATACATTATTAATAACGTTTGTTTTTTAATTTATCTTTGCAAAATTCATGATCATCAAAATTCTGCAATTTTTATTAGTACTTTCTAAATCTAGTGCAAATCAAATGATTTTATTCCGTTGCTATTTTTTTAATTTTATCGTTTCATGATTCAAAAATATCAAAATAAAAACTTCAGAAAGTGTTGATAATAATGGTAATATTAGATTTTCATTGATAACAGTAGACAAATCGAGAGATAATTAAAGATTTGATTATTAATAATTTGATAAAATTGTTATAATTTCGATCAATTGAATAAAATTATAAAATTGTATATATTAGATAAAATTGAAAATTAAAAAAATTAACTTTTTCACTGATCCTTTTTGGATATTATTTTTTAAAAAATAATTGAAATTACATGACTTTTGATTATAAAGCAAAAATTTAAATTAAATGACTTTTGATTCACCGTAACATAATTAACCTAATGAAACTTTATAAATTATTATTATATACACTTAAACCATAATTATAAGTCAATGGTAATAATAAAAAAGCAAGTAATTATTTATTTTTTATGATAAATGAGAATTATTATTAAAATTATAATATTAATAAAATATATTATTATATAATAAAAAAATAATTTTTTTATAATAATTTTTAATTATTATCAAGATGTTATTTTAGTATTATTAAGACAACAATTTTATATTTGTTGCTATTTAAATTTTAAAATGTATTAGCGATTATAAACGCACATTAATAGTTGTAATGCTACTAAGACATTTGTGATTTAAAAATTAAAATAATTTATAGAAAAATAAACATTATTGTTAAACGATAATTTAAGGAAAAAAAAGTTTATAACAATATTTTCTAAACTATAACTTATTAAATTTATTTTTTGATACGACATAATAATTGTTAAAATATGTCATGAGCTGTCGTTATGGAATGTGATCGTGTGGTAAAGTTTCATTAAAGTATAACACATAGTTACAGAAATCTCACTCCATAAAAAAAAAAATTCAAACGTCATAAATAGTTGGGATGATAGAAGACTCTTGCTCTCTTAAACCGATCGAGTATTTTTTAGTACAAAATTACTGTTAAGAGATATAATCTAGCATATTTTTATTACGACTATAATTTTGAAATTCAATCAGTACCCATCGAATTTTTAAAAGATTTGATAAATGATTTTAATTTTTACTGTATAAAAGTAAAATATATACAAAAGTTTAAAAAATATAGTTTTACATTTATTCTAAACTCAAAATTTCCATTATATTCGCCATTTTCTAATAAATTGTTGATTTGAGTATGAAAATTGCTATCCATAAACAGTTTATTTTTCTTCATATCAATTTTTAAATTATTTTTAATATTTTTTTACTGTATTATTTAGAAAATATTTTTTGAAAAATAGTTTCTCTTGTAATATAAAATGGTAAAAGCATGATTCTAATATGTGATGTAAAAAGGAAAAAAAATAATCTTCGCGATTCATATGATATAAAATTGGCTCTCTAATATTTTCGTGAATTTTATAATATGAGAAAAGTGATAGATTGTTGTTCTGGTTGCAATAATGGGTTTGAGCACGAGGATTGTGATTTTGGACATTGTTGAGAGATAGAAAGAGAGAAAGAGATGGGAAATATTTTATATCAAGCATTGTAGATTTTTTTTTTGAATTAATAGTTAATTAGTAGACTAGACATTTAATAATAAATTTTTTAGAAATGGGTGATTTTATTCAATATGATAATTTTTTTTTAAAATAGAGATTGGTGATTGAAAGAGTAGAATATGAAATCTCTCAAATTTACTCAGATACACTTATTACCATATTAAGTCTGCGAATGCATTCAATACGGTAATATTAAAATCTTAATGAATATGTTTATCAAAAAGAAAAATTATTACAATATGTAAAACAATTATATATTATATGTAGAATGTGACTCTGTCACGAGAGTTGTTTTGAAGTGTGATGGAGAGAATATATTAGAGAGAAGAAGGGGATTTTATTTGTGGGAGCAAAAGTGGAAGAATGATGAAGGGGTGGGACTAAAAAGACTTAAAATATTTCAAAGTAAATTAAGTGGGTGGGACTAGTTTACAAGCAAGAGAGGGAACATTTCATGATTACATATAAGTACATTCTTTTTTTTTTTTTTTTACTTTGAAATTGTGGTTCTTATTATTTCCTTTAATTCCTTCCCAAATTAATACCCTATAAAATTAAATAATTTTGCTAAATTTTTCTCTTAACATTTTAACCCTTATTTTATAACATTATAATAAAATATATTAATTTTTACGTATAATTAATTTCGATTCAATTGAAATTCAGTATAATTTTATAATGAGACTATTTTGATTAGAAACGTTAGATAATATGAAAAGGGATTTATTAGAATGGAGGGAAGGGGTTAGATTTGAAAAGAAAAAGGGAGCCAAGGCAAGACGTTAAAAAGTGTAAATTTGGATTTGCTTTAGCTTTTAATGAAATGTGTGATTAGTGAGTTTGTAAAATTGGTGATTAAGAAGTGCGCGGGCCCCACATAAACATAAATAAAAAAAGTGGGGTCCTTGAGGAGTTTGGTGCCACGTTATGGAGCCCAAGCGTGCATTGCAGCGGAAGCATCTGCAACTGCAAACACTATCAACAACCTTCAGGCCATCCGACAACTCATTCAATTCAATCTCTGTCTACACAAAAATCCTTTTACAGAGTTTATATAAACTCAATATATAAACTTAATTTTAAAAATTAATTATTTTATAACCTAAATTAAATTTTTTTTAAAAATGACATTGACCATAAAAGTTTGGGCCAACTGGGTTCGGAGCCAGATGATTGGTTGCATGTTGAAAATGGATTGACCAGCCACGAAAAGCTGCAACCAAGCCCAGTCCATTAGAAACCAAACATCATTTCTCACGGAATGAATATCTATGGACATGGAAATTAGTCAAAATGTGAATGTGAGTTGAACTGGCAAGGATCCTGGAGAATCTTAGTTCATGTCCTAAAGATTATGATTCAAAGAATATACATATAGGAATTAGATTGTGATAATCTGCAGTCGCAGTCCCCCCATTGGCGAGCTAGCTCAGGTAATCTTTCCCTTCCTTCCGTTTCCTCTTAACTTGTGAAATTTTCTTAAGCATGCAACGCAAGCGGTGCTTGAGCTATTGGGCAAATGTGGGCAGAAAATGCTGTGGCACGATTTCCCATTGAAGGAAAGATGTCTGTAGATGGAGACACGATCTTCAAGGGGCTAGCAATGAGTGCTTCACTGAATTTCTAACTTCTAGTTTCTAAACAAATGCTGGAGAACTTTTCTTTCATATGCGTTTTATGTACTGAGTTCAGATCTGTAGTATAATATACATATATATGTTATGAAGCAAAGCATAGAATTCAAGTTCAAGCCATGTGGGGATCGCAATAGAATAGAGAAACAAAGCAAAATAATCCTGTTTTTACATTATCGTTGAATGAATGACGGTAGACAGGCGCAAAACACACGTACCTTACATTCCACGTTACTGTAATTTTATCATCTCTCGAGGGTTCACGCAAATTTCTCCTATTCTTTTTGCCTGACTTCAACATGGGAAAATCGAATGCTAGGACCATTGTTCTTAACTACCTAGCTTTGACTTAATATACTCTCTATAAATCTCTGACTGTCTGCTTTCATTTATTTCACTTTTCTGCTGTCTGAATCTGAACAGGGAAATGGCTGCTGCGTCAGCGAGGACGTTTATATGTATTTTTCTAGTTGTTATGTTCATTTCTGCAAGTTCCCAGGAAGGTGAGAATGAAAATTCATATGCAAGATCTCTTCCATAGTTTCCATTTATTTTTTCTTGTGTAGCATTTCTTCTGATTTTTCTTTATCTGCATTAGATGTTGCTGATGTTTGGACCGAGAAGGTAACTAATTTAATTGTTTCCATTTTTTTTTGAAGAAATCTTTCTGTTCACTGTTTGTTGCTGATTGATTTCTTGTTATTTAGGAGAGGGTATTGTACGGTACCAAAAATGAAATTGGTGGAAGGAAAATGGTTCCCAGCAAAGTTACAGTCAAGAGGGTAGAAATTGAAGGCAATGAAACACTTCCAGAGAGCTTAAAAACATGGAGCACTGAAAATCATGCAGTGGCTGAAAAATCAGGCAACAATGAGAAGAAGAAGAAGAAAAATGGTGCTGTGAATGGAGGAAGTAAGGGAAGCTTTATTGAGGCTGGTTTTGTAGATTTAAACGCTGATTACCATCCTCCTAGGAATCACCCTCCTAAAAACAACTGAGGAACCTTTAATGGTGATTCTTTTATATTGAATAGTGAAATTTCGATTATTCACTATAAATTAATTTAATGTATTTTTAGTATTGATTTTTTTTACTAAATTTCACCACAAAAATTTTAATTTATTGTAGTGATATTTATAAAGTTGTTTATATATTTTCGAAAAGAATATATATAACTTATAAAGTCCTGTAGATATAATTTTTTTTTTTTATCAAAAGTGATATTTATAAAGTTATTTATGTATTTTCAAAAAGAATGTATATAACTTATTTTATTTAAAAATAACTAGCAGAATTCCTTACGAAGGATAAAATAATTATATATTTTAAAGTAATGAATGACATTTTAATTAATTATAAAAACTAACTAATTAATTTTATAAAAATTCAGAAACCGTATAATAATTTTTCCAAAAATAAATTGCTCTGCAGTTGAAAACTGAAACTATCTACTTAACAAAAATTGTTACAGCCAACTTCAACAGACCGAGTCTTACCTAATTCTCTACCTTTTCATTTAAAAAACATATTCATATAATTTTTTAAAAATCAATCAGAAAAGTTCAATAGTTACAGGTACCCATAGGCTTCATTTGCAATAAATTATATGACAAAAGAATTTTCAGTTCTCAAAATAACCACATTATTTTTTTATGATTACTTCAAAATTTTAATTTTCAAGGAAGGAATTCACATTACAGATTTTAATGGACGATTTAATTATTTAAGAATAGCTTAATTATACAGTTAAAAATTAATTAAAAAGGGTGAAACTAAATCATCGAAGATTTTAAGTTGCAAATCCTAATTTAAATTGAAAATTAATTCCGGCTTATAACAACCTTTGTTAATAATACCTAATGCTGGTTAATTATTTTAACTAACAAAATTTTACCTACCTTGATTTTTATTCAACCGAATAAACTAACTAAACTATACACTTATTTTTTTTTATTTTTTAAATAATACTGTACTCAAAATTATAACAATTTAATTGAACTCCAACTTTTTAGTTTAAGAATCCTACTAATTTTAATACAATAAATAAATAAATAAATAATATAACATATAAAAAGTTTTTGTAACAAATAAATAAATTTGAAAAAATATTCACTATTAATTACTACTGATATCCACATTACCAATGAATTAATTTAGATTATTAATTTTATTTTTAAAAAAATTCCATTATTAATTAGCAAAGTATTTACCCGTTGTTAAACTTTAAAAATATATCAATAATTTTTTAAAAAAAAAATTATAATTAATTTACCTGCAAATTTAAAAATTTCTTGGTAAATTTACAGTTTAATTTAACCTATATTTATTCAACTTCAATCTATAACTCCACTTTAATTTATTTTAATAAAATTACTTAATTTTTTTTATTTTATTTCAAAAAAGCCATTTCAACCTAGTATTGAAGGTCTCAAACTTTTCAGTCCCTCTTATATTAAAATACTTGAATTTTAAAGAGTAAGATTTTTTTAAAAAAAAAAATGATTTAGTTGCACAGTTTATTTGATGATGTAAGTAAAAAAAAAAAAAATCCTTTATTTCAATATTTAAAATTATTATTTTATTTAAAAAAATATTGCCACTAATATAATATGAAAAAAAATTTTTCCAATATTAATTATTCAGCGTTTTAAATATAAGTATCATTAAAATATTTTTTTATCACATTATGGGAAGTATTTCATTTCTTATTATTAAAATAATTAAATTTTTTTACCAATAAAATGACAAAAAATTAAATTAAAAATAATTTTTCTTCAATGTCAAATTTGCATCGTAACACCATTCAAATTAATTTCCTAAAAAACTTCAAATTAATAATAACAAATAGAAGGTAAAAATAATTAAATTAATAAATAATTTTAATAAATTTTATTTAAAATATAATAATTTTATTTAACGGTACGTAAAAATAATTTTTCTTCAATGACAGCTCTTGCTCATCTTAGTAACGGTTAACGTTAATTTTTTATTTAACTAACAAATTAAATAGATTTGGATAAATTAACATGTGATTCAAATTTAAATTTTTTCAAATTAAAATTAAAATAAAAAATAAAAGTAAAAATATAAGAATAAAGGATAATATAACAATTTTTTTTTAAAATAAAATTTAAATCGAATGATTTTATTGAAATAAAATTAAAATAAATTTTAAAATTAAGTGATTATCAATAAAATAATTTTTTTTATAAATAGCTCCAATTAAATTGCGAACTCGATACTTTTGGACTTTTTAAAATGATTTCATATCATTAAACTAAACTCATTATTAAATTTTCTCATTTACTTTTCCTTTTTTTTTTAACCTTTGTTTTCTTATTTTCATTTTTTCCTTTTATTTCTCTTACTGATTTCCCTTTATCCATTTTTTCCTTGGCTTCGATTTTTGAGACAACTCAGGTGTAAAATATCATAATTATAGTGTATTATATAATACCTACAAAATAAATTATATGATATATTAAGGTACATAATATTAATTAACATATAATTTATAAATAAGAATTAATGTGCATATTTTTATTATTAATTTTTTTGCCTTAGCTTTTTAATAATTTTTTGTACATTTATATTTACAAATTAAAATAGAAAAAATATTAAATTTTGAAAATAAAAAATTTAAAAATTTAAAACATAATCAATAATAAAAAATATTTTTCATATCTTTAATACATCTTATTTTTATTATTTTAACTATAATTATATTATTTTTTTTAGTATAATTCATAGTATTAAAATTCAAACTCGAAAACTTTGATTCTGAAAATAATTTTAATATTAATGAAATAACACCTATTAATTAGTAATTATCTATAACTTTTATTTATTTATTTTTATTATTTTAAAATTATTATTTATTTTTTTATTAGACTATACTAATGTATAAATTTATTATTATAATTATATTTAATTTAATTTAATTTTAAAAAAATAATTAAAAAATTAATAAAAGAAATTATATTTTTTCAATGTGTAAAAATGTAAAGGGAATAAAAATTATGAGATAAATAGGATATATTTTTAATTATTAATTGATAATAATTAATATTTATATTAAATAAAATTCACAAAAAATTCTTTTTCACACTATTATTTTTTTAATAAAAAAGTAGAAATATGAAAACTCGAATCCATATCATCAGATTAAGCTTTTTTCATACTATTATAATTCATTAGAAGGCCTTTTCAATATGCTAATGTTTAACCTAAAATCTATATAAATTTATAATTATATAAATATTATAAAATTGAATCACATCATATAACTCGGCAAGTGGCAGCGTCATGAATACCAAAAAAATTATTATTAAAAATAAATATATTAAATTTTAATGACAAAGAAAATCCAAAATATAAAGCTAATGACTAATAATATTATAATCCTCTTACAATATCTTGAAAGTTGAGGAAAAATGTATTCTAAAAGTTTAAGGTATGTTCTTTAAATTTAAAATATTTTTAAATATTTTCCCAATTGTAATATTTTTAAATCGCATGCATACATCCATCTTAGGCTTTAATTCCATCACAGAGAAATTCCGGAAAGAAGTGAGACAGATTTAAATTAATTACATGAAGAAGCTAATAACCAAAAGATGCTTAGGCTAATGCAAGCTGCATAATATTCAGAGGAATGCATATTGACGTCTCGTTGAAGCAACGCCTTGCATGGATCATATTAGCACCCCCACTTGTATGGAATGCATCAAAGAACAGATACTTGTCTCTCTCCGGACATAGATCCTGGTTTGGAATCCAGCAAGTGCTATTTATATTTGTTATCCCTGTAATACAAGAGAAAGAAAAGAAGAGACTTTACCACCATAGAAAAATCCAAAAAAATCACAATGAACACAAGGCAGATTATTACCGTATGTTTCGTGGCTTTCTTTCATATCTTGGAAAAGCCGGAAGTTATCCGAGTGGGTGAATAAAGAACCAGGAAGTTGGGATTGCAAGCATAGCAGCTTTGTTGATAATTCCACATTGTAGAGGTTCACAACCTTGTTGATGAATTCAACACATTCTCCCTCATGTTGAGTTGAGTTGATCATTCCAGGGGTGCATCCTACGGGTCCAATGCCATTCAACAAAAATTTCCTGGCGCCTAACTCATACAGTATCTGCCAAGAGACAAAATATTCTTTAAACTGCAAGTAATTGGGAAGGAAACGTGCACAATTGCACATGCATGAACTTCAACTACTCAAGGAGTAAATTGATTCTATTATACAAGTAGCAGAACGTGTGTGCTTTGCGTATGCATGTAATCGTGCATACTTATTGGGTAAAAGTGTTCGAGGATTTCAAGTTATATCCATCCCATCAAACAGCAGATTCACATTCTTTCCTACTGCTCCATACCAACATTGTTTCTGTAATACTATTTTAAGACATTCTAGGCAAAAGAACTTTTGCATCTAACACCAAGAACTTTCATGTCCTAGTTGAGAACACTGCATATTCTTATATGGATGCAAGTATCAATGTCATCTATGGCATGATCAAACATCTAAAAGGACACCCTAAATTATTCATTTAATCAGTGCTGTGATCTATTACTATCCAAAGTGACACTGGAAAAGAAACTGAAAGATGAGAATGGAAAACATATTTCAAATAACTACATCACCACAATTTCCTTCCTGAAATTCATAAAAAAATTTTGAAATAAATAAAAGGATCAGTATCAGAAGCCTGCAAGATAAGACAAGCAAACCATAAACTCATTTAAGACACGGAGGTACAGTTACATTTTATTACTATTCAAGATGATCCATTGAAAGAGCTGCATTGAGAAGGGTTACAGAAAAAGAGAAAACCTGCAAGCGTTTGGCAAGCTCATTTATAAGGAATTTGGCAAACTCATCTGGTGAGAAAAGCTTGCTTATATCACTTGAATTCTTAAAATAATTCAGGAAGTAGTCATTAGGACCAATTGAGATGAAGAAGATCGACTTGGACAGATGCATTTCAAGGTTCTCCCTTAGCATATCATTGTTTGTGGTACTTTTGAAAAGATCTATTTGCTTGTCTAATGTCAAGCAGTATCCCTGAAAAAATTCCCAAATAAGTAAACCAACATGAATTCCTGAATACCATTAGGTCATTAACACGGATTTTTTTTATATATAAGCCAGGTGATAAATTTGCTAATCATGACCTCCATGCTTCATCTCTACTTATTATGTAGACCAGACCTCTTCCAGTGAATCAAACATTTCTTTTCCTCTTATTAATGAATAAAAGAAGGCATGAAACGGCTTCTCCTCCCATATAAGAATCTTATTTGAATTGCTGAGACATAACTACAGGAAAAAAAAACACTCTACGCTAGCTTTCATCATCCCATATTATCTACACTTTCTCAATCTTACTCTTCTCTCTGCAATCCCTTGTTTACCTTTAGGTTCTGCCATCTTCATTCTTTAAAAATTCATTAATTTTTTTTTCTTTTTAATTTTTCTACTGAAATGCAAAATTGAAAATTTCTTACCTCAGAAGATCCAGTTTCTGGCAGAATACCACAAGAAGAGGAACCATAATTCAATCCAGTTGTTATCTTACTCCTCTCCGTCTCTGAAAGATTCATATAAGCTAGGGGAAAAGGTAAACCAAGAAGCGTAGCTGCAACAAAAGCATACTCCATATATCAAGAAATGATCAAATGCAGTTACTTCCTTGAGTTGTATATGAAGAAAAGGGTCTTACCAACACAATCTGCAATTGTCATGCCATTGGTGAAACGGCCAGTTGGTGTATTATTAAAATCAATACCATAAGGCAGAAAATTAGCTTTAGCCCTTGTTGGGAGATTATTGTTGTTTCCAGGGTCTACAGTGGAATCACCAAAGACATATAAGGCTGGTGCAAGCCATGTATGTGCAGCACTAATGTAAAAAAGCTGAAGAGAAAATATAGAAAGGATAAAGCGTAACATCAGAACTTTTCCCATTGGGCTTAGCATCAATGGCCACCAAGAAATGACAAACACAAGAAACAACTGAGTATCATGGGATCATATAGGGCTTGAAACTGTTGCTACAACTGGCTCTGAATTCAGAATTCAAGTATCCAACAATAATCATTAACTGCGTTGTTGAGCAGTAGTGAGATTAAGATCAATCAGTGAGTTTGTTTTCCAAATTTATCCAACACATTAAGTTCCTAATTTCTTGTTTAGGACAGTAGAAATAATGCATATGGTCTGTCAGGCCTACAAAGGTATTACTAAGTGTAGGATAGGAAAGATGTTCATATGTGCACTCATTCAATTGAAATTCTGATTGAGATGGAAAGAGAAATAATAAAAAAGTTACTTTGGATGTCTATTGGGCATATAGTAAATCAGTAATATGAAAAAATTGAAAGCGTTTGACAACCATGGTAGGCCATTCTAAACCTAGGGGTGACAATTTTTCTGTTATAACTGAATAACCAAACTGATATAATTAGGTTATTTTGGTAAGGGTATGTTTAGCTCAGTTTTTATTAGTGATTCCAAAAATATTCTATTTTTGGTTATCAGTTTGGTTACCTTTAAATTGATAACTGCACTAACCAAATTTCTATTAAAATATATTAATTATAATTTTATTAGTAATATTTATTCATAATTATTATTTTCATTGTTTTATTAATAATATTTAATTATAAATCAATTTTTTTACTTTTATAAAATAAAATTATCACAGATATATTATAATTGATAATATAAAATATACATTCTTCCCTCTGTCTTATAATTTTTTTCTATCTTTCATTTTTTTGTTATCTCAAAATTATTGTCCACCTTTCTTTTTTAATTATAGTAACATATAATTAATAATTATAATTCTAGTTAATTTTGTCTTATTTTCAATATGACCGTCGGACTTCCTACATCTGAGAACTAACTCTGAAAAAAAACGATGCCCAAGGCGGGCTTCCCAAAGTTTGCATTACTATATAATTAATGCTTTCTTTTTCTTAAAATAATTCAATGTGTTAATTCAAAGTAAGTTAAAAGTGAAAATAAATGTATAATTAATTAACACAATCTTCAAACACCTTATTCCAACAAAATTGAAGTTTGGGCAAATAACTATGAACTCCCACTATTTTAACAAAATTAGTTATTTAATATTTATTTTTTAAAAAAAAAATATGTATTTATAAAATAAAATATTTTATCTGTTATATAATTTTTATTTTTTTTATTTTATATATATATTAAAAAAATAATTTTTTATAAAATTTTTAATTATGTCTATTTTAAAAATATTAATTTTTATTAAATATTAAAAGATGTTTTAAATATTTATTGTTATTTTAAAAATAAAATAAAATTAAATATAATTATAATAATTAATTTATATATTAAATAAAAAAATAAATAATAATTTTGAGATAATTAAAAAACGCGTAAAAAAATTATTTTTTTAAAATCTTTTGTAAAGAGATTGATTTAAATTGAAGTCAATAATATGTGTATTATATATATATATTTATAAATAAATATATAATATTTTTATAAAATAGTTATTTTATGCAGAATTAGTGGTGAGGAAAATTGCAATTATATATATATTTTTATAAAATAGTTATTTTATGCAGAATTATATATATATTTATAAATAAATCATATTTTTATAAAATATATATTTTTTTATAAATAGCTCCAATTAAATTGCATACTAGATACTTTTCGACTTTTTAAAATGATTTCATATCATTAAACTAAACTCATTATTAAATTTTCTCATTTACTTTTTGATGACCGCTGAATTTTTTCACCCCGACCTGAGATCAGGTCCACGATACCAGCCTCTTATCTAGAGGCCCTCAAGCCTCATATACGCATCAAGTCCGGTCCACTCAGTCTGGAGACCGGACTCCCATCGATCTCCTCAATCAGGCCGGCCTAACTCTTTAGGCCCGATGAACAAATCCTCTCTGGGTTCAGCCCATATCATATCTTCCGGTTCAGCCCGGAATCAGGAAGGAGACCTACCCACCCTTCACGAGGGACCATCCGCATGCGCACCTGGAGAGAATCAGAGGCCGTTACGCATGGGACAGAGATTTGATTTCCTCGTACATCCATATCAACGCGGCAGGGACAGGTGGCCCAGTGATATACATTCTGTTACACGTCACTAGCGGACAAAAGAATACATATAAAAGGAAAAATACTCCCCTCTAGGTCTAAACTTTTTCCAGTTTTACAGAACTCTTGTAAAATCCTATTTTCTGGATCTCAGATCATCAAGTGGCGCCGTCTGTGGGAACGAAGGAGATCTTTTCATCACCGGAGTTCCACTCTCACAATACCCACTGAGATCCACAATGGCTAATAACAATGAAAACAACAATCTTAACACTCCAAACGACCTGAGCTCTGCCCAAGAGGGGCAGCAGTTCTCTTTTTTCAGTCCTACAACTCCAAACGATCAACCACCTATCCCTTTCAACCCCTCGCCAAGCCCGGCGGGGAATGTATCCGCCGATGCCTTGTCCAACCAGGACCTCCAATGTAATACCCGGCTAGACGCCGACATCGAAATTCTGACTTTCCGGCGGAATCTCCGTTGGAATCTGGAATTTGAGGATGTCGGAGGTTCCTAGAAGGGTAAGAGAAAGGTTTTCTAAAATGTTTTTTTTTTAGTGTTTTATGGTTTTAAAGTGAAAGGAAATTGGGTTTTGAAAAGGAAAAGACCAAGGGGACAGTTGCCAGGTTCGGCCGCCGAAGGTGAAGTTCGGCCGCCGAACATTGCATGGTTTTGCATGCAGCTTTGGCCGCCGAAGGAGAGGCGGTTGGCTACCTATAAAAGCCCTTTGACCGGAAATGGAGGGTGTTTGAGCTCTGTGTTTTTTGTCAAAGGTAGGTTTTGTTTCCCTTGGGATGTTTTCATGAGATTTCTTCAAATCTTGCATGTTTTAATGTGGTTGAACTTGGTTTTTAGAGTTTTTGAGCAAAGAAGGCAAAAGTTGTGAACTTGGAGACTTTGGATCGTTTTCCACCACATCTCCGAATTAGGACCATCGATCCTCTCGTTCTTCAAGAGGTAAGCATGGATCTTCACCTCCCCATATGTTTTAAGCATGTTTTAAAGAGTTTAAGAGAGTTTTATGGGATGGTTTTTAGTAGATCCATAAGTTGAGCTTATGTTGATCATATGTGTTTTGATGTTGTTTGTGGGGTTTGACCTGGTTGTTAGGCCCCTATATGCTTGGTATATGGTTTGTATAAGTTGTTGAGAGTTAGTATGCATGATTTGGGTGTTGTTTGTTGTTGTTGGAGGCTGGAAGCATGAGTTTGGAACAGGTTCTTCCTGTCTGAGAAACTCAAGTTCGGCCACCGAAGCAAGGTTCGGCCGCCGAACCCCTTAGGGAGGCTGTTTTAGCCGCCTAACCTTGCCCCCGAAAGTTGGGACTTTCGTCTCTGGAGGGGAGGTTCGGCCGCCGAACATGCCGCCGAAGGTGGTGACTTTCGGCTTTGGAAGGTCTTTCAGCCCCGAACCTCGCCCCCGAAAGTTTAGACTTTCGGATCTGAAGGGACTTTCGGCCGCCGAAGGTGTCATCGAAAGTGCCCGAGTTTCGTCTCTGGAGAGGGTGTTCGGCCGCCGAACCTGCCGCCGAAAGTGCCCTGTCCAGCATTCCTTTGCATGATTTCTATGATTGTTCTAGGATGTTTTAGATGGTTGTTGGGGAGTTGTTTATGAGTTGTTTAGAGTGTGTTTGGCACCTCATTCAAGTTCACTTGTGTAGGATCGGACCCGAGGGACCGAGGAGGCCATCAGTGTTAGCTGTTGCAGAGTCAGTCCAGCGTCTGCCAGAGGTGAGTGGAACTAAACTTAATCTTTTTAATTGAGAAAATCAAATGCCTAAAGCATGTTTATGCATCATGATTATATGTAATAGGTTGATTGCACTAGTGTCACGAATATGATGCATTGCATTATTTACTGTGGATGTGGATGGACCAAGGCGACCTCAATATCTGTTATGTTTAGGTAAGTCCTGTGTGAGCTCCTTTGGGGGCCGGGCACTAAAATATGTAATGAAAGACCTGTGTGAGCTCCTTAGGGGGGCCGGGCACCGACAGAGGGAGTTTTGAGGTCATGTCCAATCCGTGATGTGAAATGTTTGTGCTGTGGCGCATTTCATGAAAGCATATAATTAATGAACTGTTTTATTGTTCTACTCATTGGGCTAGTATAGCTCACCCCCTCCATCACCCCTCAGTTTTGCAGGGCCGGAGTTAGCTATGGGAAGTCAGAGTTCAGCAGTGTACAGAAAGAGTAAAGAGTTTTGTAATAGCATAGTGTGGACATGTAATATATTAGTACTAGAGATGTTTTAGTATTGTTTTAGTCTTGTACAGAGGATAGTATTGTGCTTGACCCATATACTTTGTAAATCCCTTTTTGTATACATGGTTTGCTTATGTAAATGGGTTTTTATGTGTATGAGAATCTAGGCTTAACATAGTGTGAGTTTTAACCCGTCTAGAGCAAGCTCTAGTAAGGGGTTCTGTAGCACAGAGATAGTGCATGCACAGGTTGAGCCTTGGTATAGAGAAAAGTTTTTATATTTTTACAGAAAATGTATGATCATGTATGGGATTTTACAGGTATTCAGAGAGTATAGCAGGCTTGCTACGGGTCCCGGTGACCTTATGTCAATCTGGATCCTAGCGCCGGTAGCGGTCCGATTTCCGGGTCGTTACATCCAAACCTTCGCTCTTCAGCTACAAAACACCGCCCACTGGCTGGGGCAGATAATGCAACAACGGGGCCTTAGCACCCCAATACAGGTGTTGCCGGTGGTGAAAGAACCCTGGACCAACGAACCTCAGCCTACCTTCAACCATCTCCGAACGGTCAGCCAAGAAACCGGAGACGGGGCGAGAAGAGCCGGAGAAGAGGAAGAGCCGGAAGCTCGAATTCATGGAAGGAAGGTGAGGGAACTGATAGAGAACGATGAAGTTGATAGCTATTCTGCTAGAACCACCAGAAGAGCAGGGAGCGAAACATGGGAGGAGGAAGGTCACACGGAGAAAAAGCTCAGGCAAGAAGGAGAGAGCGTAGACCAAAAGCTGCAGAGGATGAGAGAGCAACTTTTGGCTGAGTTAGGGGCGGAGGACCCCAGCCAAACTCTTCTGCCTACCTCTTCACCCTTCTCAAGGTGGGTGCAGCAGGAGACCGTCCCGAAAAAATTTATGATGCCACCTATGGCGGCGTACGACGGAGCTGGAAACCCCCGGGAACACGTCTTGAATTACAAAACTTTCATGGAGCTGCAGACTTTGTCAGATGCCTTGATGTGCAAGGTATTCCCGATGACGCTCTCGGGGCCAGCACGGACATGGTTCAACAGCCTGGAGGCCGGAAGTATCAATAGCTTTGGAGATCTGGCCATTCGTTTCATCAGCCGGTTTATCGCCGGGGTGCCCGCGGATAGGAAAACGAGCTACCTGGAGACGATCAGGCAGAAGAGAGACGAATCGCTTAGGGAGTACGTCGCCCGTTTCAATACGGAGGCCTTACAGATTCCCGAGCTCGATGAGGGAAGAGCGGTGGAAGCCATGCAGAAGGGAACGACCTCGGCTGAGTTCTTTGGCTCATTAAGCAGGAAGCCTCCGACCTCGTTGGCAGAGCTGATGAAGCGGGCTGAAAAATACATAAGGCAGGACGATGCCTTGGTAACTAGCAGATTTGCTAAGGGAGCGGCTGATAAGGGGAAAGCTCTGGAAGAAAGAAGGCCAGAAAGGCAAGAGAAGAAGCAAGGCAGAAGGCCTGAGCCCTACCGACAGCCTTGGGAGCGAAGGGACCAAAAATCCCTCCTTCCTCGGGTCTCAGAATAGAATCCACTCCCTCGGTGGGTTCCAGAGAAGCCAACCCCACTCAACACCTCCAGAGCCGAAGTGCTCATGGCCTTCCAAGACAAAGAGTTCCTACAATGGCCCAGGCCTATGAGAACTGGAGCAGATCAGCGAAATCCTGATAAATACTGTCAGTATCATCGCACGCACGGTCACGACACCAATAACTGCTTCCAGTTGATTGCTGAGATCGAGAGGCTGATAAAGCGGGGACACCTCAAGAACTTTATAAAAAAATCGCAAGAACAAAGGACTCAGCCTAACCCAGCAGCGCAAACACTCAGGGGAATGGGAGCAGGGCCATTGAATGATGGGCCTAGTAGGACCATCAACATGCTCGTTGGAGGAACAGAAGGGTGAATGAACTGGAGAAGCATAAGAGGTACTTTCCTTAGAATATTTGTAAAAAGAAATCTTTGTACTATGAAAACAGGAATGAATGGAATAACACCACCTTATAACAATGCAATGATTATCTCTATTATTGTGAGTATGAACTCTCTCAGAAAAAGAAAAGAACAGATATCAAAACACCAAACTGAGACATAGAGACCTCAGGGAGGTGGAAGACCAGGATCCCCAAGATCTCCTGGCATCAGAAAACCTCACTGAGACATAGAGACCTCAGAGGGTACAAGACCGGGATCCCCGACATCTCCCGGCACAAACACCAAACTGAGACATAGAGACCTCAGGGGGTACAAGACCGGGATCCCCAAGATCTCCCGGCACCAACACCAAACTGAGACATAGAGACCTCAGGGAGGTGGAAGACCAGGATCCCTAAGATCTCCTGGCATCAGAAAACCTCACTAAGACATAGAGACCTCAGGGGGTACAAGACCGGGATCCCCAAGATCTCCCGGCACCAACACCAAGCTGAGACATAGAGACCTCAGGGAGGTGGAAGACCAGGATCCCGTCAGATCTCCTGGAGCAAAAACGACCAGGATCCCGTCAGATCTCCTGGAGTAAAAACGACCGGCGGGATCTCCAAGATCTCTCCGAAGCAAAAACGACAAGGATCCCTGAAACACAGCCTGAATAAGGCTCGTCAAGAAAACAAGAAATTAAGTATTGACTTCACAGTGAGGAAGACAAAATTCCGAACTCCTGAGCTCGTCACACAGATAGCACAAAAGTTGTAACGCAAAAGCCTAAGCAAAGAGCAAAAATCCAAGCTCCTTAATCCGCTGAAGGGACGAACTCATGACAAAAGCAAGAGACCCTGCCCACAGCTCGGATTAACTCACAGTAAACAAATACTTAGCAAAAATGGCCCTGGGAGTGGAAAACGACAAAAGGACAAGCTCCCTATCCTAGTGGAGCACACAACTCAGACTACCCTAATCGCCAAAAGGTTACATCCAGATGGATAAGATGTCCGAGTTCATAGCATTGACAAGGTCATGGGCCAAAAATAGAAATGCCCTCATAAGAATAAGAAAAACTTACAAGTCAGAAGCTTAATCAGACTCTGAGCTCTTAGCCCGGATCAGTCCGACTAGCAAAATCTTAGTAGAGTCGGCTTGGACCATCAATTAAGTAAAATTGACAAAGCCAGAAGACAGTCTAAGTGAAAAATAATGATGAGGTACATGCCGCGGTGAAATATCATTCACACATCGCCATACATTCGAACATCAAAGTAAAGAGATAAAAATAATAAAAAGGTAAGGAAAGGATACTTTCGACAAGAGCAGTTCTCAGACCACACGGTCATGAATAGAGTTTAAGGATTTACCCCCTCACCACTCATGTAATAAATGCTGAGGAGGTAAAGGGGCAACCCGAGGAGAAAGCCAAAGACGTGAACAGATGAGACCCCAGCTTCAGTTCTTATCAAATCAGAACTAAAAGCAAAAAGGCCAGCCCTGCTCATCACCTTTAAAGGTACATGATCTGACTTATTGTTATTAAGCAAAGGTTGTATGCCCGAGCGCATAGTAACGAAGTAATAAGCGAAAAATGAGGATGTCCTTATAAGAATCATAAAAACTCGAAGGTCGAAAGTTTAGCCTACTGTTAAAAACAGAGCTCAATGGCACGACTAATCCAGCTCGGAAAAAGCTTATAGATAAGAATGTCTTAGTGAAATAGATAAATTTATAAGTCAAAAGTTCAGTCAATTGATAGAATTTCAGTTCTGATGGGCTCGAAAGCAAAAAGAAAAAACAGTACAGTGGATTCTTTAGAAAAATCACAAAGCACATCGTTCAAATGTTTCATTTTTGACAAGTAGAAGTAAGAACAGCTCAAGTATAAATGATAAATAAAAATAAAATTTCATTAAAAGGTGAAGGGAAATTTACAATCTAATCATCTAAGATTATTGGAGGGAAGATTGTCCTCAAAGGACTTACATTCCTAGGTGTTTCACTATCTAGATTGCTATTCTCTACACTGGCGTCTGCATCACTGCTTGTGGGAGGTCTGGCGCCCTTTTGCTCAGATCTCCCATCACCCACATAAAGTACCATCTCCAGCCCCTGAGACCCATCACCTTCCTCTCCTAGCCCTACATCTTCCTCTTGAGGACTGGAGTTGTCCCCCTCAGGTCCGAGGACCTCCACATCTTCCCCATCCAGCTCGGTGTCTGCCTCAAAAGCCCCAATCGCGGCGTGGGAAGCCCCTTTCGGCAAAGGTCTGTCGTCCTCCCCATAAATCACGTCCTCACCATCGGAATCCTCCTCTTTAGCTCGGAGTTTAGCCAATGGGATGGACAGGTTATGTCTGGCCTCCCTCAAGCCTCGATTGAAACCCAAGACGAACATACGGAAGCCCTTATTCCATACTGCTGTCTTCATCTCGTCAGAAGCCTTATATTCCACAAGTCGTCTCTCATAGGCCTCAGCCATCTCGGCTTTGAACTCAGGAGAGTCCTTATAAGCTTGAAGACGAGCTTCACAGGCCTGTTCAATCTCTTTTTTCAGCTCGAGGGACTCCCTATACTCCATCAAACGCCTCTCGCACTCCAGTTGGATCCTATCTTCAATGAGTTTGGCGTCCTCGAGCAGGGCTGAACATTTGTGTTCCAAAGCCTTGACCTCATGGCTGAGCTCTTGATTGCGAAGTTTAGATTCCTCCGCCGACGAGGCCAAATCTCTAATGCGATCGGAGCTCTTACTCAGCTCCTGCTCGAGAACTTCTACACGAGCTAGTGCTCCCTCCTTTTGAGCCTTCATCTTGTCAAAACGAGCTTTAGCTCCTTCGAAATCGGCCTTCAAGGCCTCGTACTGACGCTGAGCCTCATCTCTCTGGTTCATAGCCTCGTCCCTTTCACGAAGGGCATCCACCGTGGAGGACAGCTGCTTCAAGACTTCTTCACAGCGGGCCTCAGCAGCAGCTGCCCTCTCATCAGATTCCTTAAGAACCCTCCGGGCGTGAGACAATTCCGCCTCTAGGGACTTGGCATGCTCATGGGCCACGACTAGATTGCTCTGAGCATCACTGGTGGCAGACAGATTTTCCTCCAAACGTGCCTCCTCAACCTGGCGATCCACAGACTCCCACAGAGAATGGTCACGAGCATCCACCTCCATGAAGAGGCCCATCACCAAATACAAAGAAACGACTGTCAAGATAAAAATAAAGAAGAAAGAGAGCTAAAGGCAAAAGCAAAAGAGACAACTTACCATCAGAAGCATCTCCCTGATGTGGTCTCCAAGCTCCCCTCGAGGTCGGGACTGGAACGCTGCCTGCTCTCTGGTAGAAGTAGCTAAATGGCCAATCAGGGCAAGCAAACGAGGGTCCGAAGCCTCCGTGAACCCATCGAACATCCGCTCCTTGATTAACTCAGCCACCACATTGGCCGGGGACTGATGAGTGATGTCCTCTGCGTTTAGTATGTCATTGTTCGGGGCAGACAGCAGAGGCACCATAGAAGCCTTCTCCTTTCTAATAGCAGGCAGGGCTGGAGCAGGCCTCCCGGAGGCCCGAGATCTCTTAGGAGCGGGGGCAGGCTCTTTCGAAGGAGGAGGATGCTTACTTCCTACCTCCTCCACTACGGCCTCATCATTAGCCGGACAGGACCCCCCTTCCTCAATCACAGGGGCAACTTCAATAACGTCCCCCTGAATATCTCCCCTTGTCGGGCTGGTCCCTTTCTCGCCCCTAGGGCCGCTGACGTCAGCAAGGCGTGTCCCAGGCACCTCTTCAGAAATACCCCCGGGAAGCACAACTGAATCTTTCTTCGCCAGTTCGATGTCCTCAACCGACCCGGCGGCGACCTGAGGAGTCTCCTCCGCCTTTGGAACTGAAACTCGTCCAGATGCTGGAGCCTGGGAGGATGGAACGGCCGAGCTTGATCTACTGCGGCTGGTCGGCCTAGAAGGCCTGGCTCCTCGGGAGCTCGACTTAGGAGCTCGAGAAGAAGTCGAAGCAGGTGGTCGGCTAACTGTCCTAGAAGAAATAACCTGGGCCACCTCCTCAGTAGCCTCTGACACACGTCGCCCAGCTCGGAGGGCATCCAGCGCCGCGTTCATGCTTTCCCGAGAAAGAATTAAGTTCTTCAGGGGCTTAATTTGGTCCATTTAGACGTCAGAAGCTGCAAGAAATACAAAATCAGAACAGGTTAGCATAATCTCTAGTAGAAATCACAAAGAACAGGCAAAACGGCTGGACAAGGCACAATACCCGCATCTTGGATATCCCTAAGATTACAGGCGAACACACACTTCTCTATGTCATACTTCTTGTCGACAGAAGTCAACCGAAGGTACCCGACCTGTTCGATGAGGCTCAGCTGGGGCAGGTCATTGCAACCCAGAGAAACATCCTCCCAGTTGAGCTCTACCCCCCACGACCGGCCAGATTCTTTCTTCAGCTCCGCAACTACAAAACCCTCTACCCAGCCCTTTATGGAATCCTTGTAGCCCGTGAGGATGGACAACCCCCCACGGGGGGCAAAATAATAAAAACAGTTACTTGTCCTGACGAGACGGAAAAAGGTCACAAACAGGCGTGCCATGGGCGTAAAGCCCCAGCTTAGGCAGATGGACTCGAAGGAATACATAAACAAAATAGAATTTGGGGACAGCATCCGGAGGGTTATCCCGAAATACTGAAAAATCTCGATGAAAAAAGGAGTGAACGGAAAAGTCAGACCGAAGTCTCGTTGTTTAACAAAAAAGACTATGCTACGATCCTTTTGAGGATCTATCAGACCAGGAGGAGGGGGTCCAGAAGAACAATCCTTTCGTTTCAATGAGGAGCCCGAATAAGGTAAAGAGGAGTATCCAAATACCTCCGGAAAATGAGCTTAGTTATGGTAGAGGGAGTGATACATGACTCAAGATTAAAAACTTCAGGAAGCTTAGAAATTTCCATGGTGGTAGAAGAGGCGTACCTGAAGAGTGATATAGCGGATGAACAAAAGAGAGCGTAGAAGGACAGAGAGCAGGAGAGAGCGAGCGTTTCGAAGAGACAGAAGGAATTCAAAATATGAAACAAGGAATAGTCGAAAAGATGTTTTGAGCAGTTTTGTCTTGGAGCGGCGCGGTCATTATTACTCTCGAGGTTTACCCCCTCATCAGTCAGACAATAACTGACGAGAAGGTAAAGGGGCAATTGATAATCGCTGGATTTCTTCACCCCGACCTGGGGCCAGGCCCACGATACCAGTCCCTTATCTAGAGGCCCTCAAGCCTCATATACGCATCAAGTCCGGTCCACTCAGTCTGGAGACCGGACTCCCATCAATCTCCTCAATCAGGCCGGCCTAGCTCTTTGGGCCCGATGAACAAATCCTCTCTGGGTTCAGCCCATATCATATCTTCTGGTCCAACTCGGAATCAGGAAGGAGACCTACCCACCCTTCACGAGGGACCATCCGCATGCGCACCTGGGGAGAATCAGAGGCCGTTACGTATGGGACAGAGATTTGATTTCGTCGTACATCCATATCAACGCAGCAGGGACATGTGGCCCAGTGACATACATTCTGTTACACGTCACTAGCGGACAAAAGAAAACATATAAAAGGACAAATACTTTCATCTAGGTCTAAACTTTTTTCAGTTTTACAGAACTCTTGTAAAACCCTATTTTCTGGATCTCATCATCACTTTCCTTCTTTCTTTTTTTTTTAACCTTTATTTTCTTATTTTCATTTTTTCCTTTTATTTCTCTCACTGATTTCCCTTTTATCATCTTCATCATCCATTTTTTCCTTGGCTTTTGCTGTGCTTCGATTTTTGAGACAACTCATGTGTAAAATATCATAATTATAGTGTATTACATAATACCTACAAAATAAATTATATGATATATTAAGGTACATAATATTAATTAACATATAATTTATAAATAAGAATTAATGTGCATATTTTTATTATTAATTTATTTGCCTTAACATAAAATTAGCTTTTTAATAATTTTTTGTACATTTATATTTACAAATTAAAATAGCAAAAGATATTAAATTTTAAAAATAATAAATTTAAAAGTTTAAAACATAATCAATAATAAAAAAATATTGCCCATATCTTTAATACATCTTATTTCTATACTTCTAACTATAATTTTATTATTTTTTAGTGTAATTGGCAGTATTAAAATTCCATCCCAAAAACTTTCATTAAGTTATAGTAATATATTAATGAGCCTACTGGTAATTATTCATAATTTTTATTTTTTTTAATTATTTTAAAATTATTATCTGCTTTATTTCATTAAGTTATAGTAATATATAATTTTATTTTATTTTATTTTATTTTTTGAAAAATATAATTAAAAAATTAATAAAAGAAAATAAAAAATAAAGTGAAAAAAATTAAAAGATGGATAGAATATATTTTTAATTACTAATTGATAATAATTAATATTTACATCAAATAAAATTCACAAAAAATTCTTTTTCACGCTATTATTTTTTAATAAAAAATTAAAAATATGAAAACTCGAATCTATATCATCAGACTAAGCTTTTTTTCATACTATTATCATTCAGTAGAGGGACTTTTCAATAATGTTTAACCTAAAATCTATATAAATTTATAATTATATAAATATTATAAAATTGAATCACATCATGTAACTCGGTAAGAAAATTATTATTAAAAATAAATATATTAAATGCTTAGGCTGATGCAAGCTGCATAATATTCAGAGGAATGCATATTGACGTCTCGTTGAAGCAACGCCTTGCATAGATCATATTAGCACCCCCACTTGTATGGAATGCATCAAAGAACAGATACTTGTCTCTCGCCAGACATAGAGCCTGGTTTGGAATCCAGCGAGTGCTATTTATATTTGTTATCCCTGTAATACAAGAGAAAGAAAAGAAGAGACTTTACCACCATAGCAAAATCCACAAAAATCACAATGAACACAAGGCAGATTATTACCGTATGTTTCGTGGCTTTCTTTCATATCTTGGAAATGCTGGAAGTTATCCGAGTGGGTGAATAAAGAACCAGGAAGTTGGGATTGCAAATATAGCAGCTTTGTTGATAATTCCACATTGTAGAGGTTCACAACCTTGTTGATGAATTCAACACATTCTCCCTCATGTTGAGTTGAGTTGATCATTCCAGGGGTGCATCCTAAGGGTCCAATGCCATTCAACAAAAATTTCCTGGCGCCTAACTCATACAGTATCTGCCAAGAGACAAAATATTCTTTAAACTGCAAGTAATTGGAAAGGAAACGTGCACAATTGCACATGCATGAACTTCAACTACTCAAGGAGTAAATTGATTCTATTATACAAGTAGCAGATCGTGTGTGCTTTGCGTATGCATGTAATCGTGCATACTTATTGGGTAAAAGTGTTCGAGGATTTCAAGTTATATCCATCCCATCAAACAGCAGATTCACATTCTTTCCTACTGCTCCATACCAACATTGTTTCTGTAATACTATTTTAAGACATTCTAGGCAAAAGAACTTTTGCATCTAACACCAAGAACTTTCATGTCCTAGTTGAGAACACTGCATATTCTTATATGGATGCAGGTATCAATGTCATCTATGGCATGATCAAACATCTAAAAGGACACCCTAAATTATTCATTTAATCAGTGCTGTGATCTATTACTATCCAAAGTGACACTGGAAAAGAAACTGAAAGATGAGAATGGAAAACATATTTCAAATAACTACATCACCACAATTTCCTTCCTGAAATTCATAAAACATTTTTGAAATAAATAAAAGGATCAGTATCAGAAGCCTGCAAGATAAGACAAGCAAACCATAAACTCATTTAAGACACGGAGGTACAGTTACATTTTATTACTATTCAAGATGATCCATTGAAAGAGCTGCATTGAGAAGGGTTACAGAAAAAGAGAAAACCTGCAAGCGTTTGGCAAGCTCATTTATAAGGAATTTGGCAAACTCATCTGGTGAGAAAAGCTTGCTTATATCACTTGAATTCTTAAAATAATTCAGGAAGTAGTCATTAGGACCAATTGAGATGAAGAAGATCGACTTGGACAGATGCATTTCAAGGTTCTCCCTTAGCATATCATTGTTTGTGGTACTTTTGAAAAGATCTATTTGCTTGTCTAATGTCAAGCAGGATCCCTGAAAAAATTCCCAAATAAGTAAATCAACATGAATTCCTGAATACCATTAGGTCATTAACAGGGATTTTTTTTATATATAAGCCAGGTGATAAATTTGCTAATCATGACCTCCATGCTTCATCTCTACTTATTATGTAGACCAGACCTCTTCCAGTGAATCAAACATTTCTTTTCCTCTTATTAATGAATAAAAGAAGGCATGAAATGGCTTCTCCTCCCATATAAGAATCTTATTTGAATTGCTGAGACATAACTACAGGGAAAAAAAAAACACTCTACGCTTGTAGCTTTCATCATCCCATATTATCTACACTTTCTCAATCTTACTCTTCTCTCTGCAATCCCTTGTTTACCTTTAGGTTCTGCCATCTTCATTCTTTAAAAATTCATTAATTTTTTTTTCTTTTTAATTTTTCTACTGAAATGCAAAATTGAAAATTTCTTACCTCAGAAGATCCAGTTTCTGGCAGAATACCACAAGAGGAACCATAATTCAATCCAGTTGATATCTTACTCCTCTCTGTCTCTGAAAGATTCATATAAGCTAGGGGAAAAGGTAAACCAAGAAGCGTAGCTGCAACAAAAGCATACTCCATATATCAAGAAATGATCGAATGCAATTACTTCCTTGAGTTGTATATGGAAGAAAAGGGTCTTACCAACACAATCTGCAATTGTCATGCCATTGGTGAAACGGCCAGTTGGTGTATTATTAAAATCAATACCATAAGGCAGAAAATTAGCTTTAGCCCTTGTTGGGAGATTATTGTTGTTTCCAGGGTCTACAGTGGAATCACCAAAGACATATAAGGCTGGTGCAAGCCATGTATTTTCAGCACTAATGTAAAAAAGCTGAAGATAACATATAGAAAGGATAAAGCATAACATCAGAACTTTTCCCATTGGGCTTAGCATCAATGGCCACCAAGAAATGACAAACACAAGAAATAACTGAGCATCATGGGATCATATAGGGCTTGAAAGTGTTGCTACAACTGGCTCTGAATTCAGAATTCAAGTATCCAACAATAATCATCAACTGCGTTGTTGAGCAGAATTGCGATTAAGATCAATCAGTGAGTTTGTTTTCCAAATTTATGCAACGCATTAAGTTCCTAATTTCTTGTTTAGGACAGTAGAAATAATGCATATGGTCAGTCAGGGGCCTACAAAGGTATTACTAAGTGTAGGATAGGAAAGGTGTTCATATTTGCACTCATTTAATTGAAATTCTGATTGAGATGGAAAGAGAAATAATAAAAAAGTTACTTTGGATGTCTATTGGGCATATAGTAAATCAGTAATATGAAAAAATTGAAAGCGTTTGACAACCATGGTAGGCCATTCTAAACCTAGGGGTGTCAATTTTTCTGTTATAACTGAATAACCAAACTAATATAATTAGGTTATTTTGGTAAGGGTATGTTTAGCTCAGTTTTTATTCGTGATTCCAAAAATATTCTATTTTTGGTTATCAGTTCGGTTACCTTTAAATTGATAACCGCACTAACCAAATTTCTATTAAAATATATTAATTATAATTTTATTAGTAATATTTATTCATAATTATTATTTTCATTGTTTTATTAATAATGTTTAATTATAAATCATTTTTTTTTATTTTTATAAAATAAAATGATCATAGATATATTATAATTGATAATATAAAATATACATTACTCCCTCCGTCTTATAATTTTTGTCCATCTTTCATTTTTTTGTTATCCCAAAATTATTGTCCACTTTCCTTTTTTTAGACTATAGTAACATATAATTGACAATTACAACTCTATTTAATTTTGTCTTATTTCCAATACACCGTCTGATAACCGCCGGACTTCCTACACTTAGGAGGCAAGGCTAGGCCTTGAAGATGAACGCTGGCTTCATCAGGTCTCACTCAAGCGAACCGGCCTCACGTTGCGGATCTCAGTCCGGTAACGTGAAGCAAGCCGGACAGGCCACGCGAATGGGCCCGTACAAAAAAAGCCTAGCCCGATGACGTGACAAGAGGTAGGAGAGCAGACCCAGTCACCTCGCAGCCCTGTCCGCATACGCGTCGGAGGAAATTAAATGGCCGCCTGGCGTGGAGAGAGACTCTGACACATCCGTACGTACGGATCTGAGTGACAGAGACAGGTGATACTGTAGCAGAGAAATGGTTAGACGTCACTAGCAGACAAAAGGAAAAGAGATAAACGGGGAGGAACGTTTTCTTCTCCATCCAAGCTTACACAATCACTGTAAACCCTATTTTCTGGATCTCAAAACATCAATTGGCGCCGTCTGTGGGAACGAATGAGATCTTTTCATCACCGGATTTCCGTTCTCGTAATACCCACTGAGATCCACAAAGCAAACCACAACGAAAACCATATCAATAACACCCCAAATGACCTGAGCTCTGCTCAAGAAGGTCAACAATTCTCTTTATCCAGTCCTACAACCCCCTCCAACCAACAACTAGTGCTGTTTAATCCCTCACCAAGCTCGGCAGGGAATGTACCCAGAGCCACCATATAGAACTCCAATCCATGGCTCTTCAGTTACAGAACACTGCCCACTGGCTGGGGTAGATGCTGCAACAAAGGGGTCTCAATACCCCATTAAACATATCCCTTGTAGCTGAAGGGGTCCATACCACCGAGTCTCAACCCACCTTCAACTACCAGATCCCTCAACAAAGTAGTAGGAGGACCGGAGAAAGGAGTAGAGGAGCTGGTGGAGAGGAGGAGCCGGCAGTCAGAGTCCGAGGAAGGAGGGTGAGAGAACTCATTGAAAATGACGAAGCAGAGAACTACTCTGCAGGGACAGCCAGGAGAACCGAGAGTGAAGAATGGAGAGAAGGGTATCGCCTGGAGAAGAGGCCGAGACAAGAGGAGGCAGATGTAGACCCTGTGTTAGTCAAAAAAGCCAATGGCAAATACATAATTTGCATAGGCTTTACTGACCTGAACCAGGCTTATCCAAAAGATTGTTATCTCCTTCCTAACATTAATAAAATGGTCGATTCCATGGCCGGCTTTGATTATATGTCATCCCTTGATGCAATGTCTAGTTATCATCAAATTCCAATGGACAGGTTAGATGAGGAGAAGACCTTGTTCATAACTGAAGATGAGATTTATTGTTACAGGGCCATGCCTTTCGGGCTAAAAAACGCAGGGGCGACATACCATAGACTGATGGATAAGATCTTTAAAGGCCAGATAGGGAGGAATGTAGAAGTGTATGTAAATGACATGGTAGTGAAGAGTCAAACCTTCCAATAGCACTTGGCAGACCTGAAAGAAGTATTTTGAGTATGGGAGCAGTACAGAATGAGGCTGAACTCGACAAAGTGCGCTTTCTTTATCAGAGGAGGAAAATTTCTAGGCTACATGGTCAGTGAAAAGGGCATTGAACCAAACCTTGAGAAAGTAGAAGCCATACTGAAGATGCCAGAACTGACCTGTGTAAGGGATGGGCAGAGGCTCAAAGGGAGGGTGGTAGCGCACAACTGGTTCATGTCGAAGTCTATAGAAAGGTGTCTATCATTCTTCAAGAAGCTAAGAAAAGTTCCAAACTTCGAGTGGACAGAGGATTGCCAACAAGCCTTCAAGAGCCTCAAGCAATACCTCAGCTCTCCACATGTGCTCAGTAGTCCACTGGCTGGGGAGGAACTCTTGATCTACCTAGCGGCCTCAGAATAAGCCATAAGTGTTGTGCTGGTAAGGGAAGAAGGAGGAGAGCAAAAGCCAGTCTTCTATGTCAACAAGGTGCTTAAAGGCGCCGAGGTCAGATACTTGAACATAGAGAAGTTGGCATTCGCCCTGCTGTTGGCAGTGAACTCAAAGTCTACCTTGAAAGCCATCAGGGAGTTGTGATGACAGATCAGCCCTTGAAGAAAATTCTTCATAGACCGGAAACGTCAGGTCGGATGCTCGCCTGGTCTGTTGAAATTGGCCCGTATTGTCTTGAATATCGACATCGGACAGCCATCAAAGCTCAAGCCCTTGCTGACTTTATAGCAAAATGTTCCTTCAACGAAGAGCAGCCAGAGCTCAATAGGGAGTCGCCAAGTGTGGCAGGAGGAGAGAGTGATGGGCAGCCCTCACGGGAATTCAACTGGAAGTTGTTTGTAGATGGGGCGTCCAGTGCTGAAGGCAGTGGTGCTGGAATATTGCTGAAAGGCCCAAAAGGATTTAAGGTCTGCTACGCCCTGTGACTGGAGTTTACAGCTTCTAATAACATGGCAGAATATGAAGCCCTAATAACATTACCAACAAAAAGTGTAATACCCGGCTAGAGTCTGGCATCGGAATTCCTGTAGTCCAGTGGAATCTTGGATGTCGGCACCCTCCAGCAGGGTATAGACATGTGTTGTTTTAAGTATTTTGATATGGTTTTTTTGCATGGAAAACACAAAGGAAGGAAATGGCAAGTTCGGCCGCCGAAAGTGAGTTTCGGCCGCCGAACCTTGCATGGTTTCGGACGCACGTTTGGCCGCCGAAGGTGGTCTGGCCAGCCACCTATAAAAGGCCACATGTCGGTGAAATGGATAGAAATTTAGTCCATCAGCCGCCAGAGGTGTGTTCCTCTCCTTCCTCATGTAAGGTGTGTTCCTCTCCTTCCTCAGGTGTTATGTGAGTTTTGTGCAAGACTATGTTTATGTGTTGTGTTGATGTTGTTGTTTGGGGTTTTAAGTTAGTTTTGGACCCCTTTTGTGCATGTACATGAGTATATGCTAGTTGTGGTTTGGTTGGTTGCATGTTTGAGTGTGTTTGGGGGAAGTTGTGCATGAAGCAGAACAAGTTTCTGCCTAATTGGAAAATCCAGTTTCGGCCGCCGAAGAAAGGTTCGGCCGCCGAACGTGCTAAGGAGGTGGTTTCGGCTGCCTAAGCTCGCCCCCGAAGGTTTGGACTTTCGGCTCTGGAGCGGGGTTTCGGCCGCCGAAGGTTAGAGACTTTTGTCTCTGGAGTGCCTTTCAGCCCCCGAACCTTGCCCCCGAAAGGGTTCGGCTGCCGAAAGTAAAGTTCGGCCGCCGAAGGTGCTTGAGTTTCGTCTCTGGAAGGGACTTTCGGCCGTCGAACCTGCCGCCAAAAGTGCCCTGTCCAGCCTTCTTTTGCATGTTTTATGTGACTGTTTTAGGATGTTTTAAGGAGGTTTTGGGGAGTTTTATAGAGTTGTTCTTGAGCTAGTTTGGTCCCTCATTTGAGTCCACCTGTGTAGGAACGGACCAGAGGAACCGAAGAGAGCAGCAGTGAGCACTGCTTCAGAGTAGGCAGAGTCAGCCAGAGGTGAGTAGAACTAGACTTAATCTTTTGCCTAAAGCATGTTCATGCATCATGATGATTATAGTAGGTTGATTGCACTAGTTTCACGAATATGGCGCATTGCATAATATGATGAATATGATAATGAGGATGGACCAAGGCGACCCCAATAGCCCTAGAACTGTTGTAAGACCTGGCCGGGCCAGGCATACAGATATTGTAAGACCTGGCCGGGCCAGGCATACGGATGTTGTAAGACCTGGCTGGGCCAGGCATACAAGGGTTATAAGACCTGGCCGAGCTAGGCATACTGACACAGGAGGGAGTTTTGGTGGTCATGTCCATCCGTGATATGAAATGTTTGTGCTTTGACGCATTCATAAGAGCATGTCATTAATGAATTGTTTTCCTTGTTTCTACTCATTGGGCTTTATAGCTCACCCCTTCCCCTTAACCCCAGTTTTGCAGGCTCAGAGGTCAGGGGAGGATCAGCAGAGGTCAGAAAGAGTAGAGAGATGTGTAATAGATTAGTGTGGACATGTAAAATTGTAAAGAGATGTAAAACTTATAACGAGCTATGTATAGTTTTGTGCTTGACCCAGATGTGATGTAAATCCCTCTTATGTATACATGGTCTGTTTTATGGATATGTCTAGTTGATGAGTATGGATGACCAGGTTTAACTTATACTGTGTGGACTCAGCTAGGGCTTTAATGCCTGCTCTGGCAAGGGGGTCCGTGTACAGAGTTAGTGCATGCACAGGTTGAACCATGGGACAAGGTTGAGTTTTTAATGTTTACAGGTTATGTTTGATCATGTATGGGATTTTACAGGTACCCAGAGAGTATAGCAGGCTTGCTACGGGTCTCGGCGGCCTTAAGCCGATCTGGATCCTAGCGCCGGTAGCGGTCCGGATTTCCGGGTCGTTACAAAAAGCAACTTGCTACTACAATTAGAAGGTTAGGAAAAGAAGCCTAAAAGTTGGAGATCTAGCCCTGAGGAAACTAGAAGCCACGGGAAAAAGAGCAGCAATAGAGAAGTTAGCGCTAATCTAAGAGGGCCCCTTCAGAATAACTAAAGTTGTCAAGCTTGGAGTATACCGGATTGAAGACCTGCAAGGGAACCCGAAGCCCCATGCTTGGAATATCCAACATCTGAAGAGGTACTTTCCTTAAAAGACAAGCAATATAATATCCTGTACTCGGAAAACGTTTGTACTCTGAAAAAACATGAATGAAATAAGAAACACTATTTCTATCACTATGTGTCTTAATTATATCTTAAAAAAAGAAGAACAGGCACTGAAAGCCCTCAGTGAGGTGGGTGACTGGTCTCGGAAAAGGACCGCCAGCACCATAAAACCGAGCTGAGAGGGATAGAAGCCCTCAATGAGGTGGGTGACTGGTCTCGAAAAATGACCGCTAGCACCACAAAACCGAGCTGAGAGGAATTGAAGCTCTCAGTGAGGTGGGTGACTGATCTCGGAAAATGACTGCGAGCACCACAAAACCGAGCTGAGAGGGATTGAAGCCCTCAGTGAGGTGGGCGACTGGCCTCGGAAAATGACCGCCAGCGCCACAAAACCGAGCTGAGAGGACGAAGCGACAGTTAGGCCAAAGAGCCTGAATCTCGTGCAAGGCCAAAGAGCCTGAATCCGTGCAAGGCTAAAGAGCCTGAATCCGTGCAAGGCCAAGGAGCTCGGAAGCAACAGTAAAGCCAAAGGGCCTGAAACCCGAGCTGAGCTACGCAAGACCAAGCTCAGAGGGAGATAAAATCCCAAGGAGGAAGGTGACTGGATCCGGACAACGAACGCCAGCATCGCCCGACCAAGCTGGAAGGGAAAAGATCAACAAAGAAAAATAGTGGCTCTAAGCCTCCCCTTACTAGAAAAGACTAAGGCAAAACGAAAACACAAACAAACAAGCTGAAGCACAACCTGTGTTAAGCTCAGCACAGAAGCAAATCCGACCTCAAAGATCAAGGCACTTGAAAACCAGAAAACAAAAATCCGAGCTCCAAACCCATAGAAGAGACGGGCTCACAATTCGGACGAACTCACAACATGCAAACCCCCAAGCCGAATAAAGCCAAGTAAAGGAAAACGCCAAGAGGCCGAGCAACCCATCCCAGCGTGGCACACAGAGCAGACCACACTGACTATCAGAGGGTTACATCGAGAAGGATAAGGTACCGAGCTCGTAGCAAGAACAAGATTTAAAAATCGTCTCATGTAAGGCATTTATGCAAACGAGTTATTTCTCTAAGTATTATATGTCCGAGCTCACAACACTGAAGAGGCCGTGAGCCAAAGACGAAAATGCACTCACGAAGAAAAAACTCCCGAGTCAAAAACCTAGTCAGACACCGAGCTCTTAGCCCGGATCAGTTCGATTGGCAAAGTCCCAGAAGAGACAGCCTAGTCCATTGATTAAGTAAAGTTAAGCGAGTTGAAATTTGCTAAGTGCGCGTATGGCTTAAGGCTTTTATGATTAAGTTAAGTTAGAAGAGATTCACAAGAAAGATGGAGAAAATGCTTTAAGTCCTAAAAGGTTTGAGCAGATCAGCAAAGCCAGTAAAGCAGTTTGAACATAAAATAATCTAAGTATAAATGAGGCACAGGCTGAGAACAAAAAACATTCATCATCAAATACACATCTCTAGATCGATATACATTCAAACATCAAAGTAAAGAGACAAGGAAATAAAAAAGCAAAAAGTACAACACAAGTGCAAAAAAGAAAAAATAATATCTTTATTTATTTATTTATCCAAGGGTACAGAAGATGAGCCCGAACTAACAAGATCGTTCAAAGGCTTATTTACACTATCCTCTCCTTGGAGTCCAGCACCCTCTCCTTGGAGTCCAGTCGGCGGGAGAGGAGCTCCTTTGGGCAATGGGTTATCATCCTCCCCGTAGCGCACCTCCTCGCCATCAGAGTCAACTTCAGGAGCTCGAAGGTGAACCAATAGGGTGGAGGGGGCATCCCTAGCTGCCTTCAGGCCTTGATTGAACCCGAAAGAGAACATACAGAAGGCTGCGTTGTATAATTCTTCTTTCATCGCATCAGAAGCCTTGAATTCCACAAGTCGCGCCTCACAGGCCTGCTCGATCTTGGCTTTCAGCTCAGACGAGTCCTTGTACTCCTGTAGGCGCTCTTCACAGGCCTGCTCCATCTTGGCCTTCAGTTCAGCAGAGTCCCTATACTCCTGCAAGCGCTCCTCACAGGCCAACTGGACCCTGCCCTCCGCAAGCCTCGTGTCCTTCAGCAGGGCAGAACACCTCTCCTCCAGAGCAGTGACCTCTTGGCGGAGTTGCTGTTGTTGAAGCTATGACTTCTCCGCTACCGAGACCATGCTTTTTAGGTCCTCAATGTGCTTGCTGAGCTCCTGCTCAAGGACGACAACTCGGGCCACAGCCTCCTCTCTCTGAGCCATCACCACCTCGCAATGGGCCTGAGCTTCATCCCATTGAACCTTAGCTACTTCGCATTGGGCCCAGGCCTCGTCGCATTGAGCTCTGGCCTCGTTCCGTTTTCGACAGGCATACTCCAGAGAAGACAACTGTGCCAAAGCCTCATCACGACGAGACTCTGCCACAGAAGCCCGCTCGGAAGCCCTGTCGGCCTTATCCCGCATCCCAGCCAGCCGAAGGGTGAGGTCGTCAAGCTGGCTCTTGAGGGCAACTATGTGTCTGCAGGCGTCACCAGTCGCCACGAGATTCTCCTCGCGCCGCGTCTCATCGATCTGCAGGTCCATCGAGCTCTGAAGGGATTGATCCCGAGCGTCGATCTCCATATAAATGCCCAGCGCTTGGCAGAGGGAAACAAACAACAAAGTTAGAAAACAACAAAAATAGAGCAAACTCAAAATGATAAAGCGACTTACCATAAGGAGCATCTCTCGGAGGCTGTCTCCCAGCTCCTCCTGAGACCGCGAGCGAAAGACCACTTGTTGCCTAGTAGAGCAGGCCAAATGGCTGGCGAGAGCAAGAAAGCACGAATCCGAGGCATCAGAAATCCCGCCGAACATCTTCTCCCGCAACAGCTCGGCAACAGAGGTCGCCGTGGACCCAGGAGTTATCTCCACAGCATTAAGGAGCTCGTTGTCAGGAGCAGAAGACAACAGCTCCGCAGTCTGCTTCCTTCTCTCAGCAGGAGGAGGGAGAGTGACCTCGGGCGACTTGGCCGCACGAACCCTTTTGGAGGCCTAACCCTCAGGAGGGACCTCTGTAGGTGGAGCTCACTTACCAGCAGCCTCCTTGATCACAATACCGCCACTGACAGCGGCCTGTTTGGGACAAGGCGCAGAAGGGACGACCTCAGCCCCTCCCTTGAAGCCACCCTCCGTAGACTCTTCGATAGTGATGGGCTCCTGGGAGACCGGAGTGGAAGTCGATTTGGGCTTGGGAGCAGTAGGTGATTTGAAAGAAATGGGAGTCCTGCTACGAGCAGAGGCCTTAGAAGCACTGGAGCGGGAGTCCCTGGAAGCTGGCATCAAGGTCTGAGACGAAGAAGGGGTAGGAGGAACAGTTCAGCCAATTGCCCGAGGAGAAATGGCATGAGCGATCCCTCGAGTCGCTTGGTCACAGATCGACCAATCCGGAAAGCCTCCAAGGCAGTCTTCATGTTCTCCCGGGACAGGGTGAACTGTGAAGTTCCTCGGTGGCTTGATTCGCTCCATCGGAGAGTCAGAAGCTGCAAAAAAACAAAAATGCCCAAACAGTTAGAGATAATTGCAACAAAAAACAAAAACAGGAGAAAGACAGAACGTTAACAAGCAAATACCCGTTTCCCGGCAGTCTTGAAGATTGGACACGAACATGCACTTCTCGACATCATACTTTCGAGAAACAGAGGTCAGTCTAAGAAGGCAAATCTGTTCAGAAAGGGACAGTTGAGGAAGGTCGTTGCAGCCCAAGAGCACATGCGATCTCTCGAGTCGCCTCGGTCACAGATCGACCAGTCCAGAAAGCCTCCAGGGTAGCCTTCATGTTCTCCCGGGACAGTGTGTAGTTCCTCGGTGGCTTGATTTGCTCTATCGAGAAGTCAAAAGCTGCAAAAAAAAATGACCAAACAGTTAGAAATAAATGCAACAAAAAACAAAAATAGGAGAAAGACAGAATGTTAACCAGCAAATACCCGCATCCCGACAGTCCTGAAGACTGGACACGAACATGCACTTCTCAACATCACACTTCCGAAAAACAGAGATAAGTCTGAGAAGGCAAATCTGTTAAAAAATGGACAGCTGAGGAAGGTCGTCGCAGCCCGGGGGCACATCTCTCCAGGAGAGGTCTACCTCACAAAACACCCAAGGGCCTTCCTTCAGCTCCACCACGGCAAAACTTTCAGCTTAGCCCTTAATAGAGTCTTTATGACCCGAGAAGATAGACAACTCTCCTCAGGTGGCAAAATAATAGAAGTCTTGGCTAGCCCGGACCAAGCGAAAGAAAGTAGATAACAGGGCAACCGAAGGGGAGAAACCCCAACACAGACTAACAAACTCGAAAGAGCACATGAAGAGGATGGAGTTGGGAGCAAGCATACGGGGAGTTACCCGAAATAACGAAAGACCTCAACGAAAAATAGGGAAAAAGGGAAGGTCAAGCCAAACTTGCGTTGCTTGACAAAGAAAACCAAGCTACAATCCCTCTGGGGGTCAATCAGACGAGGGGGAGGAGGAATAGGAAGAACAATCCTCTCGTTACGAAGAGGAGCCCTAATACGGAAGAGGGGGGGCATTTAGGTACTCCCGGGAAAAAAAATTGGAAAGCGAAGAAGGGGTGATGTTAGATTTCAGATTCACGACATCCGGAAGTCTAGAAGAAGCCATTAGAGAGCAAGAGACGTACCTCAAAGAGATTTTTGCAGAAGATGAGAGGAAGAAAGCGCACAGAGAGCAGAGCGAGAAGAAGAGTCTAGAGAAAAATTGGGATTTTAAATTTGAAAAAAGTAAAGGTAAGGAAAGGACGTTTTGACAGGAGCCGTTCTCGGGCCGCACGGTCATAATGGGTCCTAGGGATTTACCCCCTCATTATTCATGTAACAACTGCTGAGGAGGTAAAGGGGCACTTAATGACCGTCGGGCTTCCTACACATGGGGGCAAGGCCAAGCCCTGAAGAAGAACACTAGCCCAAGGCCCATCAGGCCTCACTCAAGGGAATCGGCCTCACGCTGCGGATCTCAACCCGATAACGTGAAGCGGGCTGGACAGGCCACGCGAATGGGCCCGTACAAGAAAAGCCTAGCCCGATGATGTGACAAGAGGCAGGAGAGCAGACCCAGTCACCTCGCAGCCCTGCTCGCATGCGCGCCAGGAGAAATTAAATGGCCGCCTGGCGTGGAGAGAGGCTCTGACACATCCGTACGTACAGATCTGAGTGACAGAGACAAGTGGCACTTTAGCAGAGAAGCGGTTAGACGTCACTAGAAGACAAAAGGAAAAGGGATAAAAGGGGAGGAATGTCTTCTTCTCCTTCCAAACTTACACAACCACTGTAAACCCTATTTTCTGGATCTCAGAACATCACCTTCTAAAACATCTCTTAATATTTAATAAAACTTAATGTATTTAAGATGGATATAATTGAAAGTTAATAAATAAATTATATTTCTTAATATATGTAAAAAAGCAAAGTGCACAAAAATTATGGGACGTAGGGAGTATAATATTTTGGTTAATTCAGTTATAACTAATAACCAACAGAATATTTCAGCTTAGTTTGGTTAGTAATTCTATAGTCGGTTAAAATGCGGTTATCCAAAATCTAATTCTGTTTGGTTAACTGAATACTTACCGTAATTCTGAAACTATGTCCTCTCAATAGAGCAACCTTATTGTTGCATCAAGACTCTTCCATAACTTTGATAAAGAAATAAAAATAAAATGGCTATTGAATGAGTTCAATGGTGCATGCCTAATAGTTGAAGGGTAGAAAGTAAGGGATTACAAAGGATATGCATTTGCATTGTAATGTGACAGGTGATCTTGCAGCCGTATGATGTTGTTATACTAGGTAGCAGATATCATCTGCTTTCCTCTATTGAGATTTGAATTATAATAACCAGTGTCATTTTTTAAATGTCTAGAACTGTAAAAGTTTTTTTCATAAAGAACAAGCATGTTATACAGCAGGAAGATTATTTGCATACTTGGAATAGAAGAGAATGACAATTCTTTGAAGCGTTTCACTTAAAAACAAAACCAGCAATATTGTAACATAGTACACACATATGGAGCAAGTGATCAAATTAACTTACCTGTCTCATGACTTTCTATTCCTTGAATACTTTGCAAAGGAAAGGTCGGAAACAATTCTATACACAAGCTAGAAGCAAGAGATTGACTATCACATTCTTTCTGTTTTAGTGAAGTGAAAAAGACAAAAAAAACTGCTAGAATGTGGTAATTTTAGACAAGAAATATGTTATCGGTAAGCCCAACAGAGGGATACAATGCAAAAAGAAAAGCAATATCCTCTTAATTAAGCAAGAAGAAAAAAAATCTGCAGCATCCAATGGGTATTGCTTGGGAACTGACAGAAAGTTCCTACAAGTCATTACAAGGAGATTAAAATGATCTCTTTTGACAAAGTAGGAGACAAATTGCTATCATGGCACAAATTTTGGCAACAAAAATTTCAAACAAACATATTAAAGAGGAAAGAGGGACAGAGAGAGAAAATACAGAGAAATGTTATTTTAGCATTAAAAGGAAGCATGCGAGTATCTCTTGCTATTTAATAATTTCTGTTGTCCACAAGCACACAACAGAATATTTTATATCAGTCAGCCCTGGGCAAGGGAGAAATTTTAGAATAAGCAATCACATGTTCGCCTGAAAGGTATACATAACTATGAAGGTAAATAAAGACTTCATAGGAACAAAATCAACTTCTTTGTTACTGAACAAAATGGTACCCGCACTCTTCAGGACTATGCTCATTCTAATAAAATAAAAGGTGATCAAACTAGTCTTCACTTTGTAAGTTTGTGTCTTCTAGCATATTAGGCAAAAAAACCAAGTTGATGAATGTCAGTGTACAACCTCCCTGGCTCCCAGAAAAAAAGGGGGGAAAAAAGAAGAAAAAAATTGAGTATGTACATTCATAAGCACATGAAGATGCAAGCTTCTGCACTTTATCATATACAGATTCACTCAAGGAGGAAAAATAACCTTTGTCCAAAAACATGATAAGAGGGAAGTGATAACTTGTTTAAATAACAAATTCACCACAGAAGTAATAGAATTTATATTACGCCATTTGTAATTGCAGTAACAATAACAATCTATTCTGGGAAAGTGAATGCCGTGAAGAAAAGTTTCTTGGTTTTATTACCTTTCCTGTGCTTTCCGGGATTATATACAAGCACTTGAAATTGTTGACTCTTAAACTGGCAGTGCGTGCTGTGATATTCTAGCCAGAGATAGTATCAAGGTTGATATTATGAACCAAAATGTCAAACTGATGGATGTTGTCAAAATACTCCTGTGATTTCAAGGTTCCATGAGTATCTCCCCACATTGTCTTTAAATGATGTGAACTTTTTCTTCATGCATATATGCACTCCCCTACAAAATGTGCCAAGAGGAAGTAAGGTTTTTTTTTTTTTTTTTTGAGTTTAGGAAAAAAGTTATCATCCAGCACCTAGAGGGTTCTAACCTATCTGACTTTTGAAATGGCAAGAGATTTCATCTGTAAATTGTTTTCAATTCCCACCTTTTCTAACTTAATGTTTACACTGAATAGTCCTTGTTGTTTAAAGGGGAAAAAAAAAGAATAAATAAGTGGACAGAAGGTTTTAGAAAACTTGTTTCCAGAATTAATAGAATGCAAGCTCAATAAGACAAGTGACTTTTGCAAAGTAATCATGAATGCAATGGCAGAATTATCACTGATTAAGCTAAAAGCAGATAAGGAACAAAAAGGAAGCTGCTATGAGTACCACTCTTTATGAACTTCACCTAATCTATAAGAATGTGACAAGATCGTCTGATGTTCTTGGAGAATCAAGCCCTTGGAAAATGAGTAAGCCTACTGTTGTACAAAAATATTGATTTCATGAGCACAATTCCTAACTAACTCCACAGTCAAAACATAAGTTTAAGAGATGCAGTTATATTGTATGTCATACCTCATGCAGGGAAAATGCACTGAAGATTCACAATAAGCCATCATACCGCTCTGTCCATCAACAAGATGCAAGACAATGGTTACCTTTTCATTGACTAATCACAAACTAAGCCAAACTTAATCATCTCTGCCAGCAGTTCAAACACTGAATTGAGATGGCCGCATCGGTGGAAGGCATTAAGCATCATTTTACAAATTTTTTCATCAGGAGAAACACCATAAGACAGCATCAAGCAGAAAAAGTACTTGGCTTCAGTCGCTAAATGTCGCTTGCATAATCTGCTAATTACAGCGCTATAATCTCTGATAGAAACTTCAAACCCCTTTCCCACCATTTGATGGAAGTACATCACTGCTTTATTAGCATCACCCTTGACACAATGTGCCTTGATCATTGTAGTGTAAGCAATTTTATTTAGATTGATTTCTTTATCCTGAAGAGAAACCAATAGATTGTCAGCATCCTTCAGATCACCATATACACAAAGGCCATTGATGAGAATATTATATGTAGCATAAGTAGGCTCAAGGTTATGCATTAGCATCTTATCAAATAATTGAAACGCTTTTATCATGTCTTTGGCCTTGCAAAATGCTTGGATGACGGTATTATATGTGATTTGATCTGGGGTTAGACCTTTAGCATACATTTCTTCGAGAAGTACCCAAGATTCTTGCAACTTCCGTTGTTTGCAAAGTCCTTTGATTACTACGGTGTATGTTATGTGAGTAAGTCCTATAGCTTTTGCTTCCATTTCTGGTAGCAGCTCAAGCAAATTCTGCATATTTCCTTCATCACAATATGCATTCATAAGAATGGTATAAGTTACAGCACTTGGTTCTAATCCGGACAGCTTTATTATATTCAACAACTTTCTAGCCTCATCTACCTTTCTGTTTTTGCAGAATCCATAAATAAGGGAATTGAAAGTGACTATAGTAGGAGACATGCCTTTCTCTCCTATTTGTTTGTATAATTTTACTGCCTCCCCAATATTACCAACTTTTACATACCCATCAATCATAATATTATACAGAGTGATGTCAAGTGTCAAGCTGCTATTTATCAGAGAATCAAAATACATTCTAGCTTTTGGTATCATCCCTTTCTCACAAAAACCCATCAGAATTGCACCGTGTGTAACAGAATTTGGAAAGATTCCATTCAAGCACATTTCACTATACAGCTGGATAGCCTGTTGAACATCTCCTCGCTTGCACAGGCCATGAATGAGGACTGAATAGGATACAATATCTGGTTGCAAGCCATCAGCTCCCATTTCACAAAACAATTGCAATGCCTCATCAACCCGTCCACTTTTACACAAGTAGCTGAGCAACACTGTGTATGAGATGATATTCAATTGAAAACCCTGTGAAATCATCTCTTTTCGCAAATTTAATGCTTCCTCAATATTGCCTACCAGGCAGTACCTACAAATCAGTATAGTGTATGTAACAAGATTTGGATTTAGCCCTTTAATTAACATCTTCTGAATGAGCTTCCAGGCCCCACTCATAAAACCAAGCAGACAAAACCCTTTTGCAAGAATGTTGTAAGTTACTATATCAGGCTCTACCCCATGCATCTCCATATCATCTGTGAACTCCAATGCTTCTTCCATGGACTCAGCTTCACATAATCCATTAATAAGAATATTATAACTGTATGCATCAGGAAGAAGTCCACACTTGAACATCAAACAGAAAAATGACTTTGCAACATCTACAAAACCCAATTTACAGGACCTCGACATAATAGTATTGAATGAAACAACAGAAGGCCCAAATTCCTTCCCTTCAATATCCCGCAAGAACAAAACTGCATCTTGAAACCTAGATTGCCTGCATAGGCCATCTATAATTATGGAAGTAGTGTACTCACTCTGAGGCGTTCCACTGATTTTTTTTTCATTATACACATCCCACATGATATTAGTGTGTCTCAGCTTATACAAAAGATTGTTGTAGGTTTGTATTGAAGCTACCAAGTTCAAGTCTTTCATCTTCACAAGAACAAAGAGTGCATCATGAACCATCTCACTTCTTGAATAAGCACAGGCCAACACATCCCACACGACATTACTTGAATCCCATCTCCTAAAGCCACTCAAAAGCAGCTCGCAAAGCACAGGAGCTGACCCAGAGCCTATCAGAAATCACACCAAATCTATAAACAGGAAAATAAGCAACATTCAAAAGTTTTTGAGAAACGAAAACAAATTTATGAAGAGTTCACTATTGTCCTATCATCTGCATATACATTATTATCCACAAGAGATGAAAAAACACATTAAAGCGAGCTAAACCCAACAAGAAAGTCCTATTATGTACAACCACAAGAATTTAGTTTTAATTTTTGGCACCACATAAAACAAAACAGAACAGGATAGAAAATTTAAGGAATCAATTTCTTCTTTTTAAAAAAATATTTTAAGAAAGCAAACCTTCCTCTAGCAGCATTTGATCCATAACCAGACGCAGTTCCTTTAATTGCCTTTTTCTCGCCAATACATGTAAGACGACAAACTTTGAAAATCTCGAGTGTCGGAACCCAAATTCATTCCTCAATAAATGAAAGAAATCTACCGCAGAATCCGCATTTTCAACACTCAAATACTCTAATATTTGATCAACCTGAGAACAATTCAGCATCGAAATCAGGTTTTTAAAATAATACCTATTGACAAATCTCCTTAAACCTAAGCACCTAAGACCAGAGAGAATCACGCGAACAGTCTCTCCAGAGTCGGGGGCGACGGAGGAGGTGGTAGGCTCATCAGCAAGACTTGCAGCGGTGGATACAGAGGGGGGTTTAGACAATATAAAAGAAGAAACTGATGCCAGAATTTGCAAATTTAAGGGAGAATGAAGAGGTTTCCTCCATTTGCTAAGCATGGAAAAGGAACGGTATTCAGAGATTTTAAGGAGCCGCTCTCTTTTGTTTCCCGGGAAATTTTCCTAAATCCGTCGCTATAGGAAAAATAAATGCTGCGGGAACTAGGGTTTACAGTACCGTTGGTTTCCCGGCAATTTTGAAGCCTCCAGAGAGAAGCAAACTAACAGTGGCAATGGAGGGTTTTAGGATTCAGGGGTTTAGCGAATAGCTGCGAAAAAGCTGATCTTTGCAGGTTAAGGACAGACCAGCAAGGCTACGATGTCGTTTAATTAAAACCATAGAAGTCTTTCCCTATGGGCTTGGATTTGAAAGACTGGACCCATCAGGTATCCATTTTACTTTTTGTTTTTTATTATTTATTTTTATTGTTGAATTGTCAAAAGTTTGACAAAAATAAAGTATAAGTTATTCTAAATCTAGAAAATAAATAACTGCAACATGTAAATAATTATTTTTTATTACATAAATCTAGTTAAAAAAAAATCAATATCAAAAAAAAAAATTATTTATATTTCTATTTTATAAATTATTATATAATTTTTATTTTTAAATTTATAACTAATTTGAGTAATTTTCATGATATAAAATTAAGTTATGCGCTCAAATGCAATAATAATAATAATTCTACTTTGAAATTAACACTCTTATTCGATTTATTTTTTATCGAGTGTAAAGTAAATTTAAATATTTTAATTTATTTTAATTTGGGTCCATTATATTTAATTTTATGATTAATTTAAATATTTTTTTTTAATTTATTTTTTGCCAAGTAAATACTGTAGACTAATATGATAGCTAAGTTAACTTTAAAACATCGGCTATTACCGTAATGAATGTTTTGATTTCTACCTATGTTTTTTAAACTTTTATAATAACAAGTAATTTAGTATTGCAATATTTTTTATATATTTATGGTGAAAATTTTTTTTACTGAAGTTGTGTGATAAATAAAAATAAATAAACTGTTAAAATCAAAGTGCAAACAAATAACCCATTTGAGGATAATTAGTCAATGCTGTCATTATGCTTACAATTTTATGATCAAAATCTTAAGAAAGAAGTTTTTTAGTAAAATAAATTTTAATTTTAATTTTTGAGGCAAAATATAAAATTGAAAAAAAAAAAAAACAAAGTACTTAAACTCCAACCTCTTGTAGGACTAATTTCAAAGCATAACTTTTGTTTTACTACACCAACCATATATAAGGAGAAAAGGGCACATCACCTTGCCCATACACACCAGCTTACACTAAACTCAAAGCAGTAAACAAAACTCAATTAAAAATTTCATAGAATTGTCTAAAACCAATAATAAAAAAAAAAAAAAAACACAAATTTTAGAGACTAACATTATAAATTACGTAAGAAAATCTAAAGAAATAGTGGGATGAGATTTCTCTGTCTGTGCAGGCAATAGGTATGCCTCAAACCATCAACACATCAAGAGTACAAGTTAAGAATAATTTGGTCCCATTTTCATTTGTGCTGAGAAAAACACTGCAACTAAAAGTTCCTGCTAGAATTTTGAGACTAACACACTCTAACTAAAACTGCAACATTAACCACTAATAAAACATCAAAAAAGGGATTTACTTACTTAGAAAAATACTAAAAAAAATGAAATCCTCACTATTTATTTATTTCCAAAAGTATTCAAGTTTTATTAAACTTTACTATATTTGAAATGAGATAAAATATATCCGTCTTATAAATTTTATTTTTTTTATATATATTGAAAAAGAATAATTTTTTAATAAATAGCTTCATGGGAATCATTAAGTTTATATAATTAATTAGGTTTAATTTAATTATAGTAATGTTCAACCTTATATCACAAGTGGACATTAAAGAAATATTCCTGCTACTAAAATATATATGAACATATTTGGTAGCTCGGTGGTCCTTCATGATCAAAGTATTTAATTATTTAAATATATATAATTTTAGAAAATTTTTGTTCTTTTCATAAATTAAAGGAATTGTCCAAATTGAGTCTACTAATATTACTTTTGCTTAAAAACCAGAGAAGCACATAGTAATCCATACAATGAAATTCACTCATCACCAACTTAGGTCTTTTTAAAATCTCCTCAACTTTTATGCACAAATCTCTCATCATCCATGATGCCTTTTTCTATCTGCCCAATTTAAGTCGCTCTCAAAACTTAGCTTTGTCTCATCTTCTGTGCCAATGGCTAGAGCAGCTGTGGCGAGAAAACAAGTTCTGGAGAAGAATAGCATCTTCGTCAGAGATAAAGAGAGGCCATGTAGCAATGGCTTTTTCTCTAAACACCTCAAGAAAGTGTACCCGATTGGGTTACATAGGAGCAATTCTTCATTATCCTTATCGTCGGTGTCCTTATCTTTGTCGCAGAACTCAAATGACTCTTCTCTTACAGATTATTCAACTCCACTTGAACAGAAGATATCGCTGGCTCTTCGCTTAATCACACCACTGGAAAGAAGAGAAGCTCCGGCAGTCTCGAAGAATGTCCAACAGCAGCCGCAGCAGCAAAGTAATCAGGAGTCTACTGGTGGAGAGTTGAAGAGATGCAACTGGGTTACAAAGAATAGTGGTATCTTCTTTTTCTCATTGTCATGCATGGCACACACACATATATATATATTCAACTCTAGAAAGTGGGAGAAAGCTAGAAAATGTATAATGATCATGAGCAAATTAACAGATTAATTAAGATTCAAACTTTGACATCTCCTTCACTTCTCTTCTTCCAATTAAGATTCAAACTTTGAATCAATCTTTAAAACCATCTTAGCTAATTATCTATGGATAAAGACCAGCATTTACATCTTTTTTTTTTTTAATAATTTGTAATACTGAATAGTTGGAAATTCATTTTGTTTGATGTTATTACAGATGAAGTATACGTCACCTTTCACGATGAAAGCTGGGGAGTTCCAGTCTACGATGATAAGTAAGTGATTAGATGTGTATTATATCTAATTAATAATAAATGGGTTTTACCTACTAATAATTATGGAGTGGTATACCAACTTTTCGTAAGAAATTATATATTTTAATCTAATAATTGCAAAAACAGCCAATTGTTCGAGCTGCTTGCCATGTCTGGGATGTTGATGGACTACAATTGGACTGAAATTATTAAAAGAAAAGAACTTTTCAGGTATTTTTATTTCTTTGGACCTCCTTAATTAATAAATTAATTAGAGGATATAAATGATTTGTTTTGGTTTGCTGATTATTATGATATAAATCCACAGAGAAGCTTTTGCTGGATTTCATCCTAATATTGTTGCGAAAATGGGAGAGAAAGAAATCATAGAGATAGCATCAAACAAGGCAATTATGTTGGCTGAAAGCAGAGTGAGGTGCATAATAGACAATGCCAAATGCATAGTGAAGGCAAGTCTAAATACTTGAATAAATGTATTAATTAATCTATATTTTTAAATTAATTTTTAAACAGTTTCGATTGGATAATTATTGTGTAAAATAATTAGAAAATTAATGAAATTTGATTATGATTGAAACATTGTAGATTGAGAGGGAATTTGGATCGTTTAGCAGCTACATGTGGGGTTATGTGAATTTCAAACCAGTGATCAACAGATACAAATATCCAAGAAATGTTCCATTAAGGACTCCAAAGGCAGAGGCTATCAGCCGGGATCTTCTGAAAAGAGGATTCCGGTTCGTGGGTCCGGTGATAGTGTACTCATTTATGCAAGTAGCAGGATTGACGATTGATCATATGGTGGATTGTTTTAGGTATGGTGAATGTGTAAGCCTTGCAGAAAGACCATGGAGGCACATCTAACACTAATGTTATTTCTGCTTACATATATAAAGTTTTTCAAGCAAGAGCTCTCAAAAGGAGATGTAAAGGCAAATGATGCCCTTCTTCTGCTAGAATATATAACCTTATATATTCCCCAAGTCTGCAAGAAAAATTAGATAGGAAAGCATTTGATCGGACTGTGTATAGCTTCTCTTCTATTGACATCTGCCGTTTTTGTTTTATTGTTGTTATTATTCGTAAACATTGTTATTAATATTTTTTTTATTATCTAGTCTGACATAGTACAGTACCTAAAAATATATATAACTCGTATGAATTCTGAAATTCGGTCCTCACTCTCTATCCCTTACTAAAAAAAATTCATTTCCTACTTATCACAAATAAAAAATAATTAATTTTTAATAAAAATACTAAATTTATCTTTAAAATATATATCATGAAGGTTAAATATGTTAAATTTAAATTTTTTTATCTAAATTTATCTCTGAATTATCTTACGATTTTAATGTGTGAGTTATCGTCGCAGTCATAAGTTTAATTTGATAATAAATATATCTGATTAAATTTGAGAGGTTTTAGATTTTATTCTTCAATTTTCAATCTCTATTTTTTTAAAAAAACAGCGAGTTATTCTCTATTTAGTAAATATTTGATTCAATTGTTAAATGCTAATATACGTCAATTAATAGAATGTTTATAGGCTGCATTTTCTATCAGCTCCGCAATTAGAAGTTTTGAATTATTTCTCATCAAATAAATATAAAAATATTATGAATAACAATTAAATTAATTATGATATTAATCTAATTAAAAAAGTATATTTTTAAAATTATATTTTAATTATTATATATGTTATAAATAAATTAATAATTTTATATATATATTTTTAAAAAATTAATTAATACATACTTATTTTACATATCTAACATTAATATTTAGAGATAGTCTATCAGGTGTCTAATATATATCAGCTAAGATTAAATCTTAATTACAATTCACAAAAAAAAATAGTTTATTCAGTATTATTTAACCTTTTAATAATAATTAAAAAAATAAAATATAATTTAATTTAAAAATAAATTTAACTATTTTTATTATTAATTTTTAGTTTTTTTAATTTAATGGATGCACAATATATGAAAGCCCATTTAAAATATCACTGCAGACAGGAAAAGGGTCCAACATGCCTGGATTGTAGAAAGCCCATAATGAAAAGAGTGAGGTTGGCAAAAGCCTAGGTTGGGCTTTAACTTGGATTTTCAGCCAATGTTCTAGCATCTTATAATCCTGTCTGCTGTATAAGTGTGATCAAAATTAATTTCAATTAAATTATAGCTTATTATTTGAAATTTATTATTTTAACACTAATTTCTTCCTACAATGTTTTGGTAATAATATTCCAGTGTGCATGTGTTTATAATAACATATCTACAGATTCTTTACCTAATAATAATCTCTGCATGTGCTCCACACCTTTCCTTTCCTTCCACATGCGAGTAGGTCAGGTCTTAAAAACAACATTGTACCAAACGTACACTTGCAGAAAATCTAGTAAATGAGTTCAAAGATGAAGACAAAGTCATTTCACAAGATAAGGAAGCTGGTTAATTAATCTAGGGTTTAAGTTAATTTAACATAGAAGCTTTAATTTTAATTTGTTCACATGGTCAGATGTCTTTTTTAAGAAATTAAGACCTTCATCATTAAATCCTTATACTCATCTTCAACTATCACTTTGCTTCAGGATAATAGATAAGGGGACAACCAGACAAAACCCTAGCCCCACTTTTTATCTGTCTATCAACTCATCATTTTATCTTCAACTTCAATCCATTTTTTTTCAAACGCTCACATTTTGACAAGTGCCTAATTTAAAACAAAATATTAAAAGAGAATTATTCGAATAATTATATGCTATATCGATTGATAAGAATCACTAAATCCAGATATTTGGACAATGGATTAATTTGATGAGTTAACTATTAATCCGTGATTGGTTTGATGAGAAATAGATACTCCTAAAATTTTATATAGGTCTTCCATATTCGATTTTGAAGAAGAGGATCTCAAAAATATGAGAAGACAATCAGACGCATATCAGAATATTTCGATGGAAACTCTAAGGATGTGTGCGTCAAAATGTGTTTAAGAGTTTTTTTATAAATGTGGGAGAAAAATCTTTTTGAATTGGTTCTAAATATATACTCTTTTCTGACAATCTCCAGCGTCAAGTTTCATCAGATTATATGTGTACACATATCAGACGGCTCATAAATGACAGTATTGGTTAATTCATACTCCATTTTTTCATTTGCGTCACATCAATCTGGTCTATGATACGCACATTTATGTGTTTGACAACAGTGTCAATTATTTTTATTGAAATTTTGTATTTCTCCCCAAATTGTATCTGTATTCAGTCTACTCGATCTTTATTAAGGTCGGTTATCTTCTATTATCAAAATCTTATTAGATCGTAAATATGTGTCTTAATTTACTATAAAAGGTAATATACCCAATATATTATTATCAATTATTTTAACCTGTAAGATAATGAATGCATACATTTTTTAAAAAGTAACCGTAATTGTATATGTGACTTCTTCTTATTTGCTTGTTATTTTTGTAATACGACTATATGCATGAAATAGCAGAGATATTTTCTCCAATTATTATTCTGTTGTAGTTTCATAATCCTTTTCTGTTAACTGTTAGTAAAAATTAAGCAACTAATATCACCAACTAACATGGAGAAGCAAGAGCCAGATGAGACATTCACCAAACTTTTTTGTGCCTATCTTCATTGTATTGATAATTTTGGCATGCTTGCTTGATAATGATTTCTGCCTATGTTTTGCTTGGTATGCAGAACCAAATCAATATAATTGTAGGGTATTTGTAAAAAAGAAAAAAAAAAGAAATTATATATATATATAACTCATAATTTATTTGCTATTCATTAAAATCAATTATTTCATATAAATTTATCCTTTTTTTCTAAACTGCTATTTTGCCATGATTAAATAATAAATTTTTAAATAAGAAAATTTATTATTCGTACATAGTTTATATACACTCAGCTAATAAAATATAAGTAAGTAGAATTTAAAATAATTTATTATTTATTTATTAATAGGTGTATGTACCGTACATATGAGGCCTCTTGAAAAAAATTAATAAACTTTGCTTTACTTATTGGTAAAAAGAATGATGAATTTTGGCAAAAGGACAGACCACAAGGACCCGCCACCATGGAATGCGACCCTTTTCTGCTCCCATCTTCAAAGCAGGATTGTTCAATTGAAGCTAAGCTACCATTTTTAAAGGTACCAATTGGTTATCATTCTAAAGATTAGCTATTTCATTTTAAACTGAAAATGCCTAAAATGGGAATTATGTCTAGCTTGATTATATGAAATTAATTTAAAGAACAAAGTTCAATGGTAAAAGATGCAGGAAAATAAATGTCCAAAATTAAATATAATTTTCCATTTCTCCATTAGATAAGCTATGTGTTCAATGAAAACTGACACATGTCTCCTTAATTATCATAATCCGTTTATTCCTATATTAATGGAATTTTTTGAAATTTGGCAGAAATTCCATATATTTCGACAATATCTCTTAAACCTTATTTACCAGACAAATCACTCCAGCAATAGTCCTTTATTCTTAAGAAAATCAATCGCAAAAACTGCTGCTAGTTTATTATTTCTATAGCTAAATACATTAATGGAATTTAAAAGGATAAAAAAAAAAGAGAAATCAATTGGTATTCTAATTTTTTCTGGTTAATTTTTTATTAATCCCTAAACTTCATAAAATATAGCTATTTACTCCCCAAAAAATTAGAACATGTATAATTACGCCCCACTTGTAGAGATTAAACAAAATGTTAAATGGTAATAATTAAAAAAAAAAAAAAAAAAAAAACTAGGAAGTTGAGGCTGTTTATGTATGTATCAAATATTTATGAATTTGCGACTCAACATTCCGTTTTTTTTCCCCTTTTCTAAATTATGTTACCCGTAACATGATGAACAAAGAAGAAGAGGAGTAGCAGACACTTCGTTTTTGCTTGACCAGAGCAGTCAACAACTTGAAAGGGCAAATACCCATTTGATGATCAAAGAGCAAAACCATTAAATAGTTAAATGTGAAATGGGACCCAAACAGGTGATGTTCTTTCGTTGGTTGGTTGTTTGTTTCTATGCTTTTCTATGTCAGCATGGACAAAATTTCCTCGCAAATCCGCTACTTCAACAGTGTATTAGAACAGCCATGAGATAACACACTAATGTCTTTTTCCATATCTAATCAATAATTTCCCACCGCCCAACAGGCATGTATAATTGGTAACTCGTTTAATTCATGAATGGCAGCCAGGTGTTATGTCAAAAGAGAGAAAAAATGCCGACTTCCTTTCGATCTTCACATGCTACTATTAAGAAATACCTCCTTCTTGTCATTTAGATAGTATGATCATATGCAATATTTATAGCAAGATGCATACCAGAAGAAAAATAATTAATTAGAAGCAAGTTCCAAAAACCTCCGGTGATGACTATTTATACAGCATTTTTTTGTAATTTGGTTCTACAAATTATTTATCAAACAGGTCCATAAGGAGTGAAAGGGGGAAAATTGAAAGCAAAAGAAAAACGTGGGAAAAAGAGAAAAAAGCAATACAACCAATTCTACTCGGCTCATTGGTCCTCACTCAGCTAATTGCCATCAATATTTACAGCAGTTCCCTCCTACTGTTGATTTCGACTACAACACCTTCCAAGGAGAAAACCCATCAACTGAAACTATCCTAGTTGTCCATCACTCTCACAAACCTAAACGTCTTATTCTTCTTCCTCATACTGGTATCTCAATCTCAAAATTGGCATGAGGTACCAAGCCTCTGCATCTGTCTCTGACCAAGGGTCACAGATTTCCGTTTGGCAAATGCCGGGGGCAGCAGTTCCAGAAATTTGTCCAAAAACAGAGTCCATTCCCCTTCGCTCATGTCGGCCAGCTTCACAAAACTGAGACTTGCAGGAAGCTGCTCATTAGCACTCCTGTGCCCAGAAGATGTGTTAGCAAAATAGCCATTTTCTGGTTTCACTCCTGAGAATTTCTGGCATTTCTGTTTCTTGTCACCTAATGTGGTATTTTTAAGTGACATAGAAAGCTTCGACATGATTGGCAACCGTGCAGGCGAGGGTAGACCACCCACTCTGTCTTTTCCTACACCATTCTCCATGCTTTCCTCTTCCTCTTCCTCTTCCTCCACCTCCTCCTCCTCTTCCTCTTCTATGCTCTCCTCTAATCTTGAAAGTGGTAAACGGCTATTACTAGCTCCAAATCCATGTTGGATGGGTGTTCTAGTCATATAATCCTCTGTTGTCATCTTTGGTGTGAAGTCAAATTCTGTTTCTTCATAGTCTATATCAAATTGAAATTCCTCATTTCCCAAGTCTGTCCCAGGAGACAACACCTCCCTCTCTGCAATCAACCTCCTCGCCTCGAGACATACAACCTCAAGCTCACTGGGTTCCTCCTCTCCGGCACGAAATTCCCTGCTCATCATCTCACCAATTTCAGCAAGACAGAGACCAGCAGCAGCAGCTTCCTTGAGAAAAATTGTGCAGAGAACCAAGACACGCAGACAAGCCTCTCGAATCATAGGGAGCTCCCTTCGCAGCATATCACAATCCCTATCAGGATCAAGTTTTTCTATATACTCAACCTCATCCTCTGAGAATGGGATTGATGCCTGAGGCCAATGAATCCATTCGAAGTATGGATCCTCCAATGTTTCTGGCAAGCAAAGACCATGATCAATTGGAATCAATTCCACTTGCCCAAATCTCCCAACACGATCAAGCTTCCTTACTAAAAGGTTACCCGCATGCCGATCTGTGTTAAAAATCCTAATATCTAATATCCCAATACGATGCACTGCAGAGACTGGGAAGCTGGATGTCCCATGATCACTAGCATCAAAATCATGTGGTATGAATTGTTGGAAAGATGCAATCTTGCTAACCTGGTTCTTCTTGTGTTGCTTGTTACCATTCACCCCATCATTGACATTGAAGATTGAGTGTGTGATCTTCACCAAGGCAGTAGGAGGCACATTTGCAAAGTGATCATAGTCAAGTAGGTAAGCAGCTACTTCCCTGAACCCTGTTTCCCCAACCCGAACAGACCTTTTCAAACCTGGTTGCCCAAGTGCTTTACCAACAAAGCCTTTTGGGTTGTTTGGTGCAAAAGGCTCTTCATCTGTTGGTTTCACAATTGCAACACTCTCACCTTTGCTGTTCCTAAAATAGTATGCACCTCCAAGCCCACTATGAACTGGAATTGGATCAACACCCATCTTAATCGCCTTGATACTTTCCTTGACCAATTGTTTCATTTTAGCAAAGCTATTTGACTGTCCCAATATCTCAACAAGACCACTCCGATCTCTCTGTTGGATTTCCTTGGCAGTTGGTGAAAGACAGGGAGTAGATGAGCTTTTATGCAGACAATTTCGCGTTAAAAGAAGAGGACAATCATTACGAACAGCACTGAGATCATTATTCAGCACCATATCCCCAAAAGTCAAGGAACTCTCCTCAGTGGGGACTTTAAGAGCAAGCTGCAACCTCCTTTTGACAGTATGTGCATTGTCACCACGATCCAATTCCATCCCCAAAACACAACCGGTCTCAGTCTGCACAAAAATCCTTCTCCTCCCAGCAGGTTGTTTCCCCTCCATTTTCCTATTCCCGTGATATTCCCCACTGAGTGGGCTCTTAAAGACTGCCACTGCCATTTGGGTCTGAACTGGGCTGTCTAACTTACGAGACATGAAATGGAATGAGAATCTTGTGTTCTAAGTGGCTGGTGACAGAGGCAGCAAAGAAGGAAGAGAGCTTCTTCCCTCCCAAAAAAGCGCCAAACACCAATTGCAACTGATCTTGTCGAAAATAATAAAATTCACTATCAATCATTAATTTGACAACCTCATCTCAAACTCTACCCACAATTCAAACTGCAGAAACCATTACCGCAAAAATAGAGACTCCGAAGAAGATCCCAAGCCCACTGCTATGCCAAGCAAGCCATTTCTACAACACTTGATAATAAAAGTATCTGGATGAGAGAGAGGGGGAGAAGGTACCAATATCAGAGGTAGAAAAAAATGACAATTAGCTCATAGAAATATCTTACAAAGTAAATACTAAACAGCACGTATAAGGACTACAAAGCAGTAGATAAATTTAACTCAAGATCGGAGATCCATTTTCTTTTTTAAAAAAAAATGCTTCCAGGCAAATGGTTGCATATCCACTATCGGCTTCTTTTATTAAGATTTCCTAAGCATTAACGCATCAGCATCAACCGATTTAAGAGAAGTCCATGATCAGAGATTGGAGGTGGCTTTTGTTGGTGAGGGGGTTGCAAGAAGCAAAACTTGATTGAATCTATAAAAGTAACAAGAGGCTGCTAAACCTAGAGGTAAAAGAAAACCCAGAAGCTAGTCCTCTCAACCCCTCTCAAAATCTGAGCATATGCATTGAACACTAGCCTACAGTACACACCATGAACACACGAAAAAAAAAAAAAAAAACAAATAACACAGAAAAGGAAGAATCATGATACTACCTTGAAAAGAAAAAGAATGTTTCACAAGTCAAAACTACGTATGGTTATAAACTAGAAAACATTAATCTAACCGACCTTTAAAACCTCAAATAGAACCATACTATTACAACCTGAGAAAAAAAACCATTAAGAAGTAAAATGGCAGCAAAAAACTCACCAAGAATGCAAGATCTGAGAGAATCCCACGGAGAGTCGCGAATGAATCAGAACCCTAAGATTAAATTGAAACCTTTGAAGAAATTGGAGGGGAAAAAGATAAAAGAAACACCAGAACAACAAGGTGTATGTTCTATGAAGCCGTGTTCAGACGAATTTGAAGGTTCTAAGGGGGGAGGGAAAGCAAGAATGGAATCGCCCGAGTTGACTCAGAATTCAACCAAAGCCAAGACCACGGAATGAAAAACCCTCCTTGAATTCTTTTAATTCTTTTTCGGCCTCGGTTCCTTTTCTGTCTAGCCCTTCTCTTACCAGGAACGTTCTTTAACTTGTTGAGGAAACCTGGGTTTAAAACTAACCATAGTTACTTCTTCACTCTACTCTCTTTCTCTCTCTAGTTAATTATTTTTTCCTTTGATCCTCTCTCTAGGTTGCTGTGGATTTGGAATGCTCTGGAAATCGGAGTTGGAGCCGTTGGATCTTCGTGACAGTGGAGGGATCGAGACCGTTGGATGGAAATGTATGGAGCAAGAAAAACGGTGCAATGTGTAGATAAGGGATTGGGCAATGACGTGGCGATGTCACCGTCTAAACAAGAAGGATCAACGAATCGCATTGGAGAGTCAGAGGAGCTTTTTAAGAAAATAAAAAGGAAAAAGAAAAACAATTTCTCTGCCGATCTTAATATTGAACGCCGATTATTTGACTCTGCTCGCTTCTGATAGAATTACTGAAATGCCCTAATTTAATGTATATTATAATTAAGTACTTTTCATAATATATCAGAAAGTGCTAAGCTCAAGTTAATATAAAAATAAATTAAATAACTATTAAAATTTTACATTTAAATTTCTATATTTTATGATTAATATTTAAATTAATTTAAATAAAATTTGATATAAGCATTTAACTTAAAAAATATTAAATATTTGTTACGTGAAATACCATTAAACTTGTGTAACGACCCGGAAATCGGATCGCCCGGAAATCGGACCGCTACCGGTGCTAGGATCCAGATCGGCTTAAGGCCGCCGGGACCCGTAGCAAGCCTGACATGAAACCTGTAAACCTGTTTAATCCCATACATGATCAACAATCATACATAAAAATTTAAAACTTTTCTTTCATACATTCTATCATACACCAAACTCAACCTGTGCATGCACTGAACATATACATAATAAAAAACTTGACCCCTCTATGGGATCTCTTCAATGCCCCCAATGGGTGGCATAACAAGTGTTGAGCTGGCTAAACATGGACATCAATAACATTAAGATCATGATTCAAAAAGGGATTACATTATACTATGGTCAAGCACACTTCTAACCTCAATATCATTACATTACATATCCAAACATCATTATACGATCTGTCATGTCCACATTCTAACTATTACATACATAAGACTTCCTTACTCCTCTTGACTTCTCTGTCTAACCCGTACCTGCAAACCTGGGGAATTTGGGAGAGGGGTGAGCTACTAGAGCCCAGTGAGCAGAATAGTAAAGCAGTTAAAACATATGATAACATGAAATGCATCACATCACAACTAATCATATCAAGGATGAACTTGTCACCATTTAGCCCTCTACATAATCCAATCATGCCAGGGGCGTAGTGCAGGCCACGTCTGGTCTTTCTCTTATACATAACATAACATAACATACATAATCCATAGTGCCGGGGGCGTAGTGCAGGCCACGTCCGGTCTTTCTCTTACATAGTGCCAAGGGCGTAGTGTAGGCCACACCTGGACTTCCATACCATATCATCATATCATAACATATGAGGGCTAATGGATCATTCAACATTCATCCACATCAACAACATATTATGCAATGCAACATATTCGTGATTTCTAATGCAAGCATCCTAAAATATCACATGGCATCCGTGGTGCATGAACATGCTCAAAACTGATTTATTTATTTATTTAAAAGCATAAGAGTCATTCCACTCACCTCTGGTTAGCTCTGACACTGACTGAAACAGCTGACTCACTGCTGAGGTCCTCGGTTCCTCGGGTCCGAACCTACACAGGTGGACTCAAATGAGGGACCAACATACTAGAACATAACTCTAAAAAAACATCCCCCAAAACCCTCTAAAACTCCTCAAAACATCCATGCAAAAACATGCAAAGAAAGGCTGGACAGGGCAGGTTCGGCGGCCGAAAGTCCCTCCAGAGCCGAAAGTCAGGCAGGTTCGGCGGCACCTTCGGCGGCCGAAACTCCCAGACAGAGGCGAAACTCATGCATGTTCCGCGGCCGAAACTCCCAGACAGAGACGAAAGTCTCCTTTCGGGGGCAAGCTTCGGCAGCCGAAGGCTGCCTCCACAAGAGGGTTCGGCGGCCGAAAGTTCTTTCGGCTGCCGAACCTGGTTTCTCCCAAAGGGCAGAAACTTGGTTCAAACATGCACAAATGCCTCCAAACTCAAACCATCATGCATTTAGCTCAACCAAAACATGCATACAAGCTCCTAGGGGTCTCAAACTACCTTAAACCCCAACTACAACACATCAAACACACATTACAAGCCACATTGTTCATGAACATACATTTATACCCATAAACATAACTATAACCTAAACATGCATTCTACCCTCAAGAACTTCATAAAACTTACTTAAAACATAATATAAGCTAGAGATCGACTCTTACCTCTTGAAGATCGAGAGTAGAGGCGACCAAACTTGGAGTTGGGAGAGATTTGAGTTCTTGAACCTCAAAGCTCCAAAACTTTGCTCAAAAGCTCAAATCTTCAAAACAAAGTTAAAACAAATGAAAAACTTGAAAGATCTAGAGGAAAAACATCAAAGATCGGTGAGGGACGGCGGAGAGCTCACCTTGGCCGAAAATGGGGAAAAGCTCGCCCATTTTCGGCTAAGGGACCCTTTTATAGTGGCTGTCTAGGCCACGTTCGGGGGCCGAATGTGCCTCCGCATGCATGCCATGTTCGGCGGCCGAACTTGAGGTTCGGCGGCCGAACCTGGACTTTCCTCAACCTATGCCTTCGGGGGCCTAAGGCACACCCGAAATGCCTGCATGTTCGGCGGCCGAACCTGGGTTTTCCTCCAAGGTTGTTTTTATTCAAAAACTCATTCCCTTTTTACTTAAAATCATCAAAAACATTAAAATATTTTATAAGAACATGGTTTTACCCATCTAGAGGTCTCCGACATCCGAGATTCCACCGGACGATAGGAATTCCGATACCGGAGTCTAGCCGGGTATTACAACTTGAGTTTTGATAAATTAGATTAGGCACAATAAATTATATAAATGATCCATTACTCAGATAATTATATATGGAGTAATAAAGTGAATAAATAAAAAATTAAAATTTTAATATTTGTAAAAATTAAATCGACCATAAATTAATTTAAATTAAATTGATTTAATTTAATTTAATTATTTAAACTTTTTAATAATTTTTTTATTTTTTATATTTTATTTTTAGTATTTTAAATTTTAATTATAATCTAATTTTTTTATATTATAAAAAATAATATACTATTTTGATTTATTAATTTGTTATAAAAAATTAAATTAAATCAAAATAATTAAAATTTTTAAAAATAAAAATTGAATTGAAATATTTAATTAATTCAATTCAATTCAATTTTTAATTTAAATTCAATTATATTGACAGCTGATTTAATGCGTTAGTATGACTTAATTGCTAAAGTTATGTATGTGAAATAAAATTCGAGTACCCCTACAATCTTTTAATAAAAAAATATTAATAATCCAATGAAATCTGAATTATTTTTGTTGTTGTGCACTTGTTTATGATGAATAAAATACTATCATATTGTCTTCATGATTTGCATTACTTTTTCTTTCAAGTCGTGCCTTATAAAAATTCCCATTTGAGGCAAACTAGGAGTTGAATTACTTTTTTATTTTCATCTTTTCTAAAATATTAAAACTTTAAATCTAAACACAATTTTAAATTAAATTAATCATATTTATTGAATATAAAACTCCCTCAAATTTATCCAAATCATATATTTTATTTTATTTTGCTGTTGTTAGGATTATAAAACTAATAAAATATATTTTTTTTTAGTGGAGGGGTCATAGAAATGATGATTTGATATGTATTTACCAGTCAGTGAATTTCTCAATTACTAAATTAAATTATATTTTACAGTAACAGAAATAAAATTAGTCACATCACTTAAATTATAAAATTAAATTAGAAAAGCAACATGAAATTTTGAAAGATTTCAATAGAATATTATTATTATTATTATTTTGTAAAAAATTTAATTGTCCATTGATAAGTAGTATAAAATAATTATAACACGAATTTTTTTCAGAAAAAATAATATAAATATAGAAAATTAAAAACTTGTAATTATAATAAGCGAAATTTAATAATTTTTAGATAAAATAATTAGTAGATTATATTTTTAAACAATAAAAATTTTTAAAATATTATTTTTGAGAAAGCTAGGCATTTATATGCTTGTAGATTATATTATGAAATAAAAATAATAAACAATTCAAATTATATTTTATGTTATTAAAAAGATTATATAACAAGGAAATAGCGAAAAAATTCAACTCTAATAAAAGAAAAATAATACCAATAAAAGAAATGACAAAAAAAACCAGAAAAAACTTCAATATTAATATAAATTAAATATGTAACCGATTTAATATTTATTTAAAAAAAATTATTTTATTTTAAATAAATTATATTTTAATTTTTAAATTTTATTGTAAAATCTTTATATTTTTAAAATTAAATACTTAAATTATTTTTAATATAAATAAAATTTTATATTATATAAATTATATTTTAGTCCATAAATTTTAATATAATTGATGAATCAATCTCTTTAATTTTAAATTAAAATTTTAAATATTTATATATTTAATCCGTTTTAAATTATAATTTTTTTATTAATTTAAAGTTAATAAATAGTTAAATTTTTTATAAAAGTATAATTTCTTTTTAAAATATTTTTATAAAAATTTATAATCTCCTTAAATATTATTTGAAAATTATATAAAAATAATTAAAATTATAAATATTTTTTTAAAATTTTAAAATTATAAGTATTGAAATCTTTTAATAAATGAAATGTGAAAAATAAAAAATAAAAAATATTAATTAAATGAAACGTTATACATAAAAGTTAATAAAATTTAAATGTTATTTTAAATAAAAAAAGTAAAAAATAAAAATATTTAATTTATAATAAATGAGAATGATTTATTATAAAAGAATTTAAGCACATAATTTAAAAAATATAAAGATTAATTTATTAATTATATTAAAATTTAAAAATTTAAATATAATTTATTTATTTTAAAAAATAATAAATTTGTTTTTTACAATTTAAATGATAAATAAAAATAAAAAATATAATTTAAGCAAAATAATTATAAAAAAATTAAATATTTAATTTTAAAAATATAAAATTAATTCATTAATTATACAGCATCACAGTATAATTTATCCATTTATTTTTTCACAATTTTCTAGCTATTGTTATTAATTAATAGTAAACAAATATATTTTATTGGGTGCGTTAGACGTGAAGGTCCAGCTTGAAACGATATATCATGTGTTCTGTTCGGAGCTGACTCAAAAAATCTTTAATAATTAAAATTTGAAATTTATAAGAATAAAAAATATAACTTAAAAAAAGGAATAATAATATTTTCTTTTCTTGTAATGCGAGCATGGGAAGAACGTGTCGCAAGACAAGAGTGTTAGTATGGGGAAAGGCTGCAGGTCCAGATCCAGTGCAATGCATCCAACACATAAACAGAAAACGACAAATTAGCTGTCAATAGCAATCTGCCACGTCACTGCTCTTGAGATTTCAATAATTAAATATTATTTTAGATGCTGCTAAAAAGATAATTTTAAGATATTTATTATTTTATATTTTTCAACGTAATTGAATATACCAGACTTCATTGTCATTAATATTGTTAATATGTTTTCTCCAGTATCACTCTTAAAGTAAATGTTATGAATTTGATTAGTAAAATAATTTTGATTATTTTAAGTTATTTGTTTTAAATAAATAGATTTTTACACTTGGTTCCTGTTTTGTCAAGTACTCTTTTGCAATCGCAGAATTTAATAATAAAATATTTATTGAAACTCATTGTCCAGCCAACTGGCATAAGAGTAGGGTTAGTGACTTTTTTGAAAAATAAGATTAACCAATTTTACTTAGTCTATGCTTGCATCAAATCATAATTATTTTAATACTAATGGGAAATAGGTTATTCTAAAGTCAAACAACTACTTTTGCGTCAATTCACAATGCCGTTTTGACGGCTTATCTAAATAACACTAGTAGACTAATGAGTATAGCTTACGTCGTATAGGACGTTGGTAGGCAAGATTAAAGAATAGATTTTAATTTTATCCAAAAATGAAAAATATTTTAATATAAAGAAACTGTGCTTATATAAAATTGTAAACATTTTAATTAATTTTAAAAAATAATTACATATCATGCTTCGTCAAAACTAGCTTAATCACCAGTGTGTAATTAAGAAGATGAGCAAGGATCAAAAGGCAGAGAATGGACAGCCATGCCCATGGATCATTATGTCATTAGCCTCGTGCTTCAGTGTGGCTGTTAAAGATGAAGATTTTAAGAGAAAAAGAACACCAACTTGCTGGTCCAGAGGCCACCATGATTGCTTCTGCTAAGCATTTCTCTTCTGCTCATAAAGTAAGGTTAATATAGCTGGGTTTCCATGTTCTTTTTTCTTATATATAATTACCTGTGTACTAGGGCTAATCAAATGAGAAAAAAAAAAAAAAAAAAAAAAAAGAAGATAGTAGCAGATAAAGCAAGTTTTTTCATTCCTTTAGATAATGGATGAGACTTGGGCTCCAATTTGCAGGATGTTGCATTCATTCTTTAAGCCCACAACACTTTTTGGTTTGAGCTTGGAGAAGACACCTTTGACATCTTCAAATACCTCATCAATGGATCTTTGAGCATCAATCTAGGGTAGCCAGAAAAGATAAAAAGTTACATGAGTTTGCAGATTCTCTTTTTATTCCCAGATGGGTTTGAGCAATAATACATTAATAGCGAAGCTTTGACCACAAAATTTACCTTTTCAACTTTTCCTTTTGAGCTGTAGTAGTTGATTACAGGCAGAGTTGATTCAAAATAAACTTCCAGTCGTTTTTGTATGGTATAAATGTTATCATCAACTCTTCCCTTTAAAAGCAATGGAAGTAAAATCATTAAAAAAATGCATAGAGTAAAAATCAAGCAACAAGGTGGTGCATCTAGCTAACCTGGTTCCTGCTTAGAAGACGTTTTGTCAACACCTCTGAGGGGCAGTCAAAAAATAGCACCAGGTCAGGTTCAATTTTCATCTGCAAGACAACATCGTGTTCCAAACATATCAAAGCTCACTTATGCAGAGTAATGCATGAAAACAGTAAGGAAGTAAAGTCTTCACAACTGGAAGTATAGAAATCTCAAATTGAGAAAAGCCAACAAGAAGATTTAGGTTTAAGTGACTGTTAATTACAGTGTTCTCAAATGCAGTGCGATTTTCTTCATTACGAGGGAATCCATCAATGAGAAATTTCTTCTTTTCACTTTGCTGCATTGCCTGCTGCAAAAGCTTCATAGTTATCTCAGAAGGGACGATTTTTCCTTCTTCCCTGAATTTCAGGATCATTTCTCTGTTGCAAGCGGCAGAGTTACAGAAAAAAAAAATGTTGTTTTGAACAATGTCTATATGATAAGAATTGACAATTACACAGCTAGGAGTGATGAAATGATAAGTATTATTAATGCTAACCCATTTTCAGATCCAGACTCAACTTCTGCTTGCAGAAGTTCACCAGCACAAATATTTGTAAACCCGAAGTGTTCCACAATTTTGGGACATTGAGTACCCTTTCCACTGCCTGGACCACCTGCATGTCAAGAATCATTTCAAACAAAAAATTAAGCTTCACAAAATCATATATGGATATAAAACCATAATCTGCTTTAGACATTAATTCAAACGTGCACAAGAACACAGAACACAGGTATGGACAGAAGTCACAAGATTGAACCACCTATGCTATCAGGGACGTCATTTTTCGCTTGTGCAACCACTAAATTAAGAACATAAAAAATTAGCCAGTAACTTATTTGTAAATAAAAAGAGAGCATTGAAAGGGAAAAATAGCAAGGCATAATATGTAACAATATCTTCTACTGACGCAGATTGCAGAACTATGTAAGCAATCTACCATAGCAGAATTTGGTTTAGTTACAATTTAATCCCATTTGCAAGTTGGTTAAGATTTTATCATTAGATTTTACAAGAAACAGACCATTATTATCAATGGTGAAGCACGTATAAGCTATAAATGGAAGGCATCATATTGGCAGAATAGCCAATAACCATATAAAACACTACTTTGATCACAAAGACGAGTATAACTACCATGATCACAGCAGCAGTGCAAAAACGAACCTCATTAATGAAAAGATCCCAACCATATAACAGTTTAACTTGTGAATCCAGGTAACGTAATTTTCCCCCAAAGTGAAAAAAATGAACGGGGAAAAATAAAGATGGCTTTCACTTCTGACTAGAGTTTCGGAGAACACTTGGTAATAGAGCAAAGGTACAAACTATCATCATGATTCAATCACAAAATACTGTTAGCCGTATAAAAGCTATAGGAACAAGTAACATATGTAAAAGAATGTTATAGAAAGCTCACCTAAAACAAATACCACAACTGCTTCATTGGTAGAGTTTTCACTTCCAACCTACAAATCAAATACCACAGTTATAATAATAATAATAATAAATCAAACTGACAGTAGATAAGAATTGGGGGGAAAAAGAGAGAGAAAGAGAGAGAAAGAGCAAGTTGCTCTTTATTTTATTGAAGATAATATCAGTAAGTAAAAGAAAGATGCTCCTAGAAGCACTGGAGGAGCTACCTTTTGTGTGGGAAGTTCGCTTGATGCCATTGAACTAGAGAATCTCCTGCAGCATAGTAATTGATTAACACGCTTCAGCGAAAAAACTTTAAGGAAAAATGAAAATATAACACAAGTGAAAAAAGAAAAAAAATATCATGCAAATAATGCAATTGGTAACAAATTAATGATTTGCAATTATAAAACCCCATTTGAGCTTACCCAATAATTGTTTCACCAACAATTTAGTGTCTGCAAACAAAATACAATGCATACTCATAAATTAAAACTCTAAAATTTAAAAAAAAAAATGCACTTCTTCTGAATCTCTAGCATCGGGAGTAGCCAAAAAGATCACAATCCTCCGCAAGGGTATACAATTTCATAGCACATCTATTCAGTACTTTCTGCTGGAATATAAGAAACGTTGCTTTAGCTGTACAAATATGCAACACAGATTCTCATTTTGCTCCGAGTATTTCGTTAAGAAAAGAAAGGAAGGTAGCTTACTTGGCAACAAACAACAGAGGAATTGTTTCAAAACGCAGGATCACTGTTTAAACAAATCAACAGCAAATTTCCGCGTCTGCATCTGCTGTTGAGGTCTTTCAGTTTTAGTAAGTTTTACAATATAGAATAGAATGAAGACGATGCTTGTCGTCCTTGTCAACGACAGAAGAGTTCGAAATCGGCTGAAAATACGAAGATTGCAATTTTTTAAGATTTATTAATTTAATGAAATTCTTTCTAATTAACGCGACTTGATCCAAGCTAAACGACATATCGTTGCAGAGCTGAACTCAGATGCAAATCATTATTTCGCAATTCATCTTGTTCAGCCAAAAGTACAAACAGGAATACTTGAAGTTCTTAAACGTTCAGAATAAAAATTTCACGATCAACAATCAAATTCTTGTAACGAATATCGAGTTTTCAAGTTCTGCACTTACCCATTTTCTTTACTCTTTAATTCTGACTCTTCTTTACTCTTTAATTCTGACTCTTCTTTCTCTTTCTTTCTCCAAAAGGACAAAACTTCATGGAACTGCAAAGACAAAAGCCACAGATACACTCAAAATGTAAGGCCACTACCACTAATGGGATCAAACTACAATCCTTTCACATACCATATGGCTTTGTTCACTTGCTGATGATTTTGAAACCAGAATTTGCCAAGAGTCCTCATCCTTTACATGGATGCACCTCAAATTTTCGCTTCCGCCGCCAACATTGTCTTCTTCTTCTTCTTCTTCTTCTTCTTCTTCTTCCTCTTCCTCTTCCTCTTCTTCAGACCCAAGCAACGATGGAAGCTCCCATGACTCGAGAATCTCCTCCATGTCCCTGATCAGTAACTGATCGATCTTTTTATCAGTAACATTTGTGCCTTTGTTAGCTGCAATCTTGGGTTTTCTACCCAGTGCTGTAGCTAAAATTTTGTTGAACTTCATTTGAATGGATTAGACAGTGAAAGATGATCAGCCAGGCCAAATATAAAACAGCCCAATAATGAGATCAATGGAGATGAATAAATGGACCAACAAAAGCATAGAACTTGAATAGTCGCGACATGGCGGGGTCTTGGAGAAGGATAAGAAGCAGCAATCGTGGGAAATGTGTGTAAGTTGGGCTTTTCAGTTGCCATTCGCAACTGATGCTTAGAACTTAGAAACGTATATTTGCACGCATTAAAAGAATTGGTATTCTCATTATTTCTCGTAATTTTTTTTTAAACATTCAAAATGAAAAATATAAACAAATATTTTGGGATGAAGGAAATATTTATTATCTTAATTTTTATTATATATATCCGGTCTAGACTAGACCCATGACGATAGCCCATTACTTGGAGATCCTTAAGTCTTCCGCATGAACTAGATTCAGCTCGCTCAGCCTTAAAACTGGGCTCCACCTAGATTTCTCAATCAGACCGATCCAGCCTTTTCGGCCCAATAATTAGATTTTCTCTAAACTCAGCCTTAATCTCATCTTCCAGCTCAATCCAGAGGAGGAAGATAGCCAGCCCATTTTCTTAATGGGTCTATCCGAATGCACGTCAGGGGAGAATTAAATGATCGTTACGCCTGTAGCAGAGACAGATGATCTAATGACAAGGAGACTATTATATGTCACTGACAGACAGAGAAAAAAGATAGAAGGAGAGAAACACTATCCTCTGGGACTAAACTTAGAGAACTTTTATAAAATTCTATTTTTTAGATTTCAGATCATTAATATATATATATATATATAATAATTATTAGTATTATATTATTAAAAAGTAAATTTATACAATAATTTAGGACTTACAAATACACATTAATGTGCTTGCCAATAATGCTATCTTTATATTAGGATTACGAGGTTAATATTGTTAAATTTTAATTTGTCTTGAAATATTTTAATAAATTTTAAAGTGAAAAATATATTTAATATTTTAGTAATATTCAAATTTTATATAATACTTACGCCACATTATAACTACTCGAGTCAATGTTAAAAAAAAATAGTTGACTTAAAAAAGTGAAATTAATATAAAATAAATACAAAAATTAAGGGAAAATGTAGAGAAAAAGAATAGGATAAAAAAGCATAAATTACAATAAGTTCCTGAATTTTAAAATATTCATTAATTAATTTATATTTTTAAAATTATATAATTAAAATATTTATTTATTATTACTCAATTTATTTTAATATTATTTTAAAAATTAAATAATATATTTAAAATTGTAGTCCTACTGTATATAATTAAAATTATAGAATTAAATATTATAAATAATTCTAGGTATCTAATTAGTGAAATTTTATAAAAATTCAGGGATTTTAATGGTAATTTCAAAAAAAAAATTGAAGTGCACGGGAACGACATGATCTGCGCCGTGCTATCTTGTGCTCCCCTTCGACCGGAAAAATAGAAAGCCACCACGTGTTCCTCGTTCACGAGCGAGCAAAGCTATTGGCAAAGCAGGAGTAGAAGCTCAATCACGGCGGTGCTGACTGAAAAAGGTACAGGAAAATCGAGCATGTCTATCCTCCGACCGTACCTGACCGTTAAGATTTTAAAATACTATAGGTTCCTGCTCAATTTCTCAATTTTTTCGTTTATCAAGTTATTATCATTCAATATTTTTCTTTATTATTTGTCAGTAAAGCAAATCGAGCAGATTTTTTTTTTCCGTGTCTGAATCTGAATTTTGGGTTATTTTATTCCAGATAAAACCACCATAATGAGAGGAAAAGGAAATCAAAATCAGGACGATGAAGAGTACGAGGACGAGGACTTTCGTTCCAGAAAAGACGGACTCTCTGCGAATCTCACTTCTAACAACAGCAATAGTAATGTTAACATTAACAAAGGTGCGCTTATGTTTTATTAGATCCAGTTCTATTTGATTGATCTTTCTTTAAAGGATATAAAAATTTGCTGTTATTAGTTCTTCATTTGAGCGTATTTTTTATTTTTCATTTCTCATAAGCCAAGAGGTGTTGCAATTCCGCTGTTTAGTTGTTGCCCAGAGGTTAATTTCGAACGTTTTGGGTTCAGCGGAAGTTAAACTAACGTTTTTCCCTTCTCCCCTTGGAGTTGCATTTGATGTGTTGATTTTATATATTTTTTGAAATTTTCCTGATGTGGTATTTGAATATGGAGAGCAGATGGGAAGAACATTGATAAAACTAATGTGATAAGATCTAAACATTCAGTAACTGAGCAGCGAAGGAGGAGCAAGATCAATGAGAGGTTTGTTACTTCCTTCAAAAGTAGTAGTCGTTTTGGTGCTATAAATTGATAAATCCTGGTCCCAAAGGTTCTGTGCTTTTATCCTGTTATCAACTTTTGCTGCTGTTAAAGTCATGGGTCTTGTTGTTGCATACACTTTGGTTTCATTAGATTGGTAGATGGGCAGGAAATTCTTGAATATACGTCACTATTAAGGATATTTCTATTGCTTTATTTGAGTCAATTGTAGATTTTTGAAATCAAGGTAATACATGTAAACTTCCTTGAATTAGAGTTGAGGGTAATTTGAGCTAATTTTCAGTTAACTGGTTTTCACTGTGCAAAACCGTTTGGGAGTTATTTCGATAAATTGTGTTCCCAGGTTATGCAATTAACAATCACATAATTCAGGGTTGAAAGTTTATGCGACTTTGTGCATTTTATTCTTAAAATTGGAAATCATACATTGCATGGGTACAAATATACAGTTAGTTGTATGTCAAACTGGTTCAAATTTCTATCTGCATTTTAAATTTTAGAGATTGATTTTCCAGAAAATGAAGGATCGATTTAGAAAGTGTTTGGACTATCATTCATTGGTTGTGAGCCTTATGAATAACAAAACTGATATAGCTTGATGAACCATAATATATTTCTTTCAGATTTCAGATATTGAGAGATCTTATACCTCATAGTGATCAAAAGAGAGATACAGCTTCATTTCTGCTAGAGGTGTGTCTTAAATATGAGAATCAACTAAAGCATCTACGCACATTGAGTTATGCTAAGTGCCTCAAATTTGTTGACCAAATGTTAATGTTCCACTGCAGGTTATTGAATATGTGCAGTTCTTACAGGAAAAGGTGCAGAAGTATGAGGGTTCATACCAGGGATGGAGTTCTGAGCCTACAAAGTTGATTCCCTGGGTATGATTCTAATGCTTGGTCATTTTTGTTGCCTGGTCTCTAGTTTCACAACTGCTTCTTGTGGGTTAAACACCATTTGCACATTTCTGATATATTTTGCTTTGCCCTGGGGGTAGAATAAGTTTTATTACTGGAAAGAAACTAACAAATAGTGGATAAGAAATTTATGGGGAATATTCACATATTCAACTTGTTGGCAGTTATGATGCTTGATCTAGTAAACAAGCACAGTTTTGTTTTCTGATGGGTTTCATGTTTCTTTGAAGTTCTCATTGTCTTAATTTAATGGGAAATATATAATATAGATAAAAATCAACCATTGTAACGGAAACCTTGATAATCCTTTCAAAGTAGTCATTGTGCTTGCTTGTTTGCTTCTTCAGTTCTTCTGTAAAACGTCTAGGCTTTGACCCATGACTCCAATGACTTTTGCTTATGTTTGCCTTCTGGTGTGCCAATTTAGTTGAACCAGTAGATTAAAATGTGCTTGATTTAGCTTTCACTGGGTTCAGGTTATCAACAGTCTCGCTTCTGTATCTCCTTTAAAATAATTACATTTTGGTTTTCATTTTAATTGCTTTTTTCCATAATTGGTGGGGAGTGGTTTTAATTCCTTTTTTTTTTTTTTAAGTTTGTGGTGGTGGAGAGAAGCTGGAAACACATTTAATTTCCATTTAGAAACTTCTCAGATAACTCATCTGTTTCCCTTTTTTGGAACAGAGAAACAGTCACTGGCGTGTTCAAAGTTTCATCGGTCACCCACAAGCAATAAAAAATGATTCTGGTCGAGGGCCAACGTTTGATGAGAATAATATTACCATCAACCCAACAATGCTTACAGGGACACAGCGTCAAGGACAATCAGACCCTAGCAGGGATGTTACTTGCAAAGCAGCAGAGCAGCTGCCTGAATTAGCAAACAAGGTTATGCCTGTTCCTATGTCCTTGCAGACGACAATACCAAATACTGTTCAAAGTGATTGTCTTGTTGCACATCCTTTTGGGCTACCTGTTTCTGATGCACAATCAGCTGATTTTTCCATCACAAACGATACAATGAACCAGCAGGAGGAGCTAACTATTGAAGGAGGAACAATAAGCATCTCCAGTGTTTACTCTCAAGGGTGGGTGCAATCTCTTTCACTTTTCATTTTTTCCCCCTTCTATTTATATTGCTAAAAGGAATCAAGTTAAGATATAGTGAGCACCCGTTTCATACTGGGTTCTCTTATCAAGTTTCCATGCCTTTATTCTTCTTTGTGGTTCCTTTTGTGCTAAGGAACTTTATAAACTGTTAAACATTTTGTAGCTTCAAGACACATAATGATAACCGCTTGAAAGTTGATGCTTCATTTTTCCTTGCTTTGCCTTCTTTTTCTTTTTCTGTATTCAAAAATTCTACAATTGCCAGTGCCATACCATAAAGAAAACCTTATACTTGATTGTTGCAGAAAACATGATCCCGCTTTCATGGCAGAATGTAGTTTTGTGATTGCTGTTTTTCTTGCTTTCCCTGTTTTGGGAGGGGGTGGTGGCATGGTTGTGGTCTAGGTTCTGAATGTTCTGTGTTTCTTTTGTTGGGAGGACCATTTTATCTATGTATTGAAATCATGGAAGCCTTTGTTGGGATTGTTTTTTTTTTTTTAGCAGGGCTTTGTAAGGATTGGTTACTAGATAATAGGCTGACAGCAAATATGGAATTATGTACAAACAGGTTGTTGAGCAATCTTACACAAGCACTGCAGAATGCTGGCGTTGATTTGTCACAGGCCAACATCTCAGTGAAGATTGATCTTGGAAAGAGGGCAAATAGAGGGCTGACATCTGAAACATCTACCAAGGTATAAAGCTGATAAACAAGAACGTCAGCAAACAATGCTTCTTTATGAAGTTTACGATTTCGCTTGATATCTTCTGTGTCTTCCATTGATATCAGGATCCTCAGAGTCCCCCTTCTAGCAATCAAGCAATGACACATCTTAGGGATGGGAGCTGTGGAGAGGACCCAGATCACTCTCAAAAACGGCTGAAGATGTAAGAGTAGTATGGCTTTCTTGGGTCTTCATATTCACTTTGTTTCTCTTTTCATTTTTTTCATCTACTATTTCTTTTGGCTTCTTCCCCTGTTGTACATGCTGTGCTTTTGGCTTCTTAGACTCTTAGCAGCATTTCCTGAGATTCATGTTAAGAGTTGTTCCCTTAGGTGATATGTTTTCCCCGGAATTTTCTTTAGTTCTGTGATCAAGGGGGTGCAATTGCCTGTATCATCGTTGTATTATACATATATATAGAGTTTTCCTGGGGGCCGTCCTTGTGGGAATAGAGTTTCACGTATGTGCATCATACAAATATAAATGGCATACAGATTTGTCAGGTATAATTTGGCCCCTCCACCTACCGTTCACCATTAGCATCAGATTTTCTACATTAATCCATTTATTTGCTTCGAAAGGTTTAACTATACACAGCTAAAATTTCTTTCCAACTGTTCTTTTAATGTGTAAAAAACTATTTTTGTGATATCTAACATCAATAAGTTGACACGAAAAATTAATTTAGAAAGTAACATGCGGACAATGAACATGTTTTCGCTAAAAATTTCAATTGAGATGTAGGTTTGTTGAGCTAAGTTGTACTTAATAACTGAAATAATTGAAATTGAACTTGGAATGAGAAGAAAATCCAATATTTCCACCAAAACCGTGGGAACGAAAATCTAACAACTTCAGAAGCATAGTTAATTCGTATGCCTGAACTGATTGATCAAAATAAAAAATTTAAGAATGAGGATTTTATTTAAGTTTAATGGAGAGGAGAGTTGCAGATTTATGCATCACAGATATAACAATCAAATGAGCCTTTGCTCCACGGGCCATTACTAAGCCATTCCTCTCCAAGCATTGCTCGTGGCCTTAAGCTCTAATATTCTGATCGGAGAACCAAGGTGAATTGAAGTTTCCACATCCAGCACCGGAAGCAAGCTTGCCATCAATTTCTCAGTCGCAGAATCTAAACTTCACCTCGTCTTACTCAGATATGATCCTCTGTTTTGATGGAAGTGACCAAGATCTGACCCTCCATACATTTGCCATACAATGCATACTCGTCGCCTTCCCTAGAGAGAAGGGATATGGCTCTTCGGTACCTTGCCTATCGCTGCAACACGAGGGACACAGGGCGAGATGTGATCAAATAACTATTTTGCATCTTCTTATGATCATATATAAAGCAGTGCCTTCATCATACTGGCATGAAAAAGAAACAAATGTTGAATCAAAGCACAAACCAAGAGTCATGTGGATATGTTACCTTGTTTTCAAACACTTTCTCAGAGTTATCCATCATCCTCTGCAAAACAATATTGCAAGAACCCCTCTTTAGTCTTTACAAGGACTTCAGCAAGTATTTCTATTGATCTGATAGTGCATCTCTGCAACAATCCTAACTTCTTCTATCATTTAAGTCCCCTATAACTTTCATCAGAAATGCATAATCATAAGCTGTTTCTTCACATTTGCTGTAAAAACCTCCTTCACCAAAATGTCCTCCAACCATATTTGTCTTCAGAATGACCGAGCAAGAACAACTAGAACATGTACTGTCTCGTATTCTGGCCACCCATTTGGCAGCTTCCCAAACTCCAACCCTGAGAATGCCCAGCAAAACAAGTACAAGTTAACGGATGCAAGAAACAGAATATGGGAAAAATGCTTTCATGTAATTGTAAGCATAAATCTCAGATGGCAGAAGATATGAATTATATTAAATGGAAATTCTGGTAAGAAAATAAAAAAGTTGTATGAATTCACAAAAACTTGCCTTGAGTCGAGAAACGATGTGGTAACAAGCATTGATGGAAGGCAACCATCAGTAGGAATGTTATCATAAGGAGAAAAACTTAGAATATTCTCAAACTCGGACTGTATCTGAGGATTCCCAAATTCTTCATAATCCAGTAAGGTAAGAGGCAAACTTGGATCTAACAACGTGTTGCATATGTCAAGAAATGGGACCTGGCAGAAATATCACCAAAGATCAATGCCGATATAATATAAAGGTGTGCTGCACGAAATAAGTTCAAACGAGGCTCTGAGTTCTTTCAGATAATGTTAAAGCAATAATAAGCATCACCAAACATTATTTTTCATTCTTTTTCCCTCTACAGTCGAGTTACAAGCCAATTACGTGCATGATATTCTAACACTCCATGTCAATTTCTTTGTAAGACCTATTGCCCATTAAAAATTAGCATTTCTCTTTCTGGCTAGTGATGAGGAAATAACACACAAGAAGCTGATGCTCATTTTGGTTCTCAACAAAAAATAATCAAGAAAAGAAAAAAAAATATTGTCAAACTCCACTTCTTAATAATCTATTTCTCTATTCCAATGTGTGATGACTAACCTTCAATATGGCAGCACAAAATAGATTTGGGTCAATGTTGATAACTGCCCCAACAAGGAGGCCCCCAGCACTGAAACCAATGGCACCTAGCTGATCTCTATGAACATAGCCCTCATTAATGAGATAATTACCACATGATACAAAATCATATATGGAATTATGTTTGTTCAAACCACTGCCAGATTTATGCCATGAAGAATCCCCGCTGCCACCACCCCTGTATCACAAAATGCCATGTAAGTTCAAGTTCTCAACCAGGGTGGTAGCCACCAAATGGTATTTCATTAACCACACTATCAAACTCAATAGATCTGAAATGATGTAAACTCAACCAGGTCTCAGAAAATAACAAGTTCCTTGAAAAAGGAAATTTAAGCAGGTGAAACAGAATTACATTGAAGTTCACATACAATTGAAGCAGTGAAAGATAGTTTTTTATGGGGAAACACCAAATCTGAAAGCAAAACAAAGAATTATGCATAAACTATTATTGATGTACATTTCAAGCAGTGCAATGTTACAGTGCTCAACAAGAAAATAGATTAAATTTGATGTAACAAACCTCACATCAGCAAAGGCCATTACCCAACCACGATCAAGCAAACTCAGGCGGTCTGGGCACCAGGTTTTGTCCAGAACTTCCCCATATGCTCCATAGCCTTGTAATATTCCAGGAGACAAACCCCTCTGCCAGGCTTTTCGAGAATACAAGATGGTCAGGGGAACCTTGACACCATCATGGGAAATGGCTTCCTTTCTTTCACAGCAGTATGAATCAGAAAAGTCTTTCCATCCCCTTAATTCAACATTGTGATAATTTTTATCCTCTCTGGTTTGTGCATCAAGATATTCAGGAGTATCTTGCTTACAGGTTGGTAAACATCTTCCATGATCATCAGAAAGTTCTCTTACTTCCTCTTGCTGCACGATTGAGAATGTTTCTCTTGACATGTCGTAGTCGACAATCAAATCAGGCATCTGTTTGTATTCAGAGGAAAACGTTCAGGTAGGAATGCTATGTATTGTACCAGTGTTTTAATTATAACTCAGTAAATCTTATCTTGGAAGTTGAGAAACTCAAATATAATATACAATGACACTTCTGCTACGTGATTGGCATCAAAGAAACTATATGAAAACTAAGAAAACTCTTAGGCAACACAAATAAGAGGAGACTATATATATAACGACTCAATAAAGGTAGTTTTCAGCAACAGTTGGGCTTTTTTCCGCACAGCTTGAGGACATGCCAGGCTTTTAGAGTGTTGCAACAGCTATGTCAAAAACTAGAGAAGACTAATCCCCTTTGGAAGTTGAAGAGCATGTTAACTGATTCTACATCTATTCTACATAATCTTTTGAATCAGGAGCCTGAAATTGAAAGAGCATAAATAGGTTTTGGAATTTATGTTGACCAACAAGCATGATTGGGGCAGTAGCATAGATTTCACTAGCTTTTGGATATGAATTAAAAGAAAAGCATTTTAGTGTGTGTGTGAGTGAGAGAGAGAGAGAGACAGAGAGATTTAATCTATAAAGCATCACATATAGTCATTTTTTAATTATGTGGTTATGCTAATGGAAGTCATACCACTGGCGATGACAAAACAACACGATATTTTGGGTTCATAAAGTCATGGTTTGACCCTGGAACAATGCTGCACATATTCGAAGGAAGAGGGAAAAACCATGGATCAAGATCATCAACCTCCACTTTACTCTGCAAAACAACTCAGAACAAATGGGAAGTGCAAAAATGATGCATTCTATATAAAAACTTAAAGTAGCATAAGTTGCTTTTATTTTTTGGCAAGGAAGTATTGAGTTCATTGGCCAGGGGGCAATTTGAAGGTGAAAATAGGAAGAGGTCCACGAGGGAAAATCACTCATGGGATACCATATAATATAATATTATTCATGTTAATTCATAACTTAGCTTCTTTTCTACAGAATGGCAGTAGCATTGCTGAAAATCTTTGAAGACCATGGTGACCCCTGCAAGCATATCATCTTAATATTTCTAAGATTCACAATTCTTATGTCTGCATACAAACATGCTGCACGTATTACTAAAAGATAATGCCATATGTGATTAACATAAAACATGAGAAATGAGAAATAGAAAACATACTTCTTGATTATACACTTAAATATTTTCTTTCTATATACAAAATTGACATCGACTTGTGTGTTCGACAACGGAACAGATTTAATAAAATAAACTTCTAAATTAAAAGGTAATAAATGAAAAATAAAAAGATATGCATATAATAATTTTGTAATTTATAAGGATTCCACTTTTTAAATAAGTGATAAAGACGGAACTTTCAATACCTTACAATCAATCTTGATAGGCAAATTTATAGAACATAGCGTGGGGAAACCATTCTTCTGGAGAAAAAGCACCAAATGCCCACTAAAGATGTCCATATCCTGAAAATTCATGTTTTCACTTGGAAGGATGATACTCTGCAAGCAGACAGTACTATGTCAAAGTTGAGGGAACAATAGGGGAAAAAAAGGAGGAAGCAATTTAATATTCGATTATGAACATCATTGAAGAACTAGACCTGCCACTGGGATGACAGTATATGTTCAACTGGGCATGTAGCCAAGTAATAATTACCACCCGACCATCCACTTAAAGCAGCATTTGTAAGAATATAGAACAAACCATTGTGATGCTCCAAAAAATACTGCACACCAGAAACACGCTTGTGTACTCTTTGCATACTGTCAAATGGGTTGGTTGCATCTATCACATAAACCTGCAGAAAGACATAGGGCATAAGCCTCACCCTCATCACATAAACATTGAAATCAGGATATTACTGAAAAGTTTAATTTGGAATAAATAAATTCCTTCCTCAGATGAAGTTCTTGAGTTTGAATTCACAGTTATGAACTTGCCATCTTTTGTGCTTGTAATATCCACGCAAAAGTTCAAATCATCTTCTGTGTATACTATAACATCATCTATCACATCAGATCCCAGTTTTGTGCAGAGAACCCTATCAGACATGAGATAGGTGAGATAATGTTCTGATCCACAAGGCAAACACAAAACATTAGTGAAAGGATTTGCCTATAAGGTCTTTGATTCTGATCTGATGTTGTATAGAACAAAGTACGGCCATCTTGAGCCCATGCCAGACTAACAACCCCATTAAATTCTGATTTTGGAACCATAGATCCATCTTTGAGGTCCTTAATTTGAAGTACGAACTGTTCATTTCCAGTAAAATCAAGTGTGTATGCAAGAAAGTTGTGATCTGGGGAAACTCGGCATGTACCCACATGGACATATCCTGCAGTTGTAAGTGTGCATGCAACAATCACTAACGTAATTTATTAAAGAATGCCACAAACTTAATCTACTAGAGTGGCAAATTACTCAATTTAACAAACACAGTAAAGGGCCTTCTTAAGATTCATCAATTTCATGTGGCCCATATTCAAGTTTCATCTATATAGAAATATACTCCACATAATACACTTCTGTCCCTGACCCTTTTATTAAAAAAAGGGAGAGCAAGAGATAAGAGAAAATCAAAGAGTTAAATATGCTTTCCACTCAATATATAACAAATCCTGGCGAAACTGACCATCAACAATTTGCAGAAGGAATGGAGAAAAACAAGAAAAGAAACAAACAACCATCTCATACTCTGGCTCTTCATTTTGCCATGCAGTACCCATATCGACATGACACTTTATGGGATACAACATGAAATATGTGTATTGACATATATTCTGCATTCAGACACTTGACTGATATATTCATGCATACTTAATAAAACATTATTTTCTCTCAAGATTAAGAGCATGTATTAAGATAAAAAAAATAGTTATTTAGTTGTATTTTGGATAATATATTTGGTTATATAAGTCGCACATAGGGATATGCACCCATTTCTTACGCCCATATCCGAGTCCAAGTAATATAGCATATGAATATGTAAATGAAAAAGAAGCTTGCCATATTGTTCTGCAATTTGATTCCAATCAAGCAAAATTTGCTCCATTCCCAACTGTCCCCTTGTGTAACTGAGAAGGGTATTTAGCCAGCCATTATTTCCAGACTCTAACCTCCTGGATAGAACTGGGTATTCCTTCCCTTCTGGAATGTACTGGTAGTATAACCTGCTCAAGAGTAAATAGAAACCCACTCATAATTCCGAGGATAGTTTCCACTAAATCAAACCAAAACCAAAAAGTAAACAAATTAAGAGCACACAAACTCGAGCAAAGAATCAAATTGATTCCCCCCGACATAACATTTACATTCATACAAAAATTACTAAGCAAAAATTTAAATTCAACCCCATAACATTTGATTATTCATGAATTTACACACTGCTTAGCATAACAAAGATTAAACTAAAATATTGAATGCTCAGCATCTTAGCATAAACACTCACTAATAACGGCTGATAAAGTGACCATTGTCAATTTAAAAAATGCAAAACTGGCAAAACCAAGAAGGTGAAAAATGGACAAACCAGGGACCCCAACGCTCAGAAGCAGTGGAAATTTTTGTGGGCATTCTATTTCTCATTTCCTCGGACAGAGTTCGTTGCAGGTTTTGAGTGTCGGCCATGAAAGCTTGGGCATATGAGTTCTCTTGGTTGAGGTAGTGGAGAAAATCAGGTTCATTGGTGTTTCGCATCCAATTGTAGGAATCCTTCCACGTTTTTCCATGAGCAGAGACTGTAAAAGGGACTTTCTTTGCTAACGGAGGAGATTTTGAAGGTAGGCAAAAAGGGAGGCGTCGTCTGCAGTGGGAAGAGAAAGAAGAAGAAGATATGGTGGGAATTAAGTGGAAATGGTGGGAAAGAATGGAGGTTTTGAGTGAGTGCTTGGAGGTTAAGAGAATAGGAAGAAGCGCCATGGGCATCGAGTACTCCCTCCAAGACAGCACAAAGACAAATTGACAAACACACCAACTTTAGGCCTTGTTTGATTCAAATCGTCTATTTCCTTCCCAGCTTTTTAATAAAACAACAAAACTTAATAGGAAATAAGGAAAAATAAGAGAAATAAGTATATTATGTTTACTCCTGAATTTTTGTAAAATATTTAGTTATAATTTTAAAAAATAAAAAATAAAAAATATTAATACATTTATATATATTGTTGGTAATAATATTCTCAAAATTAAAAAAATAATATTTTTAAATGATTGAGTTATTTTCTTTAAAACAACATTTTCAAGATTTGACATTAAGAAAAGAAAGGTAAGAAGAGGAGGGAGAGAAAGTTTAGGTCACAGAAAAACAGCGGAATCGAAGGAGAAAGCGTTTCGATTCTTGCCGATAATCGACAAATGGTTTCCCTTTTGTTCTTTTTTCTTTTGGTTTAGTCTTCCTTTATTTTGTTTCTACGTCGTCCTTGATTTCCCAAGCCATGGATGACGATACCAACTTGTTTTAGTTTCTTTCGCTATTATCTTTTTTGGATTTGCAGGTCCAAATTATTTCCTTCGTAATGGATGGTTGCTTTGTAGAACTTAATGAGGATTGATAGTTCTGTGGTCACTGGGGAGGCTTCTCATTGCTTTGACAGTGGTATCGTGGTATTACGGGGCTATATTTTAGCATTTATTTGGGACCATGTGCCTTTAAATTAAGTTAATTTTAGAATCACTGTGATTTGAAAGAATCTCGATAATCAATATTATATAAAACTCCAACAAAGCTCTCCACCAGAATATTGATTTTATGCGAAGGATAAAATCATAATTATATATCTCTATCAATAATATCTCTATTTATTTTATTTAAAAGATAAAATTATAATTATATATTTTTATCAATACAACTATTATAATAATTTTCACATCGCTTATAGATAGGAGACTATAAGCGAATAATCTATAAAAAATAGGAATATAAATCGATAACACTTTAAGTTCATGACGGCTAACTGGACACAACTCTCATTAGTCACTCTCCCTAAAGAGTTTTATCTCCCTAAAGAGTTTTAAAAATAAATAGAACCGTAATAGAACAATCCTCTAAAAAATATCGTTTGTAAATAAAGATAATCTATAAAAAGTAAAGGTACAACTTGATAATATTTAATGGCCCCAATTGAATACAATTCTTACTAGTCACTCTCAAAAGTTTTAGAAATAAATAAAATTGTGGTACGACATACCTCCTAAAAAATTTTAAAAATAAATAAAAAGAAAATATTTATATATTTGAAATGATACTCTTAATGAATAAAATAAAAAAAAATTACGAAGAACTATCGTAACTCTTTTAATATTATTATTATATATTTATTTTCTCTAATATTATTTTTAAAAAATTATATTATTAAAAAATTATATTTTAATATTCAAAATTCTATATTATTGACATTTGGGACCATCCAATATATCCGAAAATCACACTTTCATTGACTTTAACGGTATGGCCTCTATAGTGTCTCCTTCTCATACCTTCTTGCTTTGATATTGATACGAGCTATTTCTAATCAATTTGCCTTTCAATAATTCTAGACATACACGGTTGTTTTGTGGTCTGTTATTATTATTAGCATTACTGCTTTTGCTCTTCTTCCACATCATTGTTGTTCCTTATTGATCTGTGATGTTGTGGTAAAGGTTGCGGCTGAGTAACGCGGGTAACGATGGATTCAAGCAGTGTCTCGTTCTTTGTGATTGTAGTTGATGGATCCCAACGGTGCCTGATCTAAAGTTGGATTGGTTTGGGCTTGATGGGTTGAGTTGGGTTGGATTAAGGTTGTGTTGGTTTGATCTCTGGTTGATTTGATTTGTCATGTACCTACCTGAGTTGTAAATTATCCCTTGGCCTTTTAAGGTCTTAGAAAATGCAATGTATTTTTTGCATTATTAAAAAAAGTTATTTTCTTTAAAAATAATTTATCTTTTTAATTATGAAATTTTTTTATTTTTAATTTAATTTTTAAATATTGTCATTATTCACCAATCTATCTCTATCTTCTGAGTATATTAACAATTTAGTTTTTTTCATTCAATTTTAATTTATTTTCTATTAAAAAATTTGATCAAATGATAGAGAAAAAATTGAAAATCCCAAACTATCCACTCTCACAATTTTCCTCTTTCCTTAAAATTTCCGAACTTTAAAATCACACCAACTTAGTATTCATCGCTATATCGATATCTTCATGAATCAAAATGAATTTTGCTGTAAAATTATCATTACACACATCTTGTATTTGAATGGATAAACATAAGCACATTCAAAATCTTTGGTGATATAAGAAAATTAATTTACTGGAGCATGCAAAGCTAGTCATTATTGAAGAACCTCTCCCCAACGTCCAAGTTCGGAGATGAAATTAAATGGAAAAATTTTGAGGAAGGGACACGAGAAGGATAAAACAGTACGGAGAAAAATTAGGGATTTTTTTAATAAATTAAAGAGGAAGGGTATGTTAAAGAGAAAGAATAATTTGGAAAGCTTAAATAGTTTATCTCTCTTTTAGTGAGATTTTCACAGAAAAATGACTAAAAATAAATGGAAAGAATATTTTTTTAATAGAAATAAAAGGTAGAGATATTTTAATGAATTTTTAACAATATAAAAGCTGATTTATAAATAATAACAAAACTAGAAATTAAATTATAAATTTCTCTTAATTTTATAAATATAAAAAATATGAAAAATATATTCTAGAAAAAATATTTTTTTGAAAACTAATGGAGCTTTGAATATCCTCATTCTTTAAAGCCTCTCTTTCTTGATTTATGAATATATAATAGTTATTTTTCATGTTTTATTTCAAGAGAGAAATTGTGTATATATATATTTTTTATAAATTGCTATTCCTTTTTCTCTTTATTTCCTTACTCATTTAAGCATCCAAAGCAAGGGTGTAATTTACTTTCTCTCCAAAAGAAGTGAGAGCAATACAAATACCAACCGCATAAGCAGAAACATTTAACTTCAAATTTCTTAGATGAAATACTCACAATAAAACGAAGCTTTAAAATATAATTGGCAAATTAATTTTTAGTCAAAATATAAACAGTTAGAGTAGTATTACGATGAATCCATCTAATAAAAATATCAGTTTTAAAATTTAACAAAGATTTAAAATTAAATTTTGTATAAGATAATTTGGTAAAAATGCTTTTTAAGTGTCTGTTTAAATCCCTATATAAGATAATTTGGCAAACATATTCATACTTTTTTCTCATTTCTCGAATATAAATCATTAAAATCTCCCGAACAAAACCACGAAAAAAAGTTTATACGAGATAAAGTTCGAATAAGATTTCAAGACCGATGTCGTCGTTGCGATTCTGAAAACTCATAATAACTAGTAAACCTTCATTGAACATTACATTTCGAAACAACCGAATCAATTAAATTTGAAGAAAAGCCAACCACATAAACAAACCCATGATTTTTCCACATTAACGAAAGGTCACCTCCCAATTCTTGTCTATTAACTGAGAAGCAACCATCAAAATGTAAAAAATTATGAAAAAATTTTATATAAGAACTAAGAGATTTTGTTACTATCAAAAATAAAATATCTGACTTATAACTAGAAACCAAATTCTTGAATGCAATAACTATCTGAGAATTACCGCCATAAATCTGTCAAACAGATCTGCATATTCTGAAAATTGATTGAATTGTATGTGAGAAATATTCTTATTATACAGAAATTATAAGTGACGATCAAAATATTTTTAAAATTTTTAATTGGGATAACATCTTCTTTTTTCATCAAATAGTCAATTGACCCAGATCGTTTTCCATAAAAAGGAACAAAAAATTAAATTTAAGAAAGAGGAAAAATTAAATTTAAGAAAGAGGAAAAAGTAAGAGTATTGAGTAATAAAGCGATAAAAAAAACTTAAAATTTATTATAATAGTTAAAAATAGAAGTTTTAAATTTCCTTATTATAGTTAATGCTATATCAATAATAGTAAATAAAATAATAATATTAACATCATATCAACCTCCAGTAACATGACTTCGCTACTCCTTTCCCAACCCATTACACCATAACTTTTGATTTCCATTACTGAGATATAGTAAAATTATTGGGCACACCGTTATTTAAGTTGATTTGTATTTTTTTTTTTAAATTTTAAATTTAAACGAATATATACACAATGTGCGTGAAAAAATTTCCTTAGATATATGTATTACCTCCGCCTATAAGGGCATCTTCGATTTAGTTACTTCACACCTACAGGATTCAGTATAATAGCAAATTAAACTGAAATTTTGAATCAACTTGACCAAGAAATCTGTACAAGACAAACAAAGGTTTTGATCCTCCCTGAATTAATCAACAAACAGATATCATAACCTCTAGCTGTCCAAATATTAAAACCAATGAAAGATAGCAAATGGCATCTATTATGAACTGCCTACCAAAATTATATTTTTTGCGAACTACTTAATTTGTGCTTCTCCGTTGTAAATTTTCCAGGTAGACCAACGCTTGCCTTTTCTCTTCCCCTTCTCCCATCGTACGTGAAAACAAGTTTCTTCTTTTTACGCCATAATCCCTTAAATCTAAACAGTAGCATCAGTTGCTTTCTTTGAATGTTCCTCATCTTCAATATCCTGCAAAAGCCCACAAAATTTGAAAAAAAAAAATCCCTATCAATGTACAGTGCAGTAAACTTGGAAAAGTGCTGCAGATTAGCATGTTCATTTCTTAAAACCAGCATTAAGGCAAAAACTCCGAATAAGTTGCAATTTTAGTTCGTTAAGTAATAGTCTACAATCATAGGTTCAACTTCATATTTCATGAACTATATATATATAAGCAAACAAAAGCTAGCAGTAAAATGAGTGAACAAGATAAACGTACAGAATTGTCAATCTTGTCAAAATCATCATCAAAGCTGCCATCACCATCATCTGAAAAGAATGCAGAAAATTAATAGAAAACAAGGTGCAGAAGAAACATTAAAGAGATTATACAATAACTGTTATTCCAGTACATGGCTCTATTTTAATGAATCATGTATAACCTGAGTTCTTGCCCATTCCACATATATCAGATCATTCATGAATTATCAAACCAACATGGATTTCAAGGATTTGATCTATGGGATATTATTGTTTCTTTTAGGAGTCAAATCCTTACAAATCAAATATGAAATTATAAAACAAGTCAATTGCATTTTAATCTGAGCTTCTACTTGTGAGGGTATTCCAGCCTTCTAGGATTTCAATTTCAATAACTTGAAGCAATGTATGTGCACGTTTCAGCATTAACTTACTTTCATCACATTGCATTATAAATATTTTCCATATTATGATGCCATATTCATTTTTCAGCAAATAAAAAAATAATAATCCAAGATGTGGACCTAGCTGCATGTTGGAAAGAGATGCGCTCAGTTGTTCACTGGAAAACATGTTGTAACTCACCATCAATAGAAATATATGGCATAACCTGCAACTGTTCAAAGAACGTACCTGCACCCCCATCACTGTCTTCAAGATCTCCCAGAAGAAAAGTGTCCAAGTCCTGCTCAGCTGATGATGCAGTTGATGTCCTGCTTTTCTGGTTCTTTTCTGTCACCTCAGGATTAGAAGTCTCTTGAGATACAGCACTTGGCTTTGATTTTTCATCTTTTTTCTGCTTTTCTGCTTTGCTCTTGATCTCCTCCATATACTGCTTTTCATACCTGAGTTTTAGCAAGCGAGAGAAAGATGAGCCTCTCTGTTAATTCAATAACTATCTTTCATCTTTACAGAAAATTAGTTATCCTCACACCGATTTTCCTTATTAAAAGTCATGAAATGCAGATTATTGACATAGAAGACACAGTAATGGGTCCATCTAGGGGTGGCCTTGGTCAGGTTACAGTTCCGCACCTAGGGGGACCAGAACCAGACTGAAGGGTCCCTCCAACTCCAGTTTGGTTCATTTGGTCCATTGTTTACAAAATCTAACAGTCATTTTTTTTTTAACCTAACAGTCAACATACTTCTTAATAAATAAAAAAAATCAGTTTTGGCCCGAAATCAGACCAGTCGATTCCAGACAAGTTCAAGTCAAGTTTAATTTGATATGGGTTTGACCAGTTCCAGGTCTATGTCCATTGATAAACTTTTTTGTTAAAATCATGAATGTAGCAAGTAGCAGACTAGAGCACAATGGATCTCCAAGTAATAGACACGTACTGGGCAACATGAGTGCTCACAAGTGTAAAATAGATCCTCCAGAATCTCCTTTCTTTCATCACACGTGGGCATAACTCATACCTTAGCTTTGAGATTTGCTGCATCATATGATCATAAAAAAAAAATAATATATATATGTTACCTCCATTTAGAGAGTATAATCCAAAAACATGGAATGAAAAAACAAAACTTTGTGATGCAAGTGCAAGTCATAGACTCCTTATTTGAGCTACAATTCTGATGTAAAAAAATAAATATAAGCAAATACTAACATTTTTTCCATCAAGCAAATGGACTCATGCTAAAGAGAAACCAAAGTAAAAATGAATAAATAAAGCAGCAAACAATATAATAACATAATATAGCCCAGAGTTAAATAAGAGAACAGAGTGATACCCAGACATCCAGACAGTAATACTAAGATATCCATGAACCGCAATTCATAAGCTACAAGAATTTATACGTATCATTTTTCCAGTATGGCCCTTAATAATCCTTTTTCTTTAGAGTGAATGTCTTTCTCTCTTCCTGCCGCATCAACCTTTAAGCCATGTCAGAATAGAAACTCAAACAAAACTCTTTTTTTTTGGCATTTTTCACATTAATAAATCCAAAAGTGCTACCAAGCACACATGGTTAGTAAAAACATATAGCAATTAGACAGAAACATCAACGAATTGAGTTCAGAGGAGAGCCAGCATTATGCGGCTTCAACAAATAGCTCAGTCAAAACCCAATTGCAGCTTGTGTCAGTCTAATAATAGTAAAATGCTCGTAAAAAGCAAATTCAACTTATGAGTCCAGCAATGATATATCTACGATTTACCAGATCAAAACGATAACTACTGATGTTTAAGCACAAATTACCTTAACATTAGAGAGGACGAGAGTGGCATGTCTCTCTTGCCACTCATTAAGATCTTTCCGTACATTCGATGCCGTAGTCGGCACATCAGACGCCTCAGCTTCATCTACACCATTATTCGTTCTTTTATTGACCAAATTAAGCTCAAACATTTAAAATAATAATAATAGTAATTAAAAAAAAGTGAAATGGCATTTCCATAGTAATCCAATTACCTTGAATTGGAAAGTTATGAAATGTACTAGAAGTCAATCCCTTGACAAAATCTCTCAAATCTTCTGTAATTCCGAACTTCTGAAGCTCCACTGGATCCGAAGCCGCAGAGGCCGAAGAAGAAGATGATGAAGAATTCAGAACCGAGAGAGAGGAGAGCTGCGGAGGGATGATATCTGAAATGGACTTGATTTGGATCTGATCGGCTTGCTTCAGGGCGGCGACTTTTAGTTGATCAGCTTTCTTGGAAGCTTCCAATGCGAGTTCTTTGGATTTCTTAGCGGTCTCGGCGACTAGATCGGCGATTTTGTTGGATGAGGTCAGAGTTTGGGATTTTTTGGTCGCTTCTTCAGCGAAGAGCTTCGCTCTCTTCCATATGTCTTCCATGTTAGACGCTCTACTTCTCTGCTGACTGCTTCTTTGCTTGCCAAACAGCTTGGTCTTTTATCGCCTCTCGTTTCCAAAACGTGTCTTTTTCCAAAACAGTAACATTTTTATTTTTATTTTTATTTATTTAATGATTTTTTAGTTGTAATGTATTTTTATTTCACTTTATTTTATTTTTTAGCAGAATATTTCTTGATTTCTTATATGAAAGCAATACAAAAAGAAATATTCGAAAAAAAAAGGCTAAAATATTATTTTCATTTCTTTATTTATTAGAGATGTTCAAATTAATCAATTGTAAATTTTTTATTTTCATTAATTCAAAAGGTTAACTTTAAGATAAAAACAAGGCTTACCCACTTTAATTAAGCTACGTTCACCACTTTAAAAATATTGTTTCTACAATTTATAATTTAGTCATAATTAATTAAATTGAAAATATTTAAAAATATATAATTTTCCGTTTTTAATTTAAAGTAAAAATATATAAAAGTAATTATAAACAATTAATTAACATGAAAATATTAAAATAATTAAGTACTTGAAAAAACACTAATAAAACAACTCAGGCACCAATGTGGTAGGTGATTTTCAAACGGTGCAAATTATTTTTTGTAATTTTAAACTGAATTTATAAATTAATAAAATATTATAACTAAATAAATTTATTTAATTTTCAAAACTTATAAACTAGAGTGATTAACTTATAAATTAAAATCAACAGCCTATAAAAATCTCTATTTCTGATCTATTAAATTTTGAAATAATAATATTTTATTTTTAAAACCTTCAAATTCTTTTTTTTTAGAAAAAAAAAACTTGTCCTTTTCCTATATAATAAAAAATTATAAATATTTAAAAACCTTTAAAAAAAAAAAAAAACTTTGAGGGAAGCCCATCCTCAAAAGCTTGGTTTGGGTCTAGTTCAAGCTCTTGAACCTTTGGCCCATTACGATCTAACGTGTTGGCCACATGCTTGAGATCTCATTTGCTCTTTCATCATCTCTTCTCTTCTTCTCTGAATATTTTTCTGTGTGCTTGTAAGGTTAGTGAGTTTTTCATTTTAAGGTTAGTGAAAATTTAACCCCAAATTGACTGGTAGGGAAATTAAAAACACAAAAAAAAATAAATAAATAAAATTAGAGAAGGGTTAATACATGTAGTAGTTTGATACAAAATTTAGGGGTTTTGCTGCAAGATGTCGGCCATAACAGAGATATACTGGCAAAAAAAGCTCCCCCATTTTCCTAATTACAAAAACAAGAACATAGTAATTTAATGTCCAAAAAAGCTTGTTCCATGGATCCTCTACTGCTGTCTGTACTGCTAAATCAATTAGGTTATGGGATTAAAAATCCATGTTTCATGGACCAACCGGCACCGCTTTGTTATGTATCGGCCGTCTTCTTCTAACGTGGGAATAATCCATCGTAAAATACTGCCATGTGTCCCTCCCCTCCACCCACTCTTGCCTTGTCCCTCTGCTTCCTTTCATCGCATTTTCTTCCTTTTTATATGCTCTTCCTGCACTAACATATATTAATATTATATAAAAAAATTCTTTATAACGAACTTTTTTGTAAGCTTCTAATTAAATATGTATTTTGGTTTTTTCAAAATGGTTAATGTTAACAAGAGAAGCAAGGAGGTTTTCATGGTGATGTTTAATCTACCTGAAATATCTTCTCTCTGCAGGTTACTGCTTGAAGTGGAGCCTTGACCACCATGATCATTAACCTGTTTTACAGAAGTTAATTAGAAGACAACAAATTGGTGAAAATTGTTTTAAATTCTGAAGCAAGCTTATAACAACAACAATGGCTAGAGAATATTGAACTTACAAGTGTTGCTTTCTCATCAAGAACTACTCTAAGCTTCCTTGGAAGTGCAGCAGCAGGGAGATCAAACTGGACTTCATCAACTTTACTAACCATGGCTGCTCATCACAAGAAACGGACAAACCAAAAAGAACATCAATATATATTATCTTACAAAGACTGATCAGACAAAAACTAACATTAACAGAAAGAACACTGATTCCTTACCTTGTTCTTGAATTTGGACACCACCGCAGGATGTTAGAAGCACAGACAGGCAAATAGAAAGAGCAGGGAAGATGAGTAGAAGCTCCATTTTCTTTGCATGGGACATTTTCTTTTAGCATGGGAAGAATATATATACAACTGTATAAGGCACACACAGAGAACAAACACAAAGCACAAAAAGAAGACTCTCAGTCTCCCAAAACAAGTACATTGAAATCCTCTGCATATTCTTGCTTTTTAGGAGGGCTTCACACCACTTGGGTTGGATTTTTTTTGTCACCACCTGCTACAGTAGGGCCCTTACTGTTTGTGTTTTGTCACCATGTCTGTATTACACTTCACATATCTCCATCAAATCCCTAATAAAGAAACGTATTTTCATTGTGTGTTGAGAATAAACACCACCTTCAAAATCTCTCTCTTTGATGGAGAAGGAAAGGAAATATTTTGATAGTGGGAAATTCTTGTACTTTAATTAATCTTCTCTCTTATATTTTTGGTTAATGGATTTGCAGATTGCAGGCCAGCTCATTTACCATTAATTGAATCATGCAATTAGGCATGCAGTATTAGGTATATATTCCTCTTGCCTCATGACAAAACCAGCAGGAAAGTGAGAATTTTATGGCTCAGCTTCAGGCTTCTAATTCCACAATTTTATGACACTAGAAGAACACTGCATTTTACTTTTCTGGCTGTCCTACATTAACCTCTTTTTTTTAAAAAAAAATATTTGAATACGTTATGATCATTGAGTGCAATGGGATTTGCTTACAAACCACAATAATAATAAAATAACTGTTATATTTTAAAAAAAATTCTCTAATTTTTAAATTATATTATAATAAAACTTTTGATTAGAAAACTATTCAATTTAGATGGAAAAACTGACTAAACTTTTTTTACTTTAATAATTTGATTCAATTTTACTTTAAATAGATTTTATCCGGTTTTAATTTTTTCAATTCAATTAGATTTTGGATTGAAAATTTCGGTTTTATTGAACTAACAAAAAATCATTAAGATTATTCCAATCTCACTCTGCCTATTATTTTTATTCGCTTCTCTCTCTCCTACTATGCTCCACATAATTCCCTGTCGCACCTTCGTCATTCTGCTCTTTGGTCGCACGACTGTCGACGATATCTCCTTCTCGGCCTCAAGGCTCAACGTCGTTCACTCACCATTGACTCCATTCTTGGTAGTTTACGGTCGTTGGCGCTATAGTTATTCTTCCATTTATGCATTGTCGTCTTTGGTATGTAATGTGTGGTTTTTATTACCATATCTAATGTTGACTCCTCTGTCTAGTTTGAAGAATAAAACTCCTCTGTCTAGTTTGAAGAATAAAACGTATATAAATTCAATAATTAAAATAAATAAATAATATTCAAATATCTAATATTTTGATTAAAAAAATGATATCTGAAGTGCAATTTTTATTACCATTTATATTTATATAACAAAAATATTATATTGATCAAAATAATTAATAAATTTTAAAAATATTAATTTCACGTTTATTTTATTATATAGTTTTAGTGAAGAGCAAAAGACTTTTAATTTATAAATTATGGCAACATTTTAACTTTGATTAATTTTAAAATAATTCTAAGAGAAGCTCTTGGAATGAAATTTTGAGATGTCTTTGACAGATAAAATCATCAACTTGATATGAAGCATTTTCTCAACTTCAAAATAATGACAAAGATGAACCTTAAACAAGGGAAACTGTTGGTGAATCTAATAAAAAAATGCAGATAACAAGAATACCATAAGTAATTGGTCAACAAGCAAGGAATTTAAAATAAAATTGATCCCCAAAAGTAAGGGGCTAATGAGATCAAATAACAAGAAAACATATAAGATATTGATTATATCTCCACTGGCATGGCATGAGATCAAACCTAAGATCACGACAATTTCAGCCTAACACTTGCATCCCAAGCAAGAGAGGAGAAATATGTATATACTACTTCCTAAACCATAGTAATTTCTCATGACATGAATATATATATATATTTTCTACTCTAACCTATCGACAGAACAAAAGCATTCAGAATCTACAGCAAAGAAGGCCCTGCCTCCAATTTCTATGTTTCCGGTTATGCTTTCGATCAGCTTTCACCATTCTTACAGGGCTGCCATTCCATTCCGCCTGCAATCTGTGCAGAAATTAGCAAAATAAAATTATTAGTATGATTCAAGATATAATGGGGCAGATAAAGAATGATAAACAAGTAGATTGATGCTTATTTTACATGGGGAATGCAAAGGAGCGGGTGCTGGTTGTGCTGCTATCAGATCTAAGAGAGACACTGCCAGAATTTGCAATTGGTCCAGAATAACTTATCAGGCCTGATAGAGGACCTGCAGCAGAGAAACTTGTCTCCCCAAGATTGTATTGAAATTGACTTGTAAATGGCACGAAGTTAGTCTCGTCAGTCCCAGATAAGCAAGTCTCAATATGTTCGGAGCCACAATTTTGATAATCCTCCTCCCCTGCACTTTTTGGTTTGGAAGAGCTTGATTCAGGCACAGAACCCCCACTGCGGTTTGCCATATTTTCGCCTCCGCTTCCATTTTCTGATACCTCAGTTGCAGAATTCAGATCATTGTCTAATAAGCCTGTTTCATCATTGCCTTGATCTGCCTTTGCTGCAGAATCCAGGGCGAGAGCTCCAGAGACTGTTTCCTGATGGCTAAAATTTGATTCTTCAGCTACATGTACAACAGGATTCACCAAGGATCCTGGCTCATTGCCACTCTCAGATTCTTCACTCGCAGACGCCATTGCCGTGATTGTGCTTTCATATGACCTCTGCATTAGAAGCATCAACACCATTAATTCATAGATGTTACACAACCCCACCCACCAACCCCAAACGGAACCCTTTTTTGTCCTATATTAAGAACCAAGTTTAAATTTTTCTTTTTAAAGCAAGGACTTTATGCCTCGTCAGCAACTATGATTAGTGCCCTCTTTAATACTTGCCGTTACAAGTTGTATCATTGAGGCATTGCATGCACCTATTGAACACTCTGCAGTCATGATACACTGATATCATCCTACCTCAGTTTGCAGAAGGAGAACAGTGACAGTTCTCAATCCACACTTCTAAGGGCACAGAGCCGCACCCACCCCCCAAGTAGAGGGTTAACACACACATTGTGAGAACTAACATGCTAGATATCAATTAATCCAAGCAATGTTTCATCTTAAATAGATTAAAAACATGCCATTTTAACACGAATTTGACAAACTCAGAAATATTTTTGTCACTCGTACCTGAATAGACTGTTGTTCAGTTTCATCAATGCTGTCATGAGCAGACTCAGGTTGTGAAAGCTCTCTGCCCACCTCTGGCATTGAAAGCAGTTCGCCAAGTGACAAAATCTCTTTGGATGGAACGTTTGAAATTTCCTCTTTTGAATCAACCTCTGCTTCCCCGATTGGGGTCAACTTCTTGGAATCATAGTCAAGAGAAACTTCATTTTTAGAAATCTTTTCTTCGGAAGATATTAGAACATCAGGAATGGTCAAATAGGCTGATTTTTCTTTTTCTGCTGAAAGTTTCAGATCATCTGGAATAGACATATTTAGATCAACCCTTTCTTTTGCTATCTCAAAATCTATGTCCTTGGGAGGCAGAATTAAGCATAAATTATCCTCACTCACAGCAGGGTCAAACAAAAACCTGTCCTGCAAGGGGACACCCTCATCAATGCAGATGTCCTTAACGACATGGTATGTATTTTCCTTGTAACAAACTACCAACTCTGGAAGTTCAGATTCCATAACACTTTTGTCTACATAGAAAACTGTGTCCTTATCAAAAGATTCAGTTTTCAGTGAAGGATGAGTCAATGATGTTGGTGCTATGAAACCTCCTACTTCTTTCTCATTATCAGTTTTTGAAATATCCATTCTCATAGAATAATCAAGTTTTGAAGCACCCTGACCATCGTCATCATTTACAGCATATTTTAGCCGATCTGCATTGCTTTCCTTGCTATTCATATTGCTTAAGGCTGCATACTGATCTTCATTCATAATCCCATTTTCAGATTTGAATACAATTGAATCCAAAGTAATGTCGTTGTATCCAAAAAGTTTGGAGTCAGACTTATGGTCGATATTTCCATGGAATAATACTAGTTGACCATCTGCAAGATGCAATATCCAGTTGTAGTGAAAACTGAAGTCTGACATGTTGTATTAAAGATGTCTATAATGCCAAAAAACTTAACCCCAGATTTGAGGACTATGATTTAAGAAAGTCAAACAGGTCGTTAGTCCAGGAAGAAATTTACAAGACACTAAAGGAACAAATACACCACTTGATGCGTGAGAATAAGTTTGCTGGCTACGTTAAGCGCCTTCATATACAACATGTTTTAATAAATGGAGGAATGAATAAAACTTCCTTCAATAATTTCTTTCTCCAAGTACAAGATTCATTGAACAAACAATGCAGATGTATCAAAGAAAACAACAATAATAAGCTGAAAATACTGAAGAATCTATGACATTCAAACTCTCTACAATAGTTGCAGGGAAAAAAACTGGTGCTTCTAATTGGCAATAATGATAGATGCAGAAACTAGAATTGAAATAGCAGTTGTCAATAAAAGACATCTATATAATAGCAGTTGTCAATAAAAGACATCTATATTACCTAGTTTCATGTTCATATAGATTGCATAAGCTGCAAGATTGTATGGTTCTTTCAGGTAGTTTTAGTGATAACTTTGAGCACCACAGAGGAAAAATGCAACTTATCCTGCCCATTAAAATTAAGCAAGCAATAAAGACCACTCTGCATATGAGACAAAATCATTGTAAAGATGCACAGGATCAAATATATTATTAGAAAACTTTATTTTAGTTAAGACAAAAAATGATAAAATATAAAGAACTTTCTGCCTATTTTTCAGAAAGGCGAACCTGAACCAGATTTATAATCAGAGACCAATGACTGAATAAATTGTTCACAATTTAGGAAGAAGAAGAAAATTAAGATTTTGACAGACTATTTGAAAAGGTCAACGAAGTTTCAACAAAGGGCCAGAACCAAAAATACTTTTACAGGTACTAGTAACTTGAGACAGCATGAATGATAGAATACTTGAGCAAAAATGTCCCCAGGTTCAATACAGCATAGAAATTTTCTGGGTGGAAAGTGTCGACCTAAAACTATTCAAATCTTAAACTACCAAGAAGTAACTTGTAAAATTATCAAAAGGGAAAAATTCATAAACTCTGGTATGTCCATGATTACCTTTTCTACGTCAGAAATTCATGAACTATCTTTTACGGGAAACACAAACACAACGAAGTCAAAATTACATACAGAAATGTAAACTAATCATAAAAAGATAGCTTCCACCAAGTGCTTAAACAGTTAACCGATGAAAATTTTTTTAAAAAAAAGAAGCGCAAAGAAAAAATCCCAGCTTGTGTTCCTAGCTTACAAATTTCAAAAATAATGGGCTACAAAAAGATGACTCCAGAACCAGAAACTTTCGGTTAATCATGTGGAATCTTAAACCTGTCCTCTACATATGCAAAAGGACAAGAGAATAGTTTTAACTCTTACGAAAGCTTACATAAACTTTCAACAAAAAAATAATTAATTATATTTTTAACTTAAACAAAAGAAACTATATGACCCTCAATCTGTAAAAGCACCACCTTCTCTTTCTGTTTGGTAGCTTTTGTTCAGATCTAACTCGTCACTGTTAGTAACCCCATGTGGGTTTTAAATTTAAAATCGAAATCGAGAGAAAAATCAGTAGAAAACAAAATTAAGGAATATGAGAGACCCAAAAGCAGATCCCAAAATAAAACAACCCTCCACATCAAACCAAAAAGAAAGAATTATGGAAAACAAAAATTATATATATATTCACAGTGGCTTACCTTATTGATCAGATAAAAGAATTAGTCCCCTATATGCTTTCTGATACAGAATCGGCAGGCACCCTACAGGGGACAAAAATAGCAAAACACAAACCCAACAAATCAATCTACAGAAGAATGAACTATGGAATTAGAAAATAAACAGTAAGAAATGGTTGAAAATAAAAAAGAGAGAAGCCCACTCCGAAATTCCCACTGCAGAGAACAAAGAGGGATTATGTATAAAATGGCATGATGATGTAAAAGCAGAGAGAGAGAGAAGAGGGGGAACCTGCAAAGGAGTAAAGAACGCAACGTTCCATGGCTAGGAAGATTTGTAATAGAAGGTTTTAACCCAACCCCACATTGAAGGTTGTAAATGGAGTGGAGATAAAATGAGGAACAGGAAAATAAATGCAGAAACAGAGACAGGTAGAGAGAGCGAGAGAGAGAGAGAGAGATGTGTGTGTGTGACACAGCGGTAATTATGTAGTAATCTAAACCTCAATAAAAAGGTCAACTATTAACACTGTATCGCCCTCTCAGTACCGTGTAATTAATGCCCAGCGAAAAGCAGCAAATGGCTTTCCCTCCCTCTCTCTTTCTCTTTCTCTCTCGCTTTTCTTCCATCATCATCTTCTATTAATTAGCCTCGGTTTTAAGCAAAAAATGCTCCCCCAACTTCCATAAAAGAACAGAGAAATCAAATATTAAATCGAGAGAAAAAGAAGGAAAAAAAGGACTTACCTTGCCCGCAGTGGGAAATTTTCTTGTTAGCCAAACAGCAATATTTTGAAGAGAGAATAAATAATGAGACAGAAACAGAAATAGGGAAGGTTCTAGGCGAGCATCGATCCCGAGCAAATACTCAGCTTTTTCTTACTTTTGACTCATCCCATTTAATTTCCTTCCGATAAATACTAACACTATACTACTCTAAAAAACAATAAAAAACGAAATCATTAAACTGACAACGATGTCCAGGGAGGCAGAAAAGAACTTGAAAGTTGAGAGAGAGAGAGTGGAAGTGGGGTTTCGTTTGATTTATTGTGGCCGGAGAAAGCGACGGCAGGGAGATCTTGCAGAGAGAGAAATGTGAAGAGATTATGTTGTACATGTACCTGCGATTTGGGAGCCAAAGTGAAGTAATTCCGCCAGTTAAGATAATGCTATGGGCGTCGCTGATGGTGCAGTGTCAGGTCGTTGAGCATTTGAGCTGGCTAAGCTTCCTTTTCTTTAATTATTATATATATATATAAAAAAAGGGGTTCAGCGATCGGAGCAGAGGAGCAAAGAATGGAATTATGACCCTTGCCACTCAATGCTTAGCCATCAGCCTGTGATTTTATGTGATTCGTACCGTACTTGATTTCTTAAGCTCTCCCATTTTTAGAATGTCGTTTTGATATTTTCTACCTCTTTTTCCTTTGTATACATTCACTTGCTTACCTTCTTTGGTATCAATAGAATTGGATGTTGTGATTCTGTCTTTACTAACGTGATATCAGGTAACCAACCGCCTACACCTTGATTCATTTTAGATTATTATTTCCTTGAATCATGTATGCGTCTGTTTATCTCTTAGAAAATAATAATAATAATAATAATTTAAATTACCACATTCATTAATATAATAATAGATTGTATGTTAATTTACATAAATTCACTATAATTATATAATTATTATGCATATAATATATTTAATATAAAATTTCTCGAATAGGAAATTATTCCCTCGTATATGTATTCATATTTCAAAATTAATATAAATATTTCCTTATTTAAATTAAGTATTTACAAACTTGTTAGATTATATAATCGATACAATCTGATTGAGGTCATTTAAATTTATGTGTTATTTTTTATAATTAAATTCAAATTTAACTATGGTAATAATAATATCTTAATTATTTTCTTTTCAAAAAAAGAAATAGATAAAGTGAGTGAACTATAGTTTAATATTTATATTTTAATAAAATATAAAATATATTTTTTTATAATTTTGCAAGTTGATCCTAAATATTATATTTATTTACAAATAAATCCTTATATTTTATAAATTATTTTTAAATATTTTAATTATTTAGTATTTAAAACTTTACAAGTTAATCCTAAATAATATACTTATTTATAAATAAGTCTTTGCATTTTAAAAATCAATTATGAATATTTTAATTATTGATAAATAATCCGTGTAACTTTACAAATTAATCCCTATGTATTATAATTATTTATGAATAAAACTATAATTTTGCAAATTGATCCTTATATTTTACAAATTAAGTGCTACATATTTTAATTATTTACAAATAATCCTACAATTTTACAAATAAATCCATATATATTGTATTATATTGGATGCATGTTGATATAATACTAAAGGGTCTTAAAAAATAATTATAATGTTTAAGGGATGAATTTATAAAATATAATAGCTATTTATAAATAACTATAATATCTAAGGGATAAATTTGTAGTCTACAAAGGTATATTCTTAAATATCTACAATATTTTATGCTTAATTTGTAAAACATATAAAATTACTCATAAATAATATAATATTTGAAAATCAATTTATAAAATAATAGTTTATTTGTAAATAATTAAATATTTAAAAATTAATTTGTAAAATATAATTTATTACTTTTAAATAATTAGAATAAGTAGGGATTAATTTTATAAAATTACGGAAACTATTTGTAAATAATTATAATATTTAAAAATTAATAAGTAAAATAAAAATATAAAATAAAATAATTATAATATTTAAAATAATTTATAGAAGTATATAGATTTATTTATAAATAATTATAATATATAAAAAAATTTATGCTGATAATAATTTTTTAACTCTATAATAGAGTTACGGGACAAAATTTAATAGGCTAATAAACAGTCTCGTTCGTAAAAAGAAAATTCAAATTACTGACTTCTAATTAAGACTTTTTTATTTTGAAATTAACTTTTAATTAAAATTTTAATGAATATTATTCTCGAAATTGAAAAAAAAAATCTAATCTCAAAATAGATCAATTTCAAATCAAATTTGCCTTCTAAAATGTTAAAAGAGTCTGTATAAATAAGTTATCGCCAAATAGTTACAATCTAACAAATTGCCTTCTCAAATGTTAGAGAGTCTGTGTAAATAAGTTATCATCAAATAATTACAGTCTAATAAATTCCCTTTATATTTCCGATCACGAAATTATTTACAAATAAGAATATTCCTTATTAATAAATTGACCATATTATTAATAAATTATTAAAAAGTATTATAATTAACCATCATACAAATTAATAATTATAAAAATAAATATACATTATTTTTTTACATTAATACTTTAAATTTTAAAAATTTCTTACTTTTATCTTATTTTATTTATTAACTTGAAATTCAAAATAACCGTCCTAAATTTAAACCATATCATTTTCTCATAATTATACTTCAATCACATCATTATTTTAATTTCAACGACATCAAATATTAATTTACAAAATTATAAGAATTATTTTTAAATAATTAAAATATTTAAAATAAACTTTTAAATATATGAAATTGAATTGAATTAACTTTTTATAAAATTTTTAATTTCAAGTAAAAATATAAAAAATTAATTGATAAAAAAAATTGAACTATGCTTATTTTGTGGTTAACAAAAGCATATAAGTTTTAAAAACAGAACAACTAAACCTTTTATTTCACGAAATTAATTTCGCTAAAGTACTCGTGAGTGTATGTATATTGTGGTTTAAAACGAACAGCGGCACACAGGATTGGTTCTCTACATAAAGTAGTATCGAAACGGGACTTTCGGGATCAGCACCAACTCAGGCTCACGATCACATGATCTCAAGTCTTGATTAGCTCCACACGTGTCACCTTACTGTTGTTTGTGCTAACGTGCGAGCCGGACTAACCGGCTTTTTTTATTTTATATAATATATATTATATTTTATTCTTTTATTGCCGGTACTAGGGGACAGGAAGGGAGAAAAGGGGCAAGCGAAACGAGTGAACTAAAAGATTAGTATTTTTTTTTAATTGATAAAAATAAGGAAAGCTAAAACTTCTCAGGGCCTAAACAAAACAGAAACAAGAATTAGAGTAGTATTTTCGTTTTGTTCATTCAAATAAATTTTTTTATAATTTTAATATTTAACCCATTATCACTCAAACACTTAAATTAAGAAATAATATTTTAAAATAAAATATTAAATAAAAATAAACAGACTAAAAGGGTCAATGATTCAAGTTCCATGAATTCAGCAATTATATATCATGTCTTAATCAATGAAATGGAGACATGCTCAGTGTCAACTGATTTATTTTTTCATCCATTAGATTATTGTTCTTTATTTGGGATGTGGATCATCCAACTTTCACCACTTCCAACTCTTCTTCCAATCTCCAAATGCCACATCATCTTTATTTCTCTTTCTTTCATTTCAAATAAAAGACAATTTTTGATATAGTGCAAAAATAAATTTCACAAGCATGATTATATACAGTTATGGCATTTTACTTGATTTATGCAGAATGTTTATTTGGAGTGCAATTTCACAAAAAATGTTACACATGTAGAAGGAGATATTATGGGACTTCCCATTTGGAATTGGGAAAATAGCTATTTAGCTAACCAACAAAATTAGGGAATTTAATTTTGTCCATACTCACTTGGGCCACGCTCATGCCAAAATGACGCTTTCATAGGCCCCATCAGCATTGCTCCAACCACTACCCATGGTCCTTTTTCTTCTTCTCTTTAGAAGCAAGCTTAATGGCCAATCGAGAAAATCCAGAAGACCCTCCTCCGATTGAAGCCCTTGTTGACAAATACAAGATATCTTGTCCACTTTGCCTATAGAGAGGAAAGACTCGGCCAAGTTCGGTGATGATGCCCTATCAGTACCAATAATGTGCAGTTATATTTTTAACCACCAGTACTTTTTTTTTTCTTAAAATGTAAATTGAGACCATTCTAATAATTATCATTGTTGATATTTTATTTTATGATTATATTTTAAAAATATAATAACTTGTATTAAATACGTGCACGTTTAACTTAATGATAAGTATATTTAAATAAATTTAAAAAATTTTAGATTTTATTCGTTGAATTTTCTATTTTCATTTTAAAAAAATTTTATATTAAATATATAAAATAAAATTTGAACTTTTACATCAAAAATAGATGCGCCCTCAAATTTTATTATGCCTCATTCAATCTTTATAATTTTATTTTTGAGATTTAATAAATGTTTGGTTAAATTAATTATTTTTCATATATTTATTTATTTTATTTTATTTTTTTATTAATTAATATTTATATATTTTTACTAAAAAACAAATAAATCATCACTTAATATAATGTTTTTTTAATAATAATCTTTTATAATAAAATTTTATTTTTATAAATTTAAAAATATTTACTATTTTTATGCATTTGTAAAGTTTTTATGTTAATTAAAATATTAAAATTTTGATATTTTAAAATAAAATTAATATTTTATTACTAAAAATTAATATTATTATTAACTCAATAACCCTTTAATAAAAATATAAAAATTTAATTAATAAAAAAATTAAATTAAACTTATTTCACTATTGAATACAAATATATATATTTAATTCAACTTATTTCTAATTAAATATTAATTTTGTTTTGAAAGCAATTAGCTTTTGTATTCTTGATTTGTATAAAACCCTCTTGTTTTATTTGCAGGAAGTAGATAAAATGTTTTCATGTTTACTAAATTTCTATATGATTTTTATTTGCCGTCTCGCTTCTCTCTCAATGAGAGGACGAACTAATTCCTGAATAATAATAATAAGATGGCATCGCCGCCACCGCCACCACCGCCACAATCACCTCCATCTGCCTCCAATTCCCAGAACTCCGCGACTCCATTAATTTCCCCGAAGGTCCTTTCTCTTTCCCTACATCTGTTTGCTTCTGTTTTTATGTTACTTAATACTGCTTCCTTTTGGGTTTTTGCTATTTGTAAGGTTGAAGATGGTGCTGTCAAGAATGGTGTTCCCGATGTCCTCCAGGTGAAGCCCGAGTTAGCTCATTTCCAGTGAGTAATTTCTTTTTCTCTGATTCTATCTATGGTGGAAGGAGTTTGATTTCGTTTTTCCTTTCTTAGGCATGCGGTTTTGTTGAAGTCAAATTCTACATCTGTTCTAGATTAATTTCCATTTATGTTCTTTCTTTTCGGCTACACGTGTGTTGCAATTATGATTCTTTTGCTGATAGGAAAGAAATTGTAACAAATGATACCCCTACCCTTCAACCTTTTTTTGGTTGTTTGCTTCTTTTCTTCTAGTGATACTAAGCTCTGATTCGTGATGGATTCTTGAGAAATTGCTGTGAAGGTGGAAATTTTGAAAGTGATACGACTGTGCTTTAATGGTGATATTTAGGCCTTAAGATGGGATTCTATTGGGTAATACTTCATTATTTTTCTTTGTGCTGCTTTGCTGATTGGAAATATGGAAGTTGAACTTCTGATTTTGCTGCTTTCTAATTAATAACGTGAATTGTTTATACGATGTTTATGAGACATTGTGGGAGCAATTTTTTGGTATTCATCTAATTTTTTTTTTTTTTGGCATTTTTTTTTAATTAATTAACTTTGTATTTTGCAAGGCTGGTTTACTCATTTATTTGGATGACTTATTATGCTTATTTTTAGGATTTATTTTCTAAAATAAAAGCTTCATGTTAAGTATTTCAATTTTGGTTCTGAAGGCTTGTCTTCTTCCAAGTAGAGATTTTATAATATTCTGTTCTATGCATGCTTTTGGAGCATTAATAAAATCAGCTTTAAGCTCTTCCTATATATTTAGATTTTAGAACCTCGGAGTTGAAATATATTTGAGAGTTTTGGAAGATTTTTGCAACTTTATAGGGGCTTTCAATATTTCATGTTGAAATTTACTCTTCAATTAAAATTCATTCACTTTTTTCCCAGGGCTTTGCATTTTTTCTGCCTTAACTTGGTTATGCTCTTTTCTTTTGTATTTTTGGTTATTCTCTTTTGAGATTCGCATACCTACCCTGTACCCATATTTATGGCATTACATCTTTTGTTCAGCTCCTAAGCATGTTCTTACTTATTGGTTATTTATATTTTCTTCATTTGGTTTAATTGTTCTATGGATGATCTCTATTGAGTTGCAAAGAAGCAAGCAATTCAATATAGCGAGGTTCTTAATATCTGTTGCTTTTTTTTTATTATTGAGAAAAAAAATTCTGTTGATGAAGTTCCAATATCACATGGGACAATATTAAGGAAAACCTTGTTCTTGGAAGTTATCAACTATTTTAGTCTTGAAACATACAAATATTTTGCCTGTTTCTGGATCCACAGTTCTATGTGGCAATAGCTCACTGCAGTTTATGTTATGGTTAGGATACTTGACAGTGTGGAAAACATGGACAAGTACAGAAGATATGAAGCTGACTACACCCATCGCCTGATGGCAAAGTACTTCTCTAAGAAGAATTTTTGTGGCGGTAAATCATTCCCCATAATTTCTTTTTCTGCTCTCTGGGATATGACATTCCAATTGGTTTACATGGTCCAATCCATTTTTGACTGTATATTGTTTTTATGGCTTGTTCATTCTAGTTGCATTGTCTGGTTAAGTAGTTAATTTCTTGTGATGATTGTGGTAATTTTCCTGTATTTTTACTCGGTTTATGTCTAATTTCTTTGCATGCAATTCTTGAATTTGTTTTGTGTAGAATGTCCCTTGCATAGCTCATGCGAGGTTAGGTTGTATTGTGCTAGTTTAATGAGATACCATTATTCACCAACTCTCTCAAGTCCTACGTATAATTATTTGTTGGACAGTTGACCTTACATTATGATATTCTGATCATGATTATAGCATACCCAAATCTGTTAGTTCTATTTTCCTTCTTTCAGGAGATGTATTCGATGAGAGAATGAGAATGGGTGATGAAACTATAATGTCTAGCAGGTAAAATCCATTTCTTGTGCAGTTAATTAAGTTTACACAATACTGGATCCTGCCACATGTCATCACATATGCTTTAACCCGAGGGAAGTTTGTTTTGCCATCTGTCTAGGTGGCCTTGTACTCGATCATTTGCTGATCCAGTGAAGGGTTTTGAGGAACAGAGCCATGATGGTTCAACGTCAGAAGCCTGATTAACATCTCCAGGGGAAGCATCCACCAAGTAGTGGCTGATGAAAGATTAGCTTCCTTAAGCGGTATCATATATAGCTAGATATGAATGATGTAGACAAAGATACAAAGTGAACAAAAATTTCATTCTAAGTTCCCATATAGGTGTTAGAAATGGTTGTCAATGAATTTGTCTTCAAGCTTAGCAATTGACCCATTGCATCTTTTATTTAATATTAATTTAACTAGTTATCAAAAAGGAAGGTGTTCTTTATTCATGCTCTTATCACTGCTGATTCATGAGTAACTTGTGTTGATAATTTGACTAATTGAAGAATCATATATATTATATGCTCAAGGGATTAAGGTAGTTGCAGAGGTAGAATAGCCGCTTTAGGCACTTGCAGGTTGTCCTCTATATTTTTGCAGTCATGGTCTTGTTCTGATGAATGCAACTGCGTCTTTCTAAGGTCAACAAGTCCGAGGGGTTTGGCAAATGAACCATCCTATAATTTGACTGCAAGACGTCCCCAAAAAATTGTCAGAGGTAAGGCACATGGTAGGCTGGTAACCAGTAGTTTAGCATGGAAAGTCATTTAAATCTCCCCCCTTTTTCTTTTTTAAGTCTTAGCAACTCATGGACATTGCGCATTAACATCATGTAGAGATTATGATATCCACTGCAATAGTGGATTTGCTAAGCATTATTTTGATTAGAAGGATTATTAATCAGGATCAGCGCATGCAAAAGAGGTTATGGCCTTGAAGGCGCTGTTATGTGGGACTCCATCTGTGAGAATAATTGCTATTGATTGTTGTTACTAAATGTAGAATTCGGTTGGTGAAATTCTGACTATTTCCCATCAACCATCTTAAATATATTTATATGCAATAATATAAACAAAATATTCCATGTCCAATATGATAAAGGGCCATAAATTCAACATGGTCCCATGAATTTCAGGCAATAAAGTAGAGAGCTCTTTCCTCAAAATAAATAAAGTAGAGAGCTTTTGTTGGTCATTAAGTAGTTTATGCACTATATATCCCCTGGCCACATCCCCATAACGATGCTGACTATAGACTGATAATTTTGAATTTTCCCCTCGAAGGCAAGTGGTGTTGCACATGCTCTCTTCCACGTTTCTAATAGGTGTCAACCGATCAGACTGAACAATTTGAGAAGAAGAAACGCTCTTCTTGCTGGTGGGATAACCGGATAACCTTCTCAAAGAGCTGAAGATTCATGGTCTGGATATGATTAACCCGACACTGGAACTCCTCGATTTGCTGCTTCTTGCAGCAGACATGATCTTCGAGCAGATTCTTTATTGGATATCATCCTCTTATATGTCTCCCCTCATGAGAAATTCCCAGTTGGGAATCACTTAATTTCGTTTAAAGCAGAGTCTGCACCGAGAGCTGAGGTGTTTGGAGATAATTTGTGGAGTGGAAATGGATGCAGGAGTTGGATGAGATCTATCTGTTGCAAAAACTTGAGTTGGATTCTGGATTTTGAGAATATTTGCCTGGGAAAAAGGGTGGCTGTGGACTTTATAGGTTTAACTTGAATGTGGAGGTAGGCCACAGAACAAGACGGGGTAAGAAGATTCTGAAACGAGTTTGCATGAGGCAGATATTGGAGTCCGCTGATTTCCTGTGGGGAAGTGGGAGCTGAGGGAGGGAGAAAGCCCGAGGAGGAGAAATTGGTTGTATTTAAGATGATGCTTCACCAAATAACAAGAACGAGAAATTGTTGTGTTATAACAGGCACGCGAAATGATCACATTAAACAATATAAATAGGAAAAAAAAAATCAATGATTCGACTGTAAAGTATATATCAAACATAAGGTGTGAGAAAACTTCCCCCCGCAATGAAGAAAATAAGTTTTAATTAAACTTTAAAATTTTAGACTATTATTGTTTTGTAGAATATTTTCTAAATTTTTTTATGGTTAATGTAACATCTTTTCATAAGATTTTTTAAAATGACTTCTCATTTAAAAGAAAGTCATTTCTTTAATTTTGAGAATTAATATTGCTATACTTTTTATAAAACAATGAAAAATAATTTAAAAAATATATTTTTTCAATGATTTCTAAATACAAATTATTTTCATAAACAAATAGAGTTCCATCTCTAATCTGGCCATGCCTTTTGCCAACACTACAAATTACAAAATATTTTATTTGATTTGTACCACGAACAATTTAAACCTTTGAAATATATTCAAAATCTAAAGCTGGATCATAATAAGTTTCTTATTATGCATGAATGATAATCTTTTACAGAAGGCCTATGTGGCTTGTTGTGCTGGAAAAGGAATGAAGGCAAATTTTCATGTCACGTAATAGAGCACTAATTCTTGCACTTTAGATCTATAAAACCTACCTCCGAATGTAAGCATCAGTTATCTACAAGTCGATGCTTTAGAATACACAAAATAAAGAATGAAAAATATCAATATTAGTGAGAAAAGTAGATTATCATGGATAAATTTTTGTAGATCTCCAATTCCAACATTAAATATAGTCCAATATAGATCAGTATTCAAAATGAAGATCACCAACTGTCCAAATACCAATTGTTACGGAACCCTGCCCAAGAGAAGTTTGGGTTTGAAGTGGGCTTTTGTCTTGCAGCATCCTTGTTTTCTTGATTCTAGGGGGAAGGGCAGGCATCAATGATCCCATAATTGGCCGAAGCAAACGGTATCATTTCTTTCTTCTGCAAAAAGGCACATTCGCGTTTTCTTTTCTTCAAGAGAAATATTACTTTGTTATGCTCCTTTTTTGATGCGGATAGAAAGCTACTCTCCAGCTGCACTACCAAATCAAATTCATCTTAACGATGAAGAAATTGTTGCACCTCCACAAAGATCTTCACATCTATTACATTTCAATCCTTGCCGTGATGCAAACCTGATACTCATGCAACACAACTGTTATATATATACATACAAATCATCAGAATGGATACAAACTATTGGAAACTGAACCCATATCTCACGGGACAGAATCTTCCCCAGTAACGGTGAGCGAGGATTATTCACTTAACAATGAGCTTGCTTGAACTACTTCAGACGAAAGGAAAATTTTCTACAACTTTTAGCTTTTCTGTGCCCGTCACCCCTACCATTAATTGTTAATCTCACATGATGGCTAAAATGGTGACAGTATATTTTTCTAGTCAGGAAATGCTTCTAAGCAACTTCATTCTCATTTCAAAATTCAACTAATTTCTCGTTGCAACTTTCCCCTTTTTTTCTGGTAAAGATAAAATAATAATAATAACTAAAAAAGAACCACAAGGCTTCCACCACCAAGTAAACATCCACTTTGCAGGTGACAGTAAGTAAAGATGAATGCAAATCAAGTGAAACGTATGGACGTTCTGAACCATTATGGCACAATCGTCCACATAAGTTGGTTTTGTCCAAATTACTTGCCCAATCTGAGAGAACCCTAAATCAAGTTTCCTACATGGAGTAAATGTGTTATTTCTTCTCTTAAATGCCACTTACCATGCCAACTGGTATTATTAACACGTACCCTCCTAATAATGCTCTTAACCATATATGCTACGCCAACCTTTCAAATTCAGCCCCCTTTTTGGGGCCAGACATTGAAGTGGATAGTGAATCCTCTAAAATTAGGATGCCAACAAAATCCAAGTTTGTAAATGCCAGATAAAATGACACAAATGATAAATTATGCAATACATCATAAAATGACAAGTTCCTCCACCCACAATACATAAGTTTAAGAATCAAATATATTATAAACAACATTCTGTCTCCAATGACAAAATGAATTATACAAGATATAAAAATGCAGAACCACTCCAAGAATCATTAAACATTATCAAAATAAAAATTTCCCAAGAGTACAATGTTGCCAAAATAATGTTCTTATACTCGCTCATATTCATAGTAAATTGTGATGAACCTCATTATCCTCACAAAGGGAAGCAATACATTCCAAAAGAAATATCTACATGCTTAACAAACCTAATGCCGATAAAAGGTCAAAAAAAAGCATACATGACCAAATGTATTACCAATTAAAGGTGCAGACCAGCAGTAACAGTTCTTTGTGCTGCTGCCTTTCTCCGCTCATAATCTACATCATCTGTAGGCAACTCATATCGACATATTGGGCAAGTATTTCTAATCGCTAGCCAGGGCAAAATGCACTCCCCATGATACCAGTGTGTGCAAGGCAACTTCCTTGCCCTGCCTCCAACATTAATCTCGTCATTACAAACAGCACAAAGTGCATTACTATTGTCAACATCCTCTTTTGTCAGAAAGACAGATGGAAGCTTCTCAACAACAGATTTTGCTGCTGGAGGCCGACCAAGCATAGCATTCTCATTCTCTGCAAAGTGCCCAAACAAAGTCTCATACTCAGTAGTGTAAATATAATCATCATGATCCCCAAAATACAGCTCAGCAGCATGGTCATGGTCGTGTTCCAGATTAGTGTCCAAGTTGTTTGCGTTCAACAAAACTTCCCATTCCAAATTTCCCAATCCTCCTCCCCTCTCTAGACTCTCCATGTCCTCAAGGGCAATAATAGGTGAAATGGAGATAGAAACAGAGGCCTGCTCGTCATCAACAAACATGCTTAGAACCTCTCTCTCATCAACGCGGCTATCCACTTCCTCCCACTCAAAATCCTCATTGTTTTCTCTGTCATCCTCCAATTGAAGCGAATCCCAACAAAGAGGAATATTAACGCTTGCATCTTCCTCATCATCTCGGTCAACATTATCATAATTATCATTTTCTATATTTACACGATCCAAAACATCGTCATGCCCTGAATAAAAATCTATAGTTAACGAATTCTCATTATCTTCTGAATCAGGATCTGATCCAAACCCAACAACCCTCACGGAACTGGTGCAAAAGCTAACGGTAGACTCAGCCCCACAAGATTGGGTTCCGGAAAGGCTTCTCTCCATGAAGAAATTATCATCGTAATCATCATCTATAACTACATTTCTGCTATAATCATCATCATTATTATTATTAGTATCACTGTGACTATGATTACGGCCTGTATTTTGAAACTCACCACTCTCGTGACCGTCTAAACCAATCCGTAACCCTAAATCGAGTTCCAAATTATCCATACTCAATACATAATTCTCCTCTATATCACCAAAGTCCAATTCGTTAAGCGAATCAGATGCCAAATGAGAACTATGACCCGTTACCTGAGATTGCAGGACCCGGTGTTGAAACATATCCATTACAAGACTAACCTGGTTCTCGCGATCCAGTAGATCCGGGCCTCCGAGGATAACTGATTCAGAATCCGAGACGTCGTCGTCCTCGAGTGTCCGAATATTAAAATTAGTGTGTCCGGGACGTGGGCTGGGGTCGCGGATAGCGGCGTGCGGGGGGTGAGTACCAGAAGAGGAGGAGGAGAAGAGAGGGAAGTAAGGGTCCGCAGTAAGGTGATGATGGTGCTGCGGCAGTCGGTAGTGGTGGCGACGGTGGTGAGACTCGCCGTCGACGGGGTCATGGTGGAGGTAGCGGTGGAGATGAGAAATGTTAGCCATAACTTCAAATTAAAACCGGAAAATGTAGCTTTTCCATTTTGTCATTTGAAGGGGTGGAAACAATGGCCTTGAATTTGCTGGGGGTATGGCCTTAAAATTACCTAAGTGTCCTCTGTCTTTTGTCCAACATTTATTTCTTTATTTTAATCAGATGTCCAACATTTAATCCCATATTGTATATAATATCTCAATTTTCAATTAATATTATTTCTAGTAATTCTTTTTAGTAGATTAGAGAGATGGGATTTGTAGGTGATTCCTATTTAACTATAAGATTGAACGTTAATTAAAGTAAAAAAATAGTCCTATTTAATCTTAGCCCTTAATTTTTATAAGGACAATGTTTAGGATCATTAAGTCATAAAATAAAATAAAATAAAATTGTTCTAAATTAATTTTCACCTTCTTTTTTTTTTCTCTTTAATTTTAACCATTAGGTTTAGGGTTTTGATTTCCATGCATTTTCAATGTTCCTTTTTAATTCTTCCAAAAAAACATTTTAGTCTTGCCGTTTTATTCACCTTCGTACCCGCTGAAGCATATGTCAGTCCTCCTCTTCACTCGACACCTCCATTGAAACAAGTATAAATTTATGCATTTAATAAATTTTAATTTTAGTTTATCTTTTACTTCATTATTTCAAATAATATATATATATATATATATTTTGATACGCCATAATAATTAAATTTTTTATTAAAAATTAATAAAATATTTATTATAATGCATTGTATTACAGCACAGTAAATATTATGTTAATGGCTAAATGTGAGCTTTTCTTTTCTATTAGACCATCTTGAAAGTCAAATTGTGATTTTTCTGTTGTTTTTAATTAGCTTTGACAGCTTTGATAGGAAATCTATACATTCTAACATTATAAATAGCAATAGGGTTTTACAATATCTTTCATTAATTAGTTTTGTGGCAGGATGTTGATGTTTTATGCAACGTCTATTTGATTTAACGATTAAATATAACTTATCGATAATTGATAGCCATTACCGTTAACTAGTAATTATAATTAATAACCGCTATTGATATATAAATTATCTAAAAATATATATTTATATAATAAAAAAATTATTACTTAATTTTTATGATATAAAAAAATTTATTAATCAATCACTTAATTTTAAAGTATATTAAAACATGTAAGATATTTTAAAAAATTTATTATTTAACTTTTTCATTAATTTTACAGTTAAGTATTTTAATATTTAATTTTTATAATTTTAAAAAATTTATTAATTTACTCTTTAAATTTTTAAAAAATTTACTAATTAATTCATTATATCAGAGACATATTAATTTTTTTATAATATTTAACGATTAAAATTAACGGATGAACTATTTTTTAAAACGTAAGAAAATTTTAATGCATGTTTTAAAATGAAGCGGTCAACTAGTGACGAGTAAGTAATAATTTTTCTCTATATAATTTGTTTTACTATTTTGATAGAAAATATAATCATTAATTTATTATCTAAAATAATTAATTTTATTATTTGAATACATATATAATTTTTTATTTATTAAATTATATTTATTTTATGAGTAAAATAAATAAATAAAAAAATAAATAATAAGAATAATAAAAAGATAAGAATTACATATATAATATGTATAACATAGATATAGGTTAAAAAACGATAAAATGATACTTTTAATTTGAAAGAGCCAACTGATCTCGATCAGCTCTAATTTTATAATTTTTCTAAATGTAGAAGTCTAGCCGTTGAAACCCCCAACAACTCTTTCAAATCTCTAATCTAAATACCCCTTATTCTTGATTATGTTTCTTGATTTTTTTTAACTGATATGTTTCTTGATTATTTGGTGACTTTAAAAAAATATATAATATGCTTTAGTTAAAAATAGATTAACTCAATAAATTAATTAATTTTAACAATAATCTTATTAAATTTATTAAAATTATGATAAAAAGTTTAATCTATATAAACAATAAAAATAAAATAACAACTATTTAACTATAAATTTAAAATATTATTTCACATTCATATTTTAAATAAATGTGTAGTTAGCTAGGAGAGTATTAATAAATAAATAGTTAAAATCTGCTGCATTTTCTCAAAGGTAACGCCATATTATTCAAATTCTTGAACGCCTAAATTTCCTTTATTATTATTTTTTTCCTTATTCATGTTTGAAATTAATTTACAGTGAAAAGCTTGTTCAGATCCACGTTACTTTAGAATTTTTAAGCTAAATTAAATAAAAATTATAAAATTTATAATATTTATGATATTCGGATATTAAAAAAATAAAATATAAATTTAATATGAGAAATTATATATATATATATATATTTTTTAATAATATATAACCGTAATTCTGCTAGGTACATACGTAGCTTTATGGTGCTAATTGAATGATTATAACAGAATGAGTTGCTATCAAGTTTGTTTTTCCATATGAAACTGAAAATAGAGAACAGTAGCCTTTCAACATACACATGCTGCTTTCTTTGACCAACGAAGATGAAAACAGAGAGATGTTCTTCTGATTTCAATATAGCAACATGCACGTTAGCCTACACACATTCTTGACCCCTGCAGGTCTAGTAGATTGGACCCATACCTAAAATTTCTTTACAAAACCCTAGATATATAGCCTTCTGTTTAATCTTTGACTTGCTAAAACTTCAGTCAAACCCCACATCCACCTTAATCAATAATTAAGCAATGAATTAATCAAGCATAAAATTACTTAATTATCCCTTCCACGACTTCTTTTATCCTGGATAGCTTCCACTACTATAAGAAACTGTGCCAAAAGGAAGCTTTGGGGGGCAACTCTTGAATTTCTTCGTAGATCTTGATTTAATTTATAGCATATGATCGACATAAAGAAAAATTTTCTACGGGACTTGAGCAGCAGCAACATTATAAAACGCAAAAACGTTTCTCGTTGCATGCATGGCGGCAGACAGGCGTTGAATACCTGTATCTTATACCCCACGCTGTCATGCTCCTTTTTCCCAACACTTCGAAGCAAGCCCACCAAAATAACTGTTTCAATTCAAAGCTTTTGAGCGATCCTTTGTGCTTTTGAGTTTCCCAAGTCTATGCGACCACATGCCAAGTATTTTTTCAAGAAAAGTGGAGACTGTTTGAAGTTATAACCCTAGTTTTGACCTGTGTTTGGATTCTATAAAGACCCTTCTTCTATCTTTCACATGATTCTCTTTTGTTGTTAGATAACAAACATACCCAAAGAAGAAAAGAAAAATGGCGTCCACAAGGTTTAGTGGCTTTCTACTTATGTTCATTCTTCTACTACATGAAGGAAATTCTTGTGCCACCATTATTACCCATCAAGGTACTTCAACCACTCCTTTAGTTAATTTCTTGTTAATTAGTTTGCTTGCTATTTAAATTGTTTCATGGATGCTTATTAATTAACGAATGTTATTCCAAACTTTCTGCAGCAAAGGGGAAAACAGTGGTTGCTAAGGGCAATAAGCTCGCTGCAGTGGATGAAACCAAATTGGTAAATTCAATTAATAACATATATACAATTATTAAACTACGAAATAATGAAGTTGCAATCCTGAAAAACCTGAACTTTTTATTCCCAGGAAATTTCATATGGTGTTCCTGCTGCCATGGCTGAACTTAGCGACACAAGGCTTAGAGGAAGAAAAATGAAGCTGACGAGAATGGGTTTGCAAGAAAAGATGAAAGAGGAATCTTTAAACAAAGAAGACTTGGAGTTTTCAGGTGCAGCTCATTTTGTAGGAAACTGTGACCATAGAACTGGGAAGAGGATTTTGAATGGGAAATGTAAACGGATGAGTGGTAGGAGGTCTAATCCTTTGAAGGACAAAAGGGCTCGTTTTACGGATTTCAGCGCCGATTATCATGTGCCAAGACCTCACCCTCCTAAGAATAACTGAGAGCGAGGAAGAACAGTGGCGAAGCCCTCAAAAGATAGCCATGTGTTATCTTTGTCAATTTTGGTTTCATATATTTTATTTTCTTTGATGGGTGTTCTAGTGAATACAAGTGCGAAATATCAATATTTGTATGTATGCAAATACAGATGTAATTGACATTGAATAGAAATCCATTTTCATTTAAAGGTCATCCTTTTGGTTTTTTAATTAATTCCGGATGTTCAAACTTACTTCAACTAATGGCAGAGTTGATTAATCACTTTGGTTAAAGGCAAAACTCATGTTATCGTTATGTTTCAATTTGATTGTCTGAATGCAGGAAAGAACACATATGCTTCAAAGAAGCACCTGGGCTTCACAGGAGAGCTTAACAGATCAGGTTTCCGTTACTGTCTGAGATGCCTATATATTTAATTTTTTCTTCTCAGTTTCATATTTATAATTTGATTTTCTCTTCTTGATCTAGAAGGGAAGTAGACTGATGAAGGCAAAGTCGGGAGTGCCAGAAACCGACAAGCTCCAGCCGAGAGGCCCAACCAAGCATGCTTTCAATATTCAAAACCGGTTTCAATTACTACAGGCAGCAGCTCGGAAAGCTCGTCAAGGTCAACAAATCCAATTCCCCAAGAGTTAAATAACTCATCTCAAACTCTTGAATCACAAAAGCTTCTTGACGAGGCTGCCATGGAAATTGTTAACTTGATGAACAAAGACTATCCAGGAGGAGGAGGTCCTCGTCACAAGCCTCCGATCAACAATGACCAACCTACGAGTGATCAAGGACGTTATCTGATACCATAAATCCATTGTTGTTCCAGAAAATGTTGACCCCATGGGAAAGAAAATTATGGCTGGTTCAGACTCCCTTACAAAGAAAATCACAAGAATATACAAGGCCCATAGCCTTGAAACTAGAAATCTTAACTGCATTGTACTCCAGAGGATGCTCAGAGCATGGCTAGTAAGAACAAAGGTTGAAGCTGTAGCGTCCGGTGAGCAAGAAAGGAAGGAAGCGGTCCACAACTAAAGCTTGCGATTCCGCCATTGACAACTAACTGAATAAGTTGAGAAACATGAAAGCTTGAAGGTTATACCAGCTTGCATGTTTGTAAAAAACGAAGTCAAGCTTAAGCTCAACCAGATGCCAAAACTTAAATTCAAGATTTGCCAATCCCAGAACTATGGATTCGACGGTGGGAGGGGCCAGTGGGCGAGCCGCGGACCCTTAGAGGGCCAATTTCATCTTAATCTTATTTGTTTTATTATTTTTTGTTTGTTTAATTTCATTTTTAAGGTAAATTAATTTACCCACTTCATAATTTTTTTAAAAAATTTGAATATTTTATCTTATTATCCATATAAATATCATTTGATTTTATTTATAATTAAGATTTATTTTTTAAAAATTAAATAATCCAACTCATAATCTATTAAACTCTAATTTTTTTAAATTTAAATTTTTTAATGTAAATAATTTATAAAAACTATTAAATAATCTAACCATCACTCATAAATCTCTTTTTCTTTTTCTAAAAATTTAAAACTTATTTTCATAAATTTAAATAATATAATATATAATTTCAATGGCATAAATAAAAGTAAATAAAAATACCTATACTCTTTAACAATAAAAAGTGATTATATAAAAATAAATTAAATAATAAGTTTATAATTTATCTTATAAATATTTAAAAAAATTAATTAGGATAATTAAAGTTAAAATCTTGAATATTAAAGGCAAAGAAAATAATGGAGAAGTAGATTGGTTGTCGTAAAAACAATATTTGAAATTGTTAGAGTTTAATTTTAAATTTAGTAGTTTATCTATATCAAAAATTACACAAATAACGCATCTTATAAATTATAAAATTATATTGTTTAATAATTTATAAAAAATTATTAATAAATTTATTTTAGCATTGGCTAAATAAATTAAACAATATAAATATTTAAATTTATAAATGCTAAATAATATATATAGCTAAAATTTTATAGATTAAGTAATATGTATAACTAAAATTTTATAAATTAAATAATATAAATATTAATAATAAATTAATAATTATTTAAAAAAATAAGATATTTAATCTTATAAAATATAAAGATATTTTAATGAATTAATAAATTTTTAAAAAATTATGAGCCTTTATCTAACGTTAGGATAAAATTAGCGAATAGTCATTTAAAAATTTTCAGGAGTAGCCACCCCGGCCCCACCTTGGATGCGCGGTTGGGGTGGGATGTTGATGGGTAAGGACAGTGCTCTCAGCTGTTTCGTTCTTAGCTTCAAAGGTAGAGAGACTTTGTAACCAACAGAAAGGGGTAGCTCATAGATATCTTTGTGTGTGACTGAGTCTGAGACACCTCCAAAAGCTATCGCTTAAGCCAGAAACCAAAACATACAGATCGAATTCAGAAATTAATCTTCAATTTTTAAAAGCTTTTTGGTAATTAAACAGCAAATAATTTATCTAAGAATTTAACAAATTTAACCCTTAAAAATTTTAAATAATAAAATAATGTATTTATATTATAAAATTATATCCTTAACTAATGAATTTTTCTTTCGAACAGCAAAGCAATTATTAATTTATATTAAAAAAGGGGAAAAAAGATATCTTAGAAAATTAGGAAACAACAATGAGGTCATGATAAAAGTAGATGGACATCTTGAAGAGGCTATACATAGGAAAGTCCTGAATCCTTTATTATTTTCTTTTAAAGAAAAACGTAAGCACCAAACAGTGCATAAAATTTAATATTTTTTTTCAAAAAAATGGGATAAAAAATTGTGGAAAATTTTAATAATTATTATATTTTAAAATATATTTTTTTATAAGTTTTTTTTAAAGCAATTTTTTATAAGTTATATTATAATTAATTAGTACAATATATTTATTTTATATATAATACCTACACTAAATAAATTATTGAGAGATTTACAATTTAATCTTTAATTATTATCATTATTAACAAATCAGTCCCTATATTTTTAGAAACCTATTAAAACGTTCTTATATTTTTTCTCTATCAATAAAATAGTCATTCCATCTATTTTTGCCATTAAAAAGATAGTAAAAGATTAAATTACCTCCTTCTTTTCCTTTTTCTTTTCCTCCTCCTCTTCCTCCTCCTCCTCCTCCTCCTCCTCCTCCTCCTCCTTCTTCTTCATCGATTCTTCCTCCTCCTTCTTTTTCTTCTACTTCTTATTCTCCTTCTTCTTCTTCTTCTTCTTCTTCTTCTTCTTCTTCTCCTTCTTCTTCCTCTTCTTTTTGTTCCTCTTCTTCTCCTTCATCATTATCTTCTTTTTTTCTTTCTTTTTTGAGGAGGAGGAGGAGAGACTATTTTATTGACGTAAAGAAACGATAAAAACGTTTTAATAGATGTGAGAAAAGATAAAGAAGATTTCGTTGATGAAAAGAAACGATAAAAACGTTTTAATAGATATGATAAAAGATAAGAACGTTTTAATAGATATGAGAAAATATAGGGAGGAACGATTTCGTTGACGGAAAAAATAAGATGAGAATAAATTATTTTGTTGACGGAAAGAAATGATAAAAATATTTTAATAGATATGAAAAACGATAACTATTTCATTGACGGAAATAAACGATAAGGACGTTTTAATAGATATAAAAAAGATAAGAATGTTTTAATAAATTTTTAAAAATATAAGGACTGACTTATTAATAATAATAATATTAAAATATTAAATAAAAAAATTTTATTTGAAGATAAATTGAATTTTAAAATTTTTTTTTTCATTTTTCATCTAATTTTAATGAAAAAAAAATGAAAATATTATTTCATTTATGAAAATAAAAAATAAAAATATTTTAATAGATTTTTAAAAATATAAAAACTGAGTCATTAATAATAAAAATATTTAAAAATTAAAATATAAATCTCTTTAAATTTTTTCATCACTATTCATGATAAATATATGCGGCATAAAAAACATCCAACTAAATTACAGTGCATAATTAGCAAGCACAGATCGCATTGAGAGGCGGTGAATAGATGCTTGATACACAAAAGGCACCACGAATCTTTCTTGCGTATTAAAATCCTAATTTAAAGCTAGAATTTCATTGATAATTAGACAAGACAAGAATAAATTCCATTTCCTGCCAAAGGCAACTTTTGTTCATTATTGCTTCTATTTATACATATAATTTCAAGCAGTTCGCGAATTTTGTAATTATTTTATTTTATATTATATTCTCGAAATTTGGTTGTTCATCCTTGCCAACTCAAACTTCAAAATTTTCCATGTTTCTACTGCCACTAGACAACACGTGGAATCAAATGCGTTTGTTTCCTTCACCACTCGGAGAAAGAAAAAAAAAAGAAAGAACATCGTGACAGGCGTCAGGCGTGACGTATAGCTGATGAAGAGTTCAGAGTTGCCCTGTTTGCTCATGAGCCATGAAGTCAATTATAAACGCTTCATTCACCCTTTTCCATCTCCATCTCCATCTATTGCACGAGAACATATCCCATCAATTGCCATTCGGCGATGTCCACCTCCTCCACAACCTGCTTGGGGGCGCACATCCTGGTCTACCCTTATCTGAGTTCTGGCCATATTATCCCCCTCCTAGATCTCACCAATTGCTTGCTCAACCGCGGCCTCATAATCACTGTTCTAGTCACCGCCAACAACTTGCCTTTGCTTGACCCGCTCCTTTCCTCCCACCCCTCCTCGCAGCTCCAGTCGTTGGTCTTACCTCACCCTGAAAATGTCCCTCCTTCTAAAAATCGACTTGCCGCTAACATACGATTCCTGCGCCAAGTCCACTATCCTCTCCTTCTCAATTGGTTCCAATCACATAGTTCCCCTCCTGTTGCTATTATCTCCGATTTTTTTCTCGGCTGGACTAACGAATTCGCCTCCCAGGTCGCTGTGCCACGCATTATCTTTTCGCCGTCGGGGGCCTTTGCTTTCTCTGTTTCGACTTACCTTTGGCGTGAACAACCGCAAAACGATCATCCGGAAGACCTGAATTTTTCACTTTCATTTCCTAAGGTTCCGAATTCCCCGACTTATCCCTGGTGGCAAATCTCTCACCTTTACAGGATGCCAAAAGACGCTGATTGGGAATTTTTCAGAAATTGCAACCTGGCTAATTCGGAGAGTTGGGGAATCATATTCAACTCATTCGCTGAGTTAGAACGCGTTTACCTTGATCACATGAAAAGGAAGTTTCAAGATGATCGCGTGTGGGCTGTAGGTCCAGTTTTACCGTCGGACGATGATTTCAAGGGAGCAGCTAACCGTGGCGGGTCCAGCTCCGTGCCATGTCATGATGTTCTGACATGGCTTGATTCCCGTAAAGACCAGTCAGTCGTGTACGTTTGCTTTGGAAGCCGAACAGCTCTGACGTGTAAGCAAATGGATGAGCTTGCAGCTGCGTTAGAGAAAAGCGGAGTTCATTTTATATGGTGCGTTAGGCAACCAGTGGACCAAGGCCAAACAGCAGGCGATTACGGTGTTCTGCCAGATGGATTTGAAGATTGCGTAGCTGACAGAGGATTCATTATAAAAGGATGGGCCCCGCAGGTAGCCATATTAAGGCATCATGCGGTTGGCGCTTTCTTGACTCACTGCGGATGGAACTCGGTGCTAGAAGGTATCGCAGCAGGCGTAGTGATGCTAACTTGGCCGATGGGCGCGGACCAGTTCACTAACGCGCAGCTACTAGTTGATCAGTTGCATGTGGGGATTCGATTTGGTGAGGGGACTCTGAACGTACCTGAGTCAGCAGAATTGGCTCGAATTTTGGCACAATCTGTAGCGGAAACTCTGCCGGAAAGATTGAAAGCCCAAAAATTGCAGGAGGAAGCCTTGGGTGCCACTAAAGGAGGGAGCTCCAGTACTGATTTGGATGGGTTGGTTCGAAGGCTAAACAAACTCAAACTTAAAAGGGATGGTGGTGCGATCAATTGACCTGAAGGAAGAGATGAGACAACGTCGCATTGATGCTCAATTGGATGCATAGACATAGCAGAAGGAAATAAGAGAGGATTGTGGTGTTTGATGTCTCTAGTAGAGAAAATTTAGTAATTTGGATTCTACCAAATTGGATTTTAGAATTCACAAAGGCCTACAATTTAATCTCAGAACAAATTAAAAGGCTTGTAGGGCCAACAATCAAATTAAACAAGCTTAATATACAACCCTAAAAGCCTAGCAGCTTGACCCGAAAAGATGATCCAGTGGGCTTGCAAGAATTTGGATCTAAGGCACTGCTCCCTTTTTCTGGAAGCTTTTGCCACTAGTAGAAAACAAACCAAACCAAACCAAAGTGGCAACAACGTTTCCTCCTGCTATTAAAGCTAGAAAATACCATAGAACATCGTACTGAAGTCCAAGGAGAAATATATAAACATCTTTAGAGTCTACCTGAGAGATGGATGGTCGGAACAAGAGAACCCGCAATAACCACCAGATCAACATTGGTGATGACGGTGATATAATATAGTTCTCTTGTATAACGACTAAAAATTGAGTCAGAGTGATTTCAGCAGATTAAAAGGCCGTCAGCTAGCGGAGGAGGTGTGCCATTCGGCAATCTAATTGTCCATTTCGATGCTCTACTTTGTAAGCCACCATCAATAGCCTTTTGTCCGACTTATTGCAAAAGGTGTGATGATCTGAGAAACCTTCACCTCTATGCAAAACTAAACAATACAACTGAAGGGAAAAAAAAGAAGAAAATTCAAACAAGTAGAGTTGAATATTTAACCAAATTACAGTAACTGGAGGTTTTTATAATTGAAAACTAAGGCAACATTAACTGAAGAAAAGATTTGCATAATTTTTCTTTTAAAAAAAATTCAAACAAGAAAATATATTTCATTAAAGAGCAGAGCTCACTTCAAAAAACAGAAAGTCTTAGTTACAGCTCCACACTCCGGTCAGATACTGAAAATTTATATCCCAAATATGGGAGATCCGTAACCTGATGACCCGGAACTTAACAAAATGAGCGCCACATTGTTATCATGAGCGGCCAACAGCTACCAAAGGGAGAATACAACAACCATGGAAGCTCACCCAAAGCGAGAGGCAAAGTAGATGCTCAAGCCGAAAATAAGCATATCTAAAGACAAACTCTCAATAAATGATCAAACAAGGGAGAGAAATCAAAGGCAGATTGGTGAATAATAAGTCAAGTAATCAAGGGAAAATCCGGGAAAGGCAATATAAACCTTAACCACTTATTTGGATACGGAGAAAATAAAAAGGAAAGGGAAAATAGTAGAAAATAAATATAATTTTAAAGAAAAATATCAAGGAAAGAAAAATGACAATTATTTTTTTTTGAAATAAAGAGAAAATAATAAATGTTGCAGGGTAAATCGCACACCTAATTAAAATACTATTTTTTTTATTGTTTCGAACAATTTAACAATTAGATTAAAAAAAAAAACAATTTAACAATGATTTTAGGATCTATTTGCAATTTATTAAGTAACGATTTTTCAAATTCATCTGTAAATTGAGATATTCCTATTTTAGAATCTATTGGTAAAATCCTTTCGTAAATCAATTGAACATTCACATGCTTTGAGGTATCAACTTGCATGAATCGGACATGTAACTTCGCATAAGGCATATCTAAACTAAAAGAGTAGTACAGCAACGATGGAATGCGAGAGAAAAAAACAAAGCAACTTTCACTAAAAGCTAGACAGAGAATTAAAGACAGAATCTTTTTTCTTTTTTGTCCAAATTAAAGATTGGATCTGCACAACATGATTTGAGACGTTTGTAATGTCAGAAATAAATCGGATACAAGTTGAATTAAGCTTTTATACTTTTATTTAAAAATTAAATAAATTTAATTTAAAATTTTAAATTAATTAAATTCATATATGATTATTTAATAATTAAATAAGTCTTTATTTAATATAATATTTTTTTAATAATATAATATTATTTTTTTCTCGGACATCATTGTAAACATCCACTCAGTAAAGAAAAAAAAAATACAAATAATTGAAAACATCTACGACTTTTCCTTTCAACTGATTCCACCAGGCCCATACACTCATTCGTTCTTTATGAGAAGTGGGAAAAACATTCAGAAGGAAACATAAGCAAATTACAATTTAACCATTGTTTCTACATTGAGTTTCGTAAATTATTCGGCTGCAGTTTCAAATTAATCAGACTCTGCACCAACATTTCCAAATCCTTCACAGAACTCCCACCACCATCTTTAATAGCATCCACTGCCACACTGCTCAACTTTTGGGCTCTCTCTCTGTTAACTCGGTTTTCGTTCACTGATTCCTTTATAACACGTGCCAACTCTACCGAGTTTGGCACGGTTGTTGCTCCTTCACACACCCTTACACCCAATTTCAACTCATCCACCAACAGACGAGCATTCATAAATTGGTCAGCCCACATAGGCCATGCAAGCATTGGAACGCCGGCGACTAGCCCTTCAAGGACCGAGTTCCAACCACAGTGAGTCAAGAACGCACCCACAGCTCGGTGGTTTAGAATCAATACCTGTGGAGCCCACCCTCTTATTATGAGTCCTCTCCCAGCCACGCGATCTTCGAACCCAGATGGGATTTTGCTGTGTCCTTTCACGGCTTCTTCCCTGACGCACCATATGAAATTAACCTTGCTGCTCTCCAAACTCGAAGCAAGCTCTTTCATTTGATCATTGGTCAATGTAGTTTGACTCCCAAAACACACATAAACCACCTTATGATCTTCACACCTGTCAAGCCACGTCAGTACAACGTGCACAGGAACAGAGCTGGGCCCACCTCTTTCTATGGACCCAGGAGGAGGGAGCAAAGGTCCCACTGCCCACACATTATCACGATGATCAAAATCCTTCTTCAAATGATCCAAATAAACACCTTCCAACTCAGTGAACGAGTTCACAACAAGACCCCAACTCGCTTGATTAGCACAAAGGGAATCTTTGATGAACTCTGAATCTGTGCCTCCTTCAAGGTAGGTGCGATAAAGAGTGGAAATCTGAAGCCAAGGACATTGTGGACAGTTTGGAATCCTAGAAAAAGAAACCAGTTCATTTTGATTTCTCTTAGGCATGTCGAGCCAGAGGGAATAAATGACAGACAAAGCCATGGCACCTGAAGGAGAGAACACAATCCTGCGAATGTTGAGCTGGCTGGCTAAATGGTTGGTCCAGCCAAGAAACATATCAGATATTATGGCGACTGGGGGTGAAGGGTGGGTCTTGAACCAGCATAGCAAAGGATCGTAAAGCTCAGCAAGGGCACACATCATGGAAATGGTATGGACAGGACCTGAAGGCATGTCCTTGACGTTTTCTACTCCAGATGGGATTGATGGGTGGGAAGGAAAACGAAGGACTAGAGTTTTGATGGAAGGGTGGAGAGAGAGGAGAGGGTTCAAGAGAGGGAGGTTATTGGGGGTGATCAAAATGGTTATGGTTAGACCATGGATGGCTAACTTGTGGGCTAGATCAAGGAGAGGGATCATGTGTCCTTGTGCTGGGAACGGGAAGACCAAGATGTGAGTTTCAGTGGCTAGAATTGCCATGATATTAGAGTTTCACTGATGAATGAACCAAAGCTCAAGAATGCAAACACACACATACATATATATATATATATATATATATATATATATATGAATGAGAGAAGCTCAAAACTATCGTTTGTCACCTTCATTATGCTATTTTGTTTGATACGGGTATTATGTAAAATAATTTCAAATATTATTAATAAAATATAAAAACTTTAAAATAGTTAAATATTTAAAAAAAACATTATTTGGAATATTATTTATGGATGTTAAAAATCTTAGTAGTTACTACTGATGTTGCTGTGTGTCGTTACAATCCCTTGTATAAAAAGGGATCATGCTATTAAAATAATAAATTTTGAAATAAACATATAAGTAAATTCAATGGTGTTTATGAGAAGGCTTCAGATCAGGCTATAAATTTTGATAAATCTAGTATTATGTTTAGTCCGTGTGTGTCTAAGGAAAACCGGTTGACCATCTCTGGTATATTTGATGTTCATCTTCCTTTGGGTAGCGGTAATTATTTGGGGTTACCATCTCTTATTGGCCGTAGTAAAAAGCAAATTTTCTCATTCTTGAGGGATCGCATTTGGAAACATATTAGTAGTTGGAGTAATCGTTTTCTTTCTCGTGCAGGCAGAGAAGTATTAATTAAATATGTATTACAGGCAATTCCAACATATTGCATAAATGTTTTTTTATTACCTGTTTCCACTTGCCGTCAGCTACAGGTCATGATGAATAAATTTTGGTGGGGTGGTTGTCGTGAGGAAGGGAGAGGGATGAATTGGCTCTCGTGGGATCGAATGTGTTGACGTAAATTAGAAGGTGGGATGGGCTTTCGGGATTTGGCTAGTTTTAATACTGCCTTATTGGGAAAGCAAGGTTGTCGTTTGTTGGTTGACACCAATTCTCTTCTATATAGAGTGCTCAAAGCTAAATATTTTCCGAATGGGGATTTTTTATCAGCTCGATTAGGTTCTAACTATAGCTTCGTTTGAAAGAGTATTTTGTCTTCTCAACAAGTGTTGCAACGTGGGGTAAGGTGACGAATTGGTGATGATAAGCAGGTTTTTGTTGTTAATTGCCCTTGGATTCTTCGGGATATTGGTTTTATGCCTTTAGATGAGTCGATGTTTGTTCCTGAAGCCATGAGAGTATGTGATTTGTTTGTTGAAGGTGAGCTGCGTTGGGATGTAGAGAAGCTAATGAATATTTTTAGTGTTGCTGATATGAGAGCTATTCTTACTATTCCATTGCCTCTATTCCTAAAACCGGATAAATTAATTTGGCACTTGCATAAGAAGGGTGTGTACTCAGTTAAATCTGCCTATTTTTGTGCCTTAGAATTGTCGGGTAGGACTGGTGTGCTGGGTTATAATGATGGGTGGAACCGTCTTTGGTCTCTTGATGTTCCTCCCAAAGTTCGTGATTTTCTTTGGCGTGCTTATCGTGGAGTGCTTCCTACTCGGGATATTCTTTTGAGGCGTGTGATACATGTACCTGCTGCATGTCTTTTTTGTGATCATGATAAATCTATTTCACATGTTTTTTTGCATTGTCCAATGGCTGTTGAGTTACGGAGACTTGCTGGTTTTTCTACTGCTGTTGATTTTCCTATATTCATGGATTTTTTTATTCATATTTATAATACTTTTGGCAGAGAAAGGACAGCATGTATGGCTATCATGCATGGAAGTTATGGCATGCCAGGAATGAAAGATTGTGGGTCAATAAAGTTTTGCCACCTAGTGAGATTCATCATGCTGCTAGTTCCTATTTTAATGATTATGTGGCTTCACTTGTGGCTCGGCCAAGGACGTTATCCCACCCATCTGTTCCTCGTGTGCTCCCATTGGTTGAGGCTACCACCCTTGAAGTTGATTGGATTGCATTCATTGATTGTGTAGTCTTTGCTAGTGCTGATTTGTTCGGTTTTGCAGCAATATTTGAGGACTTGGAAGGCTTCTTTTCCATTGCAATTTCGGGTTTCTATGAGGGGGGTGGGCAACCTGTTTATTGCTGAAACTTTGGCCTTGCGTCAATGTTTATCTTATGTTAGAGATTGTTTTCTTCAGGCTAGTTGTATTTTTACGGATAACTAATCCTTAGCCTTGGCTATTCGCTCTCCTCTGGATGACTTTTCGGAGTTTGGATTAGTTGTTTCTGATTACAAGGATGCTATGCGGTCTCATAGTAACATTCATGTTCGTTGGGTACGGCGTTCAGAAAATAGAGCCGCCCATTTATTAGCTAGAGAGTCTATTCATCATGGTAGATTCAAGATTTGGATTGACATTCCTGATTGTCTCTTGGATTATTATTCTACAAGATAAATAAAGTTTTTCTTGATTAAAAAAAAAAAAAACTAAAAGATTTCTTATTTTCAAAAGAAAAAAAAAAGATTTTCTTACTCTGCCCCTAAATTTGGCAAAAAAAAAAAAAAGCATACCGCATGTGAGCATGGGAGCCAGAAAAATTTTGTTAAGAGAAACAAATAAAGATTAATAAATTGAATAAAAAAAATTTGATTCATTGGATTAGGGAATTCAAATTTAGATTTACTAAATAAATAATATTTTTTAACTACTAAATTAAATTAAGATAAATAATATATATGAATAACATATAAAAAATTATAAATTTATTTAAATTAAAAAATAAATCCCAACTAAGAATATGTTAAAGTATATCCTTAATCCCTTTTAAAGGAGGCATTTTTTCTTTTAGAGGAACGATTACAGGAATTGGCGACTCACCTTCTCTATTCTTTTTCTCCTCTTTTTTCTTTTTTTTTACAACTTTAATGGATATTTCACCATAAAGTTTTCATTTTGAGCATTCCCTTAAACCTCTAATTCCATTTTATCTATTTTATAGGTTTTTATTTTTAAATCGTGTATACCAGAATTTCTAAATCAACTCATTGAAATCCAATGGGAATTAAATATTACAAGATATAAAAAAAAAGTTGAAAATTTGCAACAATCTAACTAGAAAAAGGTTTATTCTATCAGTAATGTTTTTACGGTTTGAAGTATCAAAGAGCTCGGATTGATGCAAGCACACTGCACGCATCATCCCAAAAAATCAATTGACTAATCTGGTCCGATAGGACACATTCCCAAATGGGCTCGCTGGACGAGCAGGATGCCATCTATCGGTCAGTGGACGACCTCAATAAAGAAACTACAACTCAACAAGTCAGTTGGACTGAGCAAGTTGGGGAAGGGAAAATGGAGCAGTAAAGCTGGTCGGTTGATCGGCGACCAGTCAGCAGATCCCAAGAAAAGATTGAAAGCAAGCCTTTAAGACCTCAAGCTTCGAGTTAGCAAGTCGGCTGGACTGCACGAGGTTGGAAGGCCTTGATGAACATAAAAGTACTAGTACCAAGAGAGAAGATCCTAAGTACGAGCAAGACTAAGCATCAAGTCCGACCTCGACGGAGCACTACCTTGAGCAGACATCCGGGCTACAACAAGTCGGATGAATTGAAGGGTGACCATTAATGATCATCATATGATTACAGACTCACAAAACCATGCCCTCGGATTGTGTCAAGCTGGCCAAATCAAGCAGGTCTCCGGGGCACTAGTCGGCAGCTTTGAGCTTGAGTTCCACGCAGCATGATGACCAAATCATGAAGGTCGGCCGAGCATCTAGTTGGCCAAATATGAATTAACAAAATAGCAAGGCAGGATTGACCTACCTGAGTCAAGCTGGCCAAATCAAGCAGATCTCTGGGGCACCTAGTCGGTAGTTTCGAGCTTGAGTTCAACGAAGCATTACGACTAAATCAAGAAGGTCAGTTGATAGTTGATAGGTGTTGAAACTATTAAAAATAAACGTATTAAATATCAACCATTATAAATTGTATATAGGGAATTTAACACTAAAAATTTCCGAACAAGGCTTAGAGTCAAACAAAAAAACACAAGAAACTTAACAATCACTAAAAAGAAAAATACATATGAATATAATTCCAAAAAATAAAGTCCAACTTTGCAAGGACCCTCCAGAACTCCTACTTAAAAAGAAAGACCCGAGTAAAAAATCTTAATCTTAGAAGATGCACCCAAAAGGTAAAGAGACCCGGAAGAGCAAGAAAACCTCAGTCATTCCACTTCAAAGTGTTGCATGGATGACGAAGCACCGCATCAAGCACAAGAAATACACAACAACAAATTGACAAAGCCAAGTCACTGTGATTCCAACAAAAAAACCTTCTACCGAAAACTAGATTAAAGTGATAGGTCTCATGGGCCAAAGCCGAGCCAAAAAGATAAAAAGTCAAGTTTGAAACTAAAGAGAATTAGCGGCAGTGATGCATTGCTCCTTGGTACTATTAATTCTTAGGAGACTAGATGTTGTAGACGTCCCCAAGAGTTACTACACTACTAGAACGGAGAAAATCGTTGCTCCTAAGCTTTTGGTTCTTTGTTGGCACCAGGTGAAGCACCAACAACTCCATCAAGCAAACAAGGTCACCACAACCAAATTAAGAACCATCCTTGAGAGATAACTTAGTAGAAGCAGATTTGGTTGAAACAATCCTGCAAGGACCAAGTAAATAAGAAAAAAAACCAACATTGTAAAACAGCACAAACTAGAAGCAAGGCAGTCAATAAATTCTTTCTATTGTGAAATGCTGCTGCTAAGAACCAAAAAAAAAAAAAAAAAAAAAAAAAAAAACTATCCACACCCTAATCCCGTAGTGGAGAGAGAAACTCGCGGCCTGAGTTAGAAGAACCAGGACAGAGAAAACCGAATGTGCCGACAGGAGAAGTGCCGAGTGTCCAAGCAAGAAAATAAAAGCAGAGAGAAAAATGCTCACCGAGAGAATTTCCAGTGAACTAACTTGGGCACAAGATACTAAGAAACAGTATCTTGTCAAGCTCAACTTAGATAAAGATAATAAGCTTGAAGTCAAGCACCAAATTTGAAATTAGGGAAGAGAAGAGTCATCCCATGTGAAGATTAGATATGAAATAGCATTTTGGCTGCTTGTGGTTTGTGCCACTCGAGGCATATTATCCACTCTTTCCCAAGCTTTGTGCAGGCATTCTGAACACATTGAGCAAAAAAGTCCACTATAACGCCCAAATCTTGCCGAGAATGCTTCCTTATCTTTCCATTTTGCTGAGAGCACATAAGTATCTCTCTTCTCTCCATAATACTCGTAACTTGGGTATTTTGCAGCAGATGAAACTTGCTCCGCTTCATTGAAAATTGGAATCAGCTGATATGTAATATTTGACTCGGGAATCTCTTTCATAGTAAAATTTTATACCCTAGCTATATGTATATAAATAAATATACACAAGCATACATGTGGAGCCACTCCGGCTTGTTCTGGGTTGGCTACGAGAGGAGTGACTAATTGCTTATGCATTATAATCTGTCCACATATAATTCAGATGAAGATGACAACGTTTCCTTGCAGGTTTACAGAAAATAATTTCTTCGGTTTTGTGACCGTCTCTCTTAATGGTCTTCTCCAAGGATTGTTGTTCCGCTTACCAACAGAGAACAGAAACACTTTGAGGATCCCTAGCTTTAAGTCTTGTGGGGGGGCAATTGCTACTTAGGTTTAGCATATGGGCAAAATTAATTCATGTTAAGTTTTCCTTGTATCCATTAATAATAATACTTGCTTATCCCACAAAAAAAAAAAAAAAAAAAAAAAAAAAAAAACAAACACTTCATGGATCTTCATATTACAAAAATAACACCCTCTCAGGCCACTCTGAGCTTGCAGTACCCAGAAAAAAGTTCATGAAAGGTTCTACAAGTACAAACCTCTTCAGAAAACGACTCAAAGGCCTTCTCATAGAAATGAAATCATCGCTGCGCTATGCCTTTCCATAGTTCCAGAAAGATTGAAAGACATCCCTATCCCTAGGGTCCTTGCAAATGTAAACAATTTTATAACCCGAATCTAGTATGGACCTAAGCAAACATGTGGATGAAGTGATGACTGCTCTGCTCTTCTCTTCTCTTCTCTCCTCTTCTCTTGTTTCCTCTAACACTTCAGATTGGATGAGAGAAAGCAGAAATGGGAAATTGTTGGACAATGACCGGCCCGGTCCATGTCTGTATGTGGGAGTGCTGGACCAAAACCTTGTTGGGCATAATCGTCTGGCCTGTGTCCAAAATACCTTAACAGCCCCCGTATTTTTTTCTTACATATCTGCCGTGGGATAGTTTGTTTGCCTTATCTCAACTTATTTGAACTGTAATTCTTACATATGTCATGGGAGACCAGGCACAGTGGATATGAAGATTTGGGGGTGGATGTCCTTGGCCCATTCAATATGCGGCAGTTCATATTAGAAGAATCAGCTTTATTATTATAAACTCAATAATATCTTCATTACTAGTGTCCCTCAAGTTTCACAAAATTAGTGAGTCATGATATATTATCTTTATAGAAAAAAAAGAAGTAATTGATTTTCACTTATTCTAAAATTGTCAGCTCAAATTTTATAAATAAAAATATATAGTATTATTGACAAATACAAAAGTTTAAAACATAATAATTAAAAATTGATTGAACATTCCCTAGAAGAAAAAAAGAAGATATACTCTAGAGTTGGGCCAACAATTAGGACACAACAAAACACAAGAGGAAGAGGGTGGTGTCCCAAAAAAAAAGAAAGAAAGAAGAACCACCCAATTCAGCAAACACCAAATACAAGATATATTCTAAAACTCCGACTTTTTAAGACATTATTTATATATATATAATTGATAAAATTATTATAATTTTAGCTAATTTATTATTGATTTATTATCATACTATCGAATGCGTGTAAGAATTTTGGATGAGCAAATAAAATCTTAAAAGCATCTCCCTTCGCATGTGCCATAAGGTGGACCACAGCACACCCAACACCCTGCTCCTTTGGCATTCATGAATAAAATACAATATGAAAGTCCTTACTGCTGTGCACCCATCAAATTCAAAAGCTAAGACTTAACGAAGAATTGGGAAAGGGCACAAAATAAAAGAGTGGGAATGCGACACTTGTCCTTCCTCCTGTGGGTCCACGTTTATGATGTCGTTGCCAGCCACAGCCAAAAGAAAGGAGGCACGCGAGCCAAGCACGTGAGAGAGAGACGCCACGTCATCTCGGCTTTATCTTTCATCCAACGAGGGAGAGCACATGCCCCCACAAAGTGGTTTTTGCTTTGATTTCTTTTATTTTCGACGGGTAATTCGTGGGTCCCTTCTTTCACCCCACGTGACACCGTCACGAGAAAGTGAAAGAGAGAGACGCACCGCCTGCCTCGTCCTCAATGCACGTGCTCTCACGTACTGTTGGTTTTTACAAATCCCCCAGCTCATGCCCATACGGCCGCCCACATCCCCCCCAGGGTGTTTTGTTTTATTTATATATTTTAAAAAAATCAATTACAGAAGTAAAAATAAAATAAACTCATAAAATATAAAAACATTAAACTGCTAATACGTTTATGCTAACTAATAAAAACTTAAATAAGAAAATTTTCTTCTTAATGTCCATTTATTTTATGAAAAATATTTTGTTAATACCCGTTTATTTTCTTATTCGAGACAGATTATTATTAGTTACTTGTAAGGCATTGAAAAAAATATACTTTATACTTTTTTTAAAAAAAAATGAATCAAATAGAGTACATTTATATAGCTAATTAATAATTTAATACAAATAATAATTATTTTTGAAGATCAATAAGGTCCTAATCCGTGGTAAGCAGAAATACTAACATAATATTCACTACTTAATCTGTAATGTAGAAATAAATTTTTTAAATTACATTTTGTTATGTACGAATTAATATTTACAATCCGAGCATTTATTTTATGTAAAAATTGAGATTTGTCTATTTATCAAACATATTAATCCAATTGATAAATTTAATAAGTCCATTTTCTTTCTTAACTATTGCTGATATTTTTTTTTAATTCTAAATATATAAATCAATGTGAAAAGAACCTTTAATTGTTTTTTTTTTTAAAATAACAATATGTCTAAACTCTAGCTATCTCAATCTACCAGGCTCCATTCATCAACTAAAAAAATTCAACCAAAATACAGGTTTATACATTTATTCTATTGCAATCTTAACCCATCCACCATTTCACCATCAAACTCTAGCAAAACCACAGGAAAACAAGGTTGGATTCTAGAATTAATTAGCAAAAAAATTTAGCTAATGGCTCAATCCATTGAAGAAGGTTTTTGACACTTGAGGTAATATCTTGCAAATTGGCCTGTGGACGACGTTTCCAACCGGAGAAACCCTTAATCAACGGTAAGGTCGCTTAACGACATGACTTTAGCCAAGGAAAAAAAAAAAAAAAAAGGGCAAAATTGAAAGCTTTAAAACGGGGTCCACACTGCACGCGAGCGGACGGGCAGTATGTCAGATGAACGGCAGGGAATGGACACACGTGACCTGGTGCAACCCTTCCTCCAGTTACTATCGCTCACGTGTGCAGCGTACCCCTCATATGTAACAACTAACAAAACCTTCCCTTTTACTTCACCAATTTTTGCCTACGGTGATAGGCGTCCTATCACGTCATTCTGTGTTTTCAACTATGCACATCACATGCCTAACCCCTCTCCTCTCAACTTTGAAATTAATTTTGAATCTCTATATTTACATTATTAATTAATTAATTAAATTTCACACCCTAATATCATTAATAATTAATAAGTTAAAAATTATAATATTGCACTAATAATCGTCAACGATTTTAAGCGGTTTGCAGTTTAAATTGAAAAAATAAAATAAAAATAAAAAGAGCTTTTCCCGATGCTCATGATAATAATGGCAAATGTAGGCCAAAACGGGATCGCGTAATATTGGTGGGGCCAAAGGCTATCGCGAACGTGAGTTGGCCACGTGATATGGGAGGCGACGATGTGGGCAGGCATTTTTAAATCACGTGATGCGGTGCGGATTCGACGGAGAAACTGACACCTGTTTGAAGAGATAACAATTGTTTATTTTAAACCAGGATGACAAATAACTTTTATGAAGGAAGATAAGATTTAATTAAGGAAAAAAAGAGGTGTATTATGATGGGGAGAGAGAAGAAATTAATTGTTAACTGATCCCTAAACGGATTCCTGTGCAAAAGAATGTCCATGTTACAGCTTACACGCCACCCCCCAATTATTATTATCATTGTTAATTATTAATTAAAGTAGACCACACCTTAATGACACCTAAGTTGTGTTAGGACTTAGGACAGGTATTTATATTCTCATGCATTGCATACACTTCAATTCAGCTTAATTTACTTTTTTTTTTTAATATATATTAAGAGAGAGGAAATTACTCAAATTTGTCGTGTTTAACTCGGTAATTTTATATTTTTTAGTTTTTCGGCAAACATGATTGGGGCCCAGGCTGTGACCCAAAGTAGTGTTTGGTTGGTTGGGCCGAGAGGAGGATTGCAAATTATTATTATAAATCCCTTTATAATTTTGCACGTGAGTGGCGGGGTCAACTCACGTGGCCCACCATTTGCATCTGTGACGACAAGGCATGAAAATGACCACACATCACTTTTCACGTTACATACATTTTCCCTCTGTCCTCTCATCAACTATTCCTTCTCGGGCCTATTTCCGCCCATTTTTGTCCAATCATTGCTCCACACGTATCCTTGTCACGTGCTTCTCTCTAATCACCTTCCCAAAATAAGCCTTTCATCAAATTTACTTAAAATTGTGAAATTTCCAATTTAATTTTAAAATAAAAATAGAGTTGAATTTGGTGGGCAGTCACGGACTTATTGAAACAGGAAAATCCTGATGATCCAGATGAGTTAGTGAGATTAAGGTGAGTAATAATTTGATTAAGTCTGAGAGGTGGTCGTTTTTAAGATGAGACAGCATTAAGACGTTCTAACAAACTCTGGGGCAATCTCACTGCATGTGGGGTTCTGGTCGTGTGTATGCAGAGATCAATCAAAGCTCGACTCTGTATGCTTATATATCTTATCATGTGATGGAAGGAAGATATACACATGGTTTTATTAATCAAAAGTTATTATTATCTTCTCCTTGAAAAAATATTTCGGCTTTTGTTGTTATGTTGGACTAACCCGAAAGGTTTTATTTAAAGTTATACGAATATTAATAATTTTTAATTATAATATAATTGTGGCTTTATAAGAATATTTACGAGAAATATGGAAGGAAAATTATAGGAAAAGAAAGAGATCGACATTGTCAAACCACGCTGTTCATCAGAAATATACGTATAATAAAAGAGTGTGTGAATGGTCGCCATGATTGTTGGGGCTTTAATAAAAAGACATATGTTGAGCATATTTACTATATATATATATATATTATGGTTTAAAGATTCATTGGATAAGATTACCTAAAGATTCCAACAAATTTAGAAAAATTTAAACAGCGCACATCCATGCCTAACGCAAGCAACTAATAGAATGGGCTGGCCAACCTGGCTATAACGTGTAATATATATAAAATAAATAGGAAAACAAATGCCACTTCCCCTTCCATTCTACACTATACATGTATTTACATTTTTTTTTAATATAACAATTTAAGTTTTTATTTTACAAACTTATAAAATAAAAAGCAAATAAAAGATGAAAATTGATCGACATTAGTAGCAACCAGTTATAGGACACATCAATGCTGAAGTTAAGAGGATAGGCATATAACGGCACATGGGGCTGGGGGAGCTAAAGAGTAAGAAGAAAGTCCCGCATTTATCGGCACTACAAAGGGAGAGACATAGGCACGTGAGGTTACCTCCTTTACCACCAACATCCTCTGTCATACAAGAAAAAAAATAACAGAGAGAGAGAGAGTTTAATTAAAAGGTGTTAGTCAGATAATAGGGATCTGTGTACTAATCATGAGATGTAATTAGCGTTGTCTTGAGGAGGGGTCAACGGGTAACTGTTGATAAGTCAATCAATGGTAATAGTTAGGGGCCATGTCACGTGAGCCGAGGACAGTCACAGAAAATGAATTGTGAAGAGCCAAAGCTGAAAGTAGCAGTGAAAGTGGGGGGCTATGGATGTCCTCACGCACATCATGTGCAGATCTTTCAAATGAAAAAAAAGTACCATTTGCCTATCTCGTCTCACGCCTCTTCTATTGATGTGAACATTTTATTTTTCTCTCTTTTTCCTAACCCAATCATATCCTCTATGCAATTACATTTATTTACTCACCACGATCGTCCACATCCCTCTTTCAAGTTTCCTGTTTTTGTTTTTTTTTTTTTTTCAGAAAAGGTCTTTATTTTAATTAATTAACTCGAATACAGATTTGGATTTAAGAATATATTATTATTATAATTGTCTAAACTACAGAATGTGACAGCGGCGATAGTGTCTGGTACTAAACATTTTTTTTTTCTGGCTCAATCGAAGTAAATATTAAGGAAACAATATTTAAAATAAAAAAGACTTTATCGGGATTGCCAAAAAATAAAAAAATATGGTAAATTATTGAGTTCCGTGAACCATACTGCCAGTACCACACCCACAGTCCCTGTTAGAAGAAACGGGAAAACCTTTATCCTCCGTGAACCCTAACGCCGTTAACCCCCCGCCGCAGCAACGTTAAATAAAAACGCCGTTTTCTCGTAACGGAAAACCATCAAGCAAGAAAACTGTATAAAACATCTCAAAGCAAGCGCGCAAGAGAGAGAGAGAGAGAGACTCCTATGCATTGCTCTTTCTTTGACAGCGCTGTATGTTTAGAAGAAAATAATTTTTTTTCCAAAAAATAGGAAAAAGGAAAAAGGGAGAGATATTTTTTGTCCAAATTCGAAAAAGATTCTTGAAGCATTTTGTTTCAGAATTTACCATCAGGTTTCGATCAATTTCCCTGTATATTTGGCTCTTGAATTCAGTTTCGGTTTTTGAAGCATTCTTCAGCTGAAATTACACGTAAAATTTCCATAATTCAGATAAAAGGTAAGTAGCCATGTCCTTAGCTCTCTTCAATTCTTCATTTGCTTAATTCAGATTGTTTAGACTTGCTTTTCTTTATCTTCTTAAGCTGTATTTCATAATTGCTTGTGCTCCGTGGAGTTTTGGCTTGAATTATGTTGCAGATTCTGTATATCTGAGATTTGGAGTTCTGTTTATCTTTATTGCAGTGGCGTTAATTCTGGTATTAAATAGCATTTGAGAGAATTTTATCTGGAAAAAGGAAAATTCAAGAGTCTTTCAAATACAGCAACTGCGAATCGGAGGCCTAAGTTCAAATCCAGACTTTAATTTGCTTCGGGAAGTAATGCACCTCCGATCTTAGGCGAGTTCTGACATCTCTTAAAGTATTCTGCTTTTCCTCGACAAACGGATCTGACAACAAGAAGCATTTACAAGAAAAAAAAAATCCATCTAGCTTTCAAAATCTGGAATTCAGTTCCAGCTCCTGAATCTAGGCAGTTTCGCAACGTAGTCCAGACATATTGATCACCGGAATTGTTCAAATCCATTTTCTATATTCCAAACAAGAAGGAAAATAAAAGAAAAATTATTGAGTTTATCAAAATTATCTCAGCCGCACATGGAGCTTCCTCAACAACAGCGCCTCTTTGAAACCGAAGGTATTTTTCAGAACCATAATTTTGTTATCTGGTTTCCATTTCTGTTGGGCGTAAAATTATCCTTCTTTTAAACAAAAGCCAAGTAAAGATTGGAAAATTCTTCCCAAGGAGAGAGAGAAGGGGAAGAAATTTTAAAAAGAATAAGAAGTGAAAACTTCTTGTATTAACTTGGTTTAGAAGCTTATTTTCTACAGGAAGGAAACCAGCACACGACTTTCTCTCACTTTGCAGTCATTCAATTGTCCAACAAGATCCAAAGCCACATTCTCAAGGTACCTTTTTGTTTTAAATTTTTGCAATTAAGATGAGAATGAAATTCCAATACAAGGCCGTCCTGGGGTTTTTCAGTGCCTAATATTATTGTTAACAATTTTTTTCGTTGATAATTGTTTTGGTAGTTTTGATTGAAGGAGAGAAAAACATCGTACTGTTATAGATTATATCACCTGTTTGTGAATCACGATTTGTCTATACACGTGGTAAGTATGGAATCATGGATCTGGGCCATGAATTGGGGTGGGCCAGGACAAGTTAAGCTTTGCCGAATTGGAAAAGTGTTGGCAGTTAGCAATTAGAATCATCAGATTGTTGTGAAATCTTAGAATAGAACTATTTGTACGTACAAAAAAAAAACATTATAGCTATAGGTTATAATGAATTTTTTGTGGGTGGGTGGAGTTGGCCATAATCTTGATGCGCCACATGATTCATATCAGGTACTTTTACGAAGCTGCATGCTATCCGCAATCACATTTCACACTCCCCTATCGTCCTGTAGAGAGAATAGACGGCTTGTGTTTTCTGTTCATCAAAATGGCATACAATCAATGAGTATATTTATCTTCCTAAATTAAAATTAAATAAATAAATTAAATAGATGAAAAGTATAACCCTTTATTAGAATTGCTTTTAAATATGCTTAATTTGAAGTTTTACATTAGCAATTGCTATTTTGGAATTTGAGATCTTTTTAACATTATTTTTCTTAATTTTTTAATTCCAAAATAAAAAGTCGATCTTTAGTGCAATGCATCTCCAGATACAAGCTAAGGATGTGCTGCTTCTTTCTCCAGAATGTCTTTTTTTTACCCCTTAAAAAAAAATTTTCTGCCTTAAATTATTGCTTTCACTACAATTGTCTCTTTGACAAAAAAAAAAAATCCATAAAACTATCTTACCCAGCCAAGATCTTAATAAACCAAATTAAATTTTGGGTTTCCAATATAAATTCCCTTTTTTCAAGAAATAAACAAATATGGAGTTAAGCTAATGAAGCTCCAGGGAAAATAGAAACGTATAGACACAAAAGCACATAAGTTGTGTTAGCTGATCATTAGCCACCGGAATTAATATTGCAATATAATAATCTCCCTGATTGTGTATCTAAAGCATCTTTCCACCTGTCGTCAAGATTGTAATTGTCGTCTTAACATGTTATGTTACGGAAGCTGCATTTACTGAGGCATAGATCTAATAGAATCTTCATTTCTCACATGAATGAAAAGGTTACCTCAAGACTCAGGATTTTCTACGACCATTGGAACGGATAGGGAAGGTCACTGCTAAGGAAGAAACCACAGTTGATATTTCATTGCTTGAAAAGCCATTGCCTCCAGCACCGCCACCCTCTGTGGGGCATATCCTCCCTGGTGGGATTGGGACTTTCAGTATTAGCCATGTTTCTAATTGTTTTAACCAAAGAATCTCAAAGCCAGAAAGTAGCGCAATATTTACTGTAGCTCGAGCAAGTAGTACAGAAAAAAATGAGGAGGATTCCAATTGCAGTTCTTATACCGGGAGTGGATTCACCCCGTGGGAAGAATCTGCATTGAAGAAGGGAAAGACAAGGAAGGAGAAAGAGGAAGAAAGATCCAACACCGTAAGAGGTAATTCTCTCATTGTGCTTGTTAATTTCATGTTGCAGTTGCGTGAAAATATTAATTTCAGATAATGACTTTTTTTTTCTTTGAAAAACAACATAAACTTTTTATAGTAGTTAGTACATGCATGTTTGGAAGAATATTACAAAGAAAAATATGTTTACTTGCATTATGGCATCTAAGTTGGAAGACAGCGGTGCCCTCAATTCTAGCTGCTTTCGTTTCCTATTCATTTATGAAATACATCCAATTGTCTTTGCTCATACTGACACTGCAATTATTTCGTTAGGGTTTGGAACTTTTTAGTTTGTAATACTGATGTTACTGCAAAATCAATTTTGAGGGACCCTAACCGTGATTATCTTCTCTCGTTGGGGAAGAAAAAAAAATGGAGAGAAATTTGAAACTCAAAGGACCAAATGTACAGTTATCAATTTGGCAATGATAATAATAATAATAATAATAAATAGTGATTTGTAGTTATCATATCCACTGCATAATAGGGGGAAGAAGAGGAAAATAAAGGTAAGTAAGGAAAAAATAAAGGCAAACTTAGAGTAAGAAGTTTAGGAATATAATTAAACGATGCAAATTCAAATTTAATTTATATTAAATATTTAAATTCGTCTCGAATTTAATTAAAAATTAATTTAAATTATTTAAATTTATTCTAAATTCTATTATTATTATTTGAATAAATTTGAGTTTTATATATTTTAATTAATAATTTATATAAAATATATTTTTTATTAATAATTCTCATTTAAAAAATTTAAAATTTTAAAAAATATTTAAATTTTAATTTTTAAATAAAAAATATAAAAAAATTATAAATATTATTAAAATATATATATTTTTATATTAAATTAATTATTTATATAGACGGTGAATCTATATATAAAACTCAAACTCAAACCGATAATAGATATTATTTTCTTAAATTCGAATTCGCCCTAAACTCTATTATAATTACTCAAATCTATTTTATTAAAATTGGCTTGGATCGGATATTAAAAATACCCATATATTGCCATAAATTTATTTTTATTTTCTACTTTTATTTACCATTGAAAGTCAGAATTTACTTTGAAAGGCCAATTTAGCTAAAAATTTGAAACGTCTCATTTCAATCAGCAACCAATTATCTAAATCTTTCTCCACAGTAATGTATTTATAAATATTTAACAAGACAACATTGAATCTCATTTCACAAAAAATTTTATATGTAAATTAAATTATTTTCAATTAATTTTTTATTTTTAAACTTGAATAGTTGGATAATTTAATTAACATAAAATATTTGACTAAAATTACAAATTTTATGTAAACTAATCTTTCTTTCTTTTTTTTTTTCCAATAGTCCTTAAGTTTGTGGCGTTAGGAACAATTGCCATCCCTTTAGCTGCAAAAGTGGATTGTTTTTTCTCCAACTCAGCGATCTCGCATTTGCAGCGCTTAGACGGCTAAAGCTTCTATGAAACTGCTTCTACGGCCTAGGTGCCAAAGCAGTTTTATCCATTCTTCCCCGTTTAATTTATTACCTTCATTTTTCTAACACTCTATCTTTCTAATATAGTAGCAATGTTTTCAATAAATAATTAAAATTTTCAACAGTAGACCAATATGGGAAAAGAAATGAAAGGACAAAGAATTAGGCATGAGTAAGTGGTTTTGAAATAAATTATATAATATGCGAAATATGAAAACTTATAAAATATACTATCTATATGTTTTTGTTTTCTTTATTAGTGGTAGTATGATATTGATATTGACTTAGCGGGCATACAGAGACGGCAGCGAAGGCGAAGGCGGGGCATTGGACGTCATCAGACAGGCCATCACCGTCGTCAACAAACACCCATCGGAATAGTTTCAGCTCTCTTTCGTCCTCTAAGTCTGTCTATGTTTCCTTCACTTTTTGTTTTCTCTTCATGCACTCCCGTCCTAGTTTTTCAATTAAACAGCTGATGATCACGGATGTATGGCTAATTAACAGGCCATCAGGGAAGAAGGGACAGAGCTTCCTAGAAATGATAAAATCAGCCAAAGATAGTGCCGATGATGATAATTTAGATGACGAGGAGAAGTTCGTCCTTAAGAAAGAAACCCCTTCACCTATCCATAAAGGTCTGTTTCATATGCTCGCTTTCTACTGCTATAGAATAATCCCGCAGAAATTTTGGATTCGATTAAAATTTTTTTACTGGCTCACCACCTAGTTTATGTTTTATAAGGGTTATTTTTCTCACTTGAAGTGTTTCTTTTGAGATGCTAGAGCTGCGTTTCCATGCAATTGATTTGCCTTTTTAATTTTTAGGGGAATTAAGGGTAAAAGTGGATGAAAAGAGCACCGACCATAAAACTAACACGCCACGATCGAAACATTCCGCCACTGAGCAACGGAGGAGGAGCAAAATAAATGACAGGCAAGTATCGCCAGCTTTTTACTCCAGAATCTTTTAATATTGTCCTTTTTCAGATTACTATTATTACTTTCATGTGTTGGATGATGAGTTTTTTTTTTTTTTTTTTTTTTTTTTTTTTTTTGTCTCAAGATAATTATAATAATTGCGATTAACTAGACTGGTCTAGGCCAAAGCAGAGTAACAATAAAATATTATGTAAATAAACTTACAAAATATGAATAGGAATTGAACTTGGAAGCTCTTGATTTCAGAGTATCAGAAGCTGTGCTCCAGCTATTTAACTAATTGAATATGGATAAAATGATAACTTGATGGATAAAGTCATATAGATCCAAGCAATCACTTGCTATCCTAAGCTGGCGTCCAGACACTGCAGGTTCCCTTCCTATATGTACACAAGCACACATACACGCACGTAGGCTCTAACAATTCTATGTCCTTTAGTTTAACTGGTATGGTACAGGTTACGAAGTTTGATGCACAAAAAGAAGTATAGCTAGGTTCCATCTCCTTTTGTTTAAGAAAACATTATCGGTTGATCTTGTTCTTCTTAACAATATATAATGAAGTGTTTATCCTTCGAGAAAGTAGTGCATAATCATTAACAGGCATGGGCTTAGAACTGCATTGCTTGGCATTGTGGCCCCTCTTGAAGTTGGATGCAACTAACATGACTTATCACTATAATTGCTTTCCCAACATTATGGTGTACATAGCTTATGAAGTCACTCTTGCAGATTTCAGAAGTTGAGAGAACTCATACCTCATGGCGACCAAAAGAGAGACAAAGCATCCTTCCTTTTAGAGGTAGAAGAAGTAGTTGTAGTTATCCTTTCTTTCTTACGGAGTGATATGTAATTTTGAATGACAGAGGGTGTGAATACTTTGTAGGTTATCGAGTACATTCAGTTTCTACAGGAGAAAGTACAAAAGTATGAAGGGTCATACCAAGGATGGAACGATGAACCTGCAAAATTGGTGCCGTGGGTAAACTTCTAAATTTACCTCAGTATTTTCTGCGTGGTATGGGAACAAGCATGACTGAATTTATTGCGGTGCTGGTTATCATTTTAACCTAACATTTGAATCTGTCCTTTGTTTAAACCAGAGAAATGGTAACAGGCCTTCAGAAAGTTGTGTCGATCAACCTCGGGGAATGAATAGTGGTGCTGGTCCTGCGTTACTGTTCGCTGCAAAGTTCGACGAGAAAAACATCAATATTGTTCCAACCATTCCAGGAAATACACGGAACCCAGTAGAGTCCGATATGAACTCGACTTCTGCCTTTGAACTGCTGGATCAACATCCTGGAATAACAAATAAAGCAATGTCTTTTCCTATGCCACTGCAGCCAAACTTCTTCAATTCTAGTAGAACTGGTGGTGCAGTGGCTCAAGTTCCACCTAGGCTGATATCAGATGCGGAGAACAGGACAAGTCAATCTCAACCGCAAAACCAGACACATCATACCAGATCATTTACCAATAATGGAGCTGTTGCCATTGATAAGCTGAAAGAAAAGGAGCTGAGCATTGAAGGGGGTACAATTAACATCTCAAGTGCATACTCTCAAGGGTGAGTTTATGTTTACTGTCATTCTTGGTTTGGGAATGTGGTTTCATGGTTTTGAAAGCTCTGGTTATGTTTAATTAGCATTGATTAAAACTCTAGTATTGTTTTAGCCCTCTATCAAGGGCCTAGGTTGCATACCGAGTCAAATAACAGACCTGATATCGTATTATGCAGGTTGCTAAATACTCTGACACAGGCACTGCAGAGTTGTGGAGTAGATTTGTCACAGGCCAGCATCTCAGTGCAAATTGAGCTGGGAAAGCGACCAAATAAAAGACCAATTACTCCAACATCTATCTTTAAGGTCTATTGCATAGCCTTTGCATTACTTTGGAAATTACCCATTTTTATCTATAATATCATGTGAACTTTAATCTGTATCAGTTTTCCACTTCATATATCCATCGACAGCTAAGCTAATATTTGTTTTCATCTTGGCACAGGATAATGAAATTCCCTCTAACAACCAAGGCACAATATGGCCAAGAGTCTCAAGCGGAGAGGAATCCCATCAAGCCCTAAAGAAGCTCAAGACACGTAAAAGTTAGTACAAATGTGTCATAATATTCTCTTTTTTCTTTTAACTTAATTTTTTTCATTATTTTTTTTCATACCCTGTGTCGTCATGGGAGTTTGTTCATGACTTCTCCTGGTTTATAAACTACCCAGTTGAGACCGAGACGAAGTGTACATGTAGCTGTTTTCTGTTTTTTGAGAGCACAGGATTCCTAACAAACAAAATTTGTATTTTTCTTCCTTTTTTTAAAAAAAAAAAAAAAAATCCTCTCGTATAGACTTCCATATTCTGAGGCTGAGAAGCTGCTTTTTCATGAAGCTTCTATTCATGTGGAGTTTCTAAACCATTAACTATTATTTTTATTGACTTCATTTTTTGTGGAAGATCTTTCTAAGATGACTATTTGAAATTGGATAGATACAATGTATTGCCTCGTGCAAATAATGTATACATAATAACAAGAAATTGCAATGAATGTGGAAACGTAAATTAAAAGGAAGAGATAGAAGGAATAGGATACCATGTTTTTGTCTGCAGAATTGCAATGAATGTAGAAATGTAAATTAAAAGCCATGTATTCAAGATAAAGAGAAGACTCGCAGATTAATTCTAACTGACAAATGTTGTCATCTCCTAGAGAAGAAAAGTATATATTTACCACGTGAGTTTAACGCATTAATTGACCGATAAGAATTAGCCTCCTGACATTAAGAAGACACATGGATTCCAAATTTGCAATCCATGTCTTTTTTATTAGGATTCCAGCCCAAGGATTTAAGTCCATGTCCATGTTAGAAGTTTAAAAGGCCTTCTCTCCCGGAAATAAACCACAAATTCTTTATAAATCAAATTTAAACAAATTTCATGAATCAAAGTGGGAACAAAATGAAATTATCTGCTAACAGCCAAATGAGGAATTTTATTTAAAATACACAATCCACTTTTTTAATTAAAAATAAAAATCTAAATAACCTTTCCAATTAAACTAGTGAAAAATCGAGTTTCAACCGTTTAATTTAATGAATTAAGATAATTATAATTTAAAATCATCGATATGGAATCAAAACCACTTAATTTTTGCTATGCACATCCTTTGATGAGAATAATATGTAGTTAATAAAACTTAAAAGCAAAATTGGGGGAAAAATCATTGAAATGGTAAAAATAATCAAAATTAAGGGCGGATGGATGAAGATTGGAAGAGGTGAAAAATCAGTATCATCAACCAAAATTTGCTGTTAGAATGTTCCCTTATTGAGGGACTCGTCACATTTGGCTGTGACATTAATTCATGTTTTTGACAATTCACAATTTCAGATTAGGTGAGAAAGCTAATGTTACCAAACATTTACTGCTAAAACAAAGATTTTTCATTTTTTTTTTTTTACATAATTTACTTAGAACACAAGCAGAGTAACTTCTTAAAAGAAAGAAAGAAAGAAAGAATTGGAAAAGACCCTTGAAATTTGACTAATAAAATTGATTCAAAATGAATTCAACAAAACAATCAACGCAATTCCACTTGTATCAATGCCTAATTTTACACTACCCAAGTTTTTCTTCTTGAAATTAGGAAATTTATTCAAGAAATTAAATTATGGATTCCTTTGAATTTTAACACTGTTGTTGGACCTTAAACTTTCTATTTAAGTTTTATCTGTGTCCATATTTGTTTCTTTATTTTTTATTTTCGCTAAAATTTTATATAGTTTTAATATTTAAAAAAGTCTATTTATGAGAAAAGTTAAACTAAACTTAAATAGAAAAGTTTGGATTGATTGAGTTGAAAAGTTGAACTGTAGAGGTATTGAGTTGAAGGTCCGGAGGTCATCATACTTTCCTCGGTAAAAGCATATTCGCTATCACTGTCAACGGATCGAGTGTGGGCCCTCTTAAAGCACTCTTCTCTCTCATAATTTTTTTTGTTTTAATTTTACTCCCAAAAAAGTAAAAATAAAAAGTAAAAATAGAAAACGTGTCATTATCTTTGGCAAAGCACTTTTTCAATTCAACTTTTGGCACTTCGGCAATCAAATTGTGAAGTTATTGGACCCACTGAAAGCCATCCTAATCTTTCAAAAATATTATAATACAAACTGTTGTATTATGAAAATGGATTTTTCCTTTTAATTGTAATAGTATAAATTTCACTAAGAAATTAATCTTATAAAAAATAATTTAATGAAGCTGGAAAAAATAATTATTTTTTTTAATTGAATTGCTTTCTATCAAATATATATATATGTATATTTTCTGTGGTTGAAATTAAGGGGTCATTTTTAATTATTTCCTATGTATTGTGTTTATTATATATTAATTTTTTATATGCAATTCTATACTCAATTTACATACCCTTGATTTAATTTTCCATATATACAATGTAAAAGATAATAATTAACTAATAAAATTAAAAGTTGTTATGAATACTGTTGTTCCATCTCATCTTAGTCAAAATTTAGATGAATTATAAATAATTATAAATTTTTACTAATTTAATAATATTTTTTATTTTTATCTTAAATTAGACAATAAATTAATCTAGCCACTCACTCTCTTAACAGTATATTTAAATTATATGGTAGTCTTACTATTATTATATGCTTCCTAATATTTTATTTTTTAATATTTTTTAAAAATTTTTACTTAATACTTTAATTTTTAGAATGAATATTTTGGATAAAGCTGATGGTTGGATTTAATATGAATATGATTTGGTTAATTTTTCTTAAATATGATTTGATTAATAAAAAAATATTTTGGTTAAAAAAATAATAATAAGCTTAAAAGTAATAAAAAAAAATTTCTTAGGGAGTATATAAATAATACCAAAAAAAAAAATCAAGTTCAAATAAAAATAAAACCTTCTATTGCACTCATTTAAATTTTAAGAAAATAATAATTTGAAAATAGCATAGATAAGATGAAAAATAGTAGTTACATATAACAAACCTCTGTGCTTCTCTAATTATAGCATGGTAATTTCAGATTTTTAATTCATTAATAGATTAAATATTTATCTACAAACGACAAAATTATAGCATAGTAATTTCAGTTTTTCAATTCATTTTTATTATTAATAGATTAAATATTTTTAATGAACATAATGCTTGTGTATTAAGTACACAAGTATAATCATTATTAAAATAATATTGAAATTAAAAAACGTTAAACAATACCCGACAAACAAATGCTCCCCAACTGTGAATAAATTAAGGCAGAGCAAACCATACCCAAGCTCCTGACTCTGATTCCATGGAAAATGTCTTACGAGCCTAGTCAGTTGGATCTTCGTTAACAAATGAAGAATTCTGGAGACGATATTAACAACGTTATCATGTCAACTAACAGACCAGGCATTCATAAACAGCTGCCATTTATAGCAATATAAGCACTAAAAGAATACATAATTGGCACTTGGGACCATTTCCTCCGAAGTTTAAGCCGGACTTGACCAAAGCAGGGAGAAGCAAACATCCATCTCAGTAATAATAAGGGAATAGAAATTTCTAAAATACGATATTTGCTAGAGTGGACGCTATCAAATATCAGAATCGAACCAATAAAAGAAGTACAAAATGGAAGGATGATGATGTAGTGACCTTCCTTGGTAACATATTTCTGGTAGACCACGTCTATATTTGCATTCCTCCCTCGGTGTAAAACCCGATTTTGTTGATTGGACATCACCCTGGAATGGCAGGGCAGCTTCTATACATGAATTGGATTATTGGCACATACCCAGAGGATGATAACGTCCTACAAACGCTCCCATACATCATCTCAGGCTTTCTTCAAGTTTACCAGCCCCATATTATCTTCTTGATTGCAAAATCTTCCTTTTATCGCTATTCCTCCAGCGTAGAGAACTATCCTTTCATCTGTGGTAGAATAAACATCACAATCTTCTAAATAATAATTGTCACGTGCTACTCAAAGGATCCAAAGGATCCTCTGAAGACGATAAACACTCTTCTGGGTTGGAATAGAAGTAATCCTCCTCTTTTGGCCTCTCCGGAATCACCAACCTCTTCACTGGGTTCCCCATCCGATTTGCATGTGATTCTTTTACAGCAAAAGAGAACTCATCCCAACTCAGTGATCCATTATTGTACCTATCTATCAGATCAACCAAAAGCCTCCTGTCCAGTAAAATTGTCTTCTTGAACCCCAGGAATCTGAAAAAGCATCAACCATCACAGAAAGTTAGAGATGGAGGACTTCACAAAGAAAGAGGGGAGAAAATAACCATCTGAAGGAGATTGACTCAAAAAAACATTAGGAGAAACCTTAGGAACCTTTTTTAGATGAAATAACTACTGTTTCAAAAAACCAACAAAAACAAGTTGATCAATTTAAAATAAGGTAAGGATTCTGATTTTGATAATTGTTTCACAGTCAGAATAAATAACTTTGACTGGACTTAGAGGCATATACAATTTTTAGTCCACTGATCGAGACAGAAATTGGGATCTTAAGACCTGAGGGGATATGAATCCCAAACTCATTTATATGAAGCCCAAAAAAAAAAAAGTGTAAATTAGTTTTCAAAATACAAATAACCTAGGATATGTAATATGTGAATGCATCGAGGTACAGTGCCAGCAAGACCATACCGCCTATGGCCTTCAACAACTTTGGCCATGTTTCCATCGTATGTGGGGACAAAGACATCACTCTCCAATGAGACAAGATAATCTAGTGCTGCCATCTGAGATGAGTGATTCTCAAAAAACCTAAGGTCTGAAGGTTCCAACAGCGTTTCCTTTCTGACCTGTAATACAAAAATCAAAAGGAAGCCATTTATCAATGAGAAAAACGAGCAAGTATTGAAGAGTTGAGCAGTTGACAACAATTTGAATCAACCAACCAGTTTGGGGTAAGCAGCTGCAAGACTGGTCATTCTCCTTTCTCCACCATATATCTCGCCCGCTGCAATATAGATCTGTATATTTGGATCGATATCCAATGCCCTTAATGTAAGGGCTGTTTCCTCTGGGGTCAAAGGGCACAGCCCATCTTTCCTTTTCAAGTCAGAATTTATTATTTTCTCTTTCCACCAAGGATAAGCATACCTGTTTTGATAAGAAAATTATATAAAACTCATATGAGCTATATTTCAAGCTGCTAGTGGCAAGTAGTTTGCAAATAAGATATTACTGGCTCACCTCATTCTTGTCAATTCTTCTACCTCCTCATTGTTGCAACCTTGAGTACAACCAGAAAAGGCTAACATGTCCATCTCATATCTAAGGTGAAGCACTAGAAATGGACCATTTTGCCTAAGAAGCTTTATAACTCTTTTACCCAACTCCTCAATCTGAGAAGTAAATCTCAAAGCACTAAAATTTACACGACAGCGCAACTTCTGAATCTCCAGAGGTTGATGATTATTGGCAAGTCGAGCATCGGTCCTATTAAGATGTAAAACTTTGTACTTCTGTATCAAAGGAAGAATCTGCATGCAAAAATCAATCAATAAAAATAATAACAAATACAAATATAAAGAACCCCACATTAGACCGCTGATTAGAGATTGTAAATTGGAGCCAACTATAATTGGTGAAGGATTTTTTAGCATGATGGACTGCAATAACGCAAGGAAAAATAATAACAATTGACCAACCTGGTTATGATAATAAGATATATCAGACCAACTAACTGGAGCCATTGTACGAGTCATCCCTAGCTCCATTCTTCTCTTCAGCCTAGGAGGCAATTCTTTCAATATACGGACCTCATCTCTCAATGATGCAATGAAATGTTCTACATCAAATATATCTTGAAACTCACTGCAATAACATAAATATATTCAGAAGGACGCATATTTGATCCCAACAAGAAGCAATTTATAAACATTCCATTGAAATAACAACAATTAATAGTCCCAAGTTTGCACTGAGTCGAGAATCGACTCACCTTGGATCAGCCCAAAAGGAAGTTTTATCAAGCTCTGGAACTATAAGCGTTACATTCAGATATCTTGCAATAGCAACCATATCGCAAATCTGACAAGGATAAAAAAAAAAAAAAGAATAATTACCAAATATATGTAGAAACAGCATATTTAGCAATATCATCACCAACGCTTATAGACACATCAAGTGCCACTCACCGCTGCTCTCATTTGATTCAGACCTCCATTGCATGAAACCATGAGGTAGCCATTATTCTTGTAAACCCCTAAGGGCAACAAAAGAATACAAATTTAGAAGTTACATTGAAAATCACCAATACTTGTGGAGAAACATGCTAAAAGAGCACTTAATAACAAATTTACAATTCAATCAAGCATTCAAAACATAAAAAGAGCAACAATAAAAAACGAGTCAAGCTCCTGGAGTTACTAAAAAGATATTAGGAGCAAAACAAATTCTTTTCATGAGGGTCCACCGGAAAAAGGTCTAACTAGTTTGCAAATATTCTCGTAAAGGGATAACTTGCACCATCAGAACTTCATTATATGCCGAACATGCAAAACATGCCGTCAATTTCATAAGCTTTCTAGAATGCCTCATTTCTAACGACAAGCTTCTAGCTCCAAAAGCAACCATCTTGTGCGTTTTTGTGCTAAAAACAAGCTACCCCTCCCGGAAAAAAAAAAAAAAAAAAAAAAAAAAACAACAACAAAAGCAAAGAAGCAAGCAATAAATACATCTAAAAAAAATCATCCCCATATTCCCACAAATATCAAGAAGCAAATGATGAAATTTCTATGAGTACTTTTTTTTTTGCAGATTTGTAATCACACTAATCATACAATTAAATTGAAGAACAGTAACATCATTAGACTTACTCTTCGGTGGCAGCACTCGAGCAGGCACAGTGAGAACCTTCTCCTCCAGGGCGGCAGCTGATTCGTGCGAGAAACAAGAGGGCCATCCTTTCAAAACCCTAGGCCCCCACATCTCACCGATCGTCGTCAATTGAACGACACATGTCCACAACAACACCGAAGTGGTGGCGCGTATCATCCACATCTTCATTTTGGACCTCGATATACTCTTCACCTTCTCCACTCCTTTACTCGTTCCCATTTCCTTTTCTCTTTCTCTTCTCTCCCCAATTTCACCACTCTTCCTATCGCTCCTTTCTATCCTGCACATTTCTCTCCATACACTACCCTTTCCAAACGACGAGTCGTTTACTCTTCTTATCTCAAAAAATTGAACAATGTAGGTTCCGTAATGCCAACAGGAAGCCCTGATTTTGGTCGAATGAAATCGAATCAACCGGGAAAATGCAAAACTTTGCTTACTCAACTCTTTTCCTATCAGAATCTTCAAGATCCAAAATTGCCAAAAGTATAACCAGATCAAGGGGAAAAAACAGTTAAATCCTTATTGAATGCATCAAACGATAATTGGATTTCCTCAACAAATTCTCAGTCCTTCCCAAATTTCCTAAGAACACTCATTACCCAAAATCACCAGCTCCAAATTCCACCACACCGAACTTCGAAAGAGGAAAAAAGAGAAGAAGAAAGCAGAACAAATCTCAATCAAATCGACCTCAAATTTCTTCAGGATCTCATCGACTTCCCGGCGAGGAATATTGTGCAGAATCGCCGGAAAGCGCCAGCGTCAACAAAAGCATACAGGCAGAGAAAAAGAGAGTTATTACAACGACAACAAAAACGCGGTGTGGCTGAGAAAAGCTATAGAAGGTGTGAACCGGACACCGCCTGATCACTTCAGCCTGCCTTTTTCTTTCCTTAATAAACTATGGTCAGTGATGACTGTAGTTGAGTTGGGAGAACACCCAACCAATAAATGCTCGCCAGCTACACACTCATACGCTGGGACCCACGGGAATTATATGGCGTATACATGGCAACTGATCGGGCCGTCAATGGTTTCCACGTGGCTGTTTTAGATTGCGGGCTCATCATTTCCTAACTCGCCGTCCGGTTCGGGGCATTCACTGTGCTTTCCATTCGCCGACAATATATCGCGAGAATTTGCAAGAGATACGCCATTCCATTGTAAATTACTCCCCTTCGAAAAAAATTTACTCCTCTCCGACCTTCCACACTTATATATCACTTTTTGAAAAATATATTCTTTGAAATTATTTATAGTTCCAAAAAAAATAAAGATTACAAATTATTTTTTTTAATTTTACTCTTGTTTTTATTAAATAAAATAATTATATCTTATCATTTTCCATTTTTCTTTTTATTATTACAGGTTAATAAACATAGAATAATTGAAATATAGTTACTACTTATTAGTTTTAGTCAATAAAAAATACTTTATTATATTTTAATTAACAATTATTTTTTTAAATAATTTAATTTTTTATAATGAAACATTTTAATTCTTTTTCATTTTAAAAAATTAAAATTTTATACGATTTTATAATAATTCATTTTAAATTATTTTATTACAAAATAAATAAAATGAAATGAGGAGTACAAGATTAAAATTGAAATAATTAGTTTTGAACTACGTATGTTTTAGGTTTTATTATATTTAACTTATTAAATATATAATTTATTTTCTAAAAAAAATATATGACTTGTTATTGAAAAGAAAAAAATAAGTTTAAAGTAATTTGTTATTTGGTAATCAAATAATTAATTTAATGATTATTGAGGTCATATATATATATATTTATTTATTTATTTTCCATTATTGATATATGAATTAAAATCCACATATTATATATTGAAAGAGATGACACAGTCACGTAATTCTAAAAAGAGAAAAATGCAATAAATGGAAGCAGTAAATAAACCAATCAAAGCATTCATCTTACATACCAACATAAATTGGTACACATGTTCCACCTCTCACCTCATGCAATCAATTTTTTAACCACTAATTTGAGATATTTAATAAATAAAAATTTTAAAATATAAATATTTAATTAATTTTTATTTTATAATTTTATTTTTAGTTATTTTAAAATATTATCCTTTTTCATATTTTGATTAATATGCAAATTACTTAAAAATTTATATTAATCAAAGTAAATCCTTTGATGCTTTGAATCTTCTGGGTCCCAGTTTAACTCGATTATGTCTGGAGGTGAATGTACTCTCTCGCGGTCATGGATGGCGCTAATCACGCATTGGGAATGGGAACCAACAACGTTAAAGTTGAGCGGAGACTAGGCGAAGCGAAAGAAAAGCGTGTATTGATTTGTTAGGGAGAGGAAAATGCACGCGCCGATGGAGGAGGTGGGTTTAGAAGGTGAGATCCAAGTTGGTGAGTTGAGGGAACAAGAATTAAAGAAGTGCGAGTGCTATCAGACGGATCTAATTTGTCTCCGGTGATGTACGGTACGCCATCAATTTTCTGTTGACAACATCAAAATGTTCTTTTCAAAAATAATTCAAAGCTGCTTTCATTTTGTTCAGAAGAAAGTTACTGTTTAATTTATATAGGTTGGTAAAATTAATTATTTTAAAAAATATTTTCTGATATATATATATATTATAAGATTTTTGTGAAAAAAATAAAAAAAAAGGCAAAAAAATAGAAGCAACCAATAAATAAATAAAATCCTATATTCAAGCTCACTTCTCGCTTGCGTGCATCAATAATAAAGTTTTTATTTATTTTTTTTAATTTTAATAAAATTGTTGGTGATTTGCACAAGGTATTGAATATGAATAAATAACATATTTTTAAGTAATAATTGACATTTTACATTTAAGGTATTACAACTTTAAATTAGTTGGCGCATTATTAACTAAGCTAAAGTTAATTACTTTCCTCTCTGTACGTAATTATTTTTTTATAAAAAAATTAATAATAGGTTTTCAAAGTTTGATTATTTTGTTTACATTTTACATTAAAAAAAAAAACTTTATGTATAGTATATTTCTTAACGAATCAAATACTTATTTAGCACTCTATATATATTATTTAGAAGTGACCAGTATATTTTAATTGATATTTAATGTTTAATTAATAAAACAAATTAAAAGAAATCAAAAAAATTAATTATTCTCTCATTATGTATATTAGAAAATATAATTTTTTTAATTATACCATCTTAAAAATATTACATTTTATTAAATATTAATCAATATTTTAAAATATTTATTAAAAATAAAATAAAATTATAATAATCAATTTATATATTATTATAATATAAAAAATAAACAATAATTTTAAAATAATTAAAAAAGAAAATGTAATCATTTATCTCACCCAGTTACTCCAATTACAAATGTTAACGAAAAATATAAGTTGTATTTTAGAAAAACTGTAACCATAGTTATTGTGTTTAATTGAAATAAGAGTAAAATTAAAAATTTTAAATTTTCTCTTAAATATTTTTCATCAAATAAGTTATTGTCCATTATTTAATTTTAATTTAAAAATAAAATATGTTAATAAATTTACATAGTTGTGTTAATAAAATATAGAAAAACTCAATAAAATATAAATAATCCAAAACTAATAATAGGTATCTAGTAACATAAGTGAGGATGTGTTTCTCTTAGTTTATAATTCAATCAAATCGGTTAATAAGTTTAAACGATAATTTTATTTATATTATTTTTAAATTTACAAATTAAACAATAGAATATGAGAACTCAACTTTCATTTCGATGTGTATAAATCATTTCACCGTATTATTTTTATTTAATTTTAATTTTTTTCCATATATGTCTTTGTAGAGATATGTAATGTAAATATCAAAACTATGTCGTATTGGTATTGTAATATTCTTTTTTTTTATCGTGTTGGGGTTGATGTAATAGAGCTCTTTTATTTACTTCGTTTATTGTTGATCTATAAAGTTATACGTGATGTTCACGTGGACTTATCTGGGTATAAAAGAAAGCAATGAAGCTTTCAGACACAATATAACGTCATTTTCTTCTTTTGAAATAAAAGGTCCCAAAAATGTTTCTCTCTCATTGCGAACATGGTATCAGAGCGTGGGTTTGGCTCACGGCGGCGGGTTGTATGTTACATGAGAGTGATCCTGAGAGCTTTCTCAAGATATGATGATGGTGGAGCGAGAAAACAGTAGTAAGGAGTAAAAACCAACGGGAGCACCGGAAAAGATATAGAGCATAGTCTAAAGAATGGGAGATCCTTTGAGTCTCCAGGCCTCCGACCATCTAGGTATGACCTTAGTTTCTATACCTCTCGTATGATTTAACTTTAAATCTTGGAATAGGACTGTTAGAATAACCCTAGGTATCAAGACGAAGTTAGGGTTTATCGAATGAACAATTTCGGCATATAGTAAGGATTCTAAGGGTTACGAACAATGGAAAAGATGTGACTTCATGGTCACATCTTGGATCCTTAACTCCATCTTCAAGGATATGGTGGATGGATTCATCTATACTGCCTTAAAGATCTGCGAGAGATTTGGAGAATGCAATGGGCCTATAATATATGAGTTGCACAAAAATTTTCTCTTATATCTCAAGGGAATGCTTCTGTCTCTGTCTATTTTACTAAGCTAAAGAGACTTTGGGATGAGCTTGACTCTATGGAGACACTCCCTACCTATACCTATAGAGCTTCTAGGGCTATAACAGAGATAATGAATAGAAACAGACTCATGTAGTTTCTGATGAGTCTGAATGAGGTCTTTGGGTTTGTGAGAGATCAAATATTGGGAATGGATCCCTTGCTAACAATAAACAAGGCCTACTTCGTGGTTGTAAAGTTTGAATCTCAAAGGGAGATTTTGGGAGCCATGAGTGATAATTCTGAATCACTTGTGCTGCTAAATAAAACCTATTCTCAAAATCAGACCAGACCAAGAAGGTCTGACACCAAGAGGGGGCATTGCACCTTCTGTAATATGGATGGGCACACTCGGAAAGAATGTTTTAAACTGATTGGGTACCTTAATTGATTCAAAGCTAAGAACAAAACTGGCACACAGCCAGTTAAGAGATATAGAAGCACCAAAATAGTGGCTGTTGTATAAGGAACTAAACCTAAAGAGGAAAATCCTCTAGATTATCTTGACACATCAACCACAATAAATGAACTGACATCTATATTGAGTGTAATACCCGGCTAGACTCCGGTATCGGAATCCCTACCGTCCGGTGGGACCTCGGATATCGGAAACCTCTAGAAGGGTAAAACCATGATTTTATGAAATGTTTTCATGTATTTCATGTTTTTAAGTAAGAATTAAATGAGTTTTTGCATGAAAAATCTTTGGAGGAAAACCCAGGTTCGGCCGCCGAACTTTGAGGTTCGGCCGCCGAACATGCATGCTTTCGGAGGGACTTTAGGCGCCCGAAAGTTTTGAGTGAGGGAAGTCAAGGTTCGGCCGCCGAACCTCATGTTCGGCCGCCGAACCTTGCATGCATGCGGAGGCACCTTCGGCCCCCGAACGTGGCCTGGCCAGCCACTATAAAAGGGACCCTTAGCCGAAATGAGCGAGGTTTTCTCCCATTTTCGGCCACAACAAGCTTCCGATCTTCCTCTCCTCAAATCTTGTGTTCTTTCACTAGATCTCCTCCATCTTTCTTGAGTTTTAAACCCACATTGCAAGTTTTAAGCTTTAGAGGCAAGTTTTGGAGCTTTGGAAACTCAGGAGCTCTCGTGCTTGGATCTCCGAGTTGAGTCGTCTCTTTCTCGATCTTCAAGAGGTAAGAGCCGATCTTAAGCTCAATGTATGTTTTAAATGAGTTTCATGAAGTTTTAAGGGGTAGAGAAGCATGTTAGAGTTAGTTGAGCATATGTTAGGTTTATGTGATTTTTTTGAACAATGTGGCTTGCTTGATGTGTGTTTGAAGTGTTGTAGTTGGGGCATATGTTTGTATGAGGCCCCTAGGAACTGGTATGATGTGTATGCATGAGTAGAATCAAGTTTATGCAGGTTTTGAGGCGTTTTGGAGGCTGTGGACACAAGGGAGCCAAGTTTCTGCCCTTCGGCAGAAACTCAGGTTCGGCCGCCGAAGTGACTTTCGGCCGCCGAACCCCCTTGTGGAGGCAGTTTCGGCTGCCGAAGCCTGCCCCCGAAACTCAAGGTTCGTCTCTGTCTGGGAGGTTCGGCCGCCGAAAGTGCCGCCGAACCTGCATGACTTTCGGCTGCAGAGGGACTTTCGGCCGCCGAACCTGCCGCCGAAAGTGCCCTGTTCAGCCATTTCTTGCATGTTTTCATGTGATGTTTTCAGGATGTTTTAGGGGGTTTTTGGGGAGCTTTTCAGAGTCACGTTCATGTATGTTTGGTGCCTCATTTGAGTCCACCTGTGTAGGTTCGGACCCGAGGAACCGAGACCCCCGGTTGTGAGATAGTTGTTCAGAGTTCGTTGTCAAGCTTCAGTTACCAGGTGAGTGGAACAACCCCTTAAGTTTTAAAGTAATTGAATAAATGAATGAATCATAAAGCATTGCCCATGCATCATTATGCCATGCAATATTAGGTTGCTTGCATTAGAATGCACGAATATGTTGCATTGCATAATTTGTTGTTGTTGTGGATGAACATTGAATGATCCATTAGCCCTCGTATGACATGATAGCCTATGTGAGTCCAGGTGTGCCTGCTACGGCTCTACGCCCCTGGCACTATGATTGATGATGAAAGTCCGGGTGTGCCTGCTACGGCTCTACGCCCCCGGCATGTATAAGTAAGAAGGATAGGGGCTAAATGGTGACAAGTTCATCCTTGTTGTGAAATGTTTGTGTTATGGCGCATACATGAAAGCATGAATGAGAAAATGAAAGAAAAAGTTAAATAATAATAAAATGAATAATAATATACCTAAAAATGGAGGAATTAAAACAAATGTTTTTAGTTTCTGCTCACTGGGCTTTTAGCTCACCCCACTCCCATTATCCCCAGAGTTGCAGGTACAGGAGAGATCAAGAAGTCGGCTAGAGTGAAGTCAAGTCATATGTATGTAATAGCTAGAGTATGTGGACATGACATATGATAAGAATGTAATGTAAAGTTTGAACAGTTATGTTTATGTAACTATGTTTTTGAGGATAGAGTTGTGCTTGACCATAGTATATGTTAATCTCTTGGTATGTACATGATCTTATTTTATGATGTATATGTGAACCAACTCAACACAGATTATATTTTGCCTTTGAGGCTTTGATGAAATCCCACAGAGGGATTAATGTTTATGTATATGATGAATACAGTGCATGCACAGGTTGAGTTTGGTGTATGAAGAAAAAGAAAAGTTTTAATTCTTAAGTATGTTTGTTGATCATGTATGGGATTAAACAGGTATACAGGATGTATGTAGGCTTGCTACGGGTCCCGGCGGCCTTAAGCCGATCTGGACCCTAGTGCCGGTAACGGGTCGGTTTTCCGGGTCGTTACAGAGTGGTATCAGAGCCCTAGGTTCATATGATCGGACCTAGAGTGTCGGGCTCATAGATGTTCTAGAAGGTCAAGCACACTAGGGAAAATCATGTCCACTAGGATAGGATGTAGAGTCCTGTCTATATGATGATATGATATGCCATGATGATATGCATGTGCATAAATGCTATGTATGTGATGCGGGTTCATGTGCTTCCACATGAACCATATGATGCTAATGATTGTTTATGCTATGTGCTGTTTTTCAGAAGATAGAATGAGAGGAACTCGTCGATCTGCACGATTGACTGGAGTGCCACCTCAGGACGAGGGCACTGATGCCCGTCCTCCAGCATTGCCTAGGGCAATGTCCAGTAGGTCCAACAGAGACAGAGTAGCTAGAGACCCTAGAAGGTCTTTGGATCTGGGTAGAAGCAGATCAGTAAGGGGAACAGTGCAGGGAGGAATGTCTGAGGATATGGAAGTAGACCAGAGGAGGGATGGCAGTCTCGGTGTGAGCATGCCGGAAGAGGGCATGGGAGAATCAGAAGGAGGCACTCAGGCCTCGAGTTATGTCCAGCCACATCACTACCCACCCTATTCACACCATCCAGGGTATTCGATGGGAGGTACATCGGATTACCCCAGTTTTAGCCCTTATCCTCCACATATGCCATACCCACCTTACTACCCACCATACTCTCAGTACCCCATGTACCCACCTCCACCTCCCTTTACCAGTACAGCAAACCCTACCCCAGGGGATGTTGTACCTCCACCACCACCAGTACCTACTGTCCCGGAAACACAAGTACCCAAACCTACCTCATCTGGAGGGAGCAAGGTCAAGATGACTGATTATATGAAGCTGGGTGCTCCCCAGTTTGAAACCGGTGATGATCCGTTCGTGTACTTGGAGCGGGTCAAGGCAATTACAGATGAGATAGGGGCTGACGACAGTAGAGCCATTCAGATGGCCGGGTTCACGTTTAAGTGCAAGAAGGCACGGGAATGGTTCAAGAATTATGTGAACCCGAGGGTGGACAGTATGAATTGGGAAGAGTTTGCAAACGAGTTTGCAGGATGGGCTTTCCCTGATAGTTCAAGGGAATTGAAGATGATAGAATTCGAGCAGTTGAGGCAAACTGATGACATGAGTGTAGACGAGTACACAGACAGGTTCCTGGAGTTGTTGCCATATGCTGGGCTGAATTTGGACACAGATCAAAAGAAGTCAAGAAGATATATTATGAGGCTACACTCCAGGTATTCCTCTTTGGTACAGTCAGCAGAGAGGGAGAGTTTCCATGCCATAGTAGATATGGCTAGGAGAATGGAGGCTAGTGCTATCGTTGAGGGGAAGGTAAAACAGTCAGTGGCACAGTCTTCTGGTTCCAAGACCCCAGGTGGGGAAAGGTTAGACTCTTCTTCTCTGAGTACAGCAGTTGCAAGCAATAAGAAGTGGGACAGAGGCCACAGAAAATCTAAGAAGAATAAGTTCTGGAACAAGATCAAGTCAGGTCTGGGTTTAGGCAGTGGCTCAAGCTCTGGCGCAGAGGTCACAGCATGTATGAGATGTGGGAGACCACACAAGGGAGTATGTCTGGCAGGGACAAACACATGTTTCAGATGCGGACAGGCGGGTCATTTGGCTCGAGACTGTCCTAGAGGAGCCTTTACAGCACCGTCTCAGCAGACAACCTCCGGCAGTGTGGTGCAGCCAGTAGCTCCAGCCACAACACAGGCCAGTGGCAGAGGCAGAGAGAGAGGGTCAGCCTCTTCATCAGCAGGATACAGAGGTGAAGGTCCATCAGCTCCGGCACGGATCTTCACTATGACTCAGCAGGAGGCCAACACATCCAACACCGTGGTGGCAGGTAATCTCATCATTGGTTATTCAGATGTGTATGCCTTAATGGACCCGGGTGCATCTCATTCTTTTGTTGCTCCGAGAGTCGTGGAGAGGGTAGGATTGATGGTCTCTGGATTAGAGTGTCCCCTATGGGTCAGTGGACCCAAATGTGACCCGTCAGTGGCAGAGGCAGTCTGCCAATGTAGTCCAGTTTTCATAGAGGGAAGATGCCTTTCCGCCGACCTTGTGGTTCTAGATTTGACAGATTTTGACGTCATTCTAGGGATGGATTGGTTATCGACCCATGGTGCTACCTTGGACTGTAGAGACAAGGTAGTCAGATTCAGAGATCAGGATGGGTCAGAGGTCGTCTTCAGAGGAGACAAGAGGGGTACACCTAGAGGTCTGATCTCAGCTCTTCAGGCTCGTAGGTTGCTTAGGAGGGGATGTCAGGGGTTTCTAGCTCATGTGAGGGAGTTAGATAGTCATGTCAGAGAGCCCGTCTCAGTGCCTGTGGTGAGTGAGTTCTTAGATGTTTTCCCAGACGAGCTTCCAGGACTACCACCTGCAAGGGAGATAGAGTTTGAAATAGAGCTGATGCCTGGAACTAGGCCTATCTCTATCCCTCCCTACAGGATGGCGCCAGCAGAGTTGAAAGAGCTAAAGGAACAGTTGCAAGAACTGGTGGACAAGGGTTTCATCCGACCGAGTACCTCACCTTGGGGTGCTCCAGTGCTCTTTGTAAAGAAAAAGGATGGATCCCTTAGGCTTTGTATCGACTACAGACAGTTGAACAAAGCCACCATCAAGAACAAGTACCCTTTGCCGAGGATCGACGATCTATTCGACCAGCTAGCAGGAGCAGGTTGTTTCTCCAAAATAGATCTGAGATCAGGGTACCATCAGTTGAGGATAAGGAATGAAGATGTACCGAAGACAGCTTTCAGGACCAGGTATGGGCACTATGAGTTCCTTGTGATGCCGTTTGGGTTGACCAACGCCCCTGCAGCATTCATGGACCTCATGAACAGAGTATTCAGTCAGTATCTGGATCACTTCGTTATTGTCTTCATAGATGATATCCTAGTGTATTCCAGAAATGCAGAAGAGCATGCCCATCACCTGAGGACAGTTTTGCAGACCTTGAGAGAGCATGGCTTGTATGCCAAGTTCTCCAAGTGTGAGTTTTGGCTTAGGAGCATTTCATTCTTGGGGCACGTTGTGTCAGAACAGGGTATTGAAGTAGACCCCAAGAAGGTAGAGGCTGTAGCTAACTGGCCTAGACCCACCACAGTGACCGAGATCAAAAGTTTTCTGGGTTTAGCAGGTTACTACAGGAGGTTCGTTCAGGACTTCTCAAAGATTGCTGCTCCTATGACCAAATTGACAAAGAAGAATCAGAAGTTTATATGGACCGATCAGTGTGAGGAAAGCTTTGAGGAGCTTAAGAGGAGGTTGACTTCAGCACCGGTGTTAGCTCTGCCAAAAAGTGATGATGACTTCTCAGTATATTGTGATGCATCCCGTGTGGGACTGGGTTGTGTGCTGATGCAAAATGAGAGGGTGATCGCTTATGCTTCTAGACAGCTGAAGAAGCATGAGCTGAATTACCCCACACATGACCTGGAGATGGCGGCAGTGATCTTTGCACTCAAGATGTGGAGGCATTACCTCTATGGGGTAAAGTGTGAGATCTTCACAGATCATAAGAGCCTGCAACACATCTTGAGTCAGAGAGATTTGAATTTGAGACAGAGGAGATGGGTAGAGCTGTTGAGTGACTATGATTGTAAGATTCAGTACCATCCGGGTAAGGCGAATGTTGTGGCAGACGCCCTAAGCCGGAAATCACTCGGCAGTCTATCCCACATTTCAGCAGAGAGGAGGCCGGTGGTGAAGGAGTTCCACAGACTTATGAGTGAGGGATTACAGTTGGAGTTGTCTGGCACAGGTGCCTTAGTGGCTCAGATGAGAGTGATACCCGTGTTTCTGGAGCAGGTAGCTCAGAAACAGCATGAGGACCCAGAGTTGGTCAGGATAGCCAGAACGGTTCAGTCAGGCCAGAGTAATGAGTTCAAGTTTGATGATAAGGGGATCCTCCGCTACGGGAACAGATTATGTGTGCCAGATGACATTGGTCTGAAGGGAGATATTATGGGGGAAGCCCATAATACCAGGTATAGTGTTCACCCTGGAGCCACCAAGATGTATCAGGATCTGAAGAGAGTGTATTGGTGGCCAGCTATGAAGAAGGACGTGGCACTGTTCGTGTCAGCCTGCGATGTGTGTCAGAGGGTGAAACTAGAGCATCAGAAGCCGGCTGGAATGCTTAACCCGCTACCTATTCCAGAATGGAAATGGGAGAACATAGCTACGGACTTCGTAGTGGGGTTACCGGCAACATCCAACAGACTAGACTCCATATGGGTGATTGTGGACAGACTCACCAAATCTGCTCACTTCATTCCAGTTAGGAGCAACTACTCTGTGGATAAGTTAGCGCAGGTTTATGTGGATGAAGTTGTCAGACTGCACGGGGTCCCGGTATCTATAGTGTCAGATAGAGGGCCCCAGTTCACCTCCAGGTTTTGGCGGAGTCTGCAGAACGCTATGGGTACCAGATTAGACTTCAGTACTGCCTTCCACCCACAGACGGACGGACAGTCAGAGAGGACCATCCAGACAATAGAGGATATGCTCAGAATGTGTGTGCTAGATTTTGGCGGTTCTTGGAAGCAACATCTACCTTTGGTGGAGTTTGCCTACAATAACAGCTATCATGCTAGCATAGGGATGGCTCCATATGAAGCTTTATATGGGAGGAAGTGCAGATCACCTATCTGCTGGGAGGAAGTAGGAGAGAGGACTCTTGCGGGTCCAGAGTTAGTAGAGCTTACCAGCAGGGTAGTACCCATTATCAGAGAGAGGATCAAGACTGCTGCTAGTCGGCAGAAGAGTTATGCAGACCTTCGCAGAAAACAGCTAGAGTTTCAGGAGGGGGATTTGGTTTTGCTCAAGGTGTCTCCTATGAAAGGAGTGGTTCGGTTCGGGAAGAAGGGTAAGTTAGCTCCACGGTACATCGGTCCTTTCGAGGTGCTTCAGAGGGTCGGTAATGTGTCGTACAAGCTAGACTTGCCTGCTTCGATGGAGAGAATCCATCCGGTTTTCCATGTTTCCATGTTGAGGAAGTTCGTGTCAGATCCGGGCAAGGTTCTTAGTGAGCCTGATATGGAGATCCATGAGGATCTCACCTATGTAGAACAGCCAGTGCGGATCCTAGACACTCAGATCAGAAAGTTGAGGAACAAGGAAATCCCGATGGTAAAGGTCCTTTGGAACCACCACAACTTAGAGGAATGCACCTGGGAGACACGGGAGTCCATGCTCCAGCAGTACCCCCATCTGTTTTGAGGTGAGTGTTAGTTGTTCTATGTGTTGCATGTATGAGATATTGTATGCCATGTCGTATGCTATGATTGATGCCATGCTTTGTATGTTAGTTGAGGAACATTCGGGGACGAATGTTCTTAAGGGGGGGAGAATGTAATACCCGGCTAGACTCCGGTATCGGAATCCCTACCGTCCGGTGGGACCTCGGATGTCGGAAACCTCTAGAAGGGTAAAACCATGATTTTATGAAATGTTTTCATGTATTTCATGTTTTTAAGTAAGAATTAAATGAGTTTTTGCATGAAAAATCTTTGGAGGAAAACCCAGGTTCGGCCGCCGAACTTTGAGGTTCGGCCGCCGAACATGCATGCTTTCGGAGGGACTTTAGGCGCCCGAAAGTTTTGAGTGAGGGAAGTCAAGGTTCGGCCGCCGAACCTCATGTTCGGCCGCCGAACCTTGCATGCATGCGGAGGCACCTTCGGCCCCCGAACGTGGCCTGGCCAGCCACTATAAAAGGGACCCTTAGCCGAAATGAGCGAGGTTTTCTCCCATTTTCGGCCACAACAAGCTTCCGATCTTCCTCTCCTCAAATCTTGTGTTCTTTCACTAGATCTCCTCCATCTTTCTTGAGTTTTAAACCCACATTGCAAGTTTTAAGCTTTAGAGGCAAGTTTTGGAGCTTTGGAAACTTAGGAGCTCTCGTGCTTGGATCTCCGAGTTGAGTCGTCTCTTTCTCGATCTTCAAGAGGTAAGAGCCGATCTTAAGCTCAATGTATGTTTTAAATGAGTTTCATGAAGTTTTAAGGGGTAGAGAAGCATGTTAGAGTTAGTTGAGCATATGTTAGGTTTATGTGATTTTTTTGAACAATGTGGCTTGCTTGATGTGTGTTTGAAGTGTTGTAGTTGGGGCATATGTTTGTATGAGGCCCCTAGGAACTGGTATGATGTGTATGCATGAGTAGAATCAAGTTTATGCAGGTTTTGAGGCGTTTTGGAGGCTGTGGACACAAGGGAGCCAAGTTTCTGCCCTTCGGCAGAAACTCAGGTTCGGCCGCCGAAGTGACTTTCGGCCGCCGAACCCCCTTGTGGAGGCAGTTTCGGCTGCCGAAGCCTGCCCCCGAAACTCAAGGTTCGTCTCTGTCTGGGAGGTTCGGCCGCCGAAAGTGCCGCCGAACCTGCATGACTTTCGGCTGCAGAGGGACTTTCGGCCGCCGAACCTGCCGCCGAAAGTGCCCTGTTCAGCCATTTCTTGCATGTTTTCATGTGATGTTTTCAGGATGTTTTAGGGGGTTTTTGGGGAGCTTTTCAGAGTCACGTTCATGTATGTTTGGTGCCTCATTTGAGTCCACCTGTGTAGGTTCGGACCCGAGGAACCGAGACCCCCGGTTGTGAGATAGTTGTTCAGAGTTCGTTGTCAAGCTTCAGTTACCAGGTGAGTGGAACAACCCCTTAAGTTTTAAAGTAATTGAATAAATGAATGAATCATAAAGCATTGCCCATGCATCATTATGCCATGCAATATTAGGTTGCTTGCATTAGAATGCACGAATATGTTGCATTGCATAATTTGTTGTTGTTGTGGATGAACATTGAATGATCCATTAGCCCTCGTATGACATGATAGCCTATGTGAGTCCAGGTGTGCCTGCTACGGCTCTACGCCCCTGGCACTATGATTGATGATGGAAGTCCGGGTGTGCCTGCTACGGCTCTACGCCCCCGGCATGTATAAGTAAGAAGGATAGGGGCTAAATGGTGACAAGTTCATCCTTGTTGTGAAATGTTTGTGTTATGGCGCATACATGAAAGCATGAATGAGAAAATGAAAGAAAAAGTTAAATAATAATAAAATGAATAATAATATACCTAAAAATGGAGGAATTAAAACAAATGTTTTTAGTTTCTGCTCACTGGGCTTTTAGCTCACCCCACTCCCATTATCCCCAGAGTTGCAGGTACAGGAGAGATCAAGAAGTCGGCTAGAGTGAAGTCAAGTCATATGTATGTAATAGCTAGAGTATGTGGACATGACATATGATAAGAATGTAATGTAAAGTTTGAACAGTTATGTTTATGTAACTATGTTTTTGAGGATAGAGTTGTGCTTGACCATAGTATATGTTAATCCCTTGGTATGTACATGATCTTATTTTATGATGTATATGTGAACCAACTCAACACAGATTATATTTTGCCTTTGAGGCTTTGATGAAATCCCACAGAGGGATTAATGTTTATGTATATGATGAATACAGTGCATGCACAGGTTGAGTTTGGTGTATGAAGAAAAAGAAAAGTTTTAATTCTTAAGTATGTTTGTTGATCATGTATGGGATTAAACAGGTATACAGGATGTATGTAGGCTTGCTACGGGTCCCGGCGGCCTTAAGCCGATCTGGACCCTAGTGCCGGTAACGGGTCGGTTTTCCGGGTCGTTACATTGAGTTCATTAAAGTAAGAAGTCACTCAGCTTGTCAAAGGCAATGGTATTCTTACCCTAAGCACCTTAATTGAACCAGAGTCACATTTCATGAATTTTGCAAGTAAGTCCAATCTCTTTAAAACTTGTTATGCACAACTATATACTAAGATTAGTTGGATCTTAGACATTGGAGCTACAAATCACATGTGCTCGGATAAAACTCTTTTTCCTTCCTTGCACCCACTACACAAACATGTATCTGTGTATTTCCCAGATGAGAACACAGTACAAATTTCTCACTCTGGAAAGTTAAATCTTTTTGAAAAGATAGCTCAGGATGATGTCCTATATATTCCTCATTTTCAATACAATTTGATATCTATTAGTCAGTTGTTGAGTAGTTATGGCTATTGTGTTGTGATATGCTATCATTACTGTATTATATAGGATCCACTGAATAAAAAGGTGGTGGCCATAGGAAAGAAACAGATAAGTCTTTTTAAGCTAATCTAGATGAGTTTCTCTCATACTGATATTAACATTGCTTAGATCAGATCATGAACTTTAGTGATGATCTTCACAATCTTGTAAATACCATGCTTCCTATGATTGATTCTAATAAAGAAAACTCTATGCAATGTGAAGATGTGTACAATTATGCTGTGACCATGACTGATATGCATGATAGGTTAGGGCATGCATCTGTTAACAAACTCAAACACCTCAAGGGCATAAACATCAATAGTAGTTCTATGACCTATTGTCCTGTATGTCCTCTTACAAAATAGGCTAGATTCCCCTTCCTTAGAAGTCATACCCTGACTTTAAAACCTTTTGAATTAGTCCACACTGATATACGGGGACTCTATAAGACTAGCTTTATCATTGGAGCTAGATTCTTTCTCACAATTGTTGATGACTAGAGTAGAGTTGTCTGGATCTTCATGATGTATTTGAAGGGTTAATCCTTTAGTTTAACTAAACAATTCATCAGTATGGTGGAGACTCAGTTCAACATAGCCATTAAGGTTATTAGGACTAATAATGGAAAAGAGTTTTTGAGTCATGCTTATAGTTCTTTACTTGCCAGCAAAGGCATCATACACCAAAGGTCTTGCCCATACACTCCACAATAGAATGGAATTGTGGAAAGGAAGCACAAACACATCCTTGATACTGCTAGAACTTTAAAAATGCAGTCACATGTTCCTATTCAGTTCTGGTCAGAGTGCATTTTGATAGCAACTTACCTTATTAACAAAATACCCATGGAATAATTTAACTGGACCACACCTTATGAAAGATTCTATAGCACCTTACCTCACTATTCTCACCTCAGAAAATTTGGGTTCTTGTGCTTTGCCACTTCTGTGGGTACTCAAAAGTATAAGTTATAAGAAAGAGCTATTAAGACTGTAATGATGGGTTATGCTAACACTCACAAAGCCTATAAGCTGTACAATATCACTTATAAATATTTTTTTATAAGTAGGGATATCATTTTTCATGAAAATATTTTTCCCTTTCAAAACAGTAGTGACATTGAGGGTTATCTTATTCCTATACCTGTGGTTGAGATTGAATGCCTTGACTCTTAACCTTGCCAATTCAGTCCTGTAAATGATGGTCTTCAGGAATGTCCTTCACTTAGAAGGACTCAAAGGCATAGACAAGCACCTATTTGGATGCAGGAGTATGTAAATCCTTTGCAAACAACCACCTTGTCCTTTTGTCCTTCTCATAGTTCATATATTTGCAATGTCAATAAAGTACATGAGCCTTGCACTTATTTTCAAGCATCTAAAGATGCTCATTGATTAAGGCCATGAACCAAGAGCTTCAGGCCTTGGAAAAGAATAATATCTGGATCCTTACCACTCTGCCTAGGGACAAGAGAGCCACAGGATCAGAAAGATTAGGAGCTGTCGCAATTGCCACATCATGGGTATCAACAATAAGATCCACTTTCTTGGATTTAATACTGAGAGTCTTCTCCATCACCGCTTTGGCTGATACAGCTTGCTCTTCCTTGATGCGAAGGTCGCGGTAGCACTTGGAGCAAAGATTCATGTTGGCCGCTGTCCCAAAAAAGCCACACCTATTAGCGCAAAGAATGGGCTCAGAGGGAGGAAAGCTTGTACCCTCGTTCTGTTCAGAATCCATCTTCAATCTCTTGTTTCTACACACAAAAACAGGGGTTATGATTTTGAAATTTTCTAGTTTTCATTGAAACAAATCCGATGAGGCACTCTATACAGATTGTAAAACTCAACGTAGATAGGTATAAAGCCCGTTTGGTTGCCAACGGCCACAACCAAATAGAGGGCTTGGATTACAAGGATAGATTCTCACCTATGGCTAAACTTACCACGGTGAGAATTCTCATTGCCCTGGCCACCTCTAAGCAGTGGCCAATCTTTCAATTGGGCATCAATAATGCCTTCTTGTGCGGGTATTTGAATAAAGATGTATATATGACACCTCTTCAGGGCTATTATAAAGCCTAACCTAGGCAAGTATGTTTGCTTAAGAGGTCCTTATATGGGCTTAAACAAGCCTTTAGACAATGGAACATTGAATTTACTGCTTTCCTTAAGACTTTAGAATTTGTGCAATCATCTCATGACCACTGTCTCTTTCACAGCATACTGATATTTTGGTTTTAATCTTGCTAGTGTATGTTGATGATGTTATCTTGATAGGAAATTCTATTGATGCTATTAATAAGTGCAAACTTGCTTTGCATTCAAAAATTTACTATTAAGGATTTAGGACCTATGAAATATTTCTTGGGTCTAGAAGTTGTTAAATCTTCTCATGCAACTATTCTTAGCCAAACAAAGTTTAATTTAGATTTGCTTAAAGATGCAGGCATGTTTTATTGTAAACCTGCATCTTCCCCTTTGCCTCAAGAATTGTAGTTGACTCCTAATTCAGGAGAGGCTCTTTTTGAGCCTGATATGTGCAGAAGGCTGCTTGGCAGACTTCTTTACATCAATCTAACAACACCTGATATATGTTATGCTGTTTAATATTTAAGTCAATTTATGAGCATGCCTCGAATGCCTCATTAGGAGGCTTCTTTGCATGTGCTTCGTTATCTTAAGGGGTCCTTACACTAAGGCCTTTACTTTCCTATGAGCATTGATTTGTCTCTCAATGCATACTGTGATTCTGATTAGGCTACTTGCACATACTCGAGAAAATTTCTCTCTGGGTATTGCATTTACTTGGGCCCTTGTCTCATATCTTGGAAAACGAAGAAATAGACCACTGTTTTTAAGTTCTCAGTTGAGGCTGAGTATTATGCAATGACTAATACTGTGTGTGAGCTTCTATATATTAGCTATATTCTTCAAGCCTTGCAGGTTTCAGCTCAACTGCCTATACCATTGTATTGTGACAACAAAGCAGCCATGCACATTGCTGCCAACCCAGTGTTCTATGAGCACACAAAGCATATCGAGATAGACTGCCACCTCATCCAAGATCAACTTCAACAGGGATTTATCTTGCCTACTCACCTTCCTACTCAAGGTCAATTGGTGGACCTCTTCATGAAGGCGTTACCAACATGTCGCCGTACTAGTTTGACTCGCAAGTTTAATCTTCTGACTTTGCCAACTTCAACTTGAGAAGGAGTGTGTAGAAGTATGTAATGTAAATATCAAAACTGTGTCGTATTGGTATTGTAATATTCTCTTTTCTGCCACGTTAGGGTTGATGCAACAAAATTCTTTTATTTGCTTCGTTTATTGCTGATGTGTAAAATTACACGTGAGTGGGTTTATCTGGGTATATAAGGAAGCAATAAAGCTTCCAGACATAATGGAACGTCATTTTCTTCTTTTGAAATAAAAGCTCTAAAAAATGTTCCTTTTTCGTTGCAAACACTTTTAATATTATTTTTTTTAAAATTATTATAAATTAATATTTTTTTTTGTTAAACATGTTAGTTAATTATTTTCATTTATAAATATGGATAAAGTGCTTTTTTTTTTTTAATTTTAAAGATGTTTGACACCTAAATTTTGAATTTAATACTTTTGATTAAAGGAAAATAGGTTTATAATATTTTATTTTAATTTTTAAAATTTATTTATAAATATTTTAATAAAATATATAATTATTTAAAATTTTAAATTTTTGCAAAAGCTAATTTTCTTAAATTAATATATTACCCCCAAAAAATAAGCCTACTTGCGGCAACTTCTGCACAAGACCATTGCAAGAAATTCTAAACCGTTATGAAAGAAAAATAACATAAATACTTAGATTTTTTTTTTTAAAAAAAATCCTTTTTTCTTTAAATACCAAAAACGGCCCATGAAATACTAAGAAAAAGTATTTTTCGTAAGAAAAAAGGTGAAAAATACATTGTGAGGGAAGGAGAGAAGATGCAATGATTATGCGCATACGATAAGATAGATATTTTAGGAACAAAAGTCTGAAATCTGAGAAAGAAACTGTCCCTGCTTAGATGGGATATCATAGCTTCTCTATGATGTAACAAAAATTGATTTTTTTTTAAATAAAAAATCTTCTTAAGGGAGATGACAGTGATGGAGAGCCTAGAGAAATTATAAAGTATCTATGTAGATAATTTTATATGGTATAATAATTAATTAAAATTAGATAAACATAAAAAATATAAAAATTTATTTTTTTAATATAAATGACTCTATTCTATTTATTTATCTTCCATTGTACAATCGATTATATTGTAAAATTTTTTGAGGAACAAACAGAAACAGAACTGACCATACAGAAGAGGTAGAGCCCAAAAATCTGTAAGCATAAAGTGTCGGTGAGCATAAAATTCTGGAAGATTCAGTAGTTGAGATAATTAGATAGAGATGGGTGTATTCACTTCAACTAATTCATTACTCAGATTCTGAGGGGGACACCATTAACCCCGACCACGTACCCATGATTTTTCAAAATCCAAACTTTTTTTCTTCTTATTTTTAATATTTTTCATTGATTTTTTTCCTATAATTTACAAATTTGTATACCCTTTTGAAAAGAGTAGGACACTATATATCTTGCCCAAAATAATATGAGAGATTTATGACCTTAAAGAGTAATGAGAAGAATTTATTCAGTTTGAACATCATTAATCTTTGTTTAGCTATTTAAGAAACTAATTATAATTATACGAATGGATATTAGTATGGCCATCATTTAGACAACTGGCATCTTTTAGTTGATGAAACACATATGATGCTTGTATCTCACATATTGTATTAACTCATTTTAAAATAAAAAAATTTATATACATATGAAATCATGAATGATTTTATAATAATTTATTTAAATGATTTTCTTATAAAATTATTTATATCAAATGAGGAGTAAATAAATATTTTATTATGTATACATATTTAATTTAATTTTGTTAATTTAAAACAAAACCTCTTATAGTTTTAGTTCATATGCCATTTGTTAGTTGACTAAATACATGTATAAAAGTTTGTTCTTTTTAATACATACATTTGATGTATGACTTATTGAATACATGTTAAGATATATCAGATTAGATAACTCATTCACCAAGTTTTCTTTCAGGAAGTTGTATTCTAAAATGAAGTTTTGAAAATTTCATCAACTTATATTTAAATTTTTAGAAAATTTACCTGTCATTGTCTAGTTGAGTGACAAGCATGTGTATGGAACCTGGTAAGTATTCCCTTGTTGACAATAAAATAAATAAATTTACAAATTTTATTATTTGAGAGAGAATAAGAAAGGGACAAATCAGTAATCACCAATGGCTATTGAGACTTAAGAAGACTGGAATTTGTTTAGATTAGATTAGAATTGGTATCAGATGAAGGGTTGGGATTAATTGCATATAAGATTAATAATTAACAAACTGTATTTGAGACGATGAAACCTTGTTTCATACTCACAACTTACTACTCATGTAAGCACTTCTAAATTTATTTTTTCCCCTAAAATTTTGATTTTAATTTGGTCTTCACTTCTTTTTATTTACAGACACTGATTAATTTTATCTTTACCACTTTTTAATTTTCGTAAACATAAAACTAGCTTTGTCTGGAAGAAGGCCTGCAATAGCAAAGGTTAGATCTTACCAAATGTTTTTTATTTTTTCTTCCTACTTATTTTTATCAGGAAAAAAAAGCCTTCAAGTGCTAGGATTGGAGCTTAGTGAGCCTTGAACGAGAGCACTCTTGAAGCGTGTCTTTAATCACTATGCATACGGATATGAACTATATTATTATGTTATTTTTTGAAAAGTACTTAATTAGATCAGGATAAATAATTTTAAAAAATTAATTTTCAAAAAATTAAAAAAAAATATCAATCAAATAAATAAAATTTTAATACTTTTTGATAATTTAAAATTTCTTAGTTGAATTACAATGGAATCAATGGCAGGAAGTAAATACATTTTAGGAAGGTTTTCCATCTTTTTCACTAGTTAGTTTGGACTGAGCATCGAAAATCTTTATTCAATTGAAGAATTCAATTAGTTTAAGGTCAAGAGGTACTCAAAACTCTTTGCCACCAAAATGTCGTTCTAGCATTGCATTCAATGGCTGAACACTTGACCATTAATATGATATTCTCTCATCTGCTAGCTAACCATCTTAATGGAATTTAAGACATCCCAACTACTAAGAATTTAAATAAATATATCTTGCCGATACTCCACGGAAAGATATTATCAAATACTTAAAAAGTCGAGAATTAACTTTGACGGCCTTCTTCCTCTAAAGAATTTACGAGTTAACCGGGACTCCAAAATTTTTAAACCATTACCATTACCGTGTGTACCTTGTTCTCAGAAAAAGTTGCAGAGTAGGAGATATTAGATGCCCCCTGCTTTTGCAATATGGGAAGGTCAGGACATACTTCAGCAGGAAACAGGGCTTTCCTACATTAAAGAAAAGAAAAAATTTTGATTGGACAGCGAAGGAGCCATAGCATTTTCACAAGCATTGCATCCATATTAAATAGAATTTAGATCTGATCCCTACTAGTTATAAAAAATTAGGACTGGATTTCTGTTCATTCTTGAATATAAAATGAAAAAGAGAGACCTGCGACTCTGATGGATGTAACGCAGTCAAAATAATACTGGCCATATCAACACTAAAACTAAATATTAATTACATTTAGTAGACAACAATTTAAAAGAAAAACAAACAAATAAATATTCTTTACACAAAATGAAAGGAGTAAAAGAAGAAAAACAAAGATAAAGAGAAAAATACTATAGTTATATCTGAAGCTAATGTATGGAAATGTAAGATTTCCACCGAGTCGCTTATTCCATGTGCAAATGCAGCATTCCTCTCTTATAATTTTAAGCTGCGATAGTTCGCAATATTGCAGGCACATCAGCTTGCATATCAGCAATATTCTATAACTTTTCTTTCTCATCATCCTGCAGGTTGAGAAGTATCCAAAATATAGCAAGCACAAAATGCAGCTGAGGGATTCAATTTGTTTACATAAACAACAGATGCCAATAAAACCAGTATGTCAAAATTATATTGCATATCTACAGTTTCAACTTCCAACCACCACCCTTAAACTCTAACAATACTAAGTGGGCGTAGAGATCCACTACTCCACAGGGAGCGATAAGACCAGCCAAGCATGTAAATTTACTTGGAATTTCTCCACTTCATCATATCACTGATGCACCAAATCTAATGAATGAAATCACAAAGACATTGCAGGCAGAAATAATATGAACCAGCATGGGACCTGGAATTGTCCCTGTTTCGCCATAGAGGGATGAAAGCAGCACAATTCAAAATTTAATCAGGAAACAAAACTTTATATTAGTATTATTTTGGAAGAAATTCTTTATTTGACTTCTATAACTATGCATGTGTCGTGTGTTATTCTGAGGCTACTATAAGAATTATGTGCTCGTGATATTATTGTCATTGGCAATGATTTTTCAGTTATTAGCAAGATAATAATAAAGGAAAGGAAGCCATGGACTGATGAGGGATGATGGGTAAAGAATCCAGGGAGTAATGAGGGATAATGGGCAAAACCAATAATCATAGTGGATAAACGCATGCCACATATTTGGTACAAGTTCATTGAAGAATGAAGTTCCAGTATATGAAAGTAGATTTTCTTACACCTTGATTTCATTCAAAGGACTACGGGGCTTACTTTGTACAATAGGTAGCCCTCTTACTACATTATCCCAGCTAGTCGCAAATTAATTAAAACAACTCTATCTCCTCTTAGCCACATTTTCTCTGTTCAGAAAGCATTTGAACTTGTTTTAGGTCAGCTTCTGAAGAGAAGCTAAGGCACCTCGTTTCCACAGGCAATTAAGTTGGTCCCATACCCCTAACAGGGAGCCTTTTCTAGTCTCCCCTATCGGGCAATGGGAGAGTTTCTCTGAACCATTCCAAATCCATTGACATTATGATTCATTAAAAAACTTATACTGAGGATTTTGATTCACGTTTTTCTAATACTTATTTAGATAGTTCAAAATTAAATGGGAACAAGTCCATAGATCACCACAGAACCATGCCATCAATTTCTAGGGACAAGTGACCAGATATCAATTTATCACAGTGGCAAGATACAACAGAAAAATAAAATAAGTAGAGCTTACCGAACTATTAACCATCTTGTCAAAATCATCATTGAAGGGCTCCTCATCATCATCTGTAAGACGAGATAGATTGTTAGAACATCTAAAGTTCTCAGTTAACTCTTCTCCTGCAGAGTTCTACAGTATGCACCTCATATCAAATGATGCATAGCAAACTTCTGGGGCATGATATTTGAGATGTAAAATCACAAGGTTCGTCAACAAAGTTTGGAAAATATAAACGTTATTTTTTTAGTTTACATCCAATTGTCTTACACTTGGGGAATAAAGTTGAAATGGATTAACTTTTAAACTTTTTATATTTGACCAGTACAAAAAAAGCAATTCAGTGGAGCTTAGGAAACTATTTAAAATATTACTAAAAGTTAAGAGCAAAGCCAGCAGTACACTACTTGCATGGCAGCAGCAGCACAGTTTAGTGGCTTTAAAAATTTTGATACTCAACATTATAGTGACACAAACAACCTTGTGTGTAAATTTGGTTTATAATCTGAATATACAACCTACGTATACACATGAACTTGAAGAAAAGAACAGTGCAGATAAAAGCTAGATCAATTATTTACCAAAGAACCTTAATCCAGTTCATAATGTACCTGGACCCTCATCACTGTCTCCAGACCCTCCACCCAGAAGGAATACATCCAAATCTTGTTCAGAAGAAGATACAGCCACACTTTTACTCTGCTGCTTTGATTTCTTCGCCTCTGGTTTGGAAGTTCCCACGGCTTTTTCCTCCACTTCATTATCTTTTACTTCTTCTGCAGGTTTCTGTGTAGCCTCCTCCATAAACCGCTTCTCAAAGCTAAAATGCATGTATAACATTGTATTAGAGGTGCTTTATGTGAACCATTTGTAATCTAGGACCATATGAGTAATTGCAGACTTGCAGGTATCAAACCTTCCCTAATTGAGGAGATTATAATATAGAATAGATGGAACATTTCAAGCTGTTCCTAGTATGGGCCAAAAAATTATTAGGTAACAACTGTTAGCCAGCATGTCTGTTGATCGCCCAGGGGACACGCTACATATTCAATTAACAGAATTCAAGTTTCTCCGACACAAGAAATATAAATTCTATTGGAAATAATATCTTGTCTTCCAAGTAAATTTTGCAACTAATTAAAAGACAAACGGAGATCCAATTCAAGTGGCAAGAAACTTACGGTGCAACATGATTGTTCACCAGAAGAAAATATATCCTCCAGAATTTTCTTTCTTTCATAATGCGAGGGCATAACTCATATCTCAACTTTGATATTTCCTGCAGCAGAGCATAAAAGAATCTTATAGTTAATAACTTCCAAGGATTTGTAAACAACTAGAATATATGAAGACACATTTTTAATCACCACACAGGAGGTCATTAGTGTGACTTTGTTTTTTAACACTATCGACATATTATCTTGTCTGAATGTTTGTTTCATGGAACAAGATCCTGATAGTAAAATAACCATGACATGAGGCACAAAAATAACAAGTATGCATAAGCTTCTTCACAATGATTCCTAACACCTTCACCAATTATATTGAGCACCAGATTTACTGGAAGTGAAAACCTTGTCATCTCTTTAATCATCTAAGAATTAATGTCTGCCTCTAATGTTCCACATCCAAATTTCAACTGGAGAAGCTCTTCAACAAATGAGTGATCACAACCCGCTGCTTTGCAGTCCAAGGGCTATTATAGTTTTCCATCATTTTTAGTAAGTCACATTAGATTGATAAATTATAACTGCATTGTTAATGCAAATTTTACCTAGTATAAATAAATCACAAAGTTTGATGTAATTCTTTTCCTGTGATTAAAGCCCCGAAAAGCATCAACAAATATCTTCCAGGGGCTGCAAAAAACTTCAACTACAATCTTTTGGGCTTATTTTATCACTCTGAAAAAATTTTGCATGGAGAAAGAATCATCTCCTGAATTTATGCAAATTGAGACCAGCAGGAGAATGAGTTAATAAATGTCAACAATGTAAAAGATAATTCCAGGAAAGAGAAATATGTCTTGACATTATGATATGGTGGAGTTGCCTTGACTTGGAATGAGAAGATAAGGAATATTATTGGTTGATATGGTTTGCTAATGAATTTTGACATAAAAATGAGGAGATAATGAATAAAGGGTAGAGGCAAAGCAATAACTCGCTTCAGCTCGACAAGAAAGTCATGTATGAATAAAGTAGCTGCAAGCATGATAACACATAGCAGTCTAGACTACAATGCAAATAACTGGGATATCTCAGTCCACAAGAAGATGAGGCTCATAAACATGAAGGGTGTTTTCTTATATAATCGTCTCCTTCACCACTTTGCACCCGTGATTTCATCTTGCAACCATGGAGAGTGGTATAACAGACAGCAAATCCTGGCCCTTCCTATCACCTATGATGGGATCTCTAGTTTTTTGAATAGATGCTAAATCATTTCACTAGCTACACAAACTGACAGTGCTCACTGCTAATCCTAATCGCATTTTATACCACATGCTAACACTGAGAAAAGGCTTCAACAGAACAATATCTTCAAGTGAAACTGCAAGACAGATAGATCAATGCAAGTTGAAGATAAAATTAAGCAAACATAGAATATCATTTTCGAGTCCAAGCATGATGCAAGAAGATCAGCAATCAACGAAGTAATATGTTGCGTATAGTTGATTTCATATTAAACATTTGGGCCCAAAATATCCATTATCAGAGAACTGGTATATGCTCCTCACTGTCTTATGCATTAAACAACTATTCACTAGTTTCAAATATGAAATTTTTTCAACTGTTAACAAGTCTATATTTTTTTATTGAATATTCAATTCATTAAATTCAATTCGTGATATGTGTAACAAGAAAGGAAGCAACCTTGACTGTTGATAGAACGAGGTGGGCATGCTTCTCTTGCCATTGTGTAAGATCCTGCCTCACATTTGAAACCATAGGCACGTTAGACATCTCCGAGTCATCTACACATCAAAAAATAATCCAATTTAACAAACAAATGGTTAACGCTATTTCACGTTGATTATTTTATGCGAATAGTACTAACAAGAATAAAGGTAAGTACACAAAAAAACAAAGTTCCTGCATTCCCTAAATACTAAGCAAAACAGCACCATCACGTGGCGCTAGAAGTCCTAATTTCTTTTCAATGCCTGTATTTTCTCGGCACCCAAACAAATAAATGAATATAGAAGTTCCGAAGAAAAAAAAAATCATGTGGAGTACCTTGCAATGGAAAATCTTGAAATGTACTCATAGTAATTTCCTTCACGAACTCTCTCAACTCCTCCGTGACACCGAACCTCTCGAGCTCCTTCTCCATTTCCTTTTCCTTCTCCTTCTCCTTCTCCTTCTCCTTCTCCTCCAGCTGCGAGTCCACAGCAGGCACCGTGCGAGATAGCGCACCGGATGGCGTGATCCCCTCAGCTAGAGACTTGATCTGGTCAGCTCTCTTGATGGCTTCGGCCTTGATCTGATCGGCTCGCTTAGAGGCCTCGGAAGCGATCTCCTTGGAACGCTTAGCCGTCTCGGATACGATGTCGGAAAGCTTGGAGGAACCAATTGTAATCTCCTGGGAGCGTTTGGAGGCCTCAGCGGCGATCTCCTTGGAACGCCTAGCCGTTTCGGTAACGATGTCGTAGAACTTGGAAGAACCGACAGTGAGCTCTTGGGATCGCTTGGCAGCTTCCTTGGTTAGTTCCTGGGAACGCTTGGCGGCGTCCTCCGCGAAGGTTCGGGCTTTACGCCAGAAATCCATGGCTGAAGGTGAATCTCTACGTTTGGTCTCAATGCAATATTAATTTGCTTTTGTTGTTCCTGTGGTTTTTTTTTCTGCTAAACGTAACAAGTGAAGGAGAAGAGGGAAGTTGAGACGTTGAGGGGGTGGTTTGTTTGTTGGGGCGAGGACAGAGGACGCGAGTTTTGATGGAGCAAGAAACTGACAAGTAGGCGGTACACGTGGCCAAGTTGACGAAGTGGAGATGACTGTCTTTCGTGGGCCTCTTTCTACCCGATTCGTTTTGGTCTTGGATCATCTTTCATAGCTGATTGCCAATATGGGCTGTGGCCCAAGTTTTGGATTTTCCAATGTATATTCTTATCGTGTATTTCTCAAATGTTATAGCCTATAAAAAAAATATTAAAAGAATATTAATTCGAATTTTTAATAATGTTATATATTAATTGTATGCGATGGAAAATGATTATACAAAATCAAATAAGTCGAATTCCCATGCAATAATATCTTCTATTAATTAAAAGAAAATAAATCATAAATTTAAAAAATAATTTGTTAACAATTATTAAATTTATAATCAAATAACCCATTTAACAACCACAGAAGATATGCAAAAATGTTTAAAAAGCCCAAAAAATTTTAGTCAAAGCAGAATTTATAATAACAACAACAACAGTAATTTGACGTTTCTGTAAACATCACGAGCAACGAGCATACTAAAAAAAAAACAAAGAAAAACAAAGCCCAGACATATATTAGTAAATCTATGGCCCAACGGGCTAGCTTATAAGTCTGGATTTGGTGCCTTCTCTGAAACTTGAATGCTAGTGATTATTCTGGTTAATCTCAAGTGGGGGTGGGTGGGGGGCTGAATCCAGAATTTCCTTCCCTGTTGCCTCCTCTTCTGTTCACCTGCTTTCACTGTTGTATTCATACAAGTGCCTCTGTGATATTCTTTTTCAGAATCATGTGGAAAATAAATGTTATGCTGTACTTTAGATTATTCTGGGTAGGTATTTGTGAGTGCCATGTCCGTGCATTTGTAAATGTGAGATAATTTTCAGGTCTAGAAATTCTCTTTCAGTTGTATAAATTTAAGCTTCTTTTTATACATGTATTATTTTATTTTATTACATTTCTTGCAAACTGGGTATCAGAGAGAATTTTATGCTGCTTGTTGTGTTGATGGAAGAGATTGTTTTTGAACTTGACTTTTCTAAGCAAATGATAGATTTAAAGCTGGGAGTCATATTTTAGACTAGCAGTCCATCACCGATAATTTAGCTGGTCTTAGCTCCCAACATTATTCAGAATCTCCCTTCTAGTTTTTGGTCACTTTAAGCCAAGGGAATTTTTAAGAGTTTATGCATCCTTGTAGCTCGGAAGTTGCAGTTTCAGATGCTGATTTTTCATGTAGCTCAGGTTCTGCTCTCCTCATAGAATGGAACTTAGGAATCAGTTTGGTGCAGTAAGAATGACAATTCTTTTATCTTTTTGGGTGCAAATATGGGTTTGCCATCCATCAATGCCTTGAGGATTCACTTTCTTATCAAAAGTGATTGGGATCTTAGCCAAGCATTTTGCTCCTGGCTTTCCTGTAATTTTGGACATAAATGTTGCTCCTAAAAAAATTTGGTCATCAAGATTTTGAGTTCAAAATTAGGACTTGGGATAAACTATCATTTGATTTTGAGATTAAGGCCATTGCTATATGCAAGCAGTCGGAAGGTCTTGTGATTTTAGAGGAGCGAAGATGAAGGTATGATGCAGCAGGGTTTGATGGCAATCTCGTGCAGTGGTGTGTTGATTTGGGTTTTTGATATTTTTCTATGGAGAAGGGGCAATGTGGAGATGAATGCAACTGGTGTTTGTACCATGTGGTGCATGGCAAAAAGGGTTTCACAAATGAGGGCAAATAGGTTTGCGAGGAATGAGTAAAGGATTTTAGAGAGGACATGGGTTTTGTATGAATACGTGAATTTAGGGAGTTAACATCCCAACTTCGAGTATGCAGGTGAGGGAGGAATAGACAAGGGGTGGTATGGAAGATTTTGGAATTCTATAAAGGCCTAGATAATATAGTAGATCATGACTTGTGAAATTATGTGGCTAGACAAGAGAGAGAATAGAGTTTCAAATTTAATATGCGTGAAGGGAGTTTTGCCTAATAGAGTTCATCCCTATTTTTTCCAACAATAGTGATGGTTGGTTACATTTCTTTAACATGCTTGAATACTCCGAGTAGTTTGAAGGATTTCGACTTGGAATACCGATCCCATATGAAATGGTTGGTTACATTTCTTTAAATGCCCACATATATGGTTTGATTATTAGGTTTGGAATTAATTAACTGGTGTGAATGACAGTTCTAATCGAAGATGGTTAGTATTATTTAATTGGTATAGGTCCACATTCCGTCCTTCTGCATGTGCAGACATTGATGTTAAAAAAAAAAAAAATTGATTAATTCTCTGGTCATGATCATGAAGGTGTCCCTTATTATACCCATTATTAATTCGATGAAAACGATGTTTCCAGCTAGTAATTACCTTGTTTCTGTGTCATTGATTTCAGTTGGCGAAGCTTAATTTGATTCACTGCCCATGATATGATGCCTCAAATCAAATGGCAGGTTAATTTCAGTGGTCCTTGTATGCATTTTATCAAATATCTTAGTGCACTATCCTGATATTTTCTTTATGTTTTGAATGTGTGTATACATGTCATCAAAACAGAGTGTCATGTAGCCCATTTGTACAGTATTTTTGACGAGAAAAGGAGTGACAAAGGGGATGTGGAGGCTGGAGATCAGTGACATACAAGAATATCTGAGCTGATATATGTGTATGCCACTGAATGTGGGTTTGCGAGGCCTGCAAGCAACCCCATGTGCATCTTTACAAGCCTAAAATTTATGATTTTGTCAGTTTGATGATATTTTGTCCAAATAGAAAGAGAAAAAAAAATGAATAAAACCTAATGTTCATATTATTATTTGATAAGAAATAAAATTCGGTTGAGATTTGAAATTTCACGTCGAATTTAATTTTATAAAATTGACTTAAATATTATGACAGGTTGTACTAATTTCATTTTTCTTGAAAAAAAAATAAGCATATTTTTTAACGTATATAACTATTAATTAATTAATATTTCCCAATATAATCTTTTTGATTGTGATCAGAGATGCTATACACAGCAGAAATCAAAGCTACAAAAATGATCTATCATGTAGCATCATCAAGATATTTTGGTCCATACCCTTGCTAGTGATAGGCAAGGCCAGTGGATCCACTTCTTGGTAGGACACAGAAAGAATCATCAAAATCAAACTATTTAAGAATAATTACCAAATAATCACAAAATTGTAAAAACCCATTTAGTTAATTAAAGTTAAAACATTGAGTTAAGCTCAGAAATAGTGGTGGTAGATGAGAGTGACATGACTCGGAGAGCTAGAAAGGAGTTGTTGGGACGTATTTGTATATAAATTAAGAAGTATCGGGTGGATGTGACCACAAGATCTTGGAGGGTTTCTATCTTCCATTAACGTCAAGGGGGCTGTGAGAACAAGAGTGGGAAAAAAACAACAAAAACGTCTCTTATGGTTTGTTTTTATCACGTGGTCAGGTGGGGACTCGGTGGCGACAACTCGACGTGTGAATGAGCTCATTATATATCATTTGAGCTTCTGGTTTTTTGTATGTTCTTTCTCAGTCTCTCACGCATTTAAACAAACAAGAGACACACGTATTCATATAGTATTTCGATAGTCTTTTCTCTATCAACTATAGCGAAGGATCAAAAGCTCTTAATTTGTTTTAGATTAGATTACCCTATAGATTAGATCTTTATTTATGAACAACCACAGAAATAAGGATCAAAAGCTCTTAATTCAGCAGGGATTCGTATAAATAAAACAACCACGGAAATATAATGGAATAAGGAACTTGAGGTTTGGAAGTAATCATGTGCATTCCATTATTATGACTTGTTTGCTAGGTGTAGGAATGTCCTAGTAGCAGGGTGTAGCAACCATGAGACAAGCTTCTGCTTGAGCAGAGACTAAAATAAGAACCATAACTTGTAGTGAAAGTTTGAAGCACATCACTAATATGCTGCCATCATTGTTTTCTGTTCAAATTTGGACCCTTGGAAGAAGTAGAATTTCAGCTACTTACAGAAAGCTTGAAGACAAATAGTGTAGGCAAGAACTTATTTGTCAATTAGTATAAAGAAATTCATTTGCTCCTTCTATAATTTGTTCTTTTTCTTTGTCCTTGGAATTTTCACCAATATTATCCAAATTTATTTTATTTCTTTTGAAATTTTTCTTCTCTTAATGATAGAAAACAAAAGATAAGCTGGGCCCAGATTTATTCAATTCCAAAAGTGCCAGAAATTACCTGTCAAAGAGGCTCTCTAATACTTCAAAGAGCTGGGGCCACAGAGCTATGAAATTCTCCAACTTATAAATTACCCAGAGCTTTTGGATGCATGATCCAATATGAATTAATTATTAAGTGTTATTATTACCAACACACAAAAATATATTATCATAATATAACTAAATAAATAAGTTTGTACTGCTTTGATTTGAACCCACATCCATGACCTAATCCAACAATACCCAATAACAAAAACTTTTAATTAGTTATAAAATAGAAACCAATGAATGACAACTTTGAATTTAATTTAAATTACTCATCATCTCAAGTCAAAAAATTTCTAATCTGCTGATTTTGAAAGCCTCTAATCTTCAATTATTTAGGCAGAGTTCTCAAAAATGTCACCTCAACTATTTTTATGTCTTAATACTAATAAGCTAAGAGACAAACTTTTCTGGATAATCAGGTACAGTTAGTTCTATGCCAATCCAAATATGAATCTCCACAAATTTAATCATTTTATTTTTCTTAGCAATCCAAAACAAAAAAAAAAATAAAGAAATAGGAATTGAAGGGAGATCACTTAATCTAATTTGGTGCAGGTATGCAGAAATGCAATTGTTAGATTTCCTTGAAAAGGAAAACAAAATGAGTGGGAACTGAGGAGGATTGGGGGGCCAACCACCACATGATAGGTGGGGGAGTGGTGGTGGGGTAAAAAACTGGGAAGCTGCCACCACTCCAACCGACTGGGCCTGTGAAGCAGAGCCCAGAGTTGGTGGGTGGCCAGGGAAAGTGACAACCATTAAAGGTACAATCAAGAAACACCATATCTTTCCCAATCTTAATGGATTGTGAGAGATTTTATAATAAGTGCTGATTAGAGAGTGTCCATGAAGAAGCTCCTCCATCTAACCTATACTCTCATTCAAGAGAGATGCCATAGCTTTAGCTTCAGAATTTAGAGAGAGAGAGAAGAAGAAGAAGAAGATGTGGACAAGTACCAGAAGACCTAATTTTGGAGCCAGCCCCCCAATGGTGTCCCATGTGCATGTGGACATGTTCCCATCAATTTGCCTCCTCACTCAACCATTCAATATCACCTTCAATTTCTTTTCCCACTTGATTTTAGGGTACCTTACAAATTTTGATACTGTTTGATTTCTGTCCTTTTACTCACCCTAAATCAATTTCTTTTGTACTACAAGATTTTTGATTTTGTTCTAAGCCCATTTTGCATATGTCCACCAAATTATCATTATATCTTGATACTATTATTATTTTTATTATACATCAAATCCCTGATTTTTAACGAAAAAATAATTTAAAATGTTAGATTCAGCATTGAAATGGAATGCTTGGTGCTTTAAAAAAACAAAAAAAAAAAAAGAGGAAGCTTCACTTGGAGGAGAAGTTGTAATAATGTAAATATAGATGGAATGAAACAGTTGCAATCGCATCAGGAATAGTCAATTGACGGCTGATATATAGTGATTGCAATATTGAGGGGTCCAGTGCTAGGATTGTACTGATATATAGATGATGATGAACAGTTACTGGACGGCTGATTTGGGCATAGAGGTGGGGCCAGAAGCATCATTTGTTTGAAAATCATGATACAATAATGATGCGTGATATTGAGTGAGAGAGAGAGACACGGGTGTGTGGAATACGTAGCCAATAGCAGTACCAACAGTGTTGTGGCGATGCCGTTAAAGGAGCTTAGAAACGTTTTAATTTATTTTTTAAAATGAAAAATTAATTAATAAATTTATTTTTATTTATTAAAAAAGATAAAATTATAAAAATTTAGAAACATAATTAAATTCAATGAATAATATATTAAATTAATAATTTAAATTTAATATTTATGTATACGCTAAAATATTTGTAAAAATTTTCAAGTCTATCAATTGATTTGAAATTTGAAAGTTTCTATTTATATAATTTTTTTTTTTTTATCAATTTCAGCACAAGGTATTAGCTATTTCACTTTTAAAGCTTTGAAAAATTTAACAGATTTTTTTTTTTAATATGCAAGTTTTATATACACGGTTGTCATATTTTCTGATAAACTGAAATCTAGAAAATAGGCTTTTACCAAAATTTTGTGAACTTAGGAAAAAATTTAGTTCTAGAGGAGAGTATCTCCTCCCTTTTATCCTCTTTCTTCCCCTTTACGCGAGATGGCCTCCCCGCTACAGAACCACCTACCTCTAGAGTAGGTCCGTACGTAGGGGTGACCCCATGCCCCTCCCTGTGTCAAGCAAGCTTTTAATTCCCTTCGGCGCGTGCGTGGACAGGGCTACGAAATGACTGAACCCGCAGTCTTTTCTTCTTGTGACCGGATTTGAGGAAAAAGGACCAGAACCTAGGAAAGGGCTGGTGTAACGACCCGGAAACCGATACCCCTCTGTAACGGCCCGAACCGCTACCGGTACTAGGATCCAGATCGGCTTAAGGCCGCCGGGACCCGTAGCAAGCCAAACATACATCCTATCACCTGGTCAAATCTCATACATGTTCAAAACTTTAACATAAAAACTTAAACATCTGATGTATATACCGAACCTGACCTGTATGCGACATAACTGAAAACATAAAGAAACCCCCTACTAGAGCCCTCATCAAAACTCTAGCTGGGTCAACATAACATACATCAAGCCGGAGACACATCCAATGAACTAGAACCTAACCTGTGCATGCATCAAACCACAAACATAAGACCTCCACTAGGGTCCTCATCAAACTCTAGCGTGGTAAACAACACATGTCACAAGATTAGTTCAAACACAACTCAACATTAAACCAATACATACATCATGCACTAAAAAGGGACTAACCAAGTCTTAAGGCCAAGCACAGTACTAATACATAAACACAACTCTACTATACTTGCATTACATTACATTATCTTACAATCCATTATATCAATTTATAATACATGTCCACACTAAAAGTACTAATCTATTACTATAGCAAGACTTTTACCCTTGACGTCTTCCTGGACTACCTCTGACCTGCAAAACTGGGGTTAGGGGAGAGGAGTGAGCTAAAAAGCCCAGTGAGTAGAAACAAAGAAAACGGTTCATTAATTACATGCTTTCATGAAATGCGTCACAGCACAAACATTTCACATAACGGATTGGACATGACCACCAAAACTCCCTCTGTCTATAACATAACATGGTGCCCGGCCCTTCGGGCTCCTCAGGACTTCATTATGTCTGGCCCTTCGGGCTCCTCAGGACTTCATTAACATAACATATCTAGGGCTATTGGGGTCGCCTTAGTCCATCCACATCAACAGTAAATAATGCAATGCGTCATATTCGTGTAACTAGTGCAATCAACCTATTACATATAAACATGATGCATGAACATGCTTTAGGCATTTGAATTTCGTAAAATAAAAGATTTAGTTTCGTTCTACTCACCTCTGGCAGACACTGAACTGACTCTGCAACTGCTAACACTGATGGCCTCCTCGGTCCCTCGGGTCCGATCCTACACAGGTGGACTCGAATGAGGTGCCAAACACACTCTAACAACTCATAAACAACTACCCAAAATCCCCCTAAAACATCACTTAAACATGCATAGAAAATAACCATGAAAAGGCTGGATAGGGCACTTTCGGCGGCACCTTCGGCGGCCGAAAGTCCCTCTCCAGAGACGAAAGTCAGGCACTTTCGGCGGCCGAACCTTCCTTCGGCGGCCGAAAGTCTGCTTTCAAGCCAAAACTCAACTTTCGGGGGTAAGGTTAGGCGATCAATCCATGCATCCATAGGCAGGTTCAGCAGCCGAAACTACCTTCGGCGGCCGAACCTGAGTTCATCCAGAACTCAGCCTCTTATGCATTCAAGCCTCCCAAACCTTCCAAACACCCCAAAGAAGCACCCAACTTCCTAAAAACATGCATAAACCCTTAACCATGCACAAAGGAGTTTAAACAAGCTTAAACTCCAACAAAGAACATCATAGAGTATGCATAGAGAGCTTATGACCCTCATAAGCCAAAACCATTAAAACTACACAACATCTCACTTGCTCTCTCCCAATCATGCATACACTCTCCCACATGCATAAACTAGCTTAAATCTTCAACATAACATCACATAAACATACATAAACAGGCATAAGCATACATTGGGCATAAAACCCACATAAACTTATACTGTCCTGAGAGAGCATGGACACTGCTCTGGATGCTCTCTTGGCTGGGCAATCTGTGAAGGAGGCTACTCAAAGGGTAGCCGAGGTTATTTCTTCCAGGTCGGTTACTCGACCTCCTCCTCCCCCAGCATCTTCTCAGGCTCCCAGATCGAGTTCCCGACGTGGCAAGTCATCTCGGCCCTCTAGCCGCAGCAGATCGAGCTCGACCCACCAATCTTCTGAAGTCCCCCGGCCTCAACGCTCTTCCATTGAGAGGATGGAAGAGGCTCCAGGGGTTATTTCTGAAGTGGCTGAGGAAACCAGGCTGGCGAGGGCGGATCCCATTCTTCCTCCTGTGGATGCTTCTGCTGTGGGACTTGAGGTCTCCATTACTAAAGAGGAGGCTCCAGGACAAAGAAAAGAGGTTATTCTTATAGACGAAGATGTTCAGGAGGCTTCTGCCGGAGATGCCCCTATTCCTGATGAGGTTGAATCTGGCCTTGCTAGTGATGGAGGTGTTATAGAGAAGGCTGGGGACAAGCGCCCCGCCTCCCCCGAAATGTCTGCCCCAGCTCCTGCTCGGAAGAAATCTAGGGCTTCCAAGGGGTCGGCTCCAGCTCTCCCTCCTCTTGAGAAGAAAAAGGATGTTCCCACGGTGCCCCTGATGTCTACTTCCGACAACGACATTTTGAACGTGGAGGACATCACTCATCAGTCTCCTGCGAGCGTAGTTGCTGAAATCATCAAGGAGCGAATGTTTGGTGGCATCACAGAGGCTTCAGATCCACGCTTGCTTGCTCTCACTGGTCTTCTAGCTAGTTCTACCAGGGAGCAGGCAGTGTTCCGGTCTCGACCTCGGGGAGAGCTGGGAGATACGATCAAGGAGATGCTCCTGATGGTATGTCGTTCGTTTTGGTTTTTGCTCGTATTCTAATTTTCTTTGTTTCTTTTTATGACAGCTTTTTCTTTTTGCGCTAGGTGATGGGCCTCTTCATGGAGGTGGACGCTCGTGACCACTCTCTCCGGGAGTCTGTGGATCGCTGGGTTGAGGAGGCCCATTTAGAGGAAAATCTGTCCGCCACTAGTGACGCCCGGGGTAATCTGGCCGCAGCCCATGAGCACGCCAAGTCCCTAGAGGTGGAGTTATCTCATGCCCAAAGGGTTCTTAAAGAGTCTGACGAGAGGGCAGCTGCAGCAGAGGTTCATTGTGAGGAAGTTCTGAAGCAGCTGTCCTCCGCAGTGGATGCTCTACGTGAGAGGGACGAGGCTGTGAGCCAGAAGGAGGAGGTCCAGCGCTAGTACGAGCAGCTGAAGGTAAAATTTGATGCCGTTCTAGCTCAAAAGAGTGAAGCCGTAGCTCGGGTTGTGGTCCTGAAGCAGGAGCTGAGCAAGCAAGTTGATAGTGTTAAGGGTTTGGCTTTAACGGCAGAGGAGTCCAAACTTCAGAATCAGCAACTCTGCCAACAAGTCAAATCCCTGGAGACGAGGTGCTCAGCTCTGCTTGAAGAGGTCAAATTGGCCGATGATAGGGTCCAGCTGGAATGCGAGAGGAGCTTGCGAGAGTATAGGGAGTCGGCTGAGCTGAAGGAGGAAGTCCAACAAGCCTTGGAAGCTCACCTCAAGAATTACAAGGAGTCCACTGAGTTGAAGACTGAAATAGCTGAGGCTTGTGAGAGGTGACTTGCGGAGTTCCAAGGCTCTGATGAGATGAAAACTGCCGTATGGAATAAGGGCTTCCGCATGTTCGTTTCTGGGTATAATAGAGGTTTGAGGGCAGCTCGATACAATCCCACCACCCCGTTGGCTAAACTCCGAGCTGCAGAGGAAGACTCTGATGGCGAGGAGGTGCTTTATGGGGAGGACGACAGGCCTTTGCCCAAGAGAGCTTCTCGTACTGCAGCTGGTCCTTATGAGGCAGAACCCGAGCTGGGGAATGACGATGCTGGGCCTCAAGGGCAGAAGATCGTGCCTTTCGTGGGCACTTGAGGGTCTGAGCCAGAAGGTGCTGGGCCTCCCATAAACAGTAATGTAATACCCGGCTAGACTCCGGTATCAGAATTCCTACCGTCCGGTGGAATTTCGGATGTCGGGAACTTCTAGAAGGGCAAAGATATGTTTTATAAAATGTTTTCATGAATTTTAATGTTTTAAAGTATGAAACTAAATGAGTTTTTTGCATGAAAATAGCATTGGAGGAAAACCCAGGTTCGGCCGCCGAAAGTCAAGTTCGGCCGCCGAACATGCATGCGTTTTGGAGGCACATTAGGCCCCCGAAAGCATGAGTTAGGGAAGTTCAGGTTCGGCCGCCGAAAGTCAAGTTCGGCCGCCGAACATTTCATGGATGCGGAGGCACATTCGGCCCCCGAACGTGGCCTGGCCAGCCACCTATAAATGGGGCACTTAGCCGAAATGGGCGAGCTTTCTCCCATTTTCGGCCACAGCAAGCTTCCAACCTTCCCTTTGCAACTCTTGTGCTCTTCCTCCAAATCTCTTCCATTTTTCTTGAGTTTTAAGCTTGCATTGAAGGTTTTGAGCTTTTAAACCAAGTTTTGGAGCTTTGGGAACTCAGGAGCTCATTTTCGTGGATCTCCAAGTTTAGGTCGTCTCCCTCTCGATCTTCAAGAGGTAAGGGCCGATCTTAAGCTCCTCATGTGTTTTAAGTAAGTTTTATGCTAGATCTAAGGGTAGAAATGCATGTTAGGTTATATGTTGAGTTTATGGGTTATTTTGATGATTTGAGCAATGTATGTTGATTTTTGTGTGTTTGAAGTGTTGTAGTTGGGGTATATGATAGTTTGAGACCCCTAGGTGTAATGTATGTGTGGTATGCATGTTGTAGAACGAGATTATGCATGATTGGAGGTTTTGGGAGGCAAGAGGTTCGGTTGAACCAAGTTTCTGCCCTTTGGCAGAAACCAGGTTCGGCCGCCGAAGGGAGTTTCGGCCGCCGAAGGGAGTTTCGGCCGCCGAACCCCCCTTTGTGGAGGCAGCATTCGGCTGCCGAAGTTGCCCCCGAAAAGAGACTTTCGTCTCTGTCTGGGACTTTCGGCCGCCGAAGGTGCCGCCGAACCTACCTGAGTTTCGTCTCTGTCCAGGACTTTCGGCCGCCGAAGGTGCCGCCGAAAGTGCCCTGTTCAGCCACTTCATGCATATCTCTATGTGATATTTTCAGGATGTTTTAGGGGGTTTTTTGGGGAATATATTAGAGTTATGTTTATGTATGTTTGGTCCCTCATTGGAGTCCACCTGTGTAGGTTCGGACCCGAGGAACCTAGGACCCCAGCAGTGAGCCAGCTGCTACAGAGTTTGTCAGAGTCAGCCAGAGGTGAGTGGAACTAAGCTTAACCTTTTAAATTAAGAAATGAAATGCTTTTATCATGCTTCATGCATCATGATCATATTATAGGTTATTTGCATTAGAATTCACGACTATGCCGCATTATATTGTTGTGATAGATGATAGTGGATGGACATTAGGATGATTCATTAGCCTTCTATATACGAAGTCCTATGGTGCCCATAATAGGGCCGGGCAATACGAAGACCTGTGGTGCCCATAATAGGGCCGGGCAATAACTCCGAGTACGAAGTCCTGTGGTGCCCATAATAGGGCCGGGCAATACGAAGTCCTGTGGTGCCCATAATAGGGCCGGGCATGGAGTTGAGGGATTTTTGAATCAGTCCATCCGTGGTGTGATTTATTTGTGCAGTGACGCATTCCATGATAGCATGTTTTAAATCTTCTTTTTACAGTTCTACTCACTGGGCATCTAGCTCACCCCTCTCCCCTCTCCCCTAACCCCCAGGTTTGCAGGTACGGGATAGATAGAGAAGGCAAGAAGAGAAAAAGTCATATGTATGTAATAGTTAGTTTGTGGACATGACAATTGTATTATGACGAAATGTAAAAATATTCAGAATGTTATGTAATGAGGTTATTGAGGATAGAGTTGTGCTTGACCATAATGTATTGTTAATCCCTTTTGTATATACATGATCCTATGTTATGATGTTTATGTAAACTAACTCAACACAGGTTGTTTTGCCTTTAAGGCTTGATGAGATCCCACAGAGGGACTATGTTATGTATATGATCAGAGCATGCACAGGTTGAGTTAGTTGATGACAGTATGTATGAGGAAAAGTTTTAAATTTTTATGCATGTTGTTGATCATGTATGGGATTATACAGGTTTACAGGTTATATGTCAGGCTTGCTACGGGTCCCGGCGGCCTTAAGTCGACCCAGATCCTAGCGCCGGTAGCGGTCCGGATTTCCGGGGCGTTACAAGTAATGTAAATAATGTAAGTGTAGATAGCATAAGGGATAATGTAGATGATAATGCCCTCAGTAGAGTAAATTGCAAAGCAGTTTGTGATAAAATTTGGGTTGTGTTGTTATTTTGAGTTGTTTTGATTGCTTACTTATTTCTCTGGCTTTATTCGTACTTGAGTTGTTCCTATCTTTGCTTGTTTTTTCCCCCTTTATCAGGCTACTTATTCTATTTAGATGTTCTGATTTGTTTAATTTTACAGATTTGAGAATGAGACACTAAAACTGTGCCTAATAAACTTGGTAAGAAATTGACTACATCGCCTTTTATTCTTTGCCCCTCATTCAATCAGGGCTAAAAACTTAGTAAGAGACTTAGTCTCTGACTTATAATCTCTTCTAATTTCACAAGGGGGCGCTCTTATCTATGAATTTTCTCCGAGTTGGATTTGTCTTAAGGCCAAGGTGTTCAAGCTGTACTTTTATAGATTTCGACTTCATTAGGTCTTTACTATGAGCTCGGTTCTCCGACCTCATTAGGTCTTTATTTATGAGCTCGGTTTCCCGACCTCATTGGGTCTTTATTTATGAGCTCGGTTTTTAGCAGCTGACTGAATGTCTTCAACTTTTCTTTTCATTATTTCACATGTACGAGCTTAGGCGTGTAGCTCTTTATAACCAAAGCGAAATGTATCATGTACCTTTTAAAATGGTGAGCAGGATTGGCCTCCTTGTTTTTAGTTATGTTCTGACAAGAGCTGAAGCTGGGGTCATCTGCTCATGCCTATTGGATTTCTCCTCGGGTTGCCCCCTTTACCACCTCAGCATTTATTTCATGAGTGGTGAGGGGGTAAATCCCTAGGCTTTATTTGTAACGGCGTGGTTCCATTTTAGACCAAGTTGCCTCTCTTTCTGGTTATGAGCTCGGACAGCTGGGCTCTCTGTGAAGTGACCCTTTGCCAGTAGGTGCGGTCTGGGCTGTATGTTTTTTTTTTTTTTTTTTAAGCTGTGGGCTGGGTTTCTTGCTTTTGTCGTGAGTCCGTCCATTTAGCGGGCTAAGGAGCTCGGATTTTTATTTTTAGACTTTTGCGCTATTTGTGCGACGGGCTCAGGAGTTCGGAATGAAGTCAATACTTAATTTCGAGCCTTATATGGGCTGTGCTTTAGGGATCTTGGTCATTTTTGCTCCGGGGAGATCTTGCCAACCGTTTTTGCTCCAGGAGATCTAACGGGATCCTGGCCGTTTTTGCTCCAGGAGATCTGATGAGATCCTGGCCGTTTTTGCTCCGGGGAGATCTTGGTGATCCCACCGGCCGTTTTTGCTCCAGGAGATCTTATGGGATCCTGGCCGTTTTTGCTCCGGGGAGATCTTGGTGATCCCACCGGCCGTTTTTGCTCTAGGAGATCTTACGGGATCCTGGCCGTTTTTGCTCCAGGGAGATCTTGGTGATCCCGCCAACCGTTTTTGCTCCAGGAGATCTTACGGGATCCTGGCCATTTTTGCTCTGGGGAGATCTTAGTGATCCCGCCGGCCGTTTTTGCTCCAGAAGATCTTACGGGATCCTGGCCGTTTTTGCTCCAGGAGATCTTACGGGATCCTAGTCTTCTACCTCCAGTAGGTCTCTCTGTCTCAAGGAGGTATTCTGATATCTTTCTTTTCTTTTCCTGAGAGGGTTAATACTCACAATAATAGAGATAATCATTGCATTTATAAGATGGCGTTATTTCATGTTTTCATAGTACAAGAATTTTTTTTTACGAATATTCTAAGAAAAGTACCTCTCTAGTATGTTCGACCTTTTGTTCCTTCAATGATCATGTTGATGGTTCCATTAGACCCATCATTCACTGGCCCTGCTCCACTCTCCTGAGTGTCTGCCCTGTTGGGTTTGGCTGAGGCCTTTGTTCTCCCGGTTTCTTTATAAAGTTCTTGAGGTGTCCCCTCTTTATTAGCCTCTCGATCTCAGCAATCAACTGGAAGCAGTTATTGGTGTCGTGGCCGTCCGTGCGGTGGTATTGACAATATTTGTCAGGATCTCGCTGGTTTGATTCCATTTTCATAGGCTTGGGCCACTGGAGGAACTCCTTGTCCTGGATGGCCATAAGCACTTCAGCTTTAGAGGCATTGAGAGGGGTCGGTTTCTCTAGAACCCACGGAGGGAGTGACCTCTGTTCTGAGACCCGAGGAGGGTGAGGCCTTTGGTCCCTTCGATCCCAGGGTTGTCTATAAGGCTCAGGTCTCTTGCCATGCTTTTTCTCATGCCTCTCCGGACTCCCTCCCTCTGGTTTCTTCTCCTTATCTGTCGCTCCTCTGGCGAACCTGCTTGTCACCAAGGCATCATCCTGCCTTATGTACTTTTCAGCCCGCTTCATCAGCTCGGCCAGTGAGGTCGGAGGCTTCCTGCTCAATGAGCCAAAGAACTTGGCTGAGGTCGTTTCCTTCTGCATGGCTTCTACAGCCCTTCCCTCATCGAGCTCGGGAATCTGCAGGGCCTCCGTATTGAAACGAGCGACGTACTCCCTAAGCGATTCGTCTCTCTTCTGCCTCATTGTCTCCAGGTAGCTGGTCTTTCTATCTGCGGGCACCCCGGCAATAAACCGACTGATGAAGCGAGTGGCCAGATCTCCAAAGCTGCTAATACTTCTGGCCTCAAGGCTGTTAAACCACGCCCGTGCCGGCCCTGAGAGCGTCGTAGAGAATACCTTGCACATCAAGGCATCTGACAAAGTCTATAACTCCATGAAGGTCTTGTAGTTCAAGACGTGCTCCCGGGGGTTCCCAGCTCCGTCGTACACGGCCATAGGTGGCATCATAAACTTCTTCGGGACGGTTTCTTACTGTACCCACGTTGAGAAGGGTGAAGAGATAGGCAGAAGGGTTTGACTGGGGTCCTTTGCCCCTAACTCGGCCAAAAGTTGTTCTCTCATCTTCTGCAGCTTTCGGTCTACGCTTTCTTCCTCCTGCCTGGGCCTCTTCTCTGCGCGACCTTCCTCCTCCCATGTCTCGCTCCCCACTCTTCCGGTGGTTCCGGCAGAGTAGCTATCGACTTCATCATTCTCTATCAGCTCCCTCACCCTCCTTCCATGAACTCGAGCTTCCGGCTCTTTCTCTTCTCCGGCTCTCCTCCTGCCGTCTCCGATTTCTTGGTTGACAGTTCTGGGGTGGTTGAAGGTAGGCTGAGGTTCGTTGGTCTGAGGTTCTTCTACCACTGGCGACACGTTTGCTGGGGTGCTAAGGCCCCGTTGCTGCATTATCTGCCCCAACCAGTGGGCGGTGCTCTGTAGTTGGAGGGCCATGGTTTGGAGGTCCTGGTTGGACAAGGTAGCGGCAGAAGCATTCCCTGCCAGGCTTGGCGAGGGGTTGAAAGGGATTGGTGTTTGGTTGTTTGGCGTTGTAGGACTAGAAAAAGAGAACTGCTGCCCCTCTTGGGCAGAGCTCAGGTCATTTGGGGTGACGTTGTTTTCGTTGTGGTTAGCCATTGTGGATCTCAGTGGGTATTGTAAGAGTGGAATTCCGGCGATGAAAAGATCTCCTTCGTTCCCACAGACGGCGCCAATTGATGATCTGAGATCCAGAAAATAGGGTTTTACAAGGGTTCTGTAAAACTGGAAAAAGCTTAGACCTAGAGGAGAGTATTTCTCATTTTATATGTTTCCTTTTGTCCGCTAGTGACGTGTAACAGAATGTGTGTCATTGGGCTACCTGTCCCTGTTATTTTGATATGGACGTACGAGGAAATCAGATCGCTGCTCCATGCGTAACGGCCCCTGATTCTTCCGGACGCGCGTACGGGTGGTCCCAAGTGAAGGATGGGTAGGTCTTCTTCCTGATTCTGGGCCGGACCGAATGATATGATATGGGCGGAACCCGGAGAGAATTTTATTCATCGGGCCCAAAGGGCTAGGCCGGCCTGATTGAGGAGATTGATGGGAGTCCGACCTTCAGGCTGAGTGGGCCGGACTTGATGCATGTGATGAGGCTTAAAGGCCCCTAGAAGAGGTGCTGGTGTCGTGGGCCTGGTCTCAGACCGGGGTGGAGAAATCCAGCGGTCATCAGGAAGTAATTGGTTTTTATTTTTTATTTAAAAATCTTATTCATGGAAAATTCTTTCCCAAACCAAATACATGCAGATCAAAAAAATTATTAAATTTTTTAAGAATATCATTTTAATATAATGAAGTGGTATGTCGAGTTAATTATATCATAATTTATTGAGACTAATAAATTATAACTCACGGATAAGTGAGGAGATGCAATCTCTTTAACAATAAAAAAAAATTTACTTTTTTGAATAATTTTCTAAATAAAAATTTCAACATCTCATTCAAAATTTGAAAACAAGACCTTAATAATTGCTATCTATGGATCAATTTCTGGGTGAGCCTTCCATTTCATCTGTCTACGGACGACACTGGGAGAGAGGGACACAGTTCTTATCAAGTTGTGCATCCCTTGTCCAGTTTATTATGTTTGAAGTTCATTAGGACTCCAAGACTGCGACCCCCCATTATGGGGTTGGTTTCAAATTGACAACTCCATCTCTGATTCAATTACTCCTCATCTAATATATTATAATATCTTCTAATATTAATTGATTGGTTCTTAAGAGTTTTTGAATTTATTTTAAAAATAATTAAATAATTTAACTATATGACTCAATAATAAGGTTAGAGTATTCGATCTGACTCAATTTTAATAGAACGAGTTTGAATAGTTATAATCGAGTTTGAAATGAATTTAAATTTAAAAAAATAATACTCATTTAGATTTGGATCAAATTCAAATTTTATGTATAAATTATCAAATTTATTTATATAAATAATTAATTTAATAAAAAAATATATTTTATAATAATATTTATAAATTTTTAAATGAAAATTATTATTAAAAAATTTTTTTTACATAAATTATTAATTAAAATATATAAATTTAAATAATTTTAAATTTTATTCGAATAATAATAATTAAATTTAAAATAAATTTAAATAATTTAAATTAATTTTTAATTAAATTTAATATGTATTCAAATATTATTAATATAAATTAAATTTAAATTTATATAATTTAATTTTTGCTAATATTATACTCATTTACATTCTTAAGTGAGGCTGTTGGTGTGTTCTAGTTGTTATGAAAACGGCAACTGCCCAATCCCAGATAGTTCATCCTTCAAGAGAAATCAGAACAACAGAAACCATCCTCTGCTGTCAATGTTTTTATTCTTCCACGTTTTGCCAGCTTCCTCGAATCGCATTACATGAAATAAAATAATACTCACATATAGCTTTATTAATTAATAAAAAAAATATTAACAACTCCATTTCCGAGCTCACCGGTCTTACGTACAGTATCAGTATATCAATCTGCTGCCACTTTTAAGTTGAGACTCATGTTTGACAACTCACCAATCTGATTTGCAACGTGGCAGCCTCAGGACCAGTTGTACTGACACCGATTTAACGGAGCAGATAAAGTGGGGGTGGCCGACAAATAGACAACCTGATTTTGTGGACAGCACCTATTTTTCTTTTTTCTGCCGTCCACGTGTTCCCCATTCGACGGCTGGATCTACTCCCCTCCGTACCGTCCCGACACATGCTCTTCAAATCCCAAGCCACGCCCCTTATGGCAGGCCGAATGCGGCAATGCCTGCACCTTGGGGTGGCTAATTTCGAGCTTTTACGCTTGAGCAAATTTGAGTCTAGCCGAGGGTTAATTTGGTCACTGTGGGCAAAAAAATTTATTACTAGAAGATTTTGAAGGGGATATTTGTCAGAGTTCTGAACTTCATTCGCCTCTTACAGAGACAAATCTCTCTCTCTCTCTATGTGCGTTTCCCATTTGAAGGTCGGTTAATGTGAGCAACTTCGATCGAGAAACTGGATCCAAAGCAACAATCTTACTATTTCAACTTGGGTTGGATTAGTAACAAACAATTTGGGTTCATATTAGCAAGTTCAAGTGTTTCCTTCGGCAACGACTTTTGGTGGAGGCTAAGACATGCAAGACATCCACTCAATTGGTGGCGGAGGCCGGTTATTTAACGGTGGAGGTGGTGACCGGAGGCTTAGGCCTCATCACCACCAGAACCACCAAGCATTAAAGTGCCCGAGGTGCGACTCACTCAACACCAAGTTTTGCTACTACAACAACTACAACCTCTCACAGCCACGCCACTTCTGCAAGAGCTGCCGAAGGTACTGGACTAAAGGCGGAGTTCTCCGCAACGTTCCCGTTGGTGGTGGTTGTCGCAAGACAAAGCGGTCTAAGCCCAAACAAGCCACCTCCACCGCAGACCCTACCACCTCCTCAACTAATACAGCAACTGCTACTATCAGTACAACGCAGTCACCGGAGCAGCAGCAACAACAACAGCGAGACCGGAAATCGTCAAATTCTCATTCTAGCAGCGAAAGCTCCAGTCTGACAGCCACAAATACCACAGGGGCTAATACTGGTTTAGAAGCAATTTCGGCGCATTCTTCGGGCTCGGCTTCAAATAATATACTGAATGGTATTAGTGAATCTAAGCTATTTGCACATGCCAACATAAATCCGAACTTCGAGTCTGGTTTGCTAGAGCAAGGAGCGGACTGTGGGATCTTCTCAGAGATTGGAACCCTTACAAGCTTAATTACGTCAACGAACGAGCAGTTGCCCATTGGATTCGGAAACATAATGAATCAAAAGTGTGTTGAACATGTCCAACAGAATCAGAATCAGCAGTGGCAGCAGCAGCAGCAGAAGATGGTGGGTATTAGTGGGGAGGAGATGAAGATGCAGGATATGGCTGGAGGATTGATTGATCAGACGGTTCACGTCGAGTTATCAGCTTTGCAGAGTAGTAGAACAGGAAATGGAGGGTTTGGGGCGTTGGATTGGCCGGGCACGGGAGATCAAGGTTTGTTTGATCTTCCCAACGCCGTTGATCAAACTTACTGGAGTCAGAGTCAGTGGACTGATCAGGGTTCCCCTAGTCTCTACCTCCCGTAAATCTTCTCACCGTTTTAACTTTCTTTTTTTCTTTTAAAAAAGAATTAAAAAAACAAAAAATCTCTCAGAAAATTAAAAAGAACAAAGAATATAAATTGAGAGAATTTATATGAACATTATGAATATGACTGCTGTTTTTTCTATGTAAATTTTTTCAATATTTATTTTCTTTCTGTTTCTTTTACGGGGTTTATTTGGTGATTTTGGAAGATGCTTGAGTTTGATCTTTAATGTTCATGTGCAACTAACTTTCATGTTAGTTTTTCTATTTTTTTAATTATTTTATAATTTATGGATTTTCATTTTATTCTATGTATCTGCAATTAAATTAAAACCAAACATAGGATTTTGTTTGCTTCCATCTGCATCCTTTTTTTTTTTAATTGTAAATGGGAGATTTTGCATTGAGACACTGTTAATAGAAGCTTCAAATTTATCAACTTTTAAGAGGAAGACTCTGATAGACGTGTTTAACTTCTCTGTCCCTGGAGTTCTATGAGTCCTGTGAATTGAAGTTTAATATTCGTGTATGTTTGATTATTCTCCATGTTCATCAACTTCCAAATTGCATAAAGAATTAGGGAGCGTGGGTCATAATTTTTTTTTTCCACCTTGAAAAACCTTCTACATTGCATGTTGAAGCTTTCTTTTCTTTGCAAATTGCATAGGGGGATTAAGCTTTGCATGATGGATATCTGCAATAGAACCATTGGTGGTGTTTTTAAGTTAAAAGAGATTAAAATTTAACATAAAAATTAATTTTCCATTTAAATTAGGATTGAATTTTTTAGATTAATTTCATAGGAAATTATAATTAAGTAGTAAATAATAATTTTATTCCTTTTAGCCCCAGAGCGTATAGCATGTAGTGCTAACAACAGAATTTATCAAGTATGCTGCGTCCTTTTACAAGTTGCACGATGATGACCACTCATCAAGATTAGTTGCAAAGAATTTATTATTCCAGTGCTTATTCACTTGCACATAAACTTGGCCGTTTCATTCTCTCTCAACGCATAAACAGCGTCTCATCTCATCATCCACCATACTACGTAAGCCACTTTCATTAAGAGCTAAGTGCCTGCGAAATCTCTTGGGATTAGTTAGAAGTCTTTTCTCTAGCTGCCAACCGCAAAAGTCTCTAATTATTTCTGGCATTTACTGGGCCCCACCTTTGATTTTATTTTCATTTTTAAAGTTTTTGAATAAACTTGTCATCAAATATTATCACAACTTTTTTATTTTCAAATTTTATATTATTATAATTTTTTACTGTAAAGGTGAAAACTGAGAAATTGATGCGCAAAATTCAATTGATCCGTTGAGCGATATGGACTCTGTGTGTGATTCCTTTTGCTTATGCTATGATTAGCAGATTCATTGGGTGCTGTGTTGGGTGGGCTCATCCCATTAGTGCTGCTGTATGATTTGTCAATCAGGTTAACTTTCATTTCAAGCAATTATTTAACCCAAATCAACAAAATCATGTAACCACAATCAACGTAAATCAAAGCCTCCAATTCAGGTGAAGGGATTAATTAATGATTACCATTTACCAAACTTTGTACCAAAACCATCATCCAAGTGTTTGCTATAATTCCTCACCAACACTAGAATCTGATGTATAATTGACTACTGCACATTCACTAGTAACATTGCTAGGCCTGCAATGGTCCAAGCATGGAGCAGCCATGGCCTAGACGAGATGTGACCTGTTAAGGAAGGTAGTGGCCTATCACATTCTGATTGCCTGAAAAGGCCAGCCTAATGAGAAGAATTGATCCACAGACACTTATGGCCACTTCCCATGGATGATGACTGGATGGATAGCTATATTCTTTGCTTTCAGAGATTGGCACATGGATGTGGTAGTCCTTCTAAGCAATTGTCTCTGAATTTTTGGCACTGACTTTGATGCCTGCAAACCCAATTGGTGCAATTGCTTAATTGGGGCCTTTCTGCTTCCACCAAACCTTTTTTTGACTAGGGGCAGACTCGTTGAGAATTGGTAACCCACTAGGGAATGTTTCCTTATAATTTGGGATAAATGAATATCAAATTGGTTTAATTTGGAAAAGAAATTTCATTCAATCAATTGAAATTTTTTTTGTGATTGGATTTGTTGGATGTGGATACAATGGCAAGGTTAACTTGCGCCGTTTTGAGCTTTGCAATTTAATTCGAATATGGTTGCAGTTTATTGAAATTCATGGTGTACTAATTTGTTTTCTTGGTTATTTTAGATTCAGGTTTTTCTTTAGAGTACAAATTGAGATGTGGGATATTAAGATTGATGAACTGAGAGTTGAAATTATAAAAGCGAACTAAATTGAATATTAATTTCCTTCAATTTTTTTTACTAATATGTATAAAAATTTCAATTAATGTTGATCTGGTGAAACTCATTATATTTGCTGATAGACTGTATTGCAATTCTCATATTTGACTAATCGAGTGCTGTTTCATTGTATAAAAGATATAAAAAAAATCTCATCTTGCGATCAATTAGCCACGATATTAGTGTGTGGAACCCTCTACCCAATTGGCATCGACCATTTGAAATTCAACTGTTAATCTATTGCTTAATGCTCGGCACGTATCCCATTAACATAAAAAATTCAAGGAAGTTGATCTAATTAACAGTTTCACTTACAATGCATAGAAATGCTTTGGTGTGTTAACAGAGTGAGAATGCGTCAATTATATACAACCCAAGCAAGCTGAAACCATTTTACTTTCCACCAGAAGAAATCACCCCTAGGCCGCTAAGGAAGGCTCACATCCGCTATAAATGCATAGAAAGTTCACACATGGAAAATGGAAAAGAGAACATGACTTCTTTGCATCCAACACACAAAATAAGAGGAAAAACTCTAACGCAACTTGGATTTACAGCAAAAAAGCGCTTTCCAACGTCGGGGCCTGTGCATTCGTCTTCGGTGATCTGCACTCGCCTGCCGTAGCGTCTCATCACCACCTCTCATTCTTACAGGGCTGGCAGGCCATTCTGTTGTCAATCTGAATACATAAAACCATAATTGTTAGCAATCTCCTCAAGAAGCTGTAGATATTGAGAATAATATATTTAACTATAGGCAAACAGGATTGAGAAATACACGGGGAAGGCAAAAGAACGTGTGCTGGCAGTGCTGTTACTTGAAGTAAGAGAGATGCTACCCCCTGAATGTTCTATGATGCTACTCCCTGAGTTTTCTATCTGATCTGAGGGACGATCGGCTTCAATGGAGCTGGCTAAAGATTCTTTGTCACTTGAAATTCTTAGGCTTTCGGGGCAAGAGGACAGGCTGTCATTTTCAAGAACTTGTTTGCAATTTGGGTTGGACAGTGCTCCTTCCTCCTCCATTTGAACCTGTAATTTCTGTATTAATCAGAAACAAGAATTTTACAGAAAATGTGACACAGGCCAATTATTGATCAATTTTTTCCAAGTATCAAGATGGAGTATAAATGAACATGCTTTAGACTGCTTACCCCTTTGATTAACTGAATTGTGCGTACGATGTCTTCAACAGAATGATCTATTGAAATCGCACGTCTTCCTTGGAAACCTTCTTCATCTCCCATTGTCAACCTTCTGCAACCATGTTGCTCATTTTCGCAGTCATCATCTTTTACCTCTTCAGATAGGTGAATGACATGTACAATATTTTTAGCAGGATGATCAATCATAACATCATCATCTCCTTTATCCAAACCATCTTCATCCGTCAGAAACCTTTTGGAATTATGTCGCTCATTTTTGCAGTCATCTTCTGCTATGAATTTCAATTCATTTGCAATGCATGATAATCTTTCCAGAGTTTCTTGGGTGGAGTCACTACTTTCTGAATCAGAGTTCACAGTTGAAGAGAAATTACAATGGTCCAGTTCATAGTTTTCTGTCAAATATTTATCCTGGGAAAGTGGTTCTGTTTCCGTCAAAATATCCTTGATAAAATCATAACTGCTGTCATCCAAGAAACAAACCATCTCTGGACTGTCGTAGTCGTGCAGATCCTTTTTTAAATAAACCTTCTTCCTTCCCATGCTTCCTTCTGATTCACCGATGGAACTCTTAGCATATCGTGATGAATCATCCGAAGACCTGAAACCATCAGATCCTTTGCGGTTCCTGAGCACTCCATGCTGTTTCTTTCTGTTAGGTTTTATTCTAAGATTCTGATCCTGAATTAATCCTTTCGGCTCCCCAGAGTTATCAATGAATTCGAAAGACTTGTAAACAGGCAAATCGTTCAAGTTCAAACGGGACTCAGTGCCTGCGAGTGATATTGGTTTTTAACATAAATGGGAGCTTCATTTTCAACATAAATACACTATTTAATCTAATTTATATTGGAATCTAATTTATATTGGATCTTAAGTTTGAGAAGTTTATGTGATGCTGAGAAAGTCATACCTGGATTTTCATCAGCATAAATCATGTTCAATTCTCTGATAAACTGGAACATCTTTTCTGATGCACAATTTCTCTCGTTATGAATCAATCTTGAACCTCTCATTCCTCCGGAGGTTCACTTCAAGAACCTGTAGATTTGGGTACATTATAACTTGAGGACTAGCCATTCTGGACGACGCTGCAGGAGATGATCTGCATTAACACCTGAACCAAGAATTAAGGGAATGTTAATGCAGAGCCTGGTTAATCCAGAAAGTTTCTTCCATATTTCAGGAGAGGATGTCAGACCCACCAAAATAAGAAAAAAAAGATGAGAAACACAAATCAAAAGATAAAATCAGAAAACTCACTTTGCTGGTTCGTATGCAGATTCTTTGGGCATCCCCTGCATTCATCAAATCAAGAATGGAAAGCAAGAGCCAATTCGTATTCACAAGAAAGAAAGAAGCATGATTTCTTGTTCCTAACCAAAAAAACTGCACATCTGGAGGGGATGATACATATGAGAAAGAAGAAGAAAAAAGAAAAAAAAAAAGAACAACCCCCAAATCCAGAAAAAGGAAATTGCTGCATATATATAAAAACTAGTTTGTTACTGAAAAAAAAAAAACAAGGGTTGAACATGTCAACCTGTCTTCTAGGGGCCAGCCATAATTGGACTGGGACGTTCATTTTGGTCAAAAACAGTTACCAGCTGATCTGTAGCAAATGCATCCTGACCTCTGTTTATCTAAAAACTACCCACCCTTCCATTATTCATTTTAAAAATAAAGCTTTCCACCAAAAATGGTCCACTTCCCAAAAGCCCCTTGGAGCCCTTCACTTACCCATAAACTTCATGCTGGCTGCTGCTGCTGCAAAATCCTCTTGTACTCTTTCATTGAATATAGAAAGTACAAAATTCACATGGTTTGGTAATGAGAAATACCTCCACCGTCCACCAGTCTTCCAGTTTAGAACTCCTTCGAATCTCACATCGATTGTGTAAGCAGGATTACATTTTTATTTAGTTTTTGAAATAATTTAACATGATATTAGAATTTTCACGTGTGTTTTATAAATATACGTGATGGGTTGTGGAACTTTTTTTTGCTGACTCTGCCACCTTAATCCGTTAATCGTAAACAGTTTCTACATCCATATATTATTTATTTATTGATTTTATGAACAATTATCGTTAAATAAACAGTTACTTTTCCAAGATTAGATTGGGATGGGATAACATCACATATTTTATTTTTATGTACGTTTATAATAATTTATATTTATATTTAATGTTTTAAATTTTCGAGAATAAAATTAAATTTTTTTAATTTATTATAATTATATATAAGAGGATTAAATTAAATTTATATAAGTTAATAGTAAATTATAATATAAATTTTAAAATTTTATATTATTAATAAAATATATAATTTTTTAATTTAAATTTTATATTAAAATTAAATATATTTTATATTTATTATATGTACTCTTAATAGGGGTGTAATCGAGCCGAGCCGAGCCGAGCTTTGTAAAGCTCAAGCTCGTTTATTAAAAAAGTTTGGAAGCTCGAGCTCGAGCTCGAGCTCGACTCGAGCTCTAATATTTGATTCGAGCTCGGCTCGAGAATTAAATATTATAATCGAGCTCGATTCGAGCTCGACTCGTGAAAGGCTCGTTCGATTTAATAACGAGCCTAACTCGAGCTCGAGCTCGAAAAGCTCGATTAAGAAGCTCGTTAATAAAACTCGAGCTCGAATTCGGAAAGCTCGATTAAGAAACTCGTTAAAAAAGCTCGAGACCGAGCTCAAAATTAAAAAGTTTGGTTTGAGCTCAAGTTTAGGCTCGAGCTCGAATTAATAATTAGACTTTAATCAGTTTTTAATCATCATTAATTTAAATAATATAAAAAAATAGTAAATAAAAAAAATTACGTAACACAATTTATAACTAAAATAACACAAATAAATATAAATTCAACAACATAATAAAATTAGATTACACACAAAGTTTAATATCAAACGAATAAAGTTGATTCCAACTTCCAACAGTTGAAACAAGCTAATATAATTTAATTATCTTCATAATCATCTTCATGCTTGTTCAATTAGTTAACTTGAATTTCAACTTCAACATCCATATAACCTTAATTAATTATTATTAATAGACTTTGATAATTATTATCATCTTTTATATTGTATGCTTAATTATATACAAAATTTTTTTTATAATTATACTTTAATTTTAAAATGTATATAATTTTTACAACTCAATTTATCATGTAGTACTATAATTTTAAAGAATACTTATTATAATAATTAATATTAATTATTTGTGATTATACATTAATTTTATGGAATCTTATTATAATAATTATATACAAAAGATTTTTATAATTTAATTTTAAAGAATATTAATTATAATAATTAATCTTAGTTATTTGTAATTTTCAAGTATTTATAATAGTTTAAATTTTATAACTTTATAGTTATTTTTATTTTTTTAATAATATATGAACTTGTTCATAAATTTATTTAACGAATTGGTTCACCAATTTATTTAAACAATATTACTCACGAACCTATTTAACGAGTCTGCTCGTGAGCCTTCTCAACGAGTCTGCTCGTGAGCCTTCTCAACGAGTCTGCTCGCGAGCCTAAAAACGAGCCAGCTCGCGAGCCTAAAAACGAGACAGCTCGCGAGCCTTAACGAGCCGAATACTATGGAGCTCAAGCTCAGCTCGTTTAAGTGACGAGCTTCAAAATTGAGCTCGAGCTTGGCTCGTTTAAAAAACGAGCCGAGCTCAGTCGAGCTTTTATCGAGTCGAGCCTCGAGTAGCTCACGAATAGCTTGACTCATTTACAGCCCTAACTCTTAAATATATTATATTAAATAAATGTTTATTATATTAAACATCACATATAAATAATATATATTAAAATATTTTATTGAATGTTTATATTCAATAGTATAAATTATGTGTATATTTTTATATTTAGAAAATTTTACTTTTTGTTAATTATATTCTAAATAAAAAGAAATATTATATATTTTAAATTGTAAAAAATTTTATTTTATTTTTCATTTTTTATTTTTTTTTAATTTTATGATATTATATAAAGATAAAAATAGGAGATAAATAATGAAATTCATGAAAAATAATATTATTGTAATAAAAATAAGTATTTAAGAATTATTTTATTATTTAATTAGAATTTTTTTTAAAATGTATTTAATTAGAACTTTATAATTATATTATAATTCATTATTGATTTATATAAATTTAATTTAATTCTCTTAATTATAATTGTGTTAGATTTGATTTTATTATTTAAAATTTAAAGTGATTGATATAAATATGAATTATCGTAAATATTTAAATTTTTTAATTTAATAATTTTTTTCATAATTTTATGAATTATATACATTTGCATTTATTTCAAAAGACATATTCTTATTATTAAATTGGTAATTTCGCTTCAAATAACATCATTAAATGATAATTTGTGGGTAAAAAAAAAGAAATAAAACATGTTCTATATATTTAATTATTTATATGTCATATTCTTTAAATTAGAAAGAGATATGAATTAATCAATGCTCTCTAATATATAACTTTATCTTATATTATGAAATGATATTGTTTATTAATTATTTATGCTATATTATTTTTGTTTTCATTTTGAAATATTATTAAATAAAATAACATGTAAATTGCAATAAATTATTCGCTTTATTTCATTGCAATTATTATGCATTTTATATTTATTTTCAACAATCTAATTTGATAAAATATTTTAATTTGAAAAATGAAGGGGGCACTTTTGCAATTCGAATTTATCTTGCGGTCTACTCTAGATATCCATGTCCAAAAAAGAAGCCCAGTTCCAAAATTCAGTCTCAAGCATTCCTCAGCAACTCTCTCTCGTATGCCAAGCGCTGTGCAATCAGTCTATCTACTCATAGTAGCAAAAGAATCAAATCCTGAAACGATGGATGATTCTCAGCATTTCGTAGATTTGCAGGAAAATTCCAATTTCGGGGACCATAAATCATGGCTGTCCGGCGACGATAATTTTTCCCCAGCTCTCCGCCGTGTTCAGTCCCAGCTCTCCGCCCTCACTTCCACACCTGCTTCCATAACTGGAGCATCTGGCAATGTCGATCGCGTGCTTTTCGACAATCTCGTTGACTTGTTCCCTCTCGTCGAGTCCCTCATTGTAGTTTCTATCCCTCTCTTGTGCATTTTATATGTTAAGTGTAAAAAGCCAAAAAAAAAAAAAAATGCTGGTAGTGATCTTAGACTCTGTTAAGTTCCATGAAGAGTGAAGAATTTGGGTTTTAGAGCTAAAGCTTACAAGGTAAGTGACCCTGCTGTGTTGCTTTGAATATTGTGTAGCATCGGAAAGCCAACTGTTCTTTTACACGGCGAGGTTCGATGATATACACGAAGATGCGGTCCAGAGAATCTTTATGCAATAGGGTAAAATTTCCAAATTTTAATTCTTTACTTATGTTGAGCATTTGCGCTTATTTTATTTTCCTCTCATTGCCAAATTCGTATTATTAATTCCTCCTCTTGGCATGTGAAGTAGTACATTTTATCGGTGTAAGGGGTAAGCTTTAAGTTTTCTTGTTAACTTTTAGTATAGGAATATTAATGTAACTCAACTGCGATGATAATTTATTAGGATCTTGATGACACATTGTCAAGTTGTGCATATATGGCAAATTAAGTGCACTTTTGGTAGAAAATAATGAAGCCTAATGTAATGCAATGAAATAAAGTTTAGTTGTTTTTCTATTGAATTTTCATTTCGTTTCTATTCAATTGCATCCAACTGCTAATTTTCCATTTTATTTTCATATATGTCTCCCACTATGCACAATAGACTTTGGTGCTTTGCAATATGATATCGCCAAAAAATCATTCTCTACCGAAAGAGAAAAAGAAGATTGCTTTAAGTAGTTTTCCACCAGCTGCAAAAACTTTAACAAAAGCTTTATTTCCTCTATTTCTCTTGCAGCGGAAATTGTGAAGGATTAAATGGTTGTTCAAACATAGTTGTCTTAAGGTTGTATATTCTACATAACCATAAACGGCTTGCTTCACATTTTATTATTTAGGTTTTCTTTCACAAGGTATTGACTTTACTTAAACAACTTAAAAACCTTACTAAATCTGTCAAGATTTTCTGTTGATCAAAAACTAGCATTTCCATTTGGATGGTTTCCAAATATGTTATTTCCCTTCTTTGGTTGTCTTGATTGCAGTCCATTGAGAAAAAAACACAAGGTCAAACTTTTGCTATTAGATATGCCAATAGATTTGAATTTATCACATACTTCTTTACCCTGAATTGCTCTTTTGTTTAAGTTGAATTAAAGTGTTTGAAGTCCATCGTCAGCTTTGTCTATGACTTGAGCACATTGAACAAAGGGAAGGGTTGCCTAAGCTAAGAATGATAAGTATATGAAAGGGCAAGAGCAAAACTTGGGATTTGCACTACCATGCAAACTTGTTCTGCAGTTGAGCTACGGTCAACTGTTTGTTTTCACACCATTAAAAGCGCTCAGGCTTCTGCACAACGATTACGTATGTTTTACTTAGGAAAGAATAATTTCAATGGTACTATGTGGTTATCCAAGCTAAAAAAGCCATACAATATGGCCTGTTACATTTTGGCTTTTGGTCATAATGCTGAAATTCATGTGACATTTTGACTAAATTTACTTATACAGTTGTATTATTTGGAAAAAAGGTTCAGAAAATTACCTTTTTTTAAATGCTTTGATATTTAAGGCAAAATTTTCTAGTGTTGTTCTAAGGTTAAAAATCACATATATGTGGTGCCAAAGTCTCAAAAAGTGACAATTAGACTTGAGTGTTATCACGTATGATATCTTTATGATAGTTACATGATTTTCCCTATTATGGGACAATTTGTTTATGGACAGCACACACACACACACTCCAGGTATCATAAAGTATTTAATTTCATATAACGGGTTATTTTATGCTATAGGAATATTGTTTGAATTTAATAATAATCTTAGCTAAAATTTTATTGAAGTGAAAACAGATGAAATCTCATAACACTAAATGGTGAAAAAGATTTTCCATCCCTTAGTGTCAAAGTGATAAACTACAAGCATTTTTTTTCCTCAACATTTGCCTTTTAGTTTTGCATGTTTTGCATTATGCTAGTGCTGGCATAACTTGATTAGGCCTTGAATAATGTTTTTATTTATGCCTTGAAGCAACACACTTTTTGTAATTCGTGGAAATTAAATGTGTGATATCCTAAATCCTCATATTAAAGATTTAGTTACATAAACTGAATGTGCAATTTTTTTTTAATTGTTGTTTTGATGGTTACTTTACTCATCAGCATTCAATTGATGTAATTGGTATTGGTATGGTGCATCTGTGGTTTATGTTGATCTTTTCTTGAGGCAATTTTTTGCTATATATGGATGTGAATATTCCATCAGATACTTATTTTGCCCTTTTTTTGGTTGTTGAAGATAATTGATCCAAAAGAAAGGAATACAATTCAATCTATACCAGCAAAAAAGAAAAGGGAACAAGGAGACAAGCACCCAGGTAAGAATGCAGGTAATAATCAAGATGCTGATAACTTTTCCTCAAGGGCTTCGGCTACAGAAAAGGACATTAAAGAACTTGTCGCATTGAGGGAACAAGTTGAGGATCTACAAAGGAAGTTATTGGAGAAAGATGGACTTTTAAAATCAGCAGAAATTTCAAAGAACCAGATGAATGTTGTTCACTCAGAACTTGACGAACTAAAACAGCAGGCTGCAGAGAAGGATTCCATAATTAAGTCTACTCAACTACAACTTTCTGATGCAAAGGTACATAAGCTCGATCCCTTTGCTTGTATCATTTATAAGCATGACGAACCAATATATTTGTTACTATGAATTATATTTCTTGCTTATTAATAAAATGTAATGACATGACAATAATTGTTGATTTGATGATAGTATATATTGTGAGTGCACTCTGATACTAGTGATCGCAGTCAATTTTGAGATCTCACAGATTCAACTTTCATTGGATGCAAAACTTGGCAGTTTATATGGTTCAAAGTCATGCTTTGAGATCCATTTTTGTTCTAGGGAGAACTAGGTGGAACAATAGTTTGAGATTGAGACAACTTAAATATTCATTTTCTTTTAGAATACAATGTTGTATATAGCTTTAAATATGATTTTTTTTTTCATTATTTTCAGTGCATAGAGATTTGGAATGTTATGATGCTAGCTTAAAGATCCATTCTTTTTCTAGGCTGCACCAGTTGGACACCGGTTTGAACTTAAAAATCTTATAATGTTTTGAAACTAAACTGAATGTTCATTTTTCTTTTAAAATACAATGTCATATATAGTTTATAAAATATAATTTTTTTTTTTCCAGTAATTGTCCATGCGAAGTGAATATTAAATCCTTGAAATTATTTGTCATTCAGAATTCAGATCTTGACCAAGTTATGTCAACATTTAAATGTGGAAGTAAAGCCACAGACACTCTTTCTGTCCACCCTAAATAAACCTCCTCCTTGTTGAAAGTCATTTCGTTTTGTTAGTAACAGCTGTAATTTTGTACAGATCAAGCTTGCGGACAAGCAAGCTGCCCTGGAAAAGATACAGTGGGAGGCAATGACTTCCAATAGGAAAGCAGATGAGCTCCTGGAAGACCTAGATGCTCTCCATGGTGGCATTTCAACATTCATGATGTTATTTGAAGGCTTGACAAATAATGATTTCACGACAAATTTTGAAGATTATGATGTCAAACCACACTATGTAGACAATCTTCCTGATATTGTAAGCACATAGCCAATTTTGTGCATGTTTAATCTGTTTTTGCTTTGGTATTTACCCTCTTTTTCTTTTTTTTTTTTTACCTCAGATTTCTTCCCCTCCGCCCTTTTCATTTTTTTAATACTTGGTCATATGGATTATAGTGGGAGAAAGGCAAACAGCAGTCAGAAACCATTTCATCCAAAATCTTCACTTATCACTCTTTATGCATGGCATCGCCATACTATGGTTTTATTGCCAGCTGTATTGCCTAGAAAAGAAAAAAACTACTGTGGGTTGAATTTTTATGTAATGGTTTGTTATAACTTGGTAAAAATGATCTTATTAAAAAAAATATGGAAGTTATTTTTTTTTTCTTTTCATTTTTAATATGATAATAAACACATGAGAAAGCTTGTTTGCTTCTATGCTTCATTAATTTACTTGCGCTTATTGGTACGCTACTGAGCCACATTTCTGCAGGATGATTTTGATGATGGGGAGATGCAAAAAATGGTAGAAGCAAGTCAAGCTTATGTCGTTGCGGTTGCTGCTGCAAAGGAAAAGCAGGATGAAGAGTCTCTTGCTGCTGCAGCCAGCGCAAGACTGCGTCTCCAATCTTTTGTTTTTAGATCCAGTAGTATGAATGCTGGTAAGGCCTTTTCCAATGGTGGGGTTTGATGACATTCTCATGGAGCACTTGTACACTAGGTCAAACACGTATTTAATTAACGGGATTAATACTTTTTTCTTCTTCATCTTCATCTTCTTTTTCCCTTTTCAAGTTTTAATGGGTAGTTTGCCTTGCTATTTTATATATATTCTACTGAAGATCTCCCCTGTCATATTATTTGAGCATGATTTGTTTTTCTCTTCTTTTCTCCGTCAATTACTTTCTGCTTTCATCTTCTGTTATTAACTAGCTGAAGAATTGCCATCAAAATTGCAAAATCGGCCCTTTTAAATCTCTCCAAAATACTAAATCTTTTAAAATAAAAATATTTCATAATTGTGAAATTTGAAAAATGTTTGAAGTTTTTTGGGTCATGATTAACCCAAGAAACACAGTTTATTATGACCGGTAACCTATCAGAAGATGGACTGGAAAATTATAATCAATATTTCCGAATGAGAGAACAACATAAAACGGTCTACTCTAGTTCTGTCTTAACTGAAAATCTTGCTCTTATTTGTAGCGAAGGGCCGAAGGCCTTGATTCATCATACTTAACGGGAGCACTGAGAAAAGGTAGGATTTGGGGGCTAAAGTAAGAGTTGAGCAGGAATTTTATTGATTCTTACACTTGCTAAGGTAAAATTTATTATAATTTGAATATAAGATTCTAGTTCAGAATCTCATATCGTTGTGGAGTGCATGAGTAGGGTGTATATAAGACCAATAATTTTGTTAAAATTATCATAGTTTCGACACCACTCTGTCCCTGTGCACTGTTAATTTGAATATAAGATTGTAGTTCAGGAACCCATATCGTTGTGGAGTGCATGAGTATGGTATATACACATATTGGCAAGGGCATAGAAAAGAAGTCAGCTATTGGTAAGATGTCTGATGTTGTTTATTGATAAATGGTAATTGAATGATAAGATTGTATGCTGAAGCCAATCAATCTCCAAAGAACAAAAATTTAGACAAATGGAAATGTTGAGATTAGAATCTACAACACTGAAAACGAGCACAGGTGAATTTTTGCTTCTTTATGTAGAAGCCCTGCGATTTTGGCATTTGTGGAGGACTTCCCATCAGCTCCCAATGCAATCTGCAGGTTATGCAATCAAGTTAAGGACCAACTAAAAAAGCCAAGCCATTTGGAATTAGTAGCTCACAGAATTAACACAGGGTTTCAGCTTACATAGGAAAGGAAAATGATCCTGTGCTGCTTTCTGATAGATTGGAATCGCATGATTCGACAGAGAGCATCCCATGGTTTTCCATTTTTTCAAATTTATAGCACCTGCTGCTGGCAACGGAAGGTGACTCTATTTCCAGGTAGCTGTTCTGTTCTTCCTCATCCTACCGACAAGGAGCCAAAAAAAAAAAAAATTCAAGTCTGCTTTTATATGGAGATTAATATTGATAACTGGATTAACACCGGATATTATTAGTCTAGAAAAAAGAGATCATCAAGCCTTGTAAATTTCTATACAATGATACAAATTTCTGCTCCAAGACTGAAACATTGAAATTGCCCGACTTTTCTTCCAATGGATATCAATAAGAAACACATGATTATTGCTGATGTTCTTACTTTTGATTTCAAATTTACGTGGAAATCTATGAATTAAGAGAGCTGATTTACCTCTTCAACAGTAATAAGCTCTTCTCCAATTCTGAGGCAAGTATCATTGCCATGTGCATTTGAGATTTTTTCATGGCTGCTCTTCTTGACTGTCTCTGGAACCTTGCTATAATTAAGCTGCATTTCGGTACAAAAAGACAAAGACATACAATCTTCCTTTCACTTGTTTACTCTGATTATGAACACCCATAGAGAAGAAAAAGAAAGAGAACATAAAAGAAAAAAAACGATAATCCTTGCTAACCTTTCTTATAACAGGCCTTGGATTTCTATTCCCAGAATCAAAGAGCTCCAATGCTTCTTCTGACTTGCTATCTTTCACAACATCAAAGGTTCCATCCTCTTTAAAGCAGAAAACTATGTAGTCTTCATCTTGAAAATGTTGCCAGCCTGGGTCATTGCTCTTATTTTCCATTGAAACAGTGTTTCCATCCTCAGGATTTAATTGTGTCTCGTTTCTATATCTATTTCGCCTTGACAATTTTATGTCAGCCCTTCTGCCTCTCTTCTCATCCTTCTTGACGTCAAAAACCATGTTCCTCGTGGGTTGTTGAGGCAATGAACTGCAAACTCTATCTGGGTCATCATCTGCGAGAACCATACAAAAGAAAATCACTTTGTAATAAGCATTGAAAATTGCCAATAAAGGAGAGAGATGCTGAAGATTTTGTGACCGTTGAAATTTTAAAATTTGAAAAATTAAATACCCTCTAATTCTTATTGTTCAAGTGACAGGTTAAGCTAGATAAAGAAAAGCTCAAGTGTTTGTTTAGGTACCCAGAGGAAATCTACAGGCCAAGAAACAAGATACACAGTCTTTGAGTCGCCATCGAATAAACCTGGTCGTTGGCCATGGCGTACACATGGTTAATTCTGTTTATTCTTCCAGGAAAACAGTTTGAGAGGAGAATGGGGAGAAGGAAAAGAAGAGGAGAAGAGTTAGGAGAGAGAAATGGCCATTTGAATTTGAATAAAAGACTGCATGAATTAGGGAGTTACACAGTGAAAACACATGATGACAATTGACAAAGAGTCGGTTATGATTCTAGACTTGGTAAAAGACGAGAGAAATTTCTTGGACAGATAATTGGTTGCCTTCTTTGTTATTGCAAATAATGTAATTTCCTTTTAATTGTAATTTTTTTTGTCTTAACATCAAAAAAATTTATAGATGGAAATATAAAAAGTCCAATCCTTCCTGTTTTAAATTTGGAGAATACATGTTAGAGATTTAGAGACTTTCTCTTGAAGCTCTATAAGCATTCTCACTGATCAACAGCTTTTGGGGATATTGTATAGTAAATTCTTTTTGCGTTCTTGTGGAAAAATAATTAAATTTTATTAATCGAATTTCATTTATTTTTATTCATAAAAAGATTTATTTATTTAAAATTAAATATAAATATAATAAAATTTAATTGAATTATTGTATATTAAACAAGTTAATAATAAATTTAAATTGATTTAATTTATTCATTATTTTTATTATTTTTAAACTAAATATAAATATTTATTTTTATAAATAAAAATTATTTTTATCACATTGATTAAAAAATTATTATTATTATTTTTATAATATTTAAATTCTGAATTTTATATAATTTTTTACCGTTAAAAATAAATTAAAATGAAGTTTTTTTTTTTAAATTAACAGAATAATATAATGATTTTTTAATATTAATTATAATACATTAAATATTAATAATTAATATTAAATTAATTTAATTTTTTAAAGAGCAATTATTAATTAAAAAATTAAAAATAAATTTAAAATTAAAATAAAAAAAAACTCTTAATAACTAATTAAATAATTTTAAGTGAAATTATTTTTAATAAAATCTTAGTAAGATTTACTTTTAATTCAAAATCAATTTTTTTTTAAAAAATAATTTTCTTAATTTCTCACACTATTAAGTATAAATAAAAAAATTTTAAAAAAAATTCATTTCTTTTAAATTATTTGAAAACGCATCCTCAACATCCTACATTGCATCCTACAGTGATCAACTACTTTAGGAGCAGGAGAGAGAAAAGGATCCTCAATTGTTGTGGACTTTTTTAAAAAAAAAAAAAAACAGAAATTAGAAAATACTTTTTTATTATTACAGTGAATGCATTTATTATATTCTCTTAATTTCTATAAAAATGGAAAATAGGAATTATTTTCTATAAGTAACCACATGTTAAAACTTTCTTGTTGAAATCTGGGTCCATCCAAATCTGATTCATGGTTCAAGGCCCTTATTCTATAGTTTGTCGAGTTCAGACAACTCCTGTAATCCTGCAACATATAAACTAGAATATTACAAGCTTACAACTTCAACCAAAGGATAGCAAATAACAGTACAAACGACTATGGTATTATGTTTAGAGTTCTGATATCTAACCGTCTTAATTAAACATGTTTTACAGATAAGCGATATGTTGGCACAGCAAAAATGTGAGTGGCTCTTGGCATTGTTAAACCATATTTCTCAGTCATATCCAAGTCACAAGGTAGCTCCCAATCAAAGCAGTGCACCAGTTGAGCTACAACAAATCGAACATTAGTTAACCCCAGATGAATTCCGGGACACCCTCTACGGCCAGATCCAAATGGGATAAATTGAAAATGTCGTCCACGTAGGTCTATGTTTGTATTCTTGAATCTTTCTGGATAAAATTCTAGTGCATTATTTGACCATTCATTTTGATCTCTCCCGATCGCCCAAGCATTTATAAGAATTCTGGAATTCTTGGGTATACGATACCCATTGACTGTAATATCCTGCAAGCACTTGCGAGGAATCAAGGGTAGAGTTGGATAAAGCCTTAGGCTTTCTTTTACCACCATATCCAAGTAAGTTAGCTTAGGCAAATCTGTCTCCTCCACCATTCTATCCAATCCAATAACACTTTCTAATTCTTGTTGAAGGCATTTCATGACTCGTGAGTGTTTTAAGAGATTTGAGAATATCCATTGAATGGAAGAGGTTGAAGTATCAACTCCACCTACGATTATGTCTTGTATAATAGCCTTGATAGAATTTCGATCAATTACGTATGCTGGGTCATCACCATGGGAGTTGGTGGGCTGTTGGTTTATCAAAGAAAGCAACACATCTATGAAATCCTTCTGTTCATTTGTTTGCCAATGAGCGTCTTGATCATGGTCATCAATGATCTTCTCTAGCACTTTGTCCATATCCTTTCTATTTTTTTTCATACGTCGCATCAATCCCTGTACAAACATTTCAAATAACTTTTCAAAACGTTCTATATTGCAAGAACAATATTCAACTTTTAGATTTATAGTATATGTGGAAAACTAATTACCTGAAGATCAAGCGCTCCAAGAAAAGGAACGTAATCTGCAATATTCACAGCCCCAACCAAGTCCACGGATTCCTTAATAAGTGACCTTAAGTCGAATTTATCATTGCTACGTTTGCCAAATATCATCCTACAAATCAAAGTCTCACTCATTTTGGCAACCTCCTCACTAACATCCACCACCTCCTGCACCTTGGCGGACTTTTTGATCGTCTCCACCAGCAGGTTTAGCTCTTCCTTTCTCGTAGGTGCAAAGGACTCGATTTTTGATCCACTAAGAAGATGCAGTGTGCACACTTTTCTAACATTTCGCCAGTAAGGACCATAGTCATCAAAAATCATGCCCCTGGTACCGTAGGACAAGTAATGGGAAGCTAGGATTTGGGGACGATTAGCGAAAACAGCGTCGTGGGTCTTAAGGAATAGCTCAGCTGCTTGAGCTGATGATACCACAACTGTTTCCACTTTGCCTAGTCTCAAGAACATGATGTGACCATATTCTTTGGCCAAATTGTAAAGGCTTTGGTGTGGCCGGATGCCAAGCAAGTGCAGGTTGCCAATTATGGGCAGAGCTCGGGGACCTGGCGGTAATTTTGGGTCAGCAATTGCATGGTCTTTTGGCCGACGTAAGGCAACGCATAGAATCCAAAAGAATGGCAACAAAATTAGGAGGAGCAAGACCACTGCTAATAACGCAGTAGACATTTTGTGGGTTTTGTTTAACAAGTATGTGATGGCAAGAAGAGTATTTATATGTGTAATGGAGTAGAAAAAGTATGCATTTGGAAAATGGAAGAGACACACTGAGATTGAGACAGGAGCGACGAATCCACCGCCACCACCACCACCACCACAGAAGACCAATAGTATTGAAAAACGAAGCAAGTTTTGAATCAAACAATAAAATGCATTCCGTGCAAGAAGGGTTTAATTAGGAGAAAATGTTTCTTACATTTGCATTATCTTTGCTTAGTATTTGGATTAAGTGCTATTAACATTTCTATATTTCCAATTATTATTTTGGACTAAGTTTACTATCAAAACTAACAAGCCAGGAATTAAAGTTATCAGTATTCTTAAGTATACTACAAAATGTAACAATAAAATTAATTAATACTAAATAATTAACTAATAAATTGAGATGGAAAATTTTTGAATTTAAAAAGAGGAAATGGTGAAGCCGGGAAGAATGAGCCTTTTGTAGAAAAGTAGAAGGTGATATTAGCAGTCAATCAAAGAAACTGGCTTCTATGATTGCTTGCTTCAAAGTTTTGGTGGTTCTCAGACCAATGGCCAATTCGGTCTATCACGCAATCAAGTCTTCCACTTAAATGTAGAAAAATTTGCAGCCTTCTATATATATGAAAAATTGATAAATTAGTTTATACTGAAATAAAAATATATTATTTATTTGAAAATTCGGATTTGAATTTTTATATTTTTAATTTCTTATTTAAAACAAAATTATATAAATAATTAATTTTTATACGTGTTTGAGTGTATGTTTAATTAATGAATAAATAATATTTTAATTAAAATATTACTAAATTTTATATTTAAATTAAAATTAATAAAAAAATTATTAGATTGATATATAGGCACCATTGTATGAATAAGAAATTTCTCAGAGACAATCGTCCATGCCTATAAATTATTAGCAAATTCCTTTCATGGACCGGCAATAGATAAGACAAGTGGTGGGCGTGGTCAAAATCGAAATCAGGCCGACGGTTTTGATCTTGAAAATTAGAGATGTAGACAATTTTGTTTCAGTTTTATTCAAATTTGTTTACAACTCGTAGCGTTATTAAATAATTAATTTTTAAAACTTAACGTAATACTTAAAATTTTTATTTTTTTAAATGTGAAATTTTAGATTTTTTTTTTTTTTCTAAAAACAGACGGATCAAACCAATGCTATTTGATTTGCCTTTTTTAAGATAGTTTTGATTAAATACGGATTGGATAGGTTTCTGGTCCAATTCCGGACCGGGCTCATATGGCCGAATTCTTGTATCAGTTGACTCCGACCTTATTGTAGCTAGTCTCGATTCCATTTTAGTGGATTCCGGCCCTACTTCTAGATATGTCCTTTGCCTGTTTCCTTTAATTTCTTCTTTTTCTTTTTTTTTTTTATTTATTTAAAGTCATTAGTAGGATATTGTACAAAGGAGAGAGAAGGGTGGTGGAACTCGATTCATGAATTCTAATTATTTAATTATATTAATATTTTATTTAAATTTTAATTGATTTTTAACATTAATTTTATCAAGGAAGGATTCTCTTAATATTGAAATTACTTGTATTTAAATTTTATGATCATAAGTTAAATTATAATCTTTTTAAAAAATAATTATATTTTAGTATTTTTTAAAAAATTTTAATTTAATTATTTAATTATATTATTAATTTATTTAAATTTAAATTGATTGAAGATATTCTTGATTAAACTTTATTATAGAAGATTTTTTTACATTTAAATTCTATTTATTGAAATTTTATCATAAATTAAACTATTTTGTAAAAAAATAATGAATTAAATAAAATATTATATATAAAATGCCACTACATAATTAGATAAATTTATATTATTATTTTTAATTAATGTAAAATTTTTTATTAATACATCACAGTGTATCAAATTTAATAAGATAATTTTATTTATTTAAAAAATTATAAGTTACTATTAGAATTCACTTAATTTTAAAATTCTTAATTTTATTTGTAGTTAAATTATATTTTTACTATAAATTTAAAAATAATATATTTGATTAAGTGAGATTTTATTTAAATTTAAAATTCATTTCATTAATCGGTAAATTTTTTGTTATTTTTATTTTAAATTTTAATTATAAATTATAAATTATTTTAATTAAATGAATTTTTTATTTTAATTTTAAATTTTAAATTTGGCGATCATTTTATTATGATTTCTAATTCAATTATAATTATAAATTTATATTTAAAAATATTAAAATTAAAGTTATACCATAAATTATTTTTATTAATTTTTTATTATAATTAAAATTATTTAAAAAATTTGAAACCGCTTAAAAGCTTTCAACTTGATATAAATTTAACCTCTTTTTAATAAAAAAAAAAAACTAATCTTTTATATTAAATTGAGTAATATTTATAATATTTAAAAATTAAATTTTTTTAATATTTTAAATTTATAATTGCTATTAAATAATAAAATTAATGACAAATAATCTGTAATTGAGTTTTTATATAATAATAATTAATAAAATTAAATTAGAATATAAATTTATAATATTGTGGTCTACATATTATAAAAAATTGCTATTTATTCTTATGTGTTCAACAAAATTCAAGAAGGATTTAACAATTTTTATTAATTCATAGATTTAACAATTTATAATTTCACTCTTAATCAAGACTTGTCATTTAGAACAAATTTTTACATAAAATTATAATTAATAAATACAATTTAACAAATTTTGTTACATTTGTAATAATAAAATCTTCGATCAATCAATTGAAGAGATTATTTATCAGTTAGCTAGCACTCACCACATTCTCAAAAAATATTATAATCAACTTCATATTAGTATGAAAATCAACGATGACAGAAACAAAAATATACTATTTTCTTATATAATTACTCTTAAATTATAAATAATTCTTTTTAATTCGTCTCATTTTTTCAGTTTATTGAACTAATACAACTCCATCTGGATCATATTAAATGAAAAATAAAACTGTTATATTCTTATTGTAACCATTATGATAATACCTTAAGTTGATTACAATATATAAAAATAATTTAAATTATAAGTACTTATAAACTTCAATTTAACTTATTAAATTATTAATTTTCAAAAAATTTCAATATATTCAATTATATGGTAAATAGAATTTAAAAATACAAATTATTATTAGTAAATACACGTATATAGACATAAATAATTTAAATTTGTAATTAGGTAGATATATGAGTAATTAAAAAGTTCATGCATAATTTTTTTTTCAATTTAATCTTTCAAACTTAATTTATCTGCTTTGCTTCTCTTCAATATTTCATTATTTTCTTAGCCTCCATTTGGGATGATCATTTTTTAAGAAAAAAAAATTTAATAAATTTTTATAGAATTATGATTGTTTTTCAAATGAAAAATTTTTAAAAAATTGAATTCTTTCATACAGTCTTACTATGAAGCTAGGAATAAATAATAATCCATTTAATGATAAATCATGATATCCCAATATAAATCCTAGGTAATTCAATTTGCATGAGTTGGGCATTTTTATTTTTAAAATCAACAAGTTGGACGTTTTAATTTTTAGATTAAAATAAAGAAAATAAAATTAGACGTTTTATATTTATTCAGAATTTAAATAAATTAAAAAAAGAGATTAGGTGTTTAAATTTTTAATTAAATTAAGAAATAAAAGAATGTATCTTAGAAAACTAAGAATTGCATTAAGTTTAAATTAAAACTTTTAAATTAATTTAGACTAAAAAATAGAAATGAGCTAAATTGAAATCTCTAACAAGTACAAGGGTTAAATTGAAACTTTGGCCATATATATATCCCCTTTAGTCAGACGAGAATGGTATAAAAATTAGGAAGAAACTATAAAATTCAGTGAAGAGAGCGAAAAGAGAAAGAAGCAGCGAGGCAAAGTTCTGGTAAAAGCACGGTGCTTGATTTCTCAGGGAAAGTCAACCACTTAAACCCTCTACATCTACAGATTTGCTTCCTTATCAAACCCTAATCAGATTTCTAAAGAAAATTGCAGCCCCACGACTTGAGTTTGTTTCTAGCTTCCCCTGGTATGTTCCTGATCTTCATCTGAATTCTCTCTTTGGTTTTTGACATTGGAGAAGTTGATTTTTCCTTGGCAGCCTAACGGAGTAGTTAAGGATATAAGATACTGAAATTTACGATATAGTTAAATTGAAATCAAATCCACTGTTTCATTTCCTAGGAATTTGCATGTTTCTGTTGTGGATGTTTTAAGTCATGGTAGAGAAGAAGTAAGATATTCTGTAGGTGGGAACTGTTTAATTATGGGTTTAATTGAAAATGTCGTGGTTCGTGAATATGCATTTCTTGAACTTATATGTTGAAGGTAATCTATTTGTGGCATGGCGAAGCACTTTGTCATTTTTATCGAGATTGGAAGTGCCATAGATAGATTGTGAATGGAAGGACGAACAATAGCTTGTTCAAAGCTTGGAAGTAATTTGTTTTTTTCTGCACCCTATAGTCTATATTCACGTGAATGTTAATGTGGTGACAAGACCTAAGAAAATGGGCCAGGTCTAAGTCATCTCCAAAAACTAGCTTAAGGGAGAGCACATTACCGTATCCCAAATTAATGTGGGATTTAAGACATACCCTCGTACCTAGACAAACACCTAGAATATGAGCACTTACAGGAGGCTCAACATTGGATGGGGAAGTGGGCTTTGATACCATCTTAAGAAAATAGGCTAAGCTTAAGGGAGATATTACCTATATCCTAAACTAATGTGTAATTTAACAATAAGAAATAAAGAAGGTTCTATTGTCTAATATGTGGATTGTAAAAAAGTATCAATTTCACTTTTTGCTTTTATCTTATATCCTCATGATCATTGTACAATGAGCCTTTGCAGCAAAAGTTACTATACAAGTAAACCTTCTTTTTTGAATTGCAGTGCAATTACAAGTAAACCTTGTAACTGATAGTGATTTTATTATGTCATAATTTCTAAGGTTTTCCTGTGTAATTAGTAAATCTAATGTGAACTTACCAAGTTCAAGCATGATCCATAACTATAACTTAAAATAAGCAACATGAACTAAGGGAGTTTTAATGTTATATGTATTGATAAGGACTTGTGGATTCACGCAGAAACATATCACAATAGGAGTAGTTAGTTAGGTGGTGCTTGCTTTAATATAAAATTGTTCTTATTTATGTCACTGTTTTTTGATCTTAGGCAAACGATCAAAGGTGTTGTTCAAGTTGAGGTGAAGAGTTGAATCCATGTTTGTGAAATAACTTCCAGGACTGGTGGCACTTGGTACTCGTATATGTGGTATCTTCTTTAATGTATCATTTTCTGTACTCTTATGGGAAGTTGGAATTTTCATCCAATTATCAGAATCATGATGGCCAAAAAAATGACTAAGAAGGACTATTTCCAACTGATATTAACATGCCACAAATTGTGTAACTAATGTATGTTTCCATCTGTGGTAAATTGAGAAAATAGATACAGCAGAAAGAATGTCAAGGGGCCAGTCTCAGCAAAGAAATGATTCTCAGAAGAGGGCTTTAGAAAGGAGCAAATTGAAGGGAAAAGCCAATAATGTCATTGACATTGATGCTGACAGAAACCCAAATTTTATCATCATTGATGTCCCAGAAACTTCGGAAGGGAAGTCTCCTGATACTAGCATGTCTGGAAAGGGCAAAAAACCAGCATGTAGGAATGTTATTTGTATTGACGATGACGATGATGAAAGTGGTCATTGTGGCAGTTCACTGGATGGTTTTGAAGAGGGTGGAAGTGAAGATGCTTGTTTCGCATCAAGTAAGAGATCTCAGCATTCTTGTAATCAAGGAAAGAAACTATCCTCAAAGTCTTATCTTTATCGCCAAAAATTTTCCTCTGGTACTTCTTGTGAGGATGATGATTCTGATTGTGACATCATGGAAGATAATCAGGGAAATATCCGTCAACAGTGGCAAGAGGCTTCATTGAGGAAGAAGATGTTTGAGAATTCCCCAAAATGTCAATCTGTTCTTTGGGATAAGGATGGTCCTGCTGGATTTAATATCAATTCTCAAAATAATGTGGATGTAAGGAAAACAGCTAAAGTGCCAACTCCTTGTTCAAGCTATGAAAATCATGAAAGTGGTAACTTCAAGCCATCTGCATGTATTGATGGAGATGCAGGTGGTTCTACTAATACGTCAAATGGAAAGAATCAGCACACAGATTTGGAAGGTACCATCTGGAGTGAGATGTGTGAAAATCCTCCCAGCACTCGAGTAGAAAATGAGAGTGCTTCCAAACCTTCCACAAATACTCAACTACAGGTGGAAGTCAATCCTCGTCTATTTATTTCAATTAGTGACGATCCATCTGACGTTCAAAACTATATTATTGGAAATAGAGAAATGCTCAAGAAAACTGAGGCTTTTAAACTTGCTCAAGAAGAAGAATGGACATCCAGACAAAGAGAGTTACAAAGTCAGGTATATTTTCTCACAAATGTCTTGAATTAGACTTCAGCCTTTTTTTAAAAATTAATTTTCTTATATTGCTTTGAAACTGAAATCCTAATTAATTGTTTTCATGTAACTGATAACTACTGGCATTGATCGAACTGCACTAATCCAGCTGGAAGTTAATTGGTTGCAAGTCATGTGGGTCAGCTGCAGATTAATTATACTGTAAACCAGTAATAATTGGTCAGGGATCTGTTGGACGTATAAAGAGTTCAAATCAAAAACAGAGTGAAACAGTTTTAATATATTCTTTGTAAAGTAAGATGCCATTTATGTGAGATCACTAGACTGAGATATGTTATGTGCGCCTGTTACCTCATCTGTCTCATTCTTTTGTCTTAACACATTGCTGTCTCCTTGCCTCTCCTTTTTCACTTGTAATGTTCTCTTTCACTATTATCCTTCACTTTTTTGGTTTCTCACTTCTAGTCTCCCGCACCCTTCCCCCTCCCTGTTAAACCCAATTGATCAAATACAGATTCAAATGCACCTCGAGGAAAAGGAATAGAAGGGTGTTGATAACAAATTAAATAATTTAAATTAGATAATGGGTCTCACTAAGAGAATATGCTAAAGGATATTCTACATCCTAATAAAAAGTACCAATAAATGAAAAAGTGGCCAGATTTTAATTCTAGAGCACAACAACCCTAACACTCTCTCTCCTCAACTTCTTCTCTTCTAATCCTTTTCTGCAACCTTCTTAGAGGGGTCCATTAGAAGTTCATGGGTGGTAGATCCCCTTTTTGGTGAAGCTGTAAAAGCACCTTTATCAGGTGTGATCCATGTTCTTCTTGGTATTGGCTGTTCTCTACAAATGCAAAGCTAAGTCAAATTGGATCCTAAAATTTGCATTTTTCGGCTTCCTGCATAAATTTTGTCCTTGTCCACATTAGGTATTATTTTATTTTCCCTTTTTTCTGCTAGAACTGGCTTGGGATGTTTGGTGATTGGGTAATCAGTGTGACCAATTGCCGGAACCGACATTCCAATGAAACTGATGTGCTCTTTTTGTTTGCTTCATTGTTCAGTGTCAATGAGAGGAAATATGAATCCCATGATGTCAAGTCAGCTCTAGAAATCACATGCACCAAAACATGAACAGCCCTAATTTTAGCATGTCTGATCCAGATACACAAAAGATTTGCAACCCTATTAAGAAATTTTCTACTTATTTATGTAGAGCACTGAATGGAAAAATACGATTAACTTCTATTTCTAACTCCTCTGCTTTCGTGTGTTTATCTCAATTGACTTTTGAACTTTGCTATGTTTTTCCTGGTTACACAAGACCTTATTTAATTAAAGGATAGGGAATTTGAGGGAAAATAGTTGTCACCTTTATTGGTGCAATTTTAACAAAGTTCATTGGACTTGTTTCCTACAATGAGGTATGAGGTTCCTAGCAAAAATGCTGGCTGTCATCAATGTGTGGAAATGATTTGTTCTCAAGTCTGGTTTCTCATTTTACCTACGACATGATCACATTATTATAAAGGAAATACAATCAGTCAATCATCATGTTTATAATTACATGAGCTTTTAATAACTTCTTCACTTGTTTTGTTAATGTGCACATATAAACAGTGAGATTTCTACATGATTACTTGACTAACCATCTTTGAATTTCCACACTGTCATGCTTGTTTAATATAACACCTGGTAGGGTTGCATGAATTAAGAGCAGCTAATTACTTGCTGGTGCAAGCAAGAGTTGTTGAATTGTAATCAACTTTCAATGATCTATAGTAGTTGGATTGGCAGTTTAATCAAAACATTGGTGCCATCTGCTAAGCTATCTTGGATTCTAGGTATAATACCCTGTACCAGTGATTCTCAACTTTTATAAACCTTAATAGTTTCTTTGTTCTACATAACAATGGGAGACACAGCTGGAAAAGTACTCTGTCTCACATGTACCATAAATTGATTTGAAAGTAACCTATTGTTTTAATCACAGCCTTGTGTTTTTGTATTAAAAAACTTTGTGTTTGAATCAACTTTTCTATTAGTTGTCCAGACTCTGGAGTTCTTTAAGCAGCCAACTGATCCCAGACACCTTTGTGCCCCTTTCATTTGCACCAGCAAGTACCAGAATATAAAGTTTGCCTCCAAAGAGATTGGCAATGACGTTCAAACTCTGGTAATTGTTTGATGAGGCATCTGAATCAAGGATGATTTAACACTTAATTAACACTTTATGCAATGGTCATGTTCAAGTTGAATCGGCTAAGGTTGATCTTATAAGTATTGGTTCTTGCTGTAAAATGTTTCCTGGAGGGTCTGAAATGCAAGTGCTAGCTTACTGGAATCTGATACATGTAATCCTTCAAAACCATCTCATGGAGATACTATCCTGTAACGGACAGTGCACTAATCAGATTGTGTAATAAGATTGTGCGATACGTTTAATGGAGGGATAATCAAAGAGAGTCAGGGTATATACATGCCTTGAGTATTGAGTTGTGCCTTCCTAGTTCCATTAGGTCATTTCTTTTTCTAAAGAAAGTAAATGTCTTTTGGTTAGATATCATTTCTTTATTTAGCCTGTTTGTCAACTAAAAACTAACACCACTAATAAAGATAAGAGGGGAATATCCTGCATATGAAAGATAATCTTATCCTTTTACAGGCAGAAGAAGCCCAGCGTTTACGCAAAAGAAGAAAAGCTGAGACTCTACGTCTATTGGAAACAGAGAGAAGACAGAAACAACGGGTGGAAGAGGTTCGAGAGGCACAGAAAAAGGTTTGGGTTCTTACCCGCTCTTTCTCACTCTTCACCTATATATTTGTTATATCTTTTACCCAATACATCATTTATTCTATACTCTGGGTATTCTCATAATTCCTTGTAGTTTCTAGTGTGTATCATATTTTTATGAATGATGACACCGACTACAGGATGAGGAAACTCTGAATTTGAAAGAGCAGCTTCGCATTGAGGTAAGGAGGGAATTGGATAAACTGGAAGCTAATAGTAAAGATATGGCTTCACTTCTTCATGGCCTTGGAATCAATATTAAAGGTGGTCTTTACCCATTGCCTTCTGAGGTGAGTAGTGCCCTATTACTTGAAAATTGAAATAGTTATTCCATTAGGTATAGTCATTCTACTGGTTGCTGCACCAATATGAAGAATTGTTAGTGTGATGGAATGCACTGCTTTATTGATTAAATACTCCATTGCAAGTGGAATAGGTTCAATTAATATGGATACAGTTGACCACCTGTCTTATTCACATGTCATTCCCCATAGTATTCCCCTTTATCAACTTTCTGGCATAATCAACCAACAATTCATTTATGTTTCATCACCTTTATAGTTCCTTGCATCTTCTGCTAATTAGATTTTTGTATACGCAACTGAATTATCAATCTTAAGTGCATGAATTGTAAAACATCAACCAGAACGTTTAGTTCCTTTGTTGTTTTTTCCTTCCTACCCGAACCTATGTTATATTTCCCATTTATTAGTTTTTCCTTGTTCCATTCTGATCCTTGTTCAGAAATAAAAAATTGAATATCCAAAATCATGTCTTTCTAAGGGTCTTTTTTTTCCCCAAATGGAATTCAATACAAATTTTGATGAACAGGTCTTATGTTCTTTGTATGCTAGGACTTCCAATTTTTTTAATGATGTTTTTGTTTTCTGAATCATTCTAAAATTAGGTGGAAATGAAATATATTTCTCGAATAATAATTTCAAAATTAGTGTCAAGCTACCTGCTAAACATCTTAAAAATATCTGTCGTGGAAATCATGAAATGAGATGTCTAGACATTAGTTCCCCACATTATATTGTTTATCTTCATGTTAGTAGAGGAAGAAATATACAAGGCAGATAAGCAATGTGGGTATTTGATTTGCCTCAGCTGTTGCTATGTTTCGCTTTCAGGATATTATCAATTAAATTTTATTGATAATTATATTAAACATCTTGAATTTTGAATGTTATTACAAATTTAACATCATAGTTTAAAACCTTACAATGTCAACCATGTATTTTACAAACCAATACAATAGAAATCCTGCTAAATTTTCTTTTCTTAATATTTTTCCTTTTCTTAATATCTTTATGAAACCTTAAAAATGAGGCCAACGAACATTTTTAGTTAACAGAAGTGTTATCTACTTGATCAGGGAATTATAATTCCATTTGGTAAATCAAACATGGTACTGAATGTTGAATCCTGGCTGGCATTTTCTTTTCGAAATTGCTTAGTAATATATATCTTTCATGTGGTGTTCATACCTCAGAAAGGTGGTACATCAATATCACTTTTTCCTTCTGACCTGCTCTCCCGCAAGTGTTATTTTGGTTTTTGGTGATTTTTGTTCCTTATCTGTTAAAAGTTATAATTCCAGGTACGTGCTGCTTATAAACAAGCTCTTCTTAGGTTCCATCCAGATCGAGCATCAAGGAGTGACATTCGCCAACAAATTGAAGCCGAGGAAAAATTTAAGCTGATTTCTCATGCAAAAGAGAAATTTATGTTGTGATTCGCGAAAAATATGATTTATTTCCAAATTTTGATCAGTCTAGCCAATCCTTTTGTTACATAGTTTTTTTTTTTTTTTTTTCCAAAATTTTGTTAAATTCTGTTACATAGGTTGAGCATATGTTGTCAGAATCTTGTCATAACTAAGCCATTAGGTCCTTAGCCTTTTGATAATATCATAGTAATAACCATGTTTATAATCTTTTACACGACGATACAAGTTAGTGTGCAAAACGAGTATGATAGACGTGAATGTTAAGATGGATGTTTGGTGACAAGATGCTGGATAGGATTAGAGATGACTACATCCATTGGAGAAAGCGTGTAGCACATAGGAGATAAAATGAGAGGGTCGTTTAAGATGGTTTGTTCATGTCTAACTGAGTGCTAATGTCCTAATATGAAAGTGTAACAAGTTAGTAGAAGAATGAGTTGAAAAAGGGAAGAGGGTGATTTAAAATGACGTAAAGAAGAGTAATATTAAAGGGTTTACAAGTTTTGAATATTAATGCGGATTGAATGTCTAATAAAGCTGAACGGTGACAAATAATTTATATAGTCAGCCTTAATTAATCCGGCTTATTTGTTATTGTTGTTGCACTTAGCTGAATAATTGTATGACTTAGCTGAATAATTGTATGACTTGGATTTCATGTGCTTCTGTTCTGTTTGCCATAGCAATCTAGTAATATTAAAGGATTTACAAGTATTAAATATTAATGCGGACTTGATGTTTAACAGAGGTGAATGATAACAAAGAATTCAAATAGTCAGCTTTAGCTGGTAGTTGTTACTGTAGTAGCATTTAGCTGAATGGTTGTGTGACCCAGATTTTGTATGCTTATGATTTTCATATTTGCTGGTAGCAGTCTAAGAAGCTCCATAGCAGAAAGAAAAGGGGCAGAAGTGTGCAAGCTGAAATGGAATGAAAGTTGTGTTGAATCATATATGACGTTGTGTCGTGAAATGTTGTGTTGAATTCTTCTTCTTTTGTATTGTTCTTAGGATTCAAAATTTTGGCAGGTTGGAAGAAAACTTTCCTTTATTAGCTCACAAGCTTGTCAAGTACTAGGGCTGTAACGTCAGCACACTGGTGGTTAGTGCACTAAGATCTGAGCGTTACAGAACCAACTATTTGTGAAGAGTTGGAAAGGTATAGATTTGCATAATATTTCTAGATTTGGTTTTTTGCTTTTATAGCCAGCGGTTCTCTTGACTTTTGGATTGCCTATGCAAGATGAAAAACCTTATTATTCTCCTTGTCAGAGCTTGAGTGATGAATTCCATAGAACGGTGAAAATGATTATTTTCTCTTTCATAAGAAGTATAATTAATGCAGTAAGATAAATTAAGCATCTGCCAAGCGGCGGGTCGCACTACAAGAGGGTTAACACAAGTAAACAGGAGTTCCTCAAGTCTCGAGTCTGAATTTCGGATATGATAACCAAAATGCAAAAAAGAACTGTAGAATTTGATGCTTACAGATGAAAGTTTGAAGATTGCATATTCAAGACTCATTATAATATCAAGAATCCGGCTGATGTTCACTTACATTATAATCCAAAAGATCTTAAGAATTATTACAAGAATTGCTCATGAACAAATATTTCTACAGCTTGCAGAGGGGAAGAAAGAACCCCATCAGCCAAAAATGAATTCTCCACACCTCTTCACCTAACTAAATTTAGATTCTCTAATGTATAGAACTTGTTCTTTTTCTTTTCAGAAACGTATAAGAAAAAGGGAAGGAAATAAAAGAAAACAGAACTCCTAGTGAAGTTAAAATTTTCCAATTCTGGCTTTACAATGAAGAGATCACATAAATTATCCATTATCAGGATGTAGCACAATCTTGGTAATACGGGTGAGTTTGATTCATGTACCTTTCCCACAGAGGCTTGTACCTGCCAATGGCCAACTTCAGCCATGGCTTCATGTTCCCATTAAAGTGAATAACCGCAGCACTCTCAATCAGACGACTGTCAATGTTTGCATCATATCCCAATCCTAACACATGCCATCTTCTATCAAGCGGCTCTGTCAGTCCATAAAATGCCAGAAGAGCAGGAGGAAGCGTTCCCAGCTTCCACAGTGTTCCATCACCATTCTGCTTCTGCCAGTAATGATACTGCGCAGTCACATTTGCCTTTCTCCATGCAACCAAATCAAAAACATTCATACCAAATGCCCATCCACATGCCTGTGGGTCAAACTTTGAGCTGATGATTGGGTTTGAGAAATTGAGATACTTGTAATAACGATGAAATGCTACAAGACAAGTCTCCACAGCTCCATTGACATTTCCATGCAAATCCAATGAAAAAAGTTGTGTAAGATCCTTTTGGACAGCTACATCATCATCAAGAAAAACTATCTTCTCCAGTAGTGGATAGATTTCAGGGATGTAAAAGCGAAGATGATTCAGTAGAGACAGGTCTTTGTGATTCCACAGTTTTGGCTCTCCCTTCACATCCTGATTATAACGTGACTCTTCATCACGAAGCTGTTTGACAACAGGAGCATAAGAAGCATTCAACCAAGAGAACTCTTCTACATTCTGCACTTTTATAGTGGCCCCTTTGAAGTCGTTACTGAGGAACCAAGCCTGCATAGCTCCGTAGCTGATTCCATTCGTGACTATGTGGAAGACTAGCTGTTTTGGATGGTCAGCATTGGAGATTGTGGAGTTGACAACCACAAAGGTAGCCAGCACATTGTCTGAAAATATGCAGAAGTGATAGAGATTGTTATCCACCAATCTTGGAGAATTTCTTTTCTCCTCTGCAAGATCTTGAAGGGGCAGCTTCTCAAGCCAATCAGTGGTGAGCTTTACTTTTAGGCAATGGAGGTTCTTGGGCAGAGCTTCAGCCGCCAATTGCCCAAACACTGTGCTCTGGACTATTGCTGCATTTGCACGTTCTTCAAGGGCTTGAATATGAGACTTCATTGTGATTATGGTAGTTGCTACATCGTAACGGGCATCTTGAGCCTTGAAGATTAGATAGGACAGGCTACTGATTATTGGCTCTGCTTCTTCTTGAGTTATGGACTCCCCTCTCATGGCAGATTTTGAAAGCAGAAGCTGGCAACTTCTGATCATATTGCTTAGCTCCCATGCAAGGTGGAGGTTATTGTGCTCCTTTGCAATAATGACATAAGCCTTAGCAAGTGTCATTTGCTCAGCCAACTGCCGCACAAATGAGGTAGCACTTGATATTTCCTTAGTGAAGTTCAAGCCTTTATGGTTAACTGGCTCTGGCCTTGCATGGTTCTCCTGGGAAAAGATGGGCAGAGTAAGTCGCATATTTTACACAACACTCTGCCTATAACGTACAAGTATCCGTTAATCCCATTCTGAAGATATTGAATTAATGACATCAGAATTCCAATTAGTTTGATAATGCAGTGCCATAAAACCAAATTAACTAATGGGAATGGAACATTCAATAAAACACATGCTAAAAGCTCAAAATCATAGTACAAGTTACTCAATTTGATCTCCAAAATTATTGTGCTTAGCACAAAACTGATAGCAAAATGGAACGAAAAGTGGCACAACAATTTTGCTAATATGGATAGGATATACTTTATGGGTCATCAATTAATAGACCTCCCACATTTGCAGAACGGCAAGTAAAGCCAGGTAGTAACTAAATGGACAAGATATTCAAGCAAGTCCCAATTTAAGAGCTTATTTTTTGGTTCAAGGGAAAGAGAACAATGGGAAGCAGAGGAATTGCCTTGCTTGACGTAAAGTAAATCAACCAAACACAGAGCTAAGGTGTTTCAACGTCACGTAGTTAAATTAAAAATAAGATAAGAATATACTGATACATATACAAAACTGCCTTGGGTGTTTCAGCTAATCAGCTTATATCTTAACGTACAATATAAGACTTTCTAAACCTTAATTATTACAAACCTAAAGCAGAGTAGTTCATGTCGGAATAAAGCATCCAAAGTACAAAATTTGATATTAAGCATGTCTTGTCAATTAGATGAACTTCCTAAGCTGAAAGATCAAATGGGTATTATAAGAATCACTTAATTTGCAAAACTGAACACATAAATCCAAGCACAGAAAGATAAAAAAAATATCAAGCTAGAAAAAAAAAAAATCTCTGTACTCTTACCTGTATGGGCTGCGTAACCTGATCTTCATGGTGATGGTGTTGAAACATAAATAAAACTAGCCCCGCAATCAGAAACATCCCCAGAAGCGCCCAGATCCACTGTGATAACCTCCTTCTGACCGGGCGCCGGTTATCGGCCGCCCGCCTCTGCATATTTCCCCGATCTGCTCTCCACAATTCACCACCAGAGAACCAAGAATTCAAATCCGTGCATTTCCCAGATTAAGATTATATCAAGAAACAATCAAGACGTCGGCAGAGATATAATACGAGTAACAAACTCTTCACCAGCAGCATCACATAGGATATACACGTAACATCACACAACAACGAAATAAATGAAAAAGAAGGGCAGTCAAGAACCAATAACAAATAATTGATAAGCAATGATCAAAAGGACGGGAAAAGGTGGAGCTCTAAGAGAGATTGGAGAAGATAACAACTAACAAGAAATGTGACGGCGATCTATGTTTGAACAGTAGAGTAAGAAGAAACTAGAGAATTTCAATCAAAGATGGGCTCTTTTTTTGTTTGTGAATACGGGTTAGGGTGTGGAGGAGCTCTGTGTCAAGTGAACATATTGAGAGGGAAGGAAAAGAGCAAGCAACTAAAAAGGAATTGGCCAGACAGAGAACTTGAGACCATGTGATGTGATTGCTTATTTATAGCCATTAAAGCTCTCCTTTTTTTGTGTCAGAGCTCATAGCCATTAAAGCTGAACGTAACAATCATTACTACTATATATTTTACCAAAAATACTTCAACTTGGAAATTTTACTCCCCTTGTGAAAACAAATTTTATTTTTTTTTATTTTAGCTTTCTTTTCTCACCACCTATCTTTTCAACAGATTTTGGATACTGTGTTGCTGACATGATGTGATTTTTACTGCAAAAGGACCTGCCCAAAGAGTCAAACTATGACGTTTTATTGTAGAAGTGGATGTCCCCCACCAGCTTAGTCAATTTCAGTCTAATAGTGGTATGAGGTGACGAGGGAAATCGTTACTTATAAGAAAGCTTTGTTTGGCCACTTTTGACAGAGGATAAGCAGCGGAGTGCTAGTTTTGTTTGGTACAGGAGGTCGTTCATTCTATAGAAAGTGGCAAGTAAAATACAACTTGAGAAAGCTTATACATAAAAAAAGGAAATTGGTTCATGATATCTTGATAGATGCTAGGGTACCCTGTCACCCATTTGGTTGATATGACGTCCAATAACATGAGGTGATCTGGTATGTAAGGTGCTTGGAAATAGGTCCCAGTAAAGACTTGCTTCTTTCTCACGGTGTTTGGCAAGGTTGCCTTTTTATCACCATATATTTTTGCCCCATGCATTGAGCATTGTTTGGGAATTGGATGGTCAAGATAATTACGTTTTTCACTTGCGGATAATTACCTCATTCCCTTTTTCATTTTTCAATTGTTATGGACATTCTTTGCTCCTTTTGTGATGCATCAGTTGAAGCTGTAGTGAATTAAAAAGAAAGAAAGAAAGGAAGAAAGAAAAACCATATTTTTCTCTGGCAACGTCCCAATGAAGCTTCGGTGTCGTATAGGGAGAATCCTGTGATGGAGAAGGTAGCAAAAGAATCGAGTAATTGATGAAAGGACAAAGATTTGTCTTTTTTCGGTCATGTTATGATGGTTAAGCCGGTTTTGTCTAATGCTATGGAGGAGAAATTTTTATTTTTTCCACACGTATTATAATTTTAATTTATTTAATTGAGTGTATGTAAATCAATTATGTATAAGAATTTCCTTTTAGTGTGGAGGTACATTTTTTTTATTAATTAATTTTTTTTAAATGTGCCAAACATTAAAAAATAGGAAAAATATATTTTTGAAAATTTTTTTCCCATGAAGACTTAGTCATAAGATTAATTAAAAAAATTAGCTTTTATGCTTTTTTTTTTTCCAATTTTATCCAATGTAAAGATAATAACTAAGACTATGAACTAGTTTCATTCATTATATTAAAACTCTCACTCCTTCAAATGGAAGATAATTCACACTGAATTAATTAACAAGAAGAAGAGTTTTTTTTTTTTCCCTGGGGCGGAGGGTGGTTCAGCTCCTGGATTTCAATGTTGTTGAGCACAAGGAATCCAGCCCAATTTTAGATAGAAGAGTAAAGACTCTGCCTTGGGTAGTGGTTATGAACCCTGCATAATTTCCATTTTAAAATATATAAAGCAAAAAGAAAAAAAGAGAATCCTAAGCCAAAAGCCAGAAATTTTTGTGCCGCTTGGTGGTGATCAAATAGCCTCCGAGCTTTTTGCCTTTCCTCCTCACAGCAATTGTCATGCATGAAGATTTCTGTATACAGTATTCCACTGCTCCGCCACCCTTCCCCTGTCCCCTCCACAGCTTCTTTAGCCGCCATATTATCGACCGTTTTCTCTGTCCTAAAACCAGCAGCGACACCCTTTGTTGCTTTGCTTCTTCCACTACCATCGGACCCTTTTCTTTCCCTTCACTTATGGCTACCTCTACTTGCACCTGCAACATGCACACAAATTTTAATTCTGAAGGAACAAAATTCCAAGTGGGTATCATTTTCTTTACCTTCTACAAAACAAATCATTGACTTTTCCCAGGAATATATTCTTGTTCCCCTCTACCAAAATACTATTGAATTTTTGTTTCCTGAGCTACAATGCAGAATTGTTGGGTTAAGTTTCATTTTCCAAAAGGGAAAGAGAATCAAAGGTGTACTTACCCCAGGCCTTTTCCTTTGACAGACATTTTTCATGGAGTGAAGAAGTTCATAAGCCCTTAAATTACCCTTCAGTTTGCACTCAGGACCCTTACTGAAATTTGATGGTTTGCCAACATACAGAAGAACAATGGTATCTTGGCTTTGAACAGTGTGAGACAGTGCCCATTCAAGAGCTCCCTTGGCTTCAGGACTAAAATCTACCAGCACCATAACCTTGTTGCCGTTTCTATGCCCATCCTCACCCACAAATTCCTCCATACCAATGCCCAAAAATTCAATCGTTTGATCATTGTCGACGGAATTTGAAGTGGGTTTGCCGCAGAGAGACGGGGAACTAATCCGAATACGAGCCACGGACCTGCTGATGGAGAGCTTAGGCGATCTGGTTTTTAATAAAGCCATAATTTTGAGCACAAGTGTTGGTGGGAAACTGAGCAGTATATATAGATACGAGTTGTAAAGCATCAGTGGTGCCGTCCAGGTGGTTGGCTTCTTGGATTTCAAAGTCTAGCTTGTTAATCAATTGGGGTGGTTTGTTTCTTGAGGATTCTATGTGGATGGCCTCTTCTTCGATCGTGCTTAACATGAAGTTATGGACCCATTTCAGGCAATTTCTTAAATGATTATTCCACACGTTTGTAGGACCTGCGATTATCGACTTCAGGGACACATGCTCTGAAGTCGTTAACGTCATACACAGCCTCATGATACAGGAGATATTAATGGAAGTCAAGAATGTGTTTCCCGAAGCTAATTTTGCTGCAGATAAAAATGCCATGCTATTGCTATCTACACGTTTGCCCAGTGGTTTAAGCTTTTTTCAGAACAACATGTTCAATTTCTCAAATAATTTGCTAGAAAATTAAATAATCTTTCCTTTTGAATCTGATGGATCCGGTGCTTTTGAGGGATTTCTTTTGATCAGCCTTGTTTTTGTTGTTTTTATTTATTTACCTGAGATCCGAATCCCACATGGGTGGAATATGGGTATGAATATTAATAAAATACCTAATTTAATAATTATTAGACAATTTAAATTAATTATTTTAGACTGATTGAAAAATAAATTCAAAAATTATTTATATCAATTTAGAAGTAGGAGGGAAATTGTATTAATGTTAACTATTGAAGGTATTTATCAGCCACAATTGAGGTTTTATTTTCTTCTATTGTGTTTTATGGCCAACCATACAACTGTCAACTGCCGGTGGTTCTTTAAGGGTTCTCGGCTTGATTTCTCTGGCTTGGTCGTGGTCTTGATTTGAGTGTGAGGAAGCCTTAGTGTATGGTTTCTTCTTTGGTGGGCAAAAAGCATGCTTACTGCTTCAGGTTGGGGTTGGAAATCCAGTTTCTACTTAGGGTTTCTCTTTTAAGCTAAGTGTTTATGTAATGGGCTAAACAGGTTTAGGATGTAATGGGCTAGACTAAACTAGAGTATTTTCTTTCTGAGAAATATTAGTAAGGCTTGTTTTCTCTTTGGACAAGCTTTAGTCGATGAAACATCTACTTTTGGAAGAAAATTAAAAATATTATATTACATCTATTTTTTTAATATTCATTTCACATTAATTTATTACACTTGCATATCTAGTTATTTCACATTCTATATTGAATAATAATTAAATCACTTTAACGGACCTCTTCTCATTTTTCTCAATACTATACTCTGCCTAGTGAAAATAGCTGTCCATTATTTTCACGACAGAGTTGTAATTACTGGTTGAATTAGTAGATATTAAAAAGTTATTCTCTCTGATTTTTAGTGTCTGCAACATTAATTGTAATTATTTTAACACATATCTTTTTTTTTTCAGTATATTCCTTAACAATACTGTTCAAAGTTATATATACTTCTCAAGTTAATGGTTATATATATTCCTCAACATACTCAACATAGTGAATCATGTGGGATTTTCAATTCTAGTTGTTGGACCTCATAATCTTATCCGCTAAATTTACAATGTCACTTAGCAATTCTGCTATGTTAAATGAGATACAATTATTATCTGTAAAACCAAATCATCATATATTATAAATTATTAATTTTTTATGTAATTTTATAAAATCTTACACGAATAGCCTTTTTCTTGAAAATCATTAGACTCGTATAATTTTTTGAATTTATAGTAGCTCTAATATTAATTATAAAAATTTAGTTTAAATTAACCTAAATAATTTTTAAATTATTTTTTACTTAACTTAAAATAATAAATCTAAATTATTTAATAATTATTAAGCTGATCATATATATTCCTCAACAATACACAATGATGTGGGATCAATCCCATAAATTTTCAGATCTCAAAAAAAAATTGCACCAATTTTCAAAGGCCATACTAATTTTTTCTGTATCATTCCAATTTTATTGGATATCTTGAGATGATACATAACTTATATTTAGGCTGCTACATGTATTTTTTATTGGTATATATATATATATATATATATATATTAAATTTTCATAAAAAAAATATTATTATAAATATATTATGATTTAACTAGATTAGCCATTTATTCTTTTTTTATATTTTTAAACTTTGTACTAAATTTTATGTGTTCGTTATATATATATTCAAGAGAAATTTTTTCAATTTTTAAAATTATATCCATCTCTATATATTAAAGAGTAGTATATCAATTTGAGTAATATTTATTCATATCTTTATTATTACTTTATATATTTTTTAAAATAGAGATTAGAGATTGAGAGAGTAGAATCGATTTACACAAATACCTTTACTACTAAAATAAATCAATATTTATTTTATATTTAACACTTATTTTAAATCATTATATAAACAATTAAATACTAATAATTAATATATAATAGCTAATAATTAGTGAAATGGCTAACAATTATCCAAATTGCTGACATTCTCTATTAGTATAATATTATATATGAATATCTATTAATATAATATAATATATTTAATATTCACAGACATATTTATTCTTATAAATTTATTATAATTTAGATATGCAATATTCCCTTTTATATTATAATAATTACACCAAAAATAATTTCATAAAATTTCCTTTAAAATAATGTTTCTAAAATTTAAGTTTTTAATTTATTAAAAAATTTCATAATCACATAATACATCTATAATCTATTATAACTTTTTACACACTCAATTTAGATGGTATCAGAAAGCTATCTAAAATTACGAATAAATAAAATATAAATAAATAACTATTAAACAATAATTAATTTTAATATTTATCTAAGTTTAGTTGATCTACCATTTCATAAAAACCAACCAGCTAAATGAAATCTAGGGTTCACATCTAATTAATAGAGGGACCATAAATAAAAGAGAAGAGAAGAGAAGAGAAGAGCTTTATTCTGTATTGCAGCACACTCCTCGTCAAAGATACATGTAAGCTATATATATTTATATTAGTACAACATCACAAGGATTACGTATACAAGAGTGATACATGGAAATGCCATCCCGTCCAAGCTTCAGAATACATACTTAATATTATGGAAAATATATGCTATATCTTTGAGAAATATCGACAAACTCAATATTATTTTTTCTTAATTTCCTACGTTATAAATAGCTGTCACTTACCAATCAGTCCCATGCCCACATCTTACTGTGTTTAGGGAATAAAATGTTTTTCATTCATCTCCCCATCTTTACTCGTTCAGGTGGGAAAGCATCCAAGCAGGCAGAACTGCATTGCCTCGATCTTGGATTGGAGTTGTTTCATCCTCCCCTCCATTGCCTCTGCATTCGATACAAATTAACATTTCTTTACCTCAGCACTTTTTGCATCTAAATAAAAATGTACATAATTCAGTAATCACAAACAAAAAAACTTATCTAAACTGGATTTAGATACATCCATAAAGTAGATGTAGGAGCAAGCCAATTGCACCCATTTATCCAGATGCTTGGAGAGAGAGAGAGAGACAGAGAGAGGAGACCTTAGGATGAAGGACTGCGGTGGTAGAAGAACAGTAGATGAATCTGCACCAAGATTTTGTTGCTCCTTTTGTGTCTGCTGAGCCATTTCCTTCTCTTTCTCCTTAACCTGGTTTTGGTTCAAGCATCACATTACTTCTATGATAGGAGGATATACATTTTAGAGAAAGTGTAGAAGTATCACCTTCTTTGCAAGCTGGTTGTTTTGGTCCTGTAATGCCTTGTCCTGTAAAAGAAAACAGATGAGTGGTCCATTCAGTTTGAACTGCATTAGTTCCTTAGGTTTTCAGGTTCCAACTGCTATAATCAAATAACCCTCTCATATATTAATGCATCAATAACTAATTCCACAATGAGTAAGGAGGTTTTTGTTTAGCGAAAAGCATACTTGCATATGTACTTTAATATAATAGTTATTTCAATTTTAATTATAAGTTAATAAACATTTAAATTTTAAAAATATTATTTTTAAATACTTAAATTTTAAAAAATATTACTTTAAACACTTAATTTTTTTTAAAAATCACTTTCAAGTACTGTTATAAAATCATGGATACGATCAAATTGTGTTTAAAAATATTATTTTTTAAAATTTAGATATTTAATAAATTACGCTGTTTCATACGTAAATCATTTAAATTAATTTTTTTTAAAATTCTTTTTAATTAAAAAATTTGATCATAAAAAAGAAATTCCATAATGAATTAATACAATACCACAATTAACCTAATCTCCTAATATCATGAATTATATATTAATTAAACTTAAGAAAGAGTATTCTTAGATATATTTCTTGTCAAACATTTCTCTGGAGTATTCTTTATCTTGAAACTTTTTTTTTTCTCTCTAATAGAAACTTTTAAACTTGTTCATACATGTTTACTAAGTTTTTTTTTACAAGTTTTCTCTTGAAAATACTTTTTTTTTCTCACATACCCCCAAAGGATTATTAAGAAAAATTAAACAAATCTCCTAATATCAATATTAACTAAACTTAAAAAGGAGATTTTTAATAACCATTCAATCTTTCAAATCAAACTATCTCTACATTATTTGTAACAAAAATATATAAGGATAGCTGTTGCTTACCTTCTTCTGCAGTTCTGAAATAGATTCATGCATCATTTGGTTCTGTGAATGCAAAAGAAAAAAAATGCAATCAGTTGCCTATTCCATCTGTGGTGAAAAATATTTTCCTCAAGTGCATTGCTTTTGATTACCTTTCTTGACCTTATGTGTTTAAGAGCAGAATCAATTTGTTGCTCCAAACTCTGAAGCTCTTTGAGGCTTAAGTTATCAAGATCTGCCCCCATGAAATGCCTGAAAAGTTAAAATCAAAGCGAATTACTCCTTGTTTTCTATGTTCCTGTACAAGAAACTTGCAGCAACTTATCATTTATCAGATCTTTATCCATGCCTTTGGTTCCTTTGTAAAACCTCCATCCTAGCCTTCAACTTCGCATATTCGAGAGTCCAGCTACCCTGCAAATATTGATCACGTCTGCTGATGTTTTCTTGATAATTTCAATAACAAAAGATAAGATGCAAAAGTCGATTAACAAAAAGAGAAAATGATGGTCAATCTGACATGGATCCAAAACAAAAAATTGTGACGTATCAGATGGGAGCATACATTTGTTTCGGTATCAGTTGCAACAAGCTGCCGCTCTGCATATGAATATCTCTCATAACGTTCAAGGATCCTTTCCATGCTGCTACCAAATAAAACAGAATTCAAGTACTCAGCTACGAGAATAAAGACCTTATGGTTCAGAAAGGAAATGTACTGTGTTAAATAATAAATAATTTGTAAGTTTTAGATGTATGAATCTAGATTATTGTGTGATTAAGTTCTTTATATCTAACTATTAATGTAGTTTCATAAATATAGTTAATATTTTAGAATATCAAAGATCACCTAAAATATCAAGAGTCATAAGTATTCAGAAATCACTATTGTGTTCCTCTAAACACCCCATGATATTTGTGTTTAGTGAAGAGGGTAGTTTAATAAAAAATATTTTTATTGTTTATAATATAGTTGTGTTTTTATATTACTTTCCACTTTCTAACATTTACTTAAGCAATATCCCTCTCCTCTTTAATAAAGTTGTATAAGAGTTTTCCTCCAAGAAAGTGGTATTAGAACCCATTGTTTTCCTCTAACAAAGTGGTATCGAAACATTTTCAACAAATTAGTAACATAGCTCATCACATTTTTTATTTTCCTAATAAAGTTGTATCAAAGCCAAGTTGAGCCTGGTTAAAAAGTCAAGTCAGAACTGAGTTCGAAGAGAATCAAAGCTTGGTTCAAAGAAATCAAGTCCAAGGTTAAACTTGACAGCTCCCAAGTTGAGAGAAATTAGAACATGTCAGAGCCTGATTCGCAATCTAAGAAGGTGCAGGAGGTTCAGAGTCAAGAACTAAAAATTTAGTTAAAATCTAGTTAGTTGGAGTTCAGAAAAGATTGGTTAAAAAAAGTTCAAAGGTAAGTTATTTAGTATCAAGAAAGCCATTTGGATATTTGCTTGCGGTGGATCTCCAAATTTGACTTTTGAAAAGGAAAGATCTATTGAGAAAGTATTATGAAATCTCCAGGTAAAGAAGAGGTAAAGAAGATGTAAAGAAGACTTGTTAAGAGAGTAGTATGGACTAGTGACTCCACTAGAAAAGAAGATGGGAGAAGTTTTCCAAAAAATAGTGGGATTAAAAGGAAAACCTCAAAAGTATTTGCAGCAGTGATCAAACGTAATTTAGTCACATTTTTACTATTATAATTACTGTTGAATTATGTATTTTTCTAGTCTAATTTATGTTTTTATAATATTTTTGCAAAAAATGTGAAAAATGAAAATTTGGTGAAAAATATCTTAAAGTGCTGAAGAATTGATTTGGCCAAATCAACCTCAAAAATGACTAAGGAAGCTGCAGGAAGAGGAAGCTAAAATTCAAGATTTGATATACCCAAGTTGATTTGTCCGAATCGATAGCCAAAACACCTGAAGAAAGTTGTAGCTGAAACCTGAAAGCATCTCACAGACACGATGGGGCGAGTGATTTGCCCAAATCACTGCCCCAATCGACCGTCCCCAGCAGGAAATTTCCAGAAGCGCGGAAAATTGCAGAAATTCAAATTTCCAAGAGTTTAAGAGTTCTATCCTACCTTAAATACTTCAAGACTTATCCAAGACATCTCCAAACCGCGCAAAAAAAAGTCCTTCATTCTAAGAGGTCTATTTATGATAAAATACAAAGCAAAGAAGGAATCAAAGACCAAGTCAAATTAGATTCTAACTCCAAAAAAGATTAACCTAGGGTTTTCTCACTTATAAAAAAGGCAGCAAGCAGCAGCAGCAAATCATCGACTTTTCGACAGCAACATTGGCAGCACCACACCTTCTTCTTTTCTTTTCTTCCTTTTCTCTTTCATGTATTCTTTGTCCACCATGAGTGGCCTAACACATTTTTTTCTAGTTGAAATAGAGAAATTTCAGTTTTGCTATGAATTGGGAGATTTGAAACTCCATTATCAAATTTCTATTTTTTCAATATTTGTGCAACTTGTTCTTCATATCATTATTGTCTTGCTATTAGAATCAATAAGGGATCGTTACTTTTAATTGCATAGCAATATATTGTTAGTTTGAATGATTTAGGTATGTAATTGCTTAGATTGTTTAAACACAAGTTATAATTAGTTGCATAATCTAACTACAGCACGCGGTTGGCAAGATTAGAATTAAGTTTCTCTATTTCTTAAAGCAATTAACAGTTGAAAAATGAAGAACTCCAAGAACGTTTCTTGACAACTTGTTAACTAGTATTTGATTAGCGAACATTTCCTAATCAAACTAAATTTAAGGAGGAATTTGGTTGTGTGAAACGTCTCCCACAACCTAAATTAATTTATTGAAATAAATAGAAGAATCAAAATATTAATGATCAATTCTAAACTGAAATGGATCTTATACTTCAACTAGAATTTTTTTACTATTGATTTACTCATCTTTTGTTTATTGCTTTCTTTTTATTACTTTAGTTTTAATCATAGTGTACCATTATAAAAAACCTCTCCCTATTTTACTTTTATTGTTAACTTGCCCACATCATTATTAGGAAAATCTTTAGTATCAAATTCCTGTGGATTCAAATCTATTGTTACCGTCTGCAATTTTAATTGTTAATTACTAATATGTTTATTTTTTACGGTTTCGATAACCGCTATCAAATAGAAATGAAAAATGAAAACCTTTATTATAAATGTTCAATTTAGAGCAATACTTGAGTAAATACTAGAAAAGTTGAAATTACCCAACAAAATATATATGTGGAAATTTGGTCAAATCATCAACTAAGTTTTCGGGCAAAGTTAATATTTAAAGATAAATTTGAATGGCATAAACAACATGGTTTCAAGGTATACACCAAAAAAGGAGAAAATGAAATTGCTTTGTATGTAATAAGGTATTTAAAATATTTTTATAAAGTGATCATTAATAATGTGAATGAAGGAGAAAATATACAAATCAGAAAATGACTTAAAATGTTCAATTTTTAAATTAGAAGAAAGTGTTAAATAATAAATGTCTATAATTTCTAAATATATGAATTTAGACTAGTGTATGGTTAAATCTTTGGTGTTTAGCTATTAATATGATTTCATAAATATAATTAATTTCCTATAATATTAAGGGTCAACTAGAATATCAAGAATTATGAATGTTCAAAAATTTCTATTGTGTTACTGTGATTTATAATTTTCTAAAGTGTGGAATTTAGTAAAGATATTATCATTGTTTATAATATAAGTGTGCTTTTATATTTCCTCATCTCTTTCTTAGTATTTCCTTGAATATCTCACCAATCCACTAAAGTTATTTCAAAGTTTTCCTCCAACAAAACGATATTAAAATTCATAACGTTTTCTTCTAACAAAATGATCTCAGTGCATTTTCAACAAATTAATAACAGACTTCATAACATTTTCCTAACAGTTTGTACTCATACAATTAGTTTGCTTGGTGATGATCTAAGGTCCAGAGAAATAGGGTTTTTACAATGTGCTCTGTAAAACTTAGAAAAGTTTGAACCTAGAAGAGAGTATTTCTCCTTTTATGGGTTTCCTTTTGTCGGCTAGTGACGTGCCAATAGAACGAATATCAGTAGACCATCTGTTCCTGCCACGCTGATACGGACGTACGAGGGAATCAAATCTCTGCCCCATGCGTAACGGCCTCTGATTCTCTCAGGGCGCGAGTAGGAGGGTCTGCAAGATGGATGAATGGATCCTCTTTCGGGTTCTGGGCTGGACCGGTAAGTAGGGACAAAGCAGGGCTTAAATGGAATCGGCCCAAGGTGTAGGGAAGACGAGGCCGGCCTGGTGGAGAGAGACAGGTAAACCCGGTCATGAGGCTTAATGGACTGGACCCAGCTGGCGTAAATGGCTTGAGTATCTCTAAGCAATGGACTATTTTCATGGGTTTGGTCCTAGATGGGGATGAGGTGAACTCAGAGGTCATCACTTGGTATTTATGACTATATACTCATGGCCATGGCTGACACTTAGTTTTATGGTGTGACTTAAAACTCAATTTTATAATTTATACAATTATAGATTGATGATCGCTGGATTTCTTCACCCCGGTATAAAGGCCAGGCCCATGAAAACAGTCCATGATCCAAAGGTTTCAATATTCCCCTCGAGAGCCAGGTCCAGCCCGCTCAGTCACAGGGCCGGAATCCGCCTAGACTCCTCAATCAAACCGGCCCAAACCTCTCGGCCCAGTAATCAGGCCCTCACCAGGCTCAACTTCAGCCCTACCATTCAACCCAGCCCGGAAAGGGGAAAATGACCAAGATGCCCCGCTGGTAGGTCCTTCCGCATGCGTATCAGAGGAGAATCATACGTATCAGAAGAGAATTAATGGCCGTTACGCATGGAGCAGGCGCCTGACACATCCGTACATACGGAGCTAGGCGACAGAAGACGGCTAGCATTGTGGCAGAGAGTCAGATATATATATCACGGTAGAGGCCACGAAGAGGGGACATTCTCTTCTTCTTCCTTTTCCTTCCTGGACACCATTTTTATTCTTTCTGTAACCCTTGCCTAAATATACTACTCTGAGCCATAAAATCTGACTTGAGCGTCGGAGGGCCTCTGCCGGGGCACACCCGGTAGGCCCCTGACCATTCTTTCTTATTTACAGGTCCTTTCACCAGGAAGAACATGGAGAGATCCACCAGGGAGCCCAGCAAGAAGGGACCCAGAAGAAAACCAGATCTATCATGGACCAGGAAGAGGAAAATATTTATCATAGATGTATATAGGTTTTTATGTTAAAAATTAGAAAATTGAAAAATCTCTTTAATGAATTATTAGTGGTAATAATATGATAGTATAAATTTTATTTAATATATACATATTATTATTAACAATTAATGATAAAAATACAGTTAAAAGAATAGAAATATGATGTATTAAAATTATGTACAATCATTTATATTATTTGATTTTAGTTTTTATTTTTAATTATTAATTTCAAATTTAAAATTTTTGCTAATTTAATTTAAAAATATAAATATATATGATAGTAAAAGAATTTATTCAACAGTTAATTTGGTTGAGATTTTAGGTTTTAAATAAATTTTCCCGACAGCAGTCCTACCAAACAACAAATCCAATTCAAGTGGACTCTGAACTATTTGGAAAACTTTACTACCATTCAAAAATGACTCGTTACCGAGAAAAAATTAGACAAACCATGGATAGAAATCTTTAACAAAAAATTTTTATAAGCTCATCTTTAAAAAAATTTGTATTATTCTCCTTTAACTCTATTAAATCAACCTGATAAATCACAGACTAATGAATGCAAAACAATCTTTAATCTCTTCTAAACCACATGCTATATAGATCTTCAAGCAGTGGCAAATATCCATGGTGGTGTTGTTTTTTCTACAGCATTTGATCCAAGGAGAGTCCAGTGATAACTTCTGTGTCCTTTACATCTAAAGGCATATGTTGCTTTCAACATGAAGCAAGTGGAAACCTAATTATGGGAATAAGAAAACTGAAGAGGAGAAACAAAAAGGGGAATAGAAATTGAAGGATGATTGAGAAAGTAATAAAGAAAGTTAAAATAGAAAGGGCTAATATATGACAGCTGAATGAACAAAGATTTTTTTAAAAAATCTCAAATAAAATAATTAAAATTACATGTTTATCATTTTATTATTGATTTGTCCATCCATGCTAAGTGTTGATATCAAAAATCATAATCTCAACAAACTATATTTAACTCGGTGCAACTATCATTCAAAACCCTACTCATGCCTCTCATCTTAATTTCTTTTATTGCATTTTTTCTCTAACCAATGAAACTTTATTGGCAAAAAAAAATCACCAAAAAGAGAAACAAGATAATATCATAAGCCAAACTAAAATTGAATTCGACAAAGCAAAGCCGAAACAAACAAAATAAAACAGAATTATACGCAAAAACAAGCCTCAATAGAATAGAAAGAGTGATTTTAAAATATAAACTCTATATATAGCGATTTAATAATATTATAACATTTAGAATAAAAAAATAGAAAAAACAAACTACATATTGATATTAAAAGTAAAATCCGTCAAAATTATGACACGTGTATAAGTAATTCAGAAAGAACACGTTAATCTTTTTACCTGGTCTGAACGGATAGTAGAAAATTCCATCTATTGGATCTAAAAATTAGACCATTAACACTCCTAACTTCTCTGATACCTAGAATGGGTGGGCCGACCTCTTCAATACTCATACTACACACGAAAACTCAAATGAAAGACATATATAAAAACCGTGCAAACTGAGTATAGATCAGTAGGATCAAGGCAGGATATCGATCTCCTGATCCATGAACGATCACTTTAATCTTCTCCGACGCATTAACGAGCAGATCAGAAGTTTGATTTACGTAGCGTACACAATAAATGAAATATGGGCACAACTTGTCCTCCATTATTATATGGCGAGTTAAACACAGAAACTCACATCATATATTATGGGACTTGACACTGGAATCCATCACAGTAATCAGCTTGTATATATGTCATTGATCCAAACAAAGGGTCCCTGTGACTACTCTTTCTTAGAAACTAACTCTTTAGAAATAAATTCTTCTCTATCACATACTCGGAGGAGAGGAAACTCACTGTCTTAGATATACTCACAATATATTCGGCGGACCTTAACTGTCTTTTTATTTTACAACACTCTTTTTTCAAGATTAAATAAACATAAAAGAACATAATGGAATCAATCCGAAATCAACGACCGATCCGTTGGATCAAGCCGCTGTCAGGTGTTCACAACTGTCAATGTCAATTCCGTTGGATCTCGCATAAAAAAGAAAAAAAAACTACCAACTCTCTTTTCTGTCTTTTGCAATACACATTTTGAAGTATAAATGAATTATGACACTAACTAGCATTTCCTAGTTGAGGTATTGTATAATTTCTCCAATAAAACAAAAGGTTACCAAAATAACAACACATAGCATATGGTGTGCCCCTCAAACATGCCCGAGCTTTTATAGCACGCCAAGAGCATCCATTATTCACTTATTAATTGAACAACTGAATTGATAGAAATTTGGTTATTCTTGTAACGGTAGATTGATTCAATTCAATTACTCTCATTGATAATCAAAATAATTAATATATTAATTATATTTTAGCAATAATATATTATTTATAATTATTATTTTGTAATTTTAATAATAAGATTTAATTTGTTTTATACATTTTTAATTTTAATAATAAAATTTAAACTTCATTAATATTTGCTAATGCTAAGTATAATTTTAGACTTGGAAAGACGAATTTAATAATAACTTTACAGTAGCGCATATTTTTTAATAGATAAGTTGAAAAATGTGCTGTAATTTGTAATCGAAATATGTTTTTAACAGTTAATAAATTAATTTGTTATAGAAGTAATATGGTTAATTATGTATTATTTATATAACTAGTTTAAATATAAATTAATTAATTCTAATAATGTTTAAGAATAATATCTTTAATATATTTATTTGATGTGTTTACATTTATTATATATTTATATATTTTAGTTTTATTTGTATCAATTAAAATCTATTTATTTCATGAAATTTATAATTGTTTTAAAAAAAATTATGCGGCACATAACTATTATATTATGACTATTACAAATTTATTTTTATTTCGCAGTATTTATATGACAGCTATGGGTGTAATCGAATCGAATCGAGCCGAACTTTGTAAAGTTTATGCTCGTTGATTAAAAAAATTTTATAAGTTTGAGTTCGAACTCGAATTCGACTCGATCTCTAATATTTAGCTCGAGTTCGACTCAAAAATTAAATGCTATAATCGAGCTCAATTCGAACTCGACTCGTAAAAAACTCGTTTAAACTAATAACGAGACTAATTTAAGTTCGAGTTCTAAAATTCGATTAAAATACTCATTTAAACTAATAACCAGTCTAATTTAAATTTGAACTCAAAAAATCAATTAAAATTTTAAATTAAAAAATTAAAAATTTTTTTAATAAAATTAAATATAATTTAATTAAAGTCTTATAACTAAATTCTTAATTCAAAATATAATAAAAAGTGAAATCTTTATTTACAAAGGAGTTTCATCTCTATAAATTTCTGATGTGGAATAAGAAATATTGTTTTCATAATTTTCAATAACTCATATATAAAATAATGCATAGTAATTTTATGAAAGTGAATTTGTGGTCTAGTAATTAATAAAAAATGATTTTTCAAAAATTTTAGGTTCTATTTCATTCTACAACAAATCATTAAATTTTTTTAATATTTTAATATTTTATTTTTTATTATTTAAATTTTAATACTTAAATATTTATTTATTTATTTATAACATCAAATAATATTTATTATTCAAATACTAATTATAAAATTTTAATTAATTACAGTTTCTTTTTAAATTACATAATTTTAATTAAATCTGTATAATTTTATTGTTAGTATCAATAAATATTTTTATATAAAATTTATTAATATATTATCATCAATTATTTATATATTATTATTTATTTTATTTAAATATATAATTTATATTAAATTATTTTATAAGGTATAGAAAATACTATACATTTAATATAAATATAAAATATTACATAAAATAAATATATTAAGATAAATATAATCAATTTAAATTATACAATTATATATATACATCATACTCAAATTTTATTAATAGAATCATATTGATTTATATTTAAATTATATAAAAATTTTAATTTATAAAATTAAGCAAATAATATTCAGTAGAAAAATAATCATACAAATACATATATAAATATATGAAAGTAATGATAATAACAATAGTTTATTAAGAGATTTAATAGTTTAAAAAGAGTGCCTACTTAAAAAGATATATAGTAAAAAATAAATATATAAATTAATAATATAATTATATAATTAAGAGATAGAAATATAAAAATTAATAATATAAGGGTGTAATTGAATCGAGTAGAGTCTCTTAACCAGCCTGCTCGACGACCATTTTAACGAGTCTGTTCACGAGCCTGTTCACAAGTCTTTTAACGAGTCTGTTCACGAGTCTTTTAACGAGTCTGTTCACGAGTCTTTTAACGAGTCAGCTCGCGAACCTTAACGAGTCGAATACTACTGACGTCAAGTTTGGCTCGTTTAATAAACGAGACTAAAAATTAAGTTCAAGCTCAACTCATTTAGAAATCGAATCGAATCCGATCGAGTTTTTATCGAGTCGAGTCTCGAATAACTCATGAATAATTTGGTTCGTTTACGGCCATAATCACAATCACAATTTAAAATATATATAAGCGTTATTGAAAAAAAAACTGTAATCTTCGCATCATGGTATCAAATAATGATAAATAACATATATTACCGTCATGTAACCGTGGTTGTGTAATAGAAATAGGAGGTGATTTCCCGTTATCCCATTATTTAAAAGGTCTCCTTGATTTGGAAGTGTAATAGCCATTATCAAACATTATATAATGGTAATCTTGATTTGTATATTCTAAGGTTAAACGAGTTCCTGTGGCTCTAAAATCCTTTTCTTTTAAATCCCTTTTGCCTTTCAATTTTTTTATTTTTTTTTACATTTTTCTTTTATAAATTTAAATTTATTATAAATTACTTCATTTTTTGTTTATTTTTTTTATTTTTATAATTTATTTTATATATATATATTTTTTTTCTACTAAAAATCATTTTAATATTAATTTTAAGTTAAAACTTTGAATTATTAGTTTAATTTTTTTATAAATTTAAATCCATCATAAATTATTTCATTTCTTAATTTTTTTCTTCTACAAGATGAATTTGTTTTATATATATATATATATTTTTGTATTTTTTTTATTAAAGATATTTTAATGTTAGTTTCAAGTTAAAATTTGAGTTATTAGTTTACTTATAAAGTCATGTGATTTTTTCTTATTTTAAATTATATTCTATAAATTTATCTATGAAATGAATTACAAAATAATTTATATAAAATTTTATGTTTAAGTTTTCTTAGTTATTTAGTAATACTAATTGTAATTCAATATTTGAGACATCAATGTTAGCTATGGTAAAAATTAATAGTGTTAAAAAAGTTGAAATATAAATTGTTATTAATAAAAATTAAGTTTTTGTAAAAGTAAAATTAATTTGTAATTTATTATTTAATTAATTTTATAATAATGTGCAATTTAAATTATATCTATTATATATATATTATTTTAATTTATATATTATGAATTTTATAAATTATTTTGAAACATTTATGTAGTGTTAAGCCGTAATCGTTATGTTATTATTATTATAGACTTATTTTCGTTACAGGAACACGGCCGCAACACGATGTAAACTGCCCTCCACATCCCGGTTCCCAGACACTAACCAACCCTTGCCAAAAAAAAAAATCAAAAGAACATTCCAGTAGACATATGTAGTCGTGCACGTGCTAAGAAAGGGGTTATAGTTTATAGATGTCGTCCCCATAAGAAAGGAAAAAAGAGTTGATTGGCGCAGTAAAGAGAAAGAGCAAGTATATTAATTTGGATTAGGAAAATTAGAGACCATATGAAATAGGACCTTTAATTTTCCACAGTGCTTTTGAGAGAACATATATAAATTTAATGCTCCATTTTCCACAGTGATTTTAGTTTAAAAAATAAACTCAAATTTTAATATTTATTATACTGAAAACACGTACAGACGATATTCAATTGTCTTTGAAGGAATTCCTTAGTCATTGTTATGGAAATAGTAAGCTCAAAGCAAAACTAATCATTGTCTAAACAAAAATTTTTGTTACTTATCAGGGAGATAATGAAATTCTGAGATGCTCAAACACTATTAACCAAGTATTATCAGGTAGAAATTCTGAGTAGGACAGCTAATGGGATATAGGCCTTATCTAAATATTTTAAGTATGGTAGATCATGAGCTGCATAATTAAGTATAATGCTATTGCTATGTGCCCCCTTTAAGCATCCATTGACAAACAATCATAATCCCCAACTCCTACACACAACTCCAAACCAGTAAAATATATAAAAGAGTGAGTTTTGCTTCCACTATTCAGAAGGAGACAGAGATATAAGATCCCACTGATGTTACAAACAACTCATATAATTCAACACAACCTATCATGTTTAATGCCCTATAAATTTTAACTAAAATCATGGGTTGAATACTTGATAAAAACCAAATTGAACTTTAAGAGCAGTAAATTTGTTAGCTGTAGAACATACATGTACATGTGTGTGTACTAATTAGTGCATCATGTATTTTCATGCACGCCCTGCTGTTATGCCTGTAATATTCAGATTCAACAGCAAAAATCACATCTCCAAATTATAAGTTCAAAGACATTATTATAAGCGAAGTTGTTAGGTGAATTCAGAATGAGACCCTAGAAGATATTTCAAAATAACAAACGATTCAAACAAAGAAAATAATATCCATTTTTATGTAAAAATAAATTTAAAAATTAGAAAAAAGAAAAAAAGACTACCCATTTTCAAAAGATGCATCAGCGTGTCAAATTTATTTTTCGACGGTAATAAGTGGGTGAGTCTAATGGAAATGACTTAAAGTCAAAATATGCTACTAATAATAATGAGATAATGTCCAAGACATATTGCAGCCTTTTTGTTGCAGGTGAAAAGAAGTGGAAATTTTTGTTCATAAGAAATTGAGGCAGCGAATACGGTTGTTCACGCACGTATAGCAACATAACATCAAAATCAATTAACAGGTATAAACAGCAAAATGATTACTCAATTATCTAGTGAAAACTAGATATTAACATACCCTTGAATATTATTTTATTATTATAAAACTGCCGTTTGTCAGACAAAAGACAAAAGTAGAAAATATATTAATAATCCAAAGGGTAATAACTCCATTTGCTGGCTTGAAGCTGCAGTGTCTTCCTCAGTCTTCAAGGCAAATAGCAGACTTTATCCAAAAGATACATTTGCCCAAGTAAATGTGCTAATGATACCACTAAAATCAGATTTTTGTTTACTAAATTACACATCTGACACCCTAAATTCAGTACCTATTGTTATTACACTTCTGTAGGGCAAGAAAATACCGCACATGAGTCTGCTTTGCATCCTAGTAACAATTCAATTTATTTTCCTAATTCTTCCCATAGTACTCCCTCACAAATTCACTAAGCCTCTCTCTGAGGGTACCTAAGAGCTTCTGACTTTCCATTTTATGCATGAAATTATATTTAGGGATTCTAATCTCCCATTTGTTATTATTGGACTTGATTTGTTCGAGGAAAATTCAACCTTAACCATTCAAGAAATGGAAACAATAAGGAACTATTAAAAATCTTTCATGTTAAGCTTAGTTGCACACTACAATCAAACAGGCAACGTGAAAGAGTAAAAACAAGACACTAGAAAAGACGAATCAGTTTCTAAAATTAAAATCAAACCCCAAACAGACGCAGGAAAGATAATTCATACGTACGTAAAATGAAAATCAATTAAACAAAAAGAGGAATAGAAAAGAGAGATCGCACCAGGAATCCGTAGAGTATTCAAAGAGCTTCCCTTTAGTGGAGAAGATGATCAAAGCAACCTCAGCATCGCAAAGCACAGAGATCTCATGGGCTTTCTTCAACAAGCCAGACCTTCTCTTGGAAAAGGTCACTTGCCTATTGATCTTGTTCTCAATTCTCTTGAGCTGAACTCTACCTCTCCCCATATCAAAAACCTTCTATTCCTCTTCTTCTTCTCGAGGAAAAATATATCTGGATCGACCCGGAATTGAGCGCAGCACGATCCAGACACCCAGAGCCAAGATAATAGCAAAGAAAGAACAAAAAGAGAAGAAAGAGAGGTATCACTCTCTCTGGGCTTATGTTACAGAAATGGGTCCTTCTCTCTCTGTACAGTGGATCGAAGGAGTGAATCGAGGTATATATAAGAATAGAGAAAAAAGAAGAAAGAGTGAGAGAGAGACACACACATAAATAGAAGCTTTGAAAACTACAAGGAAGAAGAGAGAGGATGATGTAGAAATAACAGCAGGATTGGAAAACCAGGGTAGTTTCGTCGAATACGTTGTCGATATATGATTGGCTGGAGAAGTTTACTTTTACACTATAATGTTGCAACCGGCCGTGCATAATATGAGTGTACGGACACACAGCAGATCATTTCCACTTTTAAAATTAAATTATTATCTTTTCTTTTTGGTGTTTCGTTTGCTGGAAAATGGAAATAAAATATTAATAGTGGATGGCAACAGCACAGGCCTAGATCGGTGTGGGCTGTGGACGCTAGTCAGTCTGTTATTGACGGCGCCATTTTCTTTTCAAATTATATTTTCCTTTTTAAATTTTATCATAATTAATAAATTAATTTTTATATTTTTTAAAATTAAATATTTAAATTTTTTAATAATTAATCTATTCAAATTAGATTTTTTCATCTATTTTTATTTTTTTAAATAAATAAATTTTTTAAATTTTTACAACATAATTATTTAAAAAATATAAATATTTAATTTAAAAAATATAAATATTTAAATATTTAATTTTAAAAATATAAAAAAATAATTAATTAATTTTATTAAAATTTAGATACTAAAATTTAATTTATTTTTTCCTTGCTATTTATTTATTGCACAAGCGCTGTATACAACATTCCGATAATATTAAAACACGTCCTATAAAAAAATTTAATAAGAGACAAACAAAAGAGAAACTATTTTTTTAATTTTTTAATACACAAGTCAAAATACGAATATTCTATAATTTTTTCATTTTATGGCGAATAGCCGATGTGATTCCCATTATATGTCTACTCAGCAAAAGAATCTAACAACCCTTTCTTTTCACTTGCATGGCAACAAAATTTAATGTCAATTTCGTGTATTAACATTTGTTGAGAAAATTTTTTTAAAAAAATATTAAAAATGATTATAAATTTATTTTTTATATAATTTAATAATAATAATAATAATAATAACTAACATAACAAAATAAAATAAATTTCAATATATTATTTTTAATATTTCTTAAATTTTAAATAATTTAATAAATTCTCTATTTTTTAATATATTATTTGAGCGTAAAACATTTACAGCCACCTAATCTTCTTTTTTTTTTATATATAAATCTACTTAATTATAATATAATTTCGTTACGGCTACTTTATAATCTCTATAACATCACTTACTTATTATCTTTCTTATATACTTACTTATTATTTTTCTTATATATATTACTTAATTTGCACTAAAAATGAAATTTTTTTAATTTTTAAAAATAATTTAATTTTGCAAATTTTTTTGTTGTACTGAAATGATAGAAATAAGAAAAGAACAAGTAAAATTTATTATTTTGATTATATGTTTTCTAGTCTAAATTTATTTTTTGGTGAAACGAATAAAACATGATATTTCAGCATGAGATATTTTTAAAAGATTTTTTTTTTCTCCGAAATTAAAATATTTTACATTTCAATTATCACGAACACGAATTAAAGAACATTTCCATACGGACACGATACTCATAGTGGGAGACCTTGTGCCACGTCATCTATTTGACATGGACACTTTCGTAGCCACTTCGATTTTTTTATTATTTTTAAATTATACTTTCATTTTTCGTTGAGAATAAATACAAATTTTTAGATAAAATATATTATTTATACTAATGTGATCAGCCCATTGATAATTGATGATAATTTTGTACTAATTTTTCTATAATTACAATAATTTTCTACCTTCATACTTTCTCATGTTATAAAAATGTATATAGTTCTTTTTTTTTTAAAATATTTTATTAAAATATCAAAAAAAACTTAACACATCAATTAAATTATATATTTTAGAGTGAATTACATGAAAAATATCGAAAATTTCAAACAATTGTTTTATGCAATGTTTTACCCGCATTATACAATTTAAAAACATTCAGATTATATTTCAATCGATCATTTTCTAATTTTCTTTATCGTCTAATCTCTTAAATCATAATTCTTTGAATAACTTTTTAAATTTACTTTCAATTACTTCAAAATGAATCAATATATTTAATCAAATCAAATGATATATGATTATGAGATAAAAAAATTTAAATATTATAAAAAAATCACAGAATACCATATGGCAATTGAAAGAGATAGACAGCTAACTCAATAAGACTATTATGCGACATAGACCCAAACGAAACTCAAAATTTTCTCATCACTCTATAGCAAAAAAAATATTCATATAGAATATGAAACTCATCCTCCTTATACTTTTATGTATTCTAAATTATAAATTATCTTAATATATTTAATAATTTTTTTATACAATTTTTTTTTAAAATCTTCTTATATATCTTATTTAATATGTATTAAAAATTGAAACTTATTAACTTTAAAAATAATATAGTTTTACAAATTATTTAATCTTACTGAAATGATATAAATGTGAAAAGAATATATACAGTTTATTATTTTGATTATATTAATTATAATTTGTAATCTGAATAATTATGAAACAAGTAAAACACGATAATTCAGCATGAGATAATTCTAAAAGAAATTTTAATATTTTACATAGCAATCATCAGGAATATGAGTTAAATACTAAAGAGCATTTCCATATGGACACGATACTCGTAGTGGGAGACCTTGTGCCACGTCATCTATTTGATATGGATACTTTCTTAGCCGCACTTGATTTTTTGAAAATTTGAAATTATAGTTTTTCTTTTTATAATAAATAAAAGTGTGGACAAAAATTAATATTTTTATAAAAAAATTACTTTATAATCCTTAAAATTTATCAAAATTAATGGAAGTATTCCAATTTTTAAAATTTAATTGTTTAACCCCTCAATTTTTTAATTATCCAAAATGAACGTTTTCTTATTAAAATTACTTTAATGAAATATAAAACATTATACTATCATTGTTTAATTTATGAAATTCCTAATTCTGCACAATTTATTTCATAATAAAAAATTTAAATAATCTAATAAATCATGTATGATTTTATTTTTTAAAAAATAAAATTTTATAAATTAAAAATAAATAATTTTTATAATTCATTTTAAATAATAAAATTTGGTAAAAAAAATTAAATTAAATTTGTATAAAACTTTTAATTTCAGATAAAGTAATCCTCTATTTAGAATTAAAAATCTCGAAAAATTCGACTCAATTGTTTTTTTTATAATAATTCTCTTATTTTAAATGAAAAGAATTTATGTTTTTAATTAAAAATTTTATTTAAACATTTTCTTTATCATGCCCAATAAAAAGTGAAAAATCCAATCTTAATTATCATTAACCTCTCCACCTAACGTTACAAATATTCACTGAAGCTTTGTACCAAAAAGTAATTTTCACTGACATTACTCCATTATGGTACATATAACACGCCATGTTTGGTAAAGTTGTATTCAAAAAAGTCCAAGCAAAATCCACCGCATGATCAATTGATGATCAAAACAGATTCCAAAAAGTAAATAAATAATTAGTTTATTATCTTAAAATCTAGAGTCTATTTGGTATTATTATTAAATTTAAAATAATAAATTTGAATGTGTGGAAAATAAGTTAAGTTAAAAAATAGATTGACATTTTTTCTTGTTTAGAAGGGAGGGAAAATAAATAAAAAAAAAGGTTTTTTTTTTTTTCTTTGTTATTTTCTTTTCAAATTGGAGTAAAAGGAAGTGGGATGGATTGGGGAGTGTGCATAATAAATATAAGCATGTAAAGGAAGTGTGATTTGTGGGTTATGATAATGGAAAACAGAAAAAAGAAACAAAACAAAGGAAAAAAGGAGAAGAAATGGAAGAGAAGAAGCAGAAAATATTGTTGTTTCTAAAATGGGAAACATTTAAAATTGGAAAAAGACCAAAGAGTAGAAGGAAGGAAAGACACAAACAATGTAAAAAAGAAAAGAGCTAAGCACGGTTTTGTGTAAAATTTGCAAGCGTAAAAATCACGTGGGCTGTTTGGGCCAAAACCCAAATAGCAAATAAATAGGTTAGGTATGTTGTCTTATCATGAAAGGGTAGAGCCATTTGATTGTCCGAAAGTGGAAGTGTTGAAAATGAAAGATTGTCTTAATTGTTGAAGCATTTTTTCTTTGCCTTTATGTGATTCAATTCTAAGCTTCTTCTCTAATTGGTGAATGCTTGCCTGATAGCTACTTTTAAGGCATCTTTCATTCTATTCGCTCTTCCTCTTCCTTTGTCTTTCTTCTGTATCGCAATTCATGCTTTACTTTTTCTTTTCACTCCCTCTATCAAATAATGCTCTTTCTAGATAATATAGGGCAGACATAGCTATTGTAGGTTGTCTACCATTTTGTCAACTATTACTGGCACCATTGGCAATTGGGTTCCTGCCTGCATGTGAGCTTTGAGATAGCCCTTGTAACAAAGGACTAGGAGCAAGCTGCCTTGATTAAGGAAAGAAAGGAGATGTTTAAGAGATGGGGTCAAATTCTAATGATGGTTTAGGTGAAATTACTTAAAGAATTTTGCTTTACTTAATTGATCAACTTGGGGATTACCATGTTGACGTGTTAGATAAGATTCATTGTATATGGAATGGCTTTATGATGGATTTGCAACTCCACAAGTCAACTAACTTTCTTAAAGGAGCAAAAAAGTTTATCCAATAATTATTAATTAAGATGGTAAATATATATATATATATTACATTAGTCGACGTATTAATCGTAATTATTAAATAAAAAATATTTTTTTTTAAATAAAAATTAAGAGATCAAATTTATTTAAATGCACTTGTATTAGATTAAACCGTATAAATTAAAAAATATTTATTAATTTATCATTTCATATGAATTATACTATCTACATGATTCTAAAATAGTCCTTTCACTTCTCTTTATCCCTATTCTCCGTATTCTTTTTTCTCAGCTCTCTTCTTCAACCCATTCACAATTTCGCTTTCTTTAAGGCCCTCAAGACTTTCTCATATCCTAAGTAGATCCCAAAGAAAAGTAAGAAGCGGCAACACTGGAAGAAGGAATCCAAGTTTCTAGCATCTGAAGCTGTGGGCTTTTTGCCAAATTAGAGGTGGGAGATCTTTTATTTGTGAATTCGGGGTTGGAGAAGAATTATTTATGGATTTGGAATTGAACTGTCAAGTGGCAACCGAAAAAAATATTTAGCGCCTATTTAATAGGGGTCTATAGTAGTCATGTAAGCTTAGATGGAAAGAAAGTGTTTCTTCCCTTTTATCTTTTTTTCTTTATCCGCTGGTGACGTCTAACGGCCTGTCCGTATGCAGAGAAGCGTCAGGACCCCTCTTCACGTCAGGCGGCCATTTAATTCCCCGGTGCACATGGGATAGGGCTGTAAATTGACTGGGTCTGCTATTCTTTTTCAAGTTACATCACCGAGCTGAACTCCTCATGTTGGACCCGGACTCATGGGCGGTCCGATCTGTCTCTGTGTCTGGATCGAAGATGTTGGACAGGCTAAATGAAGTGGGTTTTTGAGACCTTGGATCTATTTCACTTTTTCGGGTTTAGCCTCCCCTAGAGTGAGAGAAATCTGACGGTTATCAGATCATATAATAATATATATTTTATAACTCTCCAAAAAATTAGGACATTAACATTATTATGTAATTACGTATGACTACATAATAGCAGTCCAATAAAAATAAATTTAATTTTTATAATTTTAAATATTCATGCACTCATATATTAATTAATTAATATAATTATAATATTTTAATAAATAAAAAAAATCATTGATTATGTACGACTACATAATAACAGTTCAATAAAAATAAATTTAACTTTTATAATTTTTTTTGAATCAATTAACTTTTATAATTTTAAATATTCATACACTCATATATTAATCAATTAATATGATTATAATGTTTTAATAAATAAATAAATAAAATAAATAATGGCCTGGCTATCACATGATAGTCCAACCCAAATTTATAAATAATTTTTCTCCGATCCTAAATTTACAAATAAAAAATCCCCATCCCTAATATGGCAAAAAGCCATGAAGCTGTAGATTCTAACAAGAGCCAGAAGAAATTGCTAGTGTCAGCCTTGGAACTAGGGCAGCGCTCAATTCAATCGTAAAGCGAAACTCGGGCCTGCAAATGCCAGTTATGGGTATTATTGATTATCCGTAAAATTTTAACAAAAGTATTAATTTATTAATAAAATTAACTTTTAAAAATTCAATTATTCCTCAATCTTAAAGTAAAAATTACTTTACAGATTCATTAAATGTTTGAGTCTTAGAATTAACTTTTGCCGTTGAAGGAGCTTTCAGATCAGACACGCAGCCTCCATGGTGACTGGTTAAAGAAATTCTTGGTTACACTTACATCCTGATAGAATTACTCTGATTATACAAAGCCCAATGGTTCAACACCTCAGTCCAATGGTAGCCATGATTTGTCCCACCATTTACATTCAAGAGAAAATAAGGACTTTAGCACGTTGATACTAGAGTCGTCTAAGATCGGAGATCTTTGTTACACCCAATTATACTGAAAAGAACCCTTCATAACATGCAGTCTCACTTTCATTCTTATAAGAAAAATTGACAAATTTCTGGCGCATTGAATAGAGAAAGATATCTAAGAAAATAGAAGCCATAGTAATGCATCACATATATAAATAAAGCATTTGTCTTTAATGTAATGAAACATTACAGGTTACCATTTACTTGAGATATTGTCTTCAATCATCATAACTATATTACAGTTTGCATAATTAATAAGCATAGATCACAACCACATATATATATATGTAAAATATGATATTATTAGCAGGGAAAAAAATGCCAAAGAGTAATATTGGAATTAATAACCCAAGTCAAAGCATCCATCCAGGAGTGAATCCATTGACATGTTGTGTGTGGGCAAGGTTAACCTCATCTGCACCAACTGGATTGTATCTGTAACCAATGAAAAATGCAAAGTATGAGCCTTGTCAGAATTACCATAATCGCAGTCTGTGTGTGTACACGTTGATCTTTCGACAAAAAAGAAAGCAGTTGAAGTAATTATATGCATGTACCCAATTTGCAGCGTGGAATTGCCTCCCAGGGGCTGGAAGAGCCCTTCTGAATGAACTGCTAAGCGGCTATATGGAATTGTTTGTCCTCCACCTTCCCATGCTAGTCGAAGAGGAACTTGCCCACTGCCTTCTTCCAACTAATGTCCATAACAAATGAATCAGCAGCATTGAAAATTTGTCAATAACCCATAAAATAAAAGACGAATTCAATTGCTAAGCTTTGCTTGTTAGATGCTAGCCAAATACATACCCTCCTTTTCAAGGCTTTGTTGGTTTCGAGTAGCACATGTTCCTGCATAAGAAGAATTAATGTCACATCATATCAACCACTTATTATAATATCAAAGCTTACATATTGAAATTAATGGTACCCTGTTTTGAAGATCAGCAAGTTGATCAAGCATGAACTGAGTCTGAAAAGCGAGGAACAGAAAATAGATGAAAAAAAAGAGTAACTTTTATAATAGCCAGAATATGGTATTTATAGATGATAATATAGATTCAAAGAAAAACCAGATGTGTTCTAATTACCTTTGTTGACCTGATTTGGTTGAGGGATGATTCCAGCTGATGCTCAAGCTGCTCAAGCTCCTTAGTGTTTAGCGGACCCAAATCTTCCCCAAGAAGGTTCCTACATGTATAAACACACACATTAATATTCCTGAAGTGATGTCGTTTGGTATAGCTAAGGAGGTAATAAATAATCACCTCTGAGATCGCTGTAAGATCTCAACTCTAGCTTTTAGCTTCAGATACTCCTGGTAGTTGCTCTACACAATGGCATCAAGCTAAGAGTTAAAATTTCCTAATTACTATTCAGAGTTGTCATTGATATCTTCTATGGTTGTCTTTCATGCATTTTGATTTAATGAAATATCACAATAAAAGAATCGTCGAGACGTGCGTGTGTATATATATATATATATACCTGTGTCTCGAAGCCTGGTTGGCAGGCTTCCGATGCACCATAACTGCACTTCTGGTACCTTTCAAGTGTTCTCATCATGCTGAGGGGGAGGAATAAGATAAGCATGAGAAAAAAAAATTTATTAGCCAAATTAACTGAATATTTATAATTTATTCAACTAATATGTGCAATAATATATTCCAAACCAAGAGGTGAATGAAATAGTTATATTTTATGAAGTTTAAGATTTAAATAGTTATAATTTATAAAATTTAAGTGTTAAATAATTATATTTTTGTAAAGATTAAGAATAAAAAATTAATAATAGCAAAGTTAGAATATCAATAGAAAATGAAGTATATCAAAAGCTGAGCTGTAAGTTTATGAAAATTCAAGTATCAAAGATCAAATACTAACATTTCCATCATAAATTGTACTAAGTGAAAAAACTTGGCAAAAAGACGATACATAAAACCACCTGAGTTGCACTAAACAAAAACAGAAACCATCCATATAGAAAACATGGAAGACCAGGAATAGAAAAAAACAAACAGGACCACAGCAATTACAGCATATAGGAACATGAATTCTTACAATATTTCATAAAATTGGTCTGTACTACACAGATTAATAATAAGGCAACAAACACCAATAAAAGAAGAAAGGTCCAAGTGTCAAAAAACAGCAATTTAAATATCAAATTCATTCTTAGAGAGTTTTAAGGACAAGTAAAAGCTAATGTTTACTGGACTTGATGGATAAACAAACAAAAGATTATAATAAAATATTCAATAAAATCAATAAGAAATTAATATATTATAATTTTAGAATAGTATTATAATTTAAATAATATAGAAGCTACAAGTTTGTTAGATGTATACATATATATGTATAGGAGTGTAAGAGAATATTTAATTGTGAATGTTGAATTTGATTTGAAAAATAAATTAAAAAAAAGAGTTCAATTTGAAAAGTTTTAGAGCTTTTTTTTTTTTTTTTTGGAAAAAAAAGCCTTAGTTTGAAGCTCAAGTTTCTAGGTTAGAATTTAAAAAAAAAAAAACACTTAACAATGGATAGGTAACCCAAACTGTGAAAAAATGGTTTTTGTCTTGGTATGCCATTTCGGTTTTTGTAGTATTTATATAGGGTTTCTGTTGTATTATATTAGGGTTTGTCAGATATTTATATAAATATAGCTTTAACATATTGAAAACCTGAGCCTCTTAAATGTAAGAATATTCTGCTAAAAGAAGAAAGAATCAGGAGACACCTCCTCCTCCTCGTTCTTCTTCTTCTTCTTCAAGGAGATGTAATCCAAATTATTCTGAACAAATTTTGAAGGTTTTGGTGGCTCATATACTTACAGAGATTTATTATTTATGGTATTACATGGTATGCATAATCAAGGGATTTCACAGTTCACACTGCATTAATCCTAGCTCTTCAAAAATGGTAATTTTAAAAAATTATCGTCAGAATTAAAGAATTTTGCAGAAAAGAAAAATAGAGGTCTTTAACCAGAAATAAAAGATCGTTATGATTATGGAGCTTCTTTTTCATATATTTACAGTTATGGAATAAATAAAACAGTGCTTTCTCTCTCTCTCTCAATGTCTGAAACCTCTTTTATTGCTACAGAACAAAAGTTCAGCAGACTTGCACTACAAAACATCACATCGCCTGCACTAGATCTCAACAGTGATTGATGAACAAGTGCTTAGGGTAGTCTAGGATACTAATAATTAATCAACTAGGATTTTATTGCATTCATGTTGTCAGGTTCAAACATCCTAATCTTGTCCCCTTATCAAAAAAAATAAAAATCTTACTGATTTACAAGGTAGGGTTTACTTGGCAAATTAAGTGATACCCATTAATCAAAATCTAAACTCAATTCTAACCAATAAGGAGAGAAAAATTCTGAAGAGAAATCAAACATCGATAAACAATCTGTTATCCGTAGGTTAAAAAGATGACCTAGATATCGCTAAAAACTCAACAATTAGTTTGTAACTAAATCTTGTACTTAGTACCCTAATTTGGAAAGCAATAAGTTCTCACCCCTCCCCCCCCCCCCCCCCCAAAAAAAAAAAAGAAAAACAACATCACAAGAACAAATTGCACAATCTTTTTCTTCAAATTTTAGCATATATCATCAAAACCAGGCACAATCGAACAAATCGGAACCAGAACAGGTCGATTGAAGATAAGGAAAAGGACAAGTTCATGAAGATGAAAACCTCTGAAACCCTAGAAGTAGGTCAAAACAAGAACTTGGTTCTTAAAAAGCACAAATCTTGCACACAAATAGAAAACCCTGAAGCATAATGTATATATGCATGCAATATCTGTATATCAAATGTGTATGCGAGTATAGTGAAAGAGATAGAGAGAGAGAGACTGTGCAGGTATACCTAGAGCTGCTACAGAACTCATAAAGCTTGCCACGATTGGAGAAGATAATGAGAGCAACCTCAGCATCACAGAGAACTGAGAGTTCATAAGCTTTCTTGAGCAATCCATTTCTCCTCTTAGCAAAAGTTACCTGCCTGTTAATTTTGTTCTCTATTCTCTTCAATTCCACTTTCCCTCTCCCCATATTCTCTCTTTCTCCTAAAACAACGAAAGAAGCAGAAGCAGTTTCTCTCACTTGAGATGAGCTGCTTTTTCTAGTCTGAGTTAAGAGATGGAGAACTTTTCGATGGCCTGGATTTTAAGGGTACTACTCGAAAAGATAAGGGAGATAAAAATAGGGAAATGGGAAACCTGGAAATGGGATTAATTTTTTTTTTTTTTTGGGTTTATACAATTATATTTTATGTATACAGTACTGTTTCTATATCGATCTAACTGTCCTCTTTAGGTCCTTTGCTCAGTTACACTGCAACATATAACCAAGTTTTTCACTGTAATAATCCACACAGTCTGCTACCACTCTGACATTTTTGCTTATCTCTTCTATCCTAATTTCTACATATTTTGCAAATAATGTATAATTTTTGATTTTATCAAATTAAACTAATTTAAAATTAAAAATCACATCATTTTAACTCAAAATTAAATATACATGTTTTTCTAGGAGGTGTGTGTGTTACCTCGGAATGTCTAGTGGACGTCGAGGATAAGCTTAAAAGAGAAAGGGAGGACAGGTGTCGAATGAATATTGGAGGAGGCACTGTTTTATCCAACGTTGGTGATATGCAAGTCATTAGCCATGTCTTCTTCGTATCGTTCCCTTTCTTTGTGGTATCTTTCCATCCTTCCTATGACTGCTCAATATTGCTACTTCTCTCTCTTGTTTCTCTTTTTTTATGATTACCCTGCCAATCACCTTTTTCCTTTTTATTTTTATCAATTTCTTTTTTTCATTTTCTTGTATACTTTCCTGAGAAAAACAAGATCGATTGTAGATTGTGCATAAGAGATTTTTTGTTAACGAAAACATCCTTAAACACGCACGAAATTGAAAAATAATAACGAAAAAGAGAAAACAGCTAAAAAATTTTACATGCAATATTTTATCTTCGGTTAAATTATAAATCTCTAAATACTTGTAAATCTATTTATGTAGAATCTCCGATTTTTGTTATGTAATTTATTTTTAAACAGTATAACAGCCTATTATTACGTGTCACCGTAGGAGTGGATGGCCATGGATGGACTGACAAACTCAGGTGAAACTGCTGGAGAGACGGATTGGAAACAATGAATACCGTACCTGCAACCAGCTAGAAGGACACGTGTCAAAAGAGTTTAAGGTTCACGGTAAATATGTAAAAAGAAACCGCTGAAGAAATTGCTGATGCTGTATCCATAGCTTGACACGTGTGTAGGAAGCAAGACATTGTCTCCCGAGGAAATAAGTGAAGAAACCCTAATTTGACTAAAAGTTCGTTATAAGTTGCAGAATTGAATTTTTTTTTTAAAAAAAAAAAGAAAGAAGTTGCAGGTTTTAAACCCTATAGAAAAAGTTTCAAATATTCTCAGCGGCTCCATCCGACGATTCTGATGTAAAATAAACAAGTAATAAATAAAACCATGAACTTTAAACTTTTTCTATAAATTTTCATAAATATTAATTAAAAAAATAAAATTTTTATTATATTAATTTTAAATGTGTTAAATTTTATTAAATATTAAAGAATGAAAAGAAAATCCCAGCTAAAGAACTCAATAACTAAACTCATACAAAAGAAATGCTAAACACCAAAAATAAAAATCTTAAGAAGCTAGACCAGGTATACCATAAGAATACAACAACCCTGCTTTTCAAAGCAAGAACAGCGCAAATGTCGCATTAACAAGATCAGTCAATGAACTCCGATCACTAGTAGCCACGCCATAAGAAGATCTTCAACATGATCTGAATTCCCTATGTTATCCAGTGACCATGAGACCCAGAAAATAAAATTACTATAGAAGCCGAAAAACCTTTCAATATTGTGTAATTAGAAGGGCAGTAAATGCATAGCCGACTCTTAGGATGAACTCCTCCCCTTTACATAATGGATTTTAGCTAGTCTTTTTAAGTTGAGATTCTCTGTGACGTCGTCCAGCAGTAGATAATAATAAATAATACAATTTTAAATGCATAAGCAAAGCTGTGCATGAGATGATTGAACAAGAATCGATACTGAAGAAGTGTATAAGAAAAAATGAACTGGAAATGGTCCATACTTAATCATAAACTCCAACTCGCACTGATAGCAACACTGTAAATTTTCTACACGACAATACTTGCTTTCTGTCCTTATCTCTAATTGCCCATGTGAAGAACTCATTCAAACGAATATACTTTTATTTTTATTTTTCTTTTTTATACACTCCATGATTGGTAATATACACTACTTTTTTTCTTAATCTTACTCCGTAAGTCAAGAAAAAAATATATATATATATAAATTATTGGGATTGCAAAGAATTTTTACTATAATTAACACAATTTTTAAAATTATTTAAATTAGTTTTCGTACGCAAAATATGTAATATATATTAATATAAATTCTCAGAAAAATTTGAGAGTTAAAAGGTAACTTAGAAGGTTAGGATACAAAGAGGAAAAACATAATCTATATACGTGGCAGCTTTTTGGCCAACTAAAATGGTTATGATGTGTTATTATTAATTGTAATAACAATGGAATGAAATTAAACAAACCAAATTAATTCAGCACCAATGTCCGAAACTGATCAGAGCTTTTTTTATAAGCGGCGAAGCCTGATTCTGGAGAAGGATACGCCCCAAAGTCCATCAAGTTACACGCAAGTAGATCGACTTAATATCGTGTGATTCAGTCTCGTAATGAGAAGTGGATCGGACTGACCACGCATGTGGGTTTATCCATAAAAAGCTTAATCCAATAATGCGACAGAAAGTAAGGGAAGTAAGCTCAGTCACTTTGCAATCCTACCAGCATGCGTACCGAGGGAATTAAATGATCGTCTGGCGTTGATAAGTCTTTTAACCCGTCCGTGCGTAGGGCTTGATAGAGAAAAGCGGTTATATATTACTAGAGAATAAAAGGAAAAAGGATAAGGCGTGATCTTCCTTAAATAAGTTTATACACCTACTGTAATCTTTGGATCTCATGACATCAGAAATTAAATATATATAATTAATTTAGAAAATTAAAAATATTTTTTTAAATCTCCAACATCTTAAACAACTTTGAAATGAGGTACAAATAGATTAAAAGGAGCAGGAAGCTTTTTCAATTTTGCATTATTCCCATTGGCAGCACATGTGGATGCTCCCTACACTTCCTCACCACAATCAACTTTGTAGAAAATTTTAAATCAACTACGTCTTGTCTCGTGATTTTCATGTCACAATCGGCTAGCTAGCTACTACTGTCTATCACATAATTTATTTTTTAATTGTTTTAGTAGAAAAAAAATTTATCAAACCCACAAATACATAAATTAAATTTGTGAGCAAAATCTAATGGCTCCAACAATGAGTGGACGAAGTTAGGAATCTGTCAAGCTTTGCCGGGTTTCAATCTCACATGCGTTATTGACTTGTGAAATATTATCAATCATTGAAGCTGAAGAAGGTTTTCTGAATCCGATCATGGGTAGGTGAGTGATATGCAGTATACACGTGGAATTAATATCTCATGTGTTGTCCTAGATAAGGTTCAGACGGCTGAATTAGATTTTTTTTTTCTTCAAATTTTTCTAAATTCAAACTCTTATTTGTGATTATATAAATTTAGTATAGTTAAGTAATTTTTATAAACAAATTCAAAATTCTAAGATAAATTATATTTTACTTTTTAAATTTTAGTATAATCTAGATCAATTTTAATAAATTAATTTTTATATTTTTTAAAATCGAACACTTAAATTTTATCTAGTTTTTATCGTGTGGAAATATCTTTATTATTATTTTTAAATGGATAAATTACACTTAAATTTTTAAATTTTAACATAATTAATTAATCACTTCCTATATTTTTAAAATCGTATATTGAAATCCCTCAATATATCATCTTTCATTATAATTTAAATATTTTATTTATTTATTTTTTATTAAATCGTTCCCTATATTTTTAAAATCATATACTTAAATCCTTTTATAATCAACCCATTATCATTTATTATATTTTAATTTTATATTTTGTATTTAAAAAAATATTTAAGTCCCATCAACTTTTATTTATAATATCTCATTTAATTAATTTTTAACATTTCTTATTCTTCCATTTCCATTCACTAAAATATTTCAATATTTATAATTTCAAAACTTTTAAAAAATATTTACAATATTATTTATTTTTAAGTAATACTAAATAACCTTTAAATAGGTTGTAAACTTTTATAACGAATTTATAAATTTTTATAAAAAATATTTTAGAAAGAAATTTGATAATCAACTAAATTTGAACTAATGTTTATAATGAATAGAAAAATTTCAATTTTAGACGAATTAAATTTATAAGAATTTAAGGATTTAGTTTAAAATTATAAGGACTAATCTATTAATTAAACTAAAATTTAATAACCAAAGTGTAGTTTACACAATATAAATTTCTCATCTATATTGAAAAAAATTTGAGTGCTCAGGAGGGCATTTTAAGTATTTGAAATGTTTATTCTCCTCTAACCCGGTTGACTAATAAAATTATGAATTGAAATATTTTTAATTTAAACGGAATGATTATATAAGGATTTAAGTGTTCCATTTTAAAAATATAAGAACCCATCCTTTAATTATATTAAATTTTAAAAATTAAAATATAATTTACTCAAATTTTAATTATAGCAACGGATTCAATAAAAATCAAATTTTACAAAAATGACAAAATTACAAGGTAATCCAAGCAAATACACAATAAATTATAAGCATAAAAGAGCTGAAATTAAATGAGTATAGGGTTGAAAGTAATTAACGACTTGATTTTTATAGTGATTTGGCTTAATTAGCTTATGTCAATTCTTTTAAAATTCTCTTTTTGAGTCTTTTTTTTTTCACCATAATTAAGCTATTTTCAACAAGGTAAGAGATAAGACTTTATAATTTGAACAAAAATATCCCAAGCTTCAAAACTTTAAATAAGTTAAGGGAATAAACTTTCGCACAGTCAAATAATTTCAGAATAGCTATTAAAGTGTGTGGGATTTCAGGTCAAACTTAACAAGGCTACTCTACTATATTGAGTGCCACTGCCTATGGCTGGTCTCTTGGCTTGGTTTTACGCAAATCTAGTAATGCTAGTGGCTACTGGCTAGGTCCTGGATCTTTCCCCCTTTAGCTAGCTCCCATCTGCATAAGGTAAGATTTCTGACCAGTTTGGCTAATCAAGCCATGCTGCAGAAAGTCTTCGAGGAGGCACACGAACAAACTAATAAGTATGCTTTAAGATAATAGAGAAACCTCCAACGTCGTCCATGCATGGCTTCAAGAAACCTCCCAGTGGTTGATAGTTACGAGAACAATGCCTTTCATATTCTAGAAAAGAGATTGTGCTATTCTATGATCAAATTCACAGGTATTTGAGTGAAGCTAGCCAAGTTCCAAAATATTAGAGTTCGTTCACTTGTTCAACCACAAAATGAGTCGTCCACGTTCCAAAATATATTTACACATACAGAAGCCCTAGCCCACAAAATATAAGTTTGTATAGAATTGGGTTTGGGCTTTTTGTTTTAGGTGGGCTGTTGCATTGCTTCCATATAAAGTGAAGAAAGAAGATGATAAAACTCAATTACCCATCTCTAGCTAGTAGCTATCTTATAGGAATGAGAAATGGGCAATAGATAGGACAGCATAGAGGCAAAGTGCAAGTTGATACACTAGAGAAATTGGGTGAGTGAAGCATGTTGATGGTCTACCAAACCAAATTAAATGGAAAGGGTCCACTTTCATAAATGGGAAACTTCCCCTACCCACCCATAGCTTATCCTTTGGTTTGGCCACAATGAATTGTTGCAGTCTTGAGAGAGACAATGCAAGAATTGGGGGTCATCCACATCACTTTCACTCTTTTTTACATTTAGTGGAGACTTGTCAATTCCCTCTTCTTTACTTGTAAAGTGCAACCTAGCTTCATGGTTTGGTGGCATCCACTTCTTTTGCTCCCTCTTCACCCATCATCTCCCATTTTCAGTTTTATTATAATTTAGTTTCACAATTGCAAATAATTTTGTTTTATAATTCATACAAATAATTAATTTATAAAGATTTGTAGTTGTCTATTTCAATAAAATATTTTTGCATAACTCAACCCAGAGTTAATTTTTTAGAAAAATATTGAATTTTATGACTACTTTGAGAGTATAATACCAATTTAGATGGATATGCCACCCAGACTCCAAAGAAAATAATCGACGTCTGGTTGTGGTTCTCCTCTTTGCTAAAATATATTAATAATATATAATTTTAAAATTGTTAAATTCATAGTTGACTTGTTTTTTCAAGTCAAGCCCCAACTGTGTCCACGCTATAAATATTTAACAATAACTACGTTTCAGACTAAACAAATTTTAGTGAGCTATATTCCCAATCCCCATTTTTAAAAAAATAATAACAATTAACAGCTTTTTTATATAATATTTTTTTATATTAACAAAAATCTGAAGTTGGTAGGGAGATTGATAAGGTTCATAAGTGGCCGCAGCGTTTGGCTAGATAGAAATAACTAATGAGAAAAAATAAAATTTAATTAAAATATGGTATAATAATGGTTTAAAATATGTTATAAATTATTATAAAATAAAATTATATAAAAAAATTGATAAGTGAAAAATATAATTTCATTCTGATGGCTACCGGACTTCCTCTACTCTAGGTGAAATCGGGTCCAAGAGGAGAACAATGGTCCAAAGTCTATCAAGCCCTTTTTAGACTGACCAACTCAGTATTTTAGGTCTCGATCCAGACACACAGGGCCGGATGGGTTACCTGCGAATCCAGACCGAGCAGGAAGAAATCCAGTCCGGTGATGTGATGTGAGAGAGAGGAGCTAGTCCAGACACTTCGCAGTCCTGCCTGCACGTGCGCCAAAAAAATTAAATAACTGTCTGGCGTGGAGAGAGGTCTGACACGTCCGTACGTACGGACCTGAGTGAACAGATAGCACAATAGCAGGAACATAGACAGATAAAAAGGGATGGGGTCTTCTCTTTTATTTTTTTTTTCTACTTTTTTCTTCGCTCCATATGTTTTTTATTTTTATTTTTCTCAATAAATCTTCCTTATCCATTCATTTCATTTTTTAATATACTGTTTCTAACTCATCAATCACCTCCCTTTTTTTTTTTTACTGCCATCAAATTTGAAAGACATTTAATTTCATAAATGATCCCATTTCATTTGGGTCTTTAATACGTCTGAGATGTTAGGAATACCAAGTAAATCAACATATATCTGCCCACTACTAGTAGCTAAAAGTAATTTAGTCTTTAGTAATTTAATTGGGTGTGAACATATTAAAATTTATATAACAATTGAAAATATATTTTATTATTTTTTTAATAAAATTAAATAAATATCAAGCGTACCAAGTAAAATTAGTCCAGAGTTGTTGAAGATAAAAGCTCAACGTGTATCAAATCGACGTGTAGAAATAACTGCAATATCTGATGCAGTTGCAGAGCTGGACTTCTGGACCAAAGTAGCTGCGCAGGGGACCCAAAGTTCAGTTGAGTTTAATGAAACAACAAATCCTTCCTTTACTTTCTTTCTTTCATTCAAACTAGCGGAGCTATTAATTAAAAGTGAAAATTTTCTGAATTTCAATTATGATAATTCACTAAAAAATTATTAAATGGTTTTTTTCAAAAAAAAAAAATCAATTATCATTAACTTCTTTAATCTTACCATCAGTTACAAGAAAGTAATTTAATAATTGATAATAACACAATTTTATATATATAGAATATATATGTATATATTTTATTCGTTTATTTTAATTTTTTTATTTAGAAGTTTAACTCCAAAGCAGAATTTAACTTTCTTAATTTTTTGTTTAGATAGTTTTTTTTTTATAAAAAAAAAAAAAAAAAGATAAAAAAGGAGTAAGAAAAGAAAAGGACAAAAGGAAGGGAAGATTTAATGGTAAATTTGGGTAACAGCTGGCTGCTACCATTTGCCCCATTGTAAAGGTAATATTAACAGCCAGGCTTTCTTCGATGAAATGACGTTCGCTGCCTTTACACCCTTCACTCGCCATAACCACACACTCCTTTTCACTTTTTCATTTTTAATTTTTATACATAAAATAAAAAAATTAAATATTATCCACAGAAAAATTAATATATTTCAAGAAAATGCGTTTATGGGATTATTTAGCTGGGATGACGCAATTTAGAAAAAAAAAATACTTATTTTATTTATTATATTTCTTAATTTTTTATTGTAATTAAACTGTCAGTCTGACAATCCCATTTAGGTTCTTCCTTTGTTATTTTTCTAATTCAGTTAAAATGTTTCTTAAAAAATTAAAGAATTATATAAGTATCATAATGATATTTGATGACCGTTGGATTTCTCCACTCCAGTTTGGGGCCAGGCTTACGACACCAGCATCTGGAGGCCCTCAAGCTTCATCCCATGCATCAAGTTCGGTCCACTCAGTCTGAAGATCGGACTCCCATCAATCCCCTCAGTCAGACCGGCCTAGCCCTTTGGGTCCGATGAATAAGATCCTCTCTGGATTCAGTTCACATCATATCTTCCAGTCCGGCCCAGAATCAGGAAGAAGACCTACCCATCCTTCACTTGGAACCACCCATACGCGCGTCCGGGAGAATCAAGGGCCGTTACGCATGGGGCAACGATCTGATTTCCTTGTACGTCCATATCAACGTGACAGGGACAGGTGGCCCAATGACATGCATTCTGATACACGTCACTAGCAGACAAAAGGAAACATATAAAAGGAGAAATACTCTCCTCCAAGTCTAAGCTTTTTCCAGTTTTACAAAACCCTTATAAAACCCTATTTTCTGGATCTCAGATCATCAATTAGCGCCGTCTGTGGGAAACGAAGGAGATCTTTTCATCCCCGGAGTTCCACTCTTATAATACCCACTGAGATCCACAATGGCTAACCACAACGAAAATAACGTCACTCCAAATGACCTGAGCTCTGCCCAAGAGGGGCAGCAGTTCTCCTTTTCTAGTCCTACAACACCAAACAATCAAACACCAATCCCTTTCAACCCCTCGCCAAGCTTGGCAGGGAATGCTTCCGCCGCTACCTTGTCCAACCAGGACCTTCAAACCATGGCCCTCCAACTACAAAGTACCGCCCACTGGCTGGGGCAGATAATGCAGCAACGGGGCCAATGCAGCAACGGGGCCTTAGCACCCCAACAAACGTATTGCCAGTGGTAGAAGAGCCCCAGACCAATGAACCTCAACCTACCCTCAACCATCCCCAAACAGTTAGCCGCAAAACCGGAGAAAGGGAGAGAAAAGCTGGGGAAGGGGAAGAATCGGAGGCCAAGGTTCATGGAAGGAGAGTGAGAGAGATGATCGAGAATGATGAAGTCAATAGTTATTCCGCCGGAACAATTGGAAGGATGAGGAGCGAGACATGGGAGGAGGAGTGCCACCAGGAGAAGAAACCTAGACAGGGGGAGGAGAGCGTAGACCAAAAACTGCAAAAGATGAGAGAGCAACTCTTGGCTGAGCTGGAAACGAAGGATCAGAACCAAACTCTCTTGCCCACCTCTTCACCCTTCTCGAAGTGGGTGCAACAGGAGACCGTTCCCAAGAAGTTTATGATGCCGCCCATGGCCGTGTACGACGGAGCTGGGAACCCCCGGGAGCACGTCTTGAACTACAAGACCTTCATGGAGTTGCAGACTTTGTCAGATGCCTTAATGTGCAAGGTATTCCCTACGACGCTCTCAGGGCCGGCAAGGGCGTGGTTCAACAGCCTTGAGGCCGGAAGTATTAGCAGCTTTGGAGATTTGGCCACTCGCTTCATCAGCCGGTTTATCGCCGGGGTGCCCGCAGATAGGAAGACGAGTTACCTGGAGACGGTCAGGCAGAGGAGAGACGAATCACTCAGGAAGTACGTCGCTCGTTTCAATATGGAAGCCTTGCAAATTTTTGAGCTCGACGAAGGAAGGGCTGTAGAAGCCATGTAGAAGGGGACGACCTCGGCCGAGTTCTTTGGCTCATTAAGCAGGAAGCCTCCGACCTCACTGGCCGAGCTGATGAAGCGGGCTGAAAAATACATAAGGCAGGATGACGCCTTGGTGACAAGCAGGCTCGCCAGGGGAGCGACAGATAAGGGGAAAGCACCGGAGGAAGGGAGGCCGGAGAGGCACGAGAAAAAGCATGGCAAGAGGCCTGAGCCTTACAGACAACCCTGGGATCGAAGGGACCAAAGACCTCTCCCTCCTCGGGCCTCAGAGCAAAGGTCACTCCCTCTGTGGGTCCCAGAGAAACTGACCCCTCTTAATGCCTCTAAAGCCGAAGTGCTCATGGCCATCCAGGATAAGGAGTTCCTCCAATGGCCCAGGCCGATGAAAATGGAAGCAAACTAGCGAGATCCTGATAAATATTGTCAGTACCATCGCGCGCACGGCCATGACACCAATAACTGCTTCCAGTTGATTGCTGAGATCGAGAGGCTGATAAAGAAGGGACACCTCAAGAACTTTATAAAAAAACTGGAAGAACAAAGGCCTCAACCGAACCCAACAGGGCAGACACTCAGGAGAGTGGGAGCAGGGCCGGTGAATGATGGGTCTAGTGGAACCATCAATATGGTCGTTGGAGGAACAAAAGGTTGAACAAGCTAGAGAGGTATTTTCCTTAGAATATTTGTGAAAAGAAATTCTTGTACTATGAAAACATGAAATAACACCATCTTATAAATGCAATGATTAACTCTATTATTGTGAGTATTAACTCTCTCAGGAAAAGAAAAGAACAGATGCCAGAAGACCTCCTTGAGACAAAGAGACCTCCTGGAGGTAGAAGACCTCCTTGAGACAAAGAGATCTCCTGGAGCAAAAATGGCCAGGATCCCGTCAGATCTCCTGGAGCAAAAACGGCCAGGATCTCGTCAGATCTCCTGGAGCAAGAATGACCAGGATCCCTGAAACACAGCCCGTATAAGGCTCGTCAAGAAAGCAAGAAATTAAATATTGACTTCACAATAAGGAAGACGAAATTTCGAACTCCTGAGCCCGTCGCACAGATAGCACAAAAGTCTAAGCAAAAAACAAAAATCCGAGCTCCTTAGTCCGCTAAATGGACGGACTCACGACAAAAGCAAGAGAACCAACCCACAACTCGGATTAAAAAAAAAAAAAAAGCCGAACTCCCCATCCCAGTGGAGCATACAGCCCAGACCGTACCTACTGGCAAAGGGTCACTTCAAAGAGGGACCAAATGCCCGAGCTCATAACCAGAAAGAGAGGCAACTTGGTCTCACATGGAACCACGCAGTTACAAATAAAGCCTAGGGATTTACCCCCTCACCACTCATGTAATAAATGCTGAGGCGGTAAAGAGGCAACCCGAGGAGAAATCCAATAGGCATGAGCAGATGACCCCAACTTCAGCTCTTGTCAGAACAGAACTAAAAACAAGGAGGCCAACCCTACTCATCACCTTTAAAGGTACATGATCTGACTTATTGTTATTAAGCAAAGGCTATGTGCCCGAGCTCATAGTAGCGAAGTAATAAAAGGAAATGAGAATGTCCTTACATGAATCATAAAAACTCATAAGTCATGAGTTCAACCCACTGTTGAAAACAAAGCTCACGGGTACGGCTAGTCCAGCTCGGAAAGAGCTTACAAATGAATGCCTTGGTAAAATAGATAAATTTATAAGTCAGAGACTAAGTCTCTTGCTAAGTTTTCAGCCCTGATTAACTGAGGGGCAAGAAATGAAAGGTAATGTAGTTAATTCCTTATAAGATTCATTAAACACCTCCTAAGTGTTTTATTCACCAATCTTTAAAATCAAACAAATTAGACTGTTTAGACAAAATAAGTAGCCCAATGAGGAGATAAAAACAACTCAAGTATGAATAAAGCCAGAGAAATAAATAACAATCAAAATAATTCAAACTACCAAACACAAAAATCAAATATCATTAAAAGAAAAGTAAATACAACCTACTTTGCAGTCTACTCTACTAAAGGAAAAACAGTCCTTAAAGGACTTACATGTCTAGGGGCATTAACATCTACATTACTTTCTGTACTATCTACATTTACATTATTTACATTACTATCTGTGGAAGGCCCAGCACCTTCTGGCTCAGACCCCCCAATGCCCACAAAAGGCACGACCTCCAGCCCCCGAGACCCAGCATCTCTATCTCCCAGCTCGGCGCCTGCATCAGAAGGCCCAGCTGCAGTACGAGGACCCCCTTTGGGCAAAGGTCTATCATCCTCCCCATAAAGCACCGCCTTGCCATCAGAGTCTTCCTCTGCAGCTCGGAGTTCAGCCAATGGGGTAGAGGGAGCATATCTGGCTGTCCTTAGGCCCCCGATTGTACCCAGATACGAACATGCGGAAGCCCTTATTCCATACGTCAGTCTTCATTTCCTTAGAGCCTTGAAATTCCGCAAGTCGCCTCTCACAGGTCTCAGCTATCTTGGCTTTAAATTCAGAAGAACTTGTATAGTCCTGGAGGTGAGCTTCACAGGCCTGCTGGATCTCCTTCTTCAGCTCGGGGGACTCCTTATACTCCCTTAGACACTTCTTGACCTCCAGCTGGACCCTGTCCTCAACTAATTTGACCTCTTCAAGCAGAGCTGAACACCTCGTCTCCAAGGATTCGACTTATTGGCAGAGTTGCTGATTCTGAAGTTTGGACTCCTTTGCCACCAAAGTCAAGCCCTTAACACTATCAGCTTGCTTGCTCAGCTCCTACTTCAGGACCACAACCCGAGCTACGGCTTCACTCTTTTGAGCCAGAACGGCATCAAATTTTACCTTCAGCTGCTCGTACTGGCGCTGGACCTCCTCCTTCTGGCTCATGGCCTCGTCCCTCTCACGTAGAGCATCCACTGCAGAGGACAGCTGCTTCAGAACTTCCTCACAACGGACCTCTGCTGCAGCTGCCCTCTCGTCAGACTCTTTAAAAACCCTTATGGCGTGAGATAACTCTGCCTCTAGGGACTTGGCGTGCTCATGGGTTGTGGCCAGATTACCCCGGGCGTCACTGGTGGCAGACAAATTTTCCTCTAAACGGGCCTCCTCAACCCCGCGATCCACAGACCCCCGGAGAGAGTGGTCACGAGCGTCCACCTCCATGAAGAGGCCCATCACCTAGCACAAAAAGAAAAAGCTGTCATAACAAAGAAACAAAGAAAATTAGAATACGAGCAGAAACCAGAACGAACGACTTACCATCAGGAGAATCTCCCTGATCGTATCTCCTAACTCCCCCCGAGGTCGAGACAGGAACGCTGCCTGCTCCCTGGTAGAACTAGCTAGAAGACCAGTGAGAGCAAGCAGGCGTGGGTCTGAAGCCTTTGTGATGCCACCAAACATTCGCTCCTTGATAATTTCAGCGACAATACTTGCAGGAGACTAGTGGGTGATGTCCTCTGCGTTCAAAATGTCGTTGTCAGGAGCAGACAATAGGGGTGTCACAGGAACATCCTTCTCCTTCTCAAGAGGAGGGAGAGCTGGAGCTGATCCCTTGGAAGCCCTGGATTTCTTCCGAGCAGGAGCTGGGACCGGCACTTCGGAGAGGGCAGGACGCTTGTCCCCGGCCTTCTCTGTGACACTTCCATCACTGGCAAGGCCGGATCCAACCTCATCAGGAACGGGGCATCTCCGATAGGGGCCTCCTGAACATCTTCGTCTATAAGAATAACCTCTTTTCTTTTTCCTGGAGCCTCCTCTTCAGTAATGGAGACCTCAAGTCCCACAGCAGAAGCATCCACAGGAGGAAGGATAGGGTTCGCCCTCGCCAGCCCAGTTTCCTCAGCCACTCTAGAAATAACTCTCGGAGCCTCTTCCGTCCTCTCAGTAGAAGAGCGTCGAGACCGGGGGGCTTGAGAAGACTGGTGAGCCGAGCTCGATCTGCTATGGCTAGAGGGCCGAGACGACTTGCTACGTCGGGAACTCGGTCTGGGAGCCTGAGAAGATGCTGGAGGAGGAGGCCGAGTAATCAACCTGGAAGAAATAACCTCGGCTACTCTTTCCGTAGCCTCCTTCACAGATTGTCTAGCCAAAAGAGCATCCAGAGCAGCGTCCATGCTCTCCCGGGACAGTATAAGGTTCTTCGGGGGCTTGATTCGGTCCATCTTCACGTCGGAAGCTGCAAAAATCCAAAATCAATACAAAGTAAGATAACAAGCCACACAGATTACAAAGGCAAAATGACACAGCTAAGTGGAGTAAAGTACCCGCGTCTTTAATATCACGAAGATTAGACACAAACATACACTTCTCGACATCATACTTCTTTTCAACAGAAGTCAGTCGAATATACCCGACCTGCTCAGTAAGGCTCAGCTGGGGCAGGTCATTGCAGTTCAGTGAAACGTCCTCCCAGGAGAGTTCTAGGTCCCAGATGAGCCTGGACTCCTTCTTGAGCTCCACTACTGCAAAGCCCTCCATCCAGCCCTTTATTGAGTCTTTATGACCCGAGAAGATTGAAAGCCCTCCCCGAGGGGAAAAATAATAAAAACCCTGGATTGCTCTGACTAATCGGAAGAAAGAAACAAACAAATGCACTGTGGGTGTGAACCCCCAGCTCAGACATACAGACTCAAAGGAGGACATGAACAGAATGGAATTGGGAACTAGCATCCTAGGAGTTATCTTGAAGTACCAAAAGACCTCGGTAAAGAAGGAAGAAAAGGGGAAGGTTAAGCCAAACTCCCTCTGTTTTGCGAAAAAGACCAGGCTAAGATCCTTTTGAGGATCGATTAGGTCGGAGGGAGGAGGATCAGGAAGAACGATCCTCTCGTTCGGGTAGGGGGCCCGAATACGAAAGAGAGGGGTATCTAAATATTCCTTAGAGAATAAATTTTTTAGGACAGACGGAGTGACATTAGACTCTACTCTAAGAACGTCGGGAAGTTTTGGGCTATCCATGGAAGGACAAAGAGAAGAGCGTACCTTGAAAGTGGCTGGGGCAGAAAGACGATGTAGGCAAATTGCGCAGAAGATAGAAGAGAGCAAAGGTTTCGAGAAGACAGAGAAAATTTGAAATTTGAAACAGTGAAGAGACGAAGAGATGTTCTTAGTAGACTTGTACTTTAGGCGGCGCAGTCATTATTATTCTCTGTATTTACCCCCTCATCAGCCAGACAATAACTGACGAGAGGGTAAAGGGGCAATTGATGACTCCTGGATTTCTCCACCCCGGTCTGGGGTCAGGCCCACGACACCAGCCCATCATCTGGAGGCTCTCAAGCCTCATCACATGCATCAAGTCCGGTCCACTCAGTCTGGAGATCGAACTCCCATCAATCCCCTCAGTCAGGCCGGCCTAACCCTTTGGGTCCGATGAATAAGATCCTCTCTGGATTCAGCCCACATCATATCTTCCAGTCCGGTCCAGAATCAGGAAGAAGACCTACCCATCCTTCACTTGGGACCACCTGTACGCGCGTCCGGGAGAATCAAGGGCCATTACGCATGGGGCAGCGATCTGATTTCCTCATACGTCCATATCAACGTGACAGGGACAGGTGGCCCAATGACATGCATTCTGATACACGTCACTAGCAGATAAAAGAAAACATATAAAAGGAGAAATACTCTCCTCCAGGTCTAAACTTTTTTCAATTTTAAAAAATCATTGTAAAACCTTATTTTATAGATCTCAGATCATCAATATTAAATTAGAGCTTGAAATTTTAAACAAATATAAAACTATTTTTATTAATTAATATTTTTTTCTTAATTTTAAAAAAAATTAAAGTTAATAAATATTTAAAAAGAAAATTCTCTGATATGAATATGGAATGGTACTAGAATGGAGTCGTTAGAAAGATGGTTTTGAAGGGCCTGTCATGTCTTGGCCCCACTTCCCTCTCCACTTTCTGCCCTCTTTTGCTTATCAAATATATTTTTATTTTTATTTTTAAAATATGAAAATAAAACCTTTATTCTCAATTTTTAAAAACACTTAATAAAATTAATAGTTGTAAAAAAAAAAATATTTTTTTTCTGCATGATATTTGTTTTTATTGAAGGTCAATTTTCAAAGCAAGTGATGTGTATGTCTTGTTTGGTCTGATCCCATCGCTTCTTAAAATAATTAATATATACATTTTGAATGTTCATGAATGGAAATTATTATTGATGATAAGATAAATTCAAAGTCATATAGTTTTTGATTGAGACATTTTTCAATTATTAGGCACAAACCTTTGCTTTCTATTAATTTTTAACTTTTTTTAATATATAAATTATTTATATTTTATCTTTATTACATGATTAAAAAAGGCAGATGAAGGAATTAAAAAGACAAGAAAAACCTCAATCAATCAAAGAGCCTTCAAAGTTGTTGAGCTATAATGACCGACACATGTGCTTGTAAGTTGTAATCGTCCACTGGGAGGGTGAAGCACGCGCAGGTGGACAATGGAAGTCGAAAGAGACTGGTTGCTGTAAATTTCCTGGAGTGGGCCCTGTCATCCTGATTCCCAGCGTAATTGGAGAATTATATCCTTACTACTATTCATTTTACACGTGTTTTGTGGTCCGTTTTATATTAATAATTAATAAACTCTTAAATTAAATATTTATATAAAATTTTATTGAATTGGATATCTCTCCCATAATTGAGATGTTTTATTGATTTGGGCCCAATTTTAATTTTATTTTATTTGCCTAATTGCATTTGCTTTCTCTTTCTTCTTCTTTTTCTTCATGTTTTTCGTATTATCTTTTCTTCCGTTCTGTGCCAACTTTTTCTAAATTATCACATTGAAATTTCTTTGCTTCTCTTTTCTCCTATTCTTGCAACTTTTTTCAAATTTCTATCACCATTATTAATCAATCTTACCTAAAACTCTTTACATCACCTTTGTTTTAAACTTATATCATCTTAGTTTCATCTTATTAATTAGTCTTTAATTTTAAAATTATATTATAATTAATATTTTTAATCAAAACCCATTATTTTTTATACAATCCAATATATAAATTCAATCAATAAAAATATAATTAAATGTAAAATTTATTATTTATTTATCGATATAAAAATTTCTATTTATCACAATAACTTGTAGATTATAAAAAATCAATAAAAAATAGTTGCAGTGCAAAGTGCAAACTAACACAATCTTATTTGAAAACAAGTGAAATTAGAATAAAGAGATTAAGATTTAAATATGAAGTAATTACTGCTCAGAGAACAATAATGCAGGATTTTTGTTTTTTTTTTTTTTTTGTTCTTTGCTGGGCAACAACAAGGGGAGAAATTAACTAATCCTAGTTAGAAGTTAACAAGGAATGCAAAAAGGAAGTTTACAATTCTCTCTCTCTTTCTATCATAAGTCAATGTCTGTTTCCCAATTTATGTGCGTGTGAAAGTAGCAGCCACAGCCACAGCCACAGGTTCTCTCTCCCATGACACCTAAATCATTTTCAGTGAGTTGGGTCTGCCTCAATCTCCATTACTCTTGTTCCACTACTCTTCAAACTTCTCTGCTCTGCTAAAGCTAATATCATATAGCAATCCTTTTGCTTTCTTTTTCCACTCACCTGATGGCTTTCTTTGTCCCATTTGCTTCTGTGCTTCCTTGATTCCTTCTTGCACTGATCTTTTTCTTAATAGAAGACACGTGCTCTCCTAATCTCTTTCAGTCATTTTCTATGTTTTTTCCACTGCTTAGTTTCTCTGGGTATGAGTTTTCTCTCATGGGTTTTCTTGTTTTGGTGCATTTGGTATCTCAGAAATTGAGTTTCTTGTGAATTGGTGGTTTAAATGGAGGGTCTTTGTCTTGCTTTTCTTTAGGTATTCAGGTGGGGATTTTTGTGGGTAGTGTGTGTACAGTGTCCTATCAAGAATTTTTTCAATGTTTACTGTTGCAAGTGGTTTGTGAGACAGTTTATTTTGATTTTTGCCTTGTTTGGTAAAAAGTGTATGAGAGAGATCATTTTCTTGCTTGTTTTGACAACTGTGTTTCTGTCTAATCTCTTAAAATAGTGATTCTATAGTGTTGCAATGCAGTCTTGGAGCTATGTTACTGGAGGTAAGGGGTTAGTATCCGATGAAACAATTTCATCTTCTGATGCTATTGCCAAAAGCAAAAATGCCTTGATGGGTTGTAGTTTTGGCAACAACATGGTCGTCTCAAGTCAACAAGCTATTGACAATCATGGTTTTGGGGAATTGATGTATCAAGAACTCACGGGAAAACAATTAATTGATAATTCAATTAGGGCTACTTTGAGCAGCGAGGTTGGTGGTGGAAAAATTATCAATCCTTTTATGGTCAGCACGAATGCTTTTTCTGTAGAAGATGAGTCCACCTCCAGGCTTTCTAGCTCTGTTGTGGACTCTAATAGTAAGGATTCTTCATTCATTGATTTGAAGCTGGGAAGATTTGGTGATCCTGGAGATGCTCAGAATTCCAAGATTTCCAAAGGAGGATCCATTCTGTCTTCATCCGAGTCATCTGTGCCTTCGAAGAGAGCTAGACTGGGAGTGAATTCCCACACTGCCCATTGTCAAGTTTATGGTTGTAATAAGGATCTCAGCTCCTCAAAAGAATATCACAAGAGACATAAAGTCTGTGAAATTCACTCCAAGACTGCCAAAGTTATTGTGAACGGAATTGAGCAGAGGTTTTGCCAACAATGCAGCAGGTATATGTTTTCCTCTTGAGAATTCACTTTAGTTGCTGGCGAAAGATCAAAACTTTAGATGTGAATAGGAAACCTTAATTCTTGAAATAGCCAACCCAACGTATCTGATAAGTCAAGTTTTCAGTTCCTTTTTCAATTGTCTTATCAAATGTGGAAGCTAGGAAATTCAAGTTGAACTCTTTCATGTGTATCCTTTTCTTTTTCCCTAGAATTTTTAATTTTCCTGAAAGAGGATCCTCTTACCTTCTTTGCGATCATTTCGCTTCATTTTCCCTTCTTTGTTTTTATCCTAATCTTTTATGAAACATGTTTATCTGTTTATTTGGATGTTTTTTCTTAGTATAAAGAAATCCAAATATGCCTAAGGTGAATCTATTTAGCTTTTGCTTGTTGGAGTCTCTATTTGAGATTTAGGAAAAGCTGAAATTCGAGTTTGCTCTTGTTCATGTTTTGGTTAATATTGGCCCTACAGCTGTGCATGAGTTGAGCCTTGTTGCTGCTATAATGTGTATTAGCTTTTGACTGCCCAGGTTTCATTTGCTAGCTGAATTTGATGATGGTAAACGCAGCTGTCGGAAACGCCTTGCAGGCCATAATGAGCGTCGGAGAAAGCCTCAAGTTGGTATTCACTCTGCAAGGACTGAGAGGCTACTTCAGTCGTACAATGGTCAAACATACATCTAATTTCTTTTCATTAGTATAATATTCTCTGCCTAAATGTTTGGTAGTAATTGACTCTTTAATCACTTTATTTTACTTCAACTATTTAAGCTGTGTCTTACTTTCTAAATCAATTCATACATAACATTGGTTACTATTTAAACTAATTTAGCATTTTTCTAAACATGCATTAAGACTTGCATGGAGACATGCTTGTTTATTGCTAAATTAAGTTTGTATCTTGAAAATGTTCTTGATGGCATGAGTATTGCTATTTTGTTGCACCTCCCGGAAGATCTGAAACTGCAAAGTTATGGTTTCACCATGCAGATAGCATAAACATTTTGATATATGATTTGAATGACAATGAAGTAAAAATCAATCTTTATTAACATCTGTTCCTGATTGCCAACTGTCTGCAATTGATGAAGACTTTAAGGTGCAGATGTGAAAGCAGAGTTCTAAATTTCGGGATAAGCTGCATGAGTTGTTGCTTACCTCCCTTTTTAAAAAATTCTCTCCAGGGTGATACTCAGTATGCTTCTGACATCCTTTTATATGAGGCCTTGTTCGTGATTGATTTATCATAGGCTTCATTGTTTGACACATGTTTGCATGTGTTCAGCACCTGTTCCAACCATCTCCATGGGAAATACCCTGTGAATTCAATATTGTTTTTAGGTATAGCTCCAAAAGATGGACAGCTTCGGCTGCCAAGCTCCACTATATGGTTTCACAGTTATAGAGCAACTGCCTATTGCAGAAAAGCTAAAGGTTAGGAAACATCAAAGAGCACCCCTTCCATAATCCTGCTGAGGTAGAGCTTGCAAGTTGGTAATGCACCTTAAAAATGTACTCTTGATTCTTCTAGTGAGAATCTTCTCATTGAAAAACACATCTATTACTCAATAGCTTTGAGCATTTATTTTTCCAACTGAGTGTTGAAATGGTACAAGGTAGCTCCTTCTGTTCTGTTGACAGATTTAGGTAATGATAAAGCTGCTACTCTAACCAACAAAAGGGATGGGTGATTAATCCTTATCTGCTGCAAGAATAGATTCCAAAATTTCCATTACTTTAATCATCATCATGATAATGATGTTTCACTCTTTAGAAAAGTTGTTGCCAATCCAGTGGTGGTATAACACTTCTATGTTCATGATTCCAATATGAAAAATTCAACCACCTTTCATTTATCATCTGAGGAAATTTTCTGAATGATGGAAATCCACATATCAAGACATAGAAAATTAGCTATGTTGAAGAATCTAACAGCCGGAAGCGTAGTGGTAATGGCAGGTAATTTGCTGTCCTAAAAGGCAAAAGCAGTACAAGCAGTGGTGGACGGAGGGGACTTTAATGCATTTGACTGTGGGATTTGGGATTCACATTTGTAGCATAAACTACTGAATATATATATATATATGTAGATTTGTTTTTTTTTCCTCCCAAATTTATCTTGTTTGTCCATGGTGTATGTAATCTGTTCGTGACACCGAGTAATCTGTTAGTAACTTGATTACATTCCAGAAATGCTTGATGGTGCCTATTTTTGTCTCTTCCAATGGTATACAACTGGGACTAACTGATAAAATAACCCCATTTACGTAGGCTATGCCAATTATGCAGTTATGGTATCCTGATACGTGATATTGTTTTTTGAATACAGGCTTTGCCACCAGCAGACTTCATGGCTCTGCATTAACATCTTTTATCTGCCAAGATTTACTTCCTACTGACCCATTGCATCCTGAGAAATATGGAACAAATAATTGGCGCAGGCAGATAAAAATTGAAGATGGGTCTGAGTTTAGTCTACTATCATCTATTCCTGTTACAAGTGGGTATCTGCAATCCCTATTCCCTTCTGACAAATTGGATGAAGTATTTATTCTTTTTCATGACAATGAAGCTCCTACTGCAACAGGAAGCATTTTCGGTGAAAGCACTAATCGATATCCACATGAATTGGGAGGCTCAAATTCTGATTCACGTTCGTTAATCCAGGACATCTCATTGGGAAATGAACACTTGACTGCTTTTGATACAGTAGCAACTATTCAAGGACTATCAGGGATCACAAGCTCTAGCTGTGCTCTCTCTCTTCTGTCATCCCAGTCACATAATTATTCCAGTCATTCAGCAGAAATTTCTATGGCCTGTCCAGTGGTAGTTACAGGTAATAATACCCATTATAGTGTGACTCAAATCTCTGAAAAGCTTACAGGAGTTAGTTCTCAGGCTTCCACAAGTGGAGTACCAAACAAGTTCTCTTCATCAGGAGCTAGTTCTGCCGAAGGAAGCCACTTGGGCTCCATACTGATGTCTGATGGTAGTGATGCCATTAACTTTGATATCTCTGATGGGATTTACCAGGGGTCCAATTTCATGAATGCCAAGCATCATCTTCCCTGTGAAGATGGCACCACCATTAACCTGCTTGAGCTATCATCACAGCTTCAGCGAGTAGAAAGTCAAAAGCAATCCATGCAAGCAAAGCAGGAAAATGATGCTTTCTGCTGGCCCCACATCACTTGAGTGCTTTGCAAAGAAGGTATCTGCTCAAATCCCTGAGAACATTTCAATTATATATTCTAACTAGACATGTCAAGTGCTTTTCTTGGAATAGATGAAGATGTGTGTTTCTTGGAAATGACTTATCTTGGCTTATCCCATTGATTAAGCAAAAGATAGTAGCTTATTTAACTTTTGCAATCACCACCACTGCCAGGTCAACTCCCATGGCATTTAGATCCTTTACCTCTTTCACCAGAAAACACCCTAAGATCAGCAGCTGCAGCAGCATCCCCCAACTTCTTCTGTTGACATGTCTGCAACATGAAAGTGTCTCTATAGTTAGCAGATCCTTCACAGTCATTTCTTAATCATTTGCTGCTAACGTTTTTTCACATTAGAGGAACAGCTGTTGCTGTGATTTGCTGTGTGCTTATATAAAAGTACAAGGAAGACTGAGTGTGCTTGAGTGTGTGCTTTTTTGTCTATGGCGCCACTTAAACGTGGTGCTTCATTTCCTCCATTCTAGCAATAACCAAGTGTAGCAAGAAGTTCCTTTATATAGCTCATTTGGCAAAAATGCATACTTTGCCCTCTCACCTTTTCATAAAAAGTTTTACCCCTCAACTTTAATTGTTCTATTTACCTTTTCAACTTTCAAACAGTGAAATAACTTAATCTTTACGACTGACACGTGATACTCATGCGCTACCACATCACGGGATTAAGTCATTCAATAATTAAAAATTGAAAGGGTGATATGTATATTCTCTCATTTCTCATTTTGTATATATTAATGTTAAGAATTGAACAATCACACAATCCAAAAAAGATAAGCATGAGAAGAAATCAACACACTCATTTAACATGATCACCAATTTGGCGACGTTCACAGCACTTAGAATTTTCTTATTTCTTTATGAGTTTTCAAACAGAATACATTAGAAGAATATTACATATTTATATACTCATAAAAAATATGAACAAGACAATAGTTCTAAAAAAAATTCGCGACCATGAGGTATAGTGTATAGTTCATAATATATCATTAGATTTTATATCACAATAATTAAATTATTCAAAATTTTAAAATTTAAGGAGTAAATAGGATAAAAATAACGTTGAGAGCTAAAATAATTTTTCATGAAAAGGTGAGGAGCAAATTATGCATTTGGCCTAGCTCATTTTCTAAATGAGCATACTTTAACCATGATATTACCGGCCGAGCCTCAGCAGCAGAAGATGCTTGCTCTTTTCCCCTTATATATCATTTGTTTATGCTGTCTGTTACCTTACCATGGTTTTAAATGATGGGTGATAAGTTACATACAAGAATGTCGGCCTGCTAACCTGCTATTTACCTCACAGCTACCGTGATTTGCAAATCATGGCTAAATGCATGTGACACAGCACTTGATATGCAGCAATATAGGTCATTTCACTGTCCCATAACAATGAAGCTGATTGCATTGATTTACTTTTCATTTTAGGGAATTTGCTAATGGGTTAAAAGAAAAAATTCATGGCAGACTGATTCAGTCTCTTTCAATGTTTCCATTTCTGTAACTTACAATCCTATTCCTTACTAATCTCTTTTAAGTCATTAATATTTGGGTATTTGTTTGGTTCTGCTTTAAATCCTCTTTTAATTCTCATATAACTGCAATCATATCTTAAAATGATGATCTGCTGGAAATGGAAGATGCCAAGTTAGATGGGCTTCATTCTTAATTCATTTTATTGTTATTTTACTTGATTTGGCACAGGAAGCAGGAGCCTCAGTGTCTGGTAGCTCCAGTGATGTATACACCAGATCTTCTAAAGCAGCAAAACTGAAATGCTAAAGAGCAAAGAAGGACAAAGTTTATGAAGTCCCTTCTCACTTGAAGATAAGGGCAAAAATCGTTCCTTTTCTGAGAATGAATATTGAATTTGCTAATCATGCTTGAATGATTTATCTCTCTGCAACGTAAGGAATTTCATTAGCAAATTTAACTCTGCTGCATTTATGCCCTTTGAATAGAGAGGAGATCACTTGATGTTGGTTTCTTCACTATCCTATTGCATATGATTGTGTAAGTTTCATATTCAGTTCGATTAATTTCCTCAAATAACCATTACCGTTGTAGGTTAGTGAATCTTCAAGAAAAAGAGAGGAAATGTAGATTAATGACTCATCAACTTTTCCCAAAATGGATAGAAAATTCATTTTGCGCGACAAACTTCTCAAACTAAACTATTTTAGCTGGTAAAAAAAAAATGAAAGCTGAAGAACATAGTTCAACAGATCCAAGAACTCAGCAGAATTCAATATATACTCTCTACATGAACACCACCAGAATCTTCAAAGCCGATGGGATAATGATATGATATAAACAGTCCTGATGTTAATTACACATTTATTTAATATTGAAATTATATTTTAATGACCAATAAAGCAAAAATAAGCAAGATATTCTCCAACCTTGGTAGGGGTATAAATGATTGAAATTTTAATTTTCTCTATCACGGGAGAGATTTGGCGAATAAATTACTTATAAATGTTGGTCTGTCATGTATTATTTTAGATCTTATTTAATTTTCTCTATCACGGGAGAGATTTGGCAAACAAATAATCAAACATGCAGACGATTGTTTGGAAGGAAGCACGCTTCGCTGGAATTGGCTACAAGTCCCATGGCAGAATGCAGGAGCGGGATTCCGCATTAGACATCCGCATGGCTATTGCCGCTGCATGTCGACAAGAAACGCCAAACTACAGCTTCCACTTCGCTATTACAGTTGTTTCTTTGTCTACTTGGTTACGTTGACTTACACTTCTGTGAACAAAGACCAATCAAACCTAATGTTTTTGATGCACTTGCACTCTCAAAGCCAACCAAAAATTGGATCTTTTTCTCTAAAGGAATTCAATTTTTCAAAACGGAATGATTGATCAGTCAAAGTTTGATTCTAAGCCCCTTTCATTTCTAACAGTCGACGTTTGATTAATTACCAACAAAATGCATTACCATTTCAAAGTGATAATAAATCCAGAATACAGAAATACATCATTCATTACTGTTCTAAGCTCATAATATAAGATAAAACAATATCTTTTCCCTCTACCATCAAAACAATTAATCCAAGTTTCAAAGCAAAAGGCTCAATAAATGGACTCAAAACTGTTAACCTCTCTGCTATCAAGAATTCTATTTTGCAGTAGCGTTGATCAATTCACCAGAGGTCCCTGATGAGTTTAGCTCATCCCATGCTTCAATCCATGTGACCATGGCATCTGCTAGCTTGATGAAGTATTCATCAACTTTACCAAGTTTTGCTCTAACTTGCTTGGAGAGTTCAATGTAGCACTTCTGAACAGTGCTGCAGTCCTTTGGAAGTACTACAGATTGAAAAAAGGGGATCAGCTCTTCTTGCCAGTAGATTCCTTTGTATTCCTTTTTAAGGTTCACAAATGGGTTGCTTGCTTTACTGTGATATATGTAAGGCAATCCTGTCTTGACTCCAAAGCCCAAGTGGTCGCATATAACCTACAGACTCGGCAAAAAATAAAAAAACCCTTTCAGCTGCAATATACATGAAACTGATAAGCAGATGATAAAGCCTAACAAACAAACAGATACACAGAGTAGCAACGTGTTGAACAAGAAAAGCATAGACCTTAGTGCACCAGCCAGCCCACATATCATCATAGCGTCCAATTGGCTGACCATCGCCCATGAGACCAAAGTACATTGCAGGACCAATCAATTCTCGGTTGAATGCCAGATTCATACCACACATGGGGAACAAGGTTGTCTTTGGTATTGTCATTACAGCATCCACATACCTGACAGCCAGATCAAATATTAATCCTTCTGTTAAATATTGATGTATATGAGTTAGAACTAGTGATGCATTAAGGATCTACCTGGTGTTCCTCTCAAGAGGCTTGACAAGCTGGGTAGGGGCATCATAATCTGGGATATTCAGCCAGAGGCCATGAGATACAGCTGTGGGAACACCCTCACGAAGGCTGAATGGATACCCACGGACAAAATCTGCACCATTTCGATATGGGTCATACAGGGTGTTGAAGAAAAATGGAGTAGAAGGACTCAGAAGGTTCTTTATGTGCTGCTCAAGTGCATTAATATCTTTGCCAGAAGGATCTTTAGCTACCTGCAATAACAGAAGAGATGCTCCACTTCAGATTACTCCCAAATCAAATTCTCTGCAAATTTATACGAATGCATAAAATGGTACCATTTGAAGCACATAAACACAAACGGAAAATTGCTAAATCTATGGCAATGGCTTGACTCAAATAGCAAAAACAAGAGAATTCCAGTTTCTTAATGGGAGTTAGATAGCAGATCTATATCTCAAATACATATCAACGGCCAAACTTGCCTCTAACATTCACTACCGCAAGTGTACCAACAGAACAGAGGATAATTTGTCACCAAAATAATGATATCAAGGCATCAATTCAAACCATATCCTCGATTATTCCAAACGCAGTTCAATGTCAAGGCTCCAAACATATTGCCTTAGAATGGAGTATTACACATTACAATGTCACATGAAAACTTTTCCCTGGTTAAATTCAATTGGATTATTAAGATACCAAAACAGATCAAACCGTTGGAACCGCATGGAGTTGGCCAAGCAAAACCAGATCATCAAAGCATGTAGCTTTTGAGTAAAATGGAACACAGAACTATAAGCAGGAATTACAAAATTATAACAGAACCAGATCCAAATAAAAGAAATAACAGAGAGAATAAAGGGGAGTAGTACCATACCATATCAAATTAAAATTCAAAATTCCCACCAAAATCAAAATTGGCCAAACCCCATTGAGCATAACCACAAACAGATAACCCAAATTGCATCATATCTTCAAGCGCACACGCAAATAAACCAATTCCCATATGAAAAATTCAGAATTTCGTCCAGAAGACGACCCGGATCAAACTAATCAGCCGAGGTAATAAAAACACAAAAACCAAAAGGAAATGATAAAATCCCAAAACAAAACAGTACAGTGAGAAGGATCAAGGGGTGACTTACAAAGCAGTCATCATCAATGGTATAGATATACTTCTTCTTAGAAACCAAGTAGCCAAAGCACCTACAAGCAGAGTCCTTGAAGGAAATACAAGAAGCTTTGGGACCCAGAATTTTGTTAATATCATTTCTGTTATAGAGCTCATAGTCGAAACCTTCAGGGACCTTAATGGTTTTAGAGGGGTCACCATCCTGAACAATGATGAGATGGTATGGCTGGAAGAATGGCCTCCACATCTCCAAGAAATCAAGGTTTCTGATCGTGGGGATGACTATGTCGAGCTCATCTTTCAATAGAGGAGTTGGGGAGACTGCGGACTCGGCCATTGTAAGCGTTTTGGATCACACAGATGGAGAGAGTTGAATTTTGAAGGATTGTGGCTGCGAGTTGGTATTTGTAGAACTGCAGAGAGAGAGAGAGAGAAAGAGACAGAGTGTGTTTTGTTAGGACCTTACCCACCACGTAGATGTGGGCTCTGTCCAACAAGAATCTTAGCTCCATGTTTTCTCACTCCCCTCTTTGCCACGTATTTTAGCATTGAAAACAAAATAAAAATTTTAGTTATTTCTGAAGTTTGTGATAAAATTCAAGATTGTTTAAAAATTTAAATTTTAAAAGAAGAAAAAAGGATTATTTATTTATTTATTATTAAAGTGCATACTTTATAATTTATAAAACCCTTTGGTCCCATAATATTTTTTAATGGAATAATTTTATAGGTAAATTTAAATTATGCATTTCGGATTAGTCAGCAAAATTCTAGTCAGAGAAAAAAAAAGTTGGACACGTGCAAAATCCCAATTTCGTAAAAGCACGTGTGGGACCGGCCAATTGGAATTGAAGGTATTCATGGGGCGACTCTTTCAAAGTGCGCGGTGGTGGCTTTGAGCTTTGGAATTGGACTTTCCTTTCGTGGCTTTTAGAAATCATACGTTATAAGGACAAGCATTAATTGATCATAGACACCCGCATTTTTTATAGTACACGTGGCATATAAAGGATGATGGATGGTCAACACATTGGATGGATTTGACTGGGTTTTGAACGCGTTCAAAAAGAAAAAGTTTGGGCCTTGAGCCTTCCCTCTTACTCTGTCTCTTGAATTCCTGAAAACAAAATAAATCTCCATTATTTTCCCAAATTATCTTCAAATCATATAGAATGAAAATTTTAGAAATAACTAAAGGTTGCATTAATAAGAAAAAGATATGAGTCTATGATAAGGGGCTTAGTAGAAACAACCAATCAATACAGGCCATGTTCTTAAAAGAAAATAGAAAGAAGCCCAAAACTTACAATCCTATCCTAAACTGGTACAAGAGTAGAGGAAGGAGCACTGCTTATAGATGAGGACTTGGGACTCTCTAGAACTAAGGATCAACAGGCTCACGCTTAGAAAACAGAAAAGTGCTTGAATAGAGCAAAAAAGGAAAAAAGCATGATTATTGAAAGGTAAACAAAAAATTGCAATGACGGGAAAAAAAGGCAAAGGTGATGAGATTCTTTAGTATTTTGGACTATATCTATAGAACTCTTCATCCAGAGATGATGGAAAACAGAATTATGGCTATAGATGCCAACAAACTGAAATCATAAGTACATAAAATTTAAACAAAACAAAGAATAAAGAGAGTATATATCATTAGTACTGAGCAGTATTTGGTTGAAATTGAAAAAATTGATCGAATCGAATTAATTTTAAAATTCGGTTCAGTTTTTTATTTAATTCAGTTCGGCTCGATTTTTAATTTTAAAAATTTCGGTTATTTCAGTTCGGTTTGATTTTAATTAGAAAAAAATCGAAAAAATCAAACCGAATCGATTAGTGATAATAATATATTATTTTTAATAATATAAAGAAATTAAATTATATTAAAATTAAAATATTTTAATTAAATTTTAAAATATTAAAAATAAAGTGTAAAAAATAAAAAATTATTAAAAATCGAAATTGATCAAACCGAATCGAATCAAACTGAATCAGACCGGTTCGGTTCGGTTTGATTTCTAATCTAAATCAATTCGATTCGATTTTCATAAATACTAAAATTTTGATTTTCGATTTATTCGATTCAGTTTAATTTTGAACCGAACCGATCGAATACTCACCTCTATATATCATTGTCATGGTCCTAAAATAAGATTTAGTTACGGGATAATTTTGAGTAAAAATAACAGTTAATGAAGGATGGTGGAATCAGATTTTTTTTTCTTTCTAATCTATAATGAAAGTTGTATAAGCTCGTAAAAAACTCAAAAATCTCTTGAATTCGAATAATCAATAAATTTTAATAATTTTTAAAATATTTTTTATTAATTTATTGAATTTAAATATTAAAAAGAAGAGATAAATTCTTTCTATAAATAAGGGTGGTGAAAATCATAAAGTCAACACCCTCCTATAATTAAGGAGTTAGGAAAGAACACTATATAAATGGAGAACATAAAAAAAAATAATTAAGTGGAAAACTTAAAAAAACAAACTAAGGGTAAAATATGAGAAACTCAATCGACAATCTTGACAGCAACTCAATTACATTGCAAGAAAAATAAAAACTTTTCTAATTATCAGTGATTTTGATCTAATTTTATATTTTAATATTTTCTTTATTTATGTGTAAATCTCTTATATATTAATAAGAATATGCTAACAATACGTATAAAAAACTCGATTTAAAAATAAAATTAAAAAAATCTTTCTTTTTTACGATTAGATTTAAAAATTTTTTATATATTTATATATAACCCACACTCAAAGATGGATAGAAAATACAATCTCTTTGTCCTACAGGATAGAGAAAGTAACTATAAAACAGTGAAGGAAATGGAGTGTCTCATAACTATAAAGTAGAGAGACTCCATATTTTCATACCTAAAATTTAGGTTCACAAGCACGTGTAAATCGTGTGAAACCCTTATTTGATGTGTAGTATCAAATAATATTCGATAGGTTGGGATCTCTTAACCCTAATCCTAACCCTAACCCTAACCCTAACCCAAACCCTAACCCAAAGATGATGGTGAAATTTGTGGGGCAAGCCAACGAGGCTGTTAGCCTGCTAATGCCATGGAGGTGTCACATCAACATTTTTGAATCAGCTATTTTCAAATGTTTGTTTATTTCTTGACGCCAAGTGCACGAATCATATGATACCAGCAACTCTTTTATTCCCACTAATCAAACAACCAGTTGAAACCCATCATTTCTTTAGGTGGGTCCAAGGCTAAAATAAACCAAATAAAACTCATTTTATTTAAGACGAACGTGAAGGTAGAAATAATGAAGAAAAAACCATGGAATTAATATTTTCTTTTTCAGGCAATCTTTTTGTCTTTATCTTCTGATCAATACTCTTCTCACAGCAAATGCAAATCAGCATCCACGTAACCAAAAACCACTTAGAGTGAAACCAGGGGCTGGAAAGTTGTTTCTTGAAACCAGGTTGATACCATTTTTCGTATATAAGGGAGGATCACATGCCTGAATTCATCAAGAGATAGCTGATATGAAATGGGAGATTAAGCCTCCCAGATGCAGAGTGGAAATGGGTGGATGGGAGTGAAATTTAAAGAGTCTGGTGATAGAAATCGTTCCCATGCCACCCATTTCTATTCTTTCTGGGGGTTTCTCCCTTTTCCCATCCAGCTTCATGCATTTGTTTATGGCTCATTTTCCGGCTTTGGTTTTTTTTTTTTCAAATAGGAAATCAAAAAACATGCGAAGCAAATAACTTAGTTTTGGTGTTAGCTTTGTTTTTTCATTAATTTACATGTTGGATGTGATTGATGACAGGTGAAATGAAAGGCTTCTGCTCTTCTCTCGACCTTACTGATTGGAGTAGATTTGATGCGGTATGTTTGATTTTAATGATTTTTATTTTTATAAATTTATGGTATATTACTCTTTTATCTCCTCTCTCTACATACACACTATTAAAATAAATATTGTAAAATTAAATATTAATTAAAAATTTTAATTTTATACTTGCAACAAGGATAACATTTTTTAATATAATGTTTAGGAGCAAGATTTTTTTTTTTAAAAAAAAATAGAGATGGTTAATAAAATAAAAATAATTAAAACTTATATATTGAACATAAAATTATATAAACTTTGTCTTGAGATTATATTTTAAATTATATTATAATCAAAGAACCAAAGATTGTAAAGAAAAGAAGAGAAGCAGTGCGTCGGTCTTCACCGTTTTGAAGAGGAAATTTAATCCTTCACTTGTAAAGAGGCAAATTGAGGATCAAAGAATCATCGAAAGACCAAATCCAGTGGGTGAGCAATAAGGATAACCAGAAGAGATCAGAGAGAGGAGAGGAGACCTTGTATATACAGAATGAATGTATATACAGTCCCGCCCTAAAAGCAAGGAGAGGAGATCAGAGAGAGATCTTTCCCCTGTGTGTGATGGCGAAACAAAGTCGTGAAACCGGCAAATGAAACGTTTCTGTAGCTAATCGAAGAACCAAGTTAAAGAGCTCTTTATTACAGAGCGAGAAAAACGTGCCCTAGTGTTTGTAATAGTTCTACTGAGATTATATTTTTTGTGACCAATTTTTTTATTATATTACAAAAATCAATTTACTTATTTTTTTTTAGTTTGCGGGTTCAATTGATTTAATTTATTAATTATTATAGATATCTTTTATTTTTTTTTTCATTGGATTCTGTTTTTTACAAAAATATCAAAAAGAAAACTAAGAATGTCAATTTTAAGGTCACTTTGACCGAAATAAATATAATTATTTTCTTATAAAAAAAATTAAATTTTGCAAATATTTATATTTTATTTTAAACTTTTATAAAATAAATTTATTTTCCATGAATGAACCACATTATAAAATATATATGATATCTACAAAAATAATAATAATTCAAAAAATTATAAACATAATATTTTTTGTAAACATTAATAAAAATAAAGTCTATATTTATTTGTTTTATAAAAAATTATATATTTTTAATTTACTATTTTATTAAAAATAGTAAATTAATAAAAATATAAAATTTTCAAAAAGCCTATTTGTATAAAAAAAATTAAGATTTTTAATTATTTTATAATTTAATTTAAAATTTTAAAAATTAATAAAATTATTCAAAATTATAAATTTTATTATAATTATATTTAAATTTAAATTTTGAATTGAAAAGAGTGTATTTTACTTATCTGACAAGATGATATGAAATATGTCATGTACATTGGATAAAAAATTTAAAATTTTTAATTATTTTATAATTTAATTCAAAATTTTAAAAATTAATATAATTCAATTCAAATTCTTTAAATTTATTTGTATTCATATCTCATCATTTTAATTTTTTTCTATTTATCATTAAGTTTAATAAAAATTATAATAGATTTCATATTTATTAATTTTTTTTAAAATATTTTATTAGGTATTTATAATAGTAAATTTTATTATATTTTTATAAAAAATTATGTTAATATAATAAAAATAAAAATTATAATTTTATTATTTAGAGTTATACTATTAATTTTCTATTATAGTTTAATAGTATAAGTCAGTTTTTGAAAGAATAAATAGAAATCTTGTATTAAGAGTATATATAATTAAAATTTAAAATAATTATAACTAAAAAATGAAAAAAATTATTATAATTTCTTGTATCAGATAGAAATAAAATATGATAATGGAATTCTAAAAATTTAATAGCAAAGTGAATAAATTTAGTGATTTTAAATTGAATTATATTAATTTTTAAAATTTTATATTAAATTACAAAATTTTAAAATTTTTATACCAATAATATTTATTTAGTTGATATATGAATTATGACAAACTTTTCTCAATTTAAATTTTAAGTGTCAAATTAAGTTTTAATATAACTGTATAAGTAATTTTATTAATTTTTAAAATTTTGAATTAAATTGTAAAAAAAAATTAATTTTTTATATAAATAACCCATTTTAAAAATATAAAAATTTATCTATTTTCATAGACAACAGAATAAAAATATAATTTCAATCAATAACTTATAATGTTATTAGTTTTACTATTAAAATGACTCAATCAAATGTCATAAATAAAGTATAATTTTAATTATATCGATATATATTTAAAAATAAATTATTGATAATTCAATATATTTTTAGAAATTATTATTTTATAAAAATAGGTACAAATTCATAATATAAAACATAAAATTTAAATAAAACCAATTTATTTCTATAATTTTAAGTCTAAGTGAAAACTTTTCAATGTTATGGACATCCCCCCTCTGGTTCTCCCTTCCATCTCACCAGCCAAACTGAGAAAATTCACCTGAACTGTAAAGGCCTAAGCCTCCTGAGCAGCAGATGGAGTATATCCTTCTCCTTTTCCTCGCAAAAACATCACTTTCCAATTTGTCGTCGTTCTGTCACATCTGTATTGCCATCGACTCTTTCCCATCTCGCCTCCTATTTCGCTACTCTACAACTGAAGCTTTAAATTATAAGGGTTGCATTATTGTTTCAATTGCGAACGAACACCTAGGCAGTTAGTGTTCTTTGTTTTGGACTTTCAATTCTATAGGTTTACAAGATTGACGTTGAGGTTATGTAGCGGTATTTGGCTGGGAAACTTCATTCTCTGTTTCAGACGCGTACAAGGCCTTCGTTTTTGTTAGATATTAGCACCAATGAGATTAGACCTAATGGCCTTTGCCACCTCAATGCTTACCATTAATCGATGATGTTATCACCTTATTTCACATCCAAGATTTTACCAGCAAAGCATACTTGTTTAGAAAGAAAAATCAAACCCAATCAGAATACTGAATAAAACAGTAAGACTATCTCATTAAAATCTAACATTGTTTTCCACTATTGCCAAAAAAGGAAAAATACAATAATCCTAAACCTAACCAAATGTCTAACCACCAAAACCATACAGAGTCCTACCCTGCCTTTTCAAGGCATACACAACATCCATAGCAGTAACGGTCTTACGGCGAGCATGCTCGGTGTAGGTAACCGCATCACGAATGACGTTCTCCAGGAAGATCTTGAGGACGCCTCTAGTCTCCTCATAGATGAGACCGCTGATACGCTTGACTCCGCCACGCCTGGCCAGCCGGCGGATCGCAGGCTTGGTGATGCCCTGGATGTTATCCCGTAGAACCTTCCTGTGCCTCTTGGCACCTCCCTTTCCCAATCCCTTTCCTCCCTTTCCTCTGCCTGACATGTTTGATCTTACCCTTTCTCTGATTACAATCTGATACAACTGCCGGTGAAGACGTACGCAAGGGTCATTTTATAGAAGGAAAGGCTAATGGTGGCCGTTGGATTGCGTGTCGATCCGTGTGAAGAGTTTGTTTTAGATTATTAGCCGTTGGATTGATTGGTGGAAATCGATGGTGGTGGGGCGATTGTTTGTGGGTCTGTGGAACTTAAAAAATGGGCGGGTTCTTGAAAACTGAAACGCAGTTATTTGCCGCGTTTGGTTTCGAAATAAATTTTAAATGGAATTAAACCGAGTATGCGTATGTGGCGCCAATGTCATAGACCGTGGTCCCAACAAATTTTTCCTTCCAATTAAATTTTATTTTTTTTTATTTTAAATGTGGTCCAATCACATAATTAATTTAATGTTTAAATTAAATATTTCTTTTATTCTATAATTATTATTTAATAATTTTTTTTAATTATACTATTTTTAAAATATTAAAATTTATCCAAAAATTTGTTATCCAACTGACATCAGCATATAAAGATGAATCTTAGCCATGCAAAATGATTATATGGCTTGTCATTCACCTGCTCGAGACAGTAAAAGAACAAACAAAGTTGGTCTGCATTGGCATGTGAAGCTCAATTTTCAATTACCAATTTCAACGATCGCCCGAATTACAAGCAGTCGATGCTTACATTTCAGCCTCCGAATCTCAACAATGTCAGTCAAGTTTGTAGCTTTGATTACAAGCCAATCGTCCCATACCCATCTGCAAGAAAGCCCATAAGGACTTATCCAATTTCCTGAAAAGCCTTCCTGTTAGTAGAATTTCTCTGGGTCTACTAGTTGGGTCCATTGCAGCCCTCATCCCATACCATCTGCCAGGAAGTCCACAGAATTTGGCTGGGTCTGAGAGCAGAATTTCACATGCAGATGACAAGATGTTATAAATTTCTTCAATGATATGGAAGCCGGACCAGATGGAAATGGTGCAGTCAGAGTTGATTCTTGAGAAGGACAGAACACAATCCACAATCAAGGTTGGCCTACGATGCCACACCTTCTGACAAATACCCATGCCTACCAAATTCTGCGCCTGCGGCTTGAATTTGGGTCGCACTGTCAATTTTCATGGCTGCCCTTTTGATGCTGGAGACTTGGAGTTGTTGAAATATGTACTGAAAAAAGGAAGAATAGCTTTAATTTCCGCAGGTATGTTCCTGAATGATACTGTTTAGACAGAGTTCACTGAGTCTGAAGTTGTTGACAAGTGCTGTAACGCTCTTCCTCAAATGCCCAAGCCAGTGTACAGAGAAATGCCATTGAAGATTAAGAGAAGAAGTATAAAGTTAAACGAAACTCATACCTAATTCTTTCATGGAACCTTTCTCGGCCTATGGATTTAATATATATATATATATATATATATATTTCTAATTTTGTGAAAATTTGAATTTAATACGAGAATGGAGGTTTAGGGTTGAGATGATTCTGCCACCATGCATTAATTATTTAATTAAACAAATTATTAGATGATTTTTGTTTTGTTTTGTTCTTTATAATACTGGTACAAATGAACATATCTTGCTTGCTTAAACTTATCAATTTAAACTGCAAATGACCTAATTGGCTGGTGACTCTTTATCAACAAGATGAGATTCAGATTTTGCTTATTAGCCTTTTAATAGAAAAAAAAAGAGTTAACTTGAATTGCAAATCTTTTTTATTATAATTAGTCAACATAAATGGATCTTGATAGCTGACTAGCTACCAATTGTGCTATGTTCAAATTTCTTTGGTCCATCCATTGAATCAGCATGGATGGAGCAACTTTACCCTCCTAGAAATTTTTTCCTTAGGTTGTTGAGTTAAAACTGATTGATTCTGTCCTACACAACAGAGACCCAAAAATCCAGATTATGAGATAGAGCCACTGAGTAGAAGATGATTGATTTCTTGGTTCAAGGAGACCTAAGGACAGGCTCCAGATTGGTAAAAAGTCACTGGAATAGAAGAATTGTATCTCAGGTTTAATATTGGAGAAATTATTCAATATAACCGTTGTATATATAATAATTAGATATTATTATTGATTAACAGTTGCAAAAATATAACAGTTGTAAAATTTTTCTTAACGTTGGTATAAAAATATAATATTTGCAAGGGCTGATACATGTGGGTATGTGACTCCTGACTAGCGACCTCTCAAAATCTCCCGCCAGCTACCTTTTCCATCATTTCTCGCCAAGTTTATGCTTCAAGATGCAGGAACCTCAATAAGAAAAAATATATACAAAAAATAGGAATATGGTGTTGTGTATGTTAGAATAAAATTCAGAACTGAAAATATCTCATAACTCACCTAACAACCAGTAGGTGAGACATCTTCAGCAATTTCATTTTCACTCTAGTCTCTTCTCTTTTCCCTTTTAACATAATACTACTGCAAAGTGCAATCTGTGCCTTAACTCATTGCCTGGAATTTTCTGATCCGGCAAATTGAGGCAATGGAAGAAAATAAATATTCCAAGCTATCTTACAAAGTTTCTTTCCATTCAACAAAGTATCAGCCATGGTACTTATTTGCTCAAATGAAGTTCATTTGCGTGGTTTCTTTAGTTTTCATGATGTTGCCCAATGCAGGTAAACTTTCTTGCTCAGCCTATGAATCTGCAGTTCATGACTTTGATTTTCATTTCAGTTTTTCTTTCTTCTGTTTTCACATGATTGCAGCTGCATATGACCCATTGGATCCAAATGGGAACATAACCATCAAATGGGATGTAATGTCTTGGACACCAGACGGTTATGTGGTGAGTAGATTTGTTAGTAACCCCTAATAGAAAATCAACAAAATCAAATTCCTCAATTATTATTATTTTTTTTTTTCAGGCTACTGTGACCATGAGCAACTTCCAAATGTACCGGCACATCATGAATCCTGGCTGGACTCTGTCATGGTCATGGGCTAAAAAAGAAGTGATATGGTCAATGGTGGGAGCTCAAGCCACAGAACAAGGAGACTGTTCTAAGTTTAAGGGAAACATACCTCATTGTTGCAAGAAGACTCCAACAGTTGTTGACTTACTCCCTGGAGTCCCTTACAATCAGCAATTCACCAATTGTTGCAAGGGAGGTGTGGTGGCAGCATGGGGGCAGGATCCTACAGCTTCAGTCTCAGCCTTTCAGGTCAGTGTTGGACTTGCAGGTACCTCAAATAAAACAGTGAAACTGCCCAAGAATTTCACTCTGCTTGGTCCGGGACCAGGCTACACCTGTGGCCCTGCAAAGGTCGTGCCATCCACCATCTTCTTCACACCTGATCATAGGCGAAAAACTCAAGCACTGAGTGAGTTTCATTTCCCCCAAGTTTTTCTAAATATCTTATCTTTTATATTATTGCTGACACTGAACGTAATGTTGAATCTATGCTCATGCAGTGACATGGAATGTAACATGCACTTACTCGCAGTTTCTAGCCTCCAAAAATCCAAGCTGCTGTGTTTCCTTCTCCTCTTTCTACAATGAGACAATCACTCCTTGTCCTTCTTGTGCGTGTGGATGCCAGAACAAGAACAATTGTATTATGTAGGTCTGCAAATGCTAATTTTCTCTAGATTTTCTTTTATCATATGAGGATGTTAGTGTAGCTAATGCTGTTGTTGGATTGCAAAAAAAAAAATTGCAGGAGTAACTCAAAGGAAGCACATAGAAAGGGAGTAAACACACCAAAGAAGGATAATTCACCACTGCTTCAATGTACACACCATATGTGCCCAATTCGAGTGCATTGGCATGTGAAGATCAACTACAGAGAATACTGGCGTGCAAAGGTTGCTGTTACTAATTTCAACTACAGGTTGAATTACACACAGTGGACACTCGTTATTCAGCATCCCAATCTCAACAATGTCACACAAGTCTTCAGCTTTGATTACAAGCCTCTCGTACCCTATGAATCTATAAGTGAGTACCTGAAATCCTAAAATGTTTACATGTCTTTCTGACAGATATTCACGTATAATTGACTTGCCTGTGCAGATGATACTGGTATGTTCTATGGGATGAAGTACTACAATGATCTTTTAATGGAAGCTGGACCTTTTGGAAATGTCCAGTCTGAAGTGCTTCTTCGAAAAGACAAGAATACTTTTACACTGAAGGAGGGATGGGGATTTCCCAGGAAAGTTTATTTCAATGGTGATGAATGCAAGATGCCGCCACCAGATGCATACCCATATCTGCCAAATTCTGCCTACGTAAATCTAGTTGCATTTTCAACAATGGCAGCTCCTTTGGTCTTGACGTTGCTTACAATTTGGTGATCAGTCTTATATGGGGGGAAATTATATTCTTCTTATCTCTTTGTAACAGATATTGCAAATACAGTTTTGAAAGCCAGAACAATTTTTTATAACAGGTATATATATATCTTCGTTAAATCTCGTATACAAGCTAGAAAGTAGGATGTGCTCAGATCATTCACTTGCCGATATCTTTCACAGGAGTGAATAAACATGTTAAAAGTAGAAATTATAATAATCCCAAAAAATAAATGCTGTAGATATTCTCTAGACCAACTAATAAGTGTATAAGTTAACATTAACATAAATAATCATAAGGAAGACCAAAGCCACTACCAATATGGCATCTGAAGCACCTTATCTTAACTTGCAGTACTTGACACATTTGAGTCCATAAGGATTCCTTTATTTTCTTGTGTATCTCATACCAGGTCAGGTTTATAGTTTGACTCAGACATGATTCATCATATGTATGCAAAAAAGAAGACAACATAAACCAAGAATGTCATGACTAGACGAAGCAGAGAGATGATTGGACGGAAACTGCCATTTGGCAACAATGGGTAGGCATCTGGAGTAGGCATCAGACAACTATCACCATTAAAATAAATCCTCCTAGGAAAAGCCCATCCTTTTACAAAAGTGAAAGCTGATTTATCCTTTGGGAAAAGCAGCTCTGCCTGTACATTCCCAGAAGGACCAGCTTGTGCGAGCAAATCATCATAAAACTCAACTCCCTGTAACATGGCTGTATCATCTGCAAACATAATTTATTGTAAGCTTTAACAAGGAAATAAAAAAAACAGAGGCCGATGGATAAATGTCTAGCAAGAGTAACTCACTTAATCCATCATAAGGTGTTAGAGATTTAAAGCTGAAAAGCTGGGTGAGATTATCGGAGTTGGGGTGTTGCACAACTATATTCCACTGCGTGTAGTTCATTTTGTACTTGAAATTTGTAACTGTGACCTCCACCTGCCAGTACTGCTTGTGATCGAGTTTAACATGCCAATGTACTCGGATTGGACACATGTGGCCAGTACATTGCACCAAAGGTGTAGTTTCAGGTTTGCCTGAACTGACCACAGAGGCTAAATGTGGAGCATCAGAACTGTAAGGTAGACAATAAAGGGAAAAGATCAGAAGAAAGGTAATTTACTGAAAAACACAAATAAGTAAACTTACTTCACACAGCTCCCAGTTGCATCTGTACTGTTTTGACAGCCACAGGCACAAGTCCGGCAACCTACTACTGTGTCATTATAGGAGGACAGAGAAACACAACAAGTGGGTGTCTTCGGATTCAGGAATCGCGAATATCCACAAGAAACATTCCAGGTCACTGCCACAATGAGCAAGCATGTTAATTACATCTTCTTTCAATCTTTTAGCAACATGAAGTTTGAAAAGATACACCACAAAATGCAAGATCACAATATGAGGATGCTATTGACGCAACAGAGTCCAGAAAAACAAATTTATTAATGAATGACCATCTAAAACGTTCAAATTTTCTTACTTAAAGCTTCAGTAATTCCCCACTTATCTGCTGAAATAAATTTTGTTCGTCTAACAATCCTTGCTGCCCTACAATTGTATCTAGTGCCTGCTGCTTTCAAGTTGAATCTCTTTGGGGTTCTAACTGTTTTGTTAGAGGTTCCAGCATCACCTACTCTGACTTGGAAGGAGCTTACTGCATTAGCAGGGTCCTGTGCCAAAGAGCTTATTACTCCTCCTTTGCAGCAATTTGCTATCTGCTGGTTGTAAGGTGTCCCTGGCAATAAATCCACGACAGTTGGATCCTTCTTACAGCTATGCGGCATATTTCCTTTGAACCTGGAACAATTCCCTTGCTCTGTGGTTTGAGCTCCCATCATGCTCCAGATCACCTCCTGTTTTCCCCATTTCCAACCCAATGTCCAACCTTGAAGTTGGCGATATTGCTGGAAGTTGTATATTGTAACAGCTGCCTGTCGGGGTTTGACATATAGAAATATCAGACAATCATTAATCCAGATAAGAACTTCAAGCAGTTGAAAATGGTTATATTAAATTCCAATTGTTCTCCCAAATCAAACAGATTTTCGATTCCCCTATTCGATTCAACTGAACTACTTCATAACAGAAGGCAGTGAACTCAGAAGAGAATTTTATCAACATATTTTTACAAAACCTTATAACCTGTGCAAATTAAATTATCCAACTGACAGGATGACTCAATTTGAATCACATTTTGCAATGGCAGATATACTAGGTAAAACTGGATTATTTACTGATACTTACAACATAGCCATCTGGAGTCCAGCTTATTACGTCCCATTTGATAGTGACCTTCCCATTTGGATCAATATCATCATAGGCTTCTGCAAATACATCAAAAAAGAAAAAGAGAACTTCAATTATTTTTAATTTCCACGATTCTCGAAATTCCAACTAATTCGGTAGCGAATAACCCGATGACTGCTGGAATTGCAAAGATTAATAAAATGGCAAAAGAGCTACCAATACATATCAAAATCCAACGAAATGAAACTACAAGACCTTAACTTCTAAATTAATAGAAACCCAGTTGTTTATTTCACCGGGTTCAAAACATCACACACTCAAATTTTACCCACCAATCACGTCTCTACCACACAGCTCCATCATAACAGACATTTAAAAAAAAAAAGTGGTAGATAAGCGAAACCCGATTCAGAAAAGCAACAGAAGCATTTGGAAAATACAGTAAAAAAACCATGGAAAAGCAAAGCAGAATGACCTGTGGGAGTGAAAGTGGAGCATAAGAGCAAGCAGGCAAGAAAAATGGTTAAGGAGGTGAGCTTGAAAATGGATCCAGTGAGCGATGACAAGTGAGAGTACATTTGTCTATGCAGATTCATGATGTAAATATGGTGTTTATGCTTGTAGACTAGCTTAACATATCTGCCGAAGAGAGCTTTTTTGAGTCATGCAGAAGTCTTACGAAGCCATGCTCTCTACGATTTTAATTCAAGTTAATTCAGTTTCTGGGCTCAATTTCAGTTCCATTAGAATTTTAATTCTTAAACAATTTTATATAATATAAAATAGAATTTAAATTATCATTTTAAATTTTAAAATTTATTATTAATATATCATTATTATTTATCTTAATTGTATAATTTTAACTATAATTTATACAGGATTCAAAACTAAAATAAATATATTATATAAATAATAACTTAATTTCATTTATTTATAATTAAGTTTTAAAAATATCTCGCATATAAATGTAATATAATTTAAACATTTAATAAAATTTATTATAATTAATTTTTTATTTAGAAAATTTATTTATTCTTTAAATAAATTAAAGAAAGAAAGAAAATCTAATAGTCAATTGCTAGGCTGAAAAGTTCATGAGTTCAGTTTAGAGAGTGAACGTGCGACACTGTGAAAGAAAGGACAGGAAGCAGAACCCAAAAAGAAAAAAGCAGCAAATGGAACACACTAGCTTGGAGCAGACACTGCAAGATGGGAAGCTCCATCGACAGCTCAATTCCCTCATCGTTGCTCATCTTCGCGACAATAATCTCACCCAGGCATCTTTTCTACTTACACATCCCTATGATGTTTCTTTCCTTTAGATGTTCCTCCACCTATCTTCTGTTTGGTTCCTAGAAAAATGTGTGAGTGAGCAGTGGACGTATGTGGTTGTTGGTTTCTCCTCAATTAACTGTCATTTTAAGCTATTGACTTGTGGAGTTTATACGACTTAATTTGTCTCAGTTAGTATGAAATCTACCAAAGTCGCTTCCTTTACCTCCTCTAATTCGTTAGGGTTCATTGCATTTTGATTAGATATATAGGAGATTAGGGTTTTACTTTACATCTGTCATCTTTTACCATCATTCTTCAGTTTTTTTCAGCATTGTAACAGTCAGAAAACAGTACTACACTGTATGATTGATTGGGGATTTGATGCAATTTTGTCTTCTGTAGGCTGCAAGTGCAGTTGCATCGGCCACCATGACACCATTGGATGTTGAGGCTCCTCCAAATAAACTTCTTGAGCTGGTTGCAAAGGTTCTTATTTCCAGTTTCTTTTCCCTCATTGTATCTAGTATGATGTTATATTGCATACTGTAGTTGGATAAACAACAAAGTGAAATCGTCGGGATACTAAGATGACAACAGGGTCTTGCAGCAGAAAAAGATGACGTGTTAAGAGGGGTTCCTTCTTCTGCCATATATGATTTGGGCACATTGATTCCTGCAGCATATGGCTCAATCCCAGCTCCCCGTGCTGCATCCGTTGATTTCAGGCAATTTGCACTTATACCATCACTCCTACTCGTGAATAAAACTTTGGTCATTGTTTCTTACTGGGGAACTTGAGATTATGGCCTTTGTTGATGAAACTTCCATATCTCTTTTGTCAAATCAGTGCAATGCAAGATGCAAAAGGTTCATCAAAAAGTTTTCCAAAGCATGAGACAAGGCATCTTTCTGAACATAAGGTTTGAACAGAGGGAAACAAAATTTTTTATCTTCTCTGAAGCAGACTGTCATGGTTGAGAATAATTCGAGTCGTATGGCTTATGGACTGAAATTTATATTTTCTAGAATATTGCTAGATGCGCAAGATTCAGTCCTGATGGGAGGTTTGTGGTCACTGGAAGTGCAGACACATCAATTAAGCTCTTTGAGGTGTTAGATTTTTGCCCCTTTTTTGTTATATGTTTTGTTATCTCTTCAGAGATAATCTTAGATATGCCTCCTAAGCAACTTTTTCTTTGGTGCAGATTTCAAAAATAAAGCAAATGTTGCTTTCAGATGCAAGGGATGGTCCTGTCCGACCTGTCATACGGACATTTTATGACCACATACAAGTATTTCAACCATTATTATACTTCTGTTGCACACTGGCCTGCATCATTTACTTTAAAAAAAAATTGTTATTGCATTAAACCAAGTACAAAATCTGAATGTCTAGCTTGATGTCCTCATCTCTCATTATTTTCTTGTTCTTTTTTAGCACATCTTGCCTCGTTAGTTATTATACTAGCACATAATTTGCATTCCACATTTGAAAACTAGCTTTGGTTCTGATTGCTTACATTGAGTTCAAAGGGAAGCATTGTATGACTATGTATGTTTAGTCTCGTGGAGCTTAATTCATTAAATTTGAATTTGGTCATAGTCATTTTTTCTATTTGCATTCTTATTTTCATCAAGTTAATTCTGGGCTTCTGTCCTATATCATCTAATTTTGTTAATACAATTGCAGCCAATAAATGATTTGGACTTCCATCCTCAAAATACAATTCTTATATCAGGAGCCAAGGATCATACAATAAAGTATGGCATCATTTCTCAGATGAACCAGAAGTTCTAGTTCTTTATGCATGATAGCGCACACACACACAAACACTCTCAAATGTAGCATGGGATGTAGTCATATCAAACAAAGCATTAAATACTGCCGACTCAAGCACTTAATGACATTGTTGGACTTGACCTTTTCACACACTACTTGTTAACTCTTTTCAGATTCTTTGACTTTTCCAAAGCTACTGCAAAGAGAGCATTTAGAGTAATCCAGGTTTTTTTTTCCTTCAATTTTTTTTTTCTGATATGAGAAGTTCTTTAGTTTTCTGGTGGAATTCATTTTGCAGGAACAAATTGATGTATCACTGAAAATTTGTATGTATGATGACACAGGATACTCATAATGTGCGTTCTGTGTCCTTTCATCCTTCTGGGGATTTTCTTCTTGCCGGTAATTGTTCTTTATATATTTCATTTTTCAGACATATTTGGTTGGGATACATCAATCTGTTTTCTTTTGCGTCTGAATATTGATGTTTACTTAGCAAAAGTTAAGTTCAGGCTTCAGCAACATCTGCTTAAACTTTATCATGGGATGTTGTCAGTATATTGTTTTTGTCTTGTCAGTTGTTATCTATTTAGACCCTTCACAAAGTTTCATTGATATTACTCACTCTCTATCTCATTAATAACTTTAGAAAATGGAACTTGGAACAAGAATTTAAGATTTCAAGATCAGAAGGAAATTAAGAGAATTTACCATATGGATTATGTGGTAGAAAGCTATCTTTTGTCTGTTCATTTTAACTTCTGACAAGTTAAGAATATATTTCCTTTTCCTCCTTAATTTGTGTTCTGATATTCATTAAACAGCTGGGCAACAAAGTTTATTATGCCTTTTCAGAATATGTATAATGTATCCCTCCTACGGTGATTTACCTATTGACAAAGTTTAACTCAGACTTAAAAAATGACAGGTACTGATCATCAAATTCCACACTTGTATGATGTCAATACATTTCAATGTTATCTATCAGCTAATGCCCCAGAAATCGGAATTAGTGGAGCCATTAATCAGGCATGGTTAATACTTTAGTTATTGAATATCCACATATAACAGATGAATTCAGGAGCATTAACATAATTGTGGTATGTTCTTGGTTGTACAGGTGAGGTATTCATCTACAGGTGGAATGTATGTCACAGCATCTAAAGATGGTGCTATTCGGTTGTGGGACGGGGTAACGGCCAATTGCGTTCGGTCTATTGTCAATGCACATGGAACAGCGGAAGCCACTAGTGTGACTTTTACAAAGGATCAACGGTACAGACACCAGAAGATATATTCTTAGATGTGCATGTGGAAATCTTGTTTCTTAGTGTTTTGAAGGGCTTGCAGATTTTTCCATCTGCTGAAATGGTACTTATCAAATGAGAAATCTTGAGGGTGAACAGAAGAGAAAATAAAAACTTCCATTGGGATACAATTTTTGAAGTGAGGATTATTACTACTTTACACTAACATTAATAAAATGGTCTTTGATTTGCAATTATAATCAATTAAAATAATAAATGTGAAAGTAGGAGGTTTTATAACAATTCATAATTTTTCTTTTCTTTCCTTTGCTGCCAATTAATTATATTTTGCTGTCTGTCTCTCATGGGTGCTCAAGTAAGATATTCCAGCTTTGGAGGGTGCTTTTCTCCTTTGGGATGGTCCTCAACATGGATTTGCAACATGACTGAAAGTTTACTTTTCAGGTTTGTGCTCTCCTGTGGGAAAGACTCTTCTGTTAAGCTTTGGGAGGTTAGCAGCGGAAGATTGGTGAAGCAATATCTTGGTGCTACACATGCACAATTGAGGTGCCAGGTATGCTAGGAAGTAGGAAACCTTTCTCTGGAGTTTCGAATTAGATATCTGTGCATTTTATTTAGTTTTATTCTGATTATGTGGAAAATGCACTCTAGTGAAGGATACGGTGAACAGTTTCAAACTAATTAAGATCGGCTGTGTGTTGATAATGTGTTTTTGGCTTTTTTCCCCAACTGTTATTTACTAGGATAATATATGAGTAACCACAGTCAATTTGTTGATGTAGAAAGTTTCAAAATTCTTAAGATTTTTATAGACTTGCCAAAATATTGAGTGCTTCAAGCTACTCCCCGCAGGCTGTTTTCAATGACACTGAAGAATTTGTGCTATCCATAGATGAACAAAGCAATGAGGTTTATTCTGCTTCATTACTTTCATGCTATAAAGAGTGTGCGCTCGCGTGCGCACACATATTAATTTGGATTCTTATATAGGCCTGGTGAATACAGATTGTTATCTGGGATGCTTTAACAGCGGAGAAAGTGGCGAAGTGGCCGTCCAACCATAATGGTGCACCCCGTTGGATTGAGCACTCACCAACAGAGGCAGCCTTTATTTCGTGTGGGACTGATAGGTCAGTCCGGTTCTGGAAGGAAGCTCTCTAGGTAAATGAAAGGGAGAACACCTTTCTACAAAATCTTCTGCAAAATTAAGCTCAGGATGAGATATTAATTGGAGGTTAGTTTTCCAGATACGTGGACCTCGCGACTAGTCTTTCTTTATTTGGATAGTACATCTAGGAATTTGAGGCTATTCTTCTACCTTTGTTTCTGCTGCTTCGTTTGTGGCTTCTTCCATGAAATGTATTAAATTTGTTCCATTACTAATGGAATGGTAATTTTTGTGCCATTTCTTACAACAAGAAGATATAATCAAAATAATTATTTGTGTTGCTTGTGGTAGTGGCCTTCCAAATCTTCGAAGTTTTGATGATGATTTAATTAATTAAACTTTATGCTGTTATTGAACTTACTCCAAACTAAAACATTAACATAAAAAGTAAGCTCACAACTACTTTGAAAACAAGTTCGAAATATGGCAAGTTGACTGGCCTAGAATTCTAATGATCATACAATCTGAAACATATACAAGTTGGAATTGCAGAGATGTGAAAGGAGGCATTTTCAATTTTTATGAGAGAGGAGAGGAGGAAGAAGAAGCTGAAAAACCCTGAAATGGAGAAACTTAAAAACCCAGCTGCATCAGCATCACCACTGGGCAGTGATCTGGAGAGGGAAAGTGCACAATAAGCTATTTGTGCAGTTAGGTCCAAGCCCAAAGTGGTTGACAAGTGGATCTTTACCTGTAGCTGAATGTGGGCTTGGGTCCTTAGGCTCAGAATATCCACATTCAAGTCATCAGGTTTTTCCCTCAGAAGTGAAGGAGCACAATCTCTCTCTCTTTTTTTTTTTATTTTTTTTTGTTCAGGAAAAAATTTAACATGGAAGAAAGATATGAGGGTTTAAACTAAATAATTTACCTTGTATATTAACTGAACTAAAAGCACAATAATATCAAGTTAAATAGTTGAAAAGATGGGAAATAGAAGTAAAATTTTTTTAAAAAAAATGTTGTACCCTAGCATGTATGCAGATGAGGTCCACAATATTTTATTAATGCTACAATATAATCCAATCCCTGGTACTATACTCATGTTTTTAAAATTTTTCTTTTAAAAAATCTATTTTATTCCACAATTATTGAAACATGTGTGACAAAAAGAAAATTCTTAATTATTAGAAAAAATTTTAAAGGCACTATCATCCTTTTTTTACTAGTAAAGAAAATAAAGGATTTAAGGGACCCTTGAATATTAATTAAATTCTGAAAACTACTAATGAGAAATGAGATCCACATAAGCCTTTGGTATATTTAAAACTTTTAAAAATCCACTGACAATATTATTTCCTAAAGATGTTTCACCTGAAACTCCTTTTTCATAATACATAACAAAAGTCCTGATTTTCAAAATTTAATACTTATTATTTTCTACTTAATCTCATTATACCACTAATTATCCATCACTTACAAAAACTTCATTTGATATACATAGTGTTCATTAGTTATTATAAAATAAAATTATTAATTAATTTTTATTAATTTAGATTATATAAATCTTAAATATAGATTAGGAAATTGGATGTGAAAAAGGGCAGCAGCATGAATAAAGTAAGGATTACAAATTTTAATTTCCTGCTTCCAAAAATGTGTCAATTCTCCTAATCTCAATACACATCTTTTTTTTAGCTATTGTACGGTCGTAGTTATCAATTAATTAATTAATTAGAGTAAAAAAACAAGATTATCCTTTCATTATGTTAACTAAAGTGGCCAATGTTTTAACTGTAAAAGGAAATGTAAAACACTAATCATGCACAATTTAATTAATTTCTGATTTATTTTGTATTAGTTTTGCGTAATTATGATTTTAATTTAAAAAAAAATTATATATTAGCTAAAATTCTGATAGATCTAATAATTAAATTTAAAATAATAAGACAATGAGTTACGTACTAATTTGTGATAGTTTCTTCGTTAAATTAAATAATAAGACAATGAGTTGATTAAATCTCAAGTGAAGAACAATTATTAATAATGGAAAATTTATTATTATTGTTCTTGTTCTCTCATTAGAAAATATAAAAAATAAAATTTAATTAAGGTAATTTCCTTGACTAGATTTGATAACACTATTCATGGTGTTACACATTTATTAGACTTATTGAATAAGAAGGTTAAGCATTCACATCAAATAATTAATATTTCATTTCAAAAATGGTGTTTAGGGTCTAAAATTCAACAATCTAACTAAAATTTGGAGCCCAAATTAGTACATGTTCTATTAATTAAATTGCCAATCAATGAATAAAACAACACTTCCATTGTCTAGCTAGATTCATGATTATCAATGTGGTTCTCACTTTTGCCAACAAAGGGAATGCATGGAATATAACCTTTTCACACAAAATTTTGCTTAGTTTTTACAAGAGATTGAAGTTTGAATGGTGGATATTTGTAACGGTCCAAACTGATGTAAATAATTTTTAGATCTATTAAATTATTTAATAGTTTCGTGCTAATTATTATATACGATTTCAAATTGCCATAATCCCCCAATATGTGGAACAGATCAAGCAAACGGCTACAGATCAAGCAAACAGCTGATTATTACACTTTTCCCGCTAAATTTGAAATGGATTAAACAAGTAGCTGAATATTACACTCTCTCCCGCTAAATTCGCGACAGATTAAGCAATAATCGATTAATTAATTAAATATTTTTATAATTATAAAAAAGATAAATTGTTACGCTCAGTATTCACATGAAATTTTATATATTTATATTATGAGAGTTTATGTAAATTTGGTATAAATTTTTTTTCTCAATTAATCACTAATTGGACTTATATGAGAGAAGATATACACAAAAAAAAATTGATCCAATCTCTTACATATTCAAATCACTATCCCTATAAAGTTAATTTCAACTTTAATTTTTTTGGGGGTCCAAGTTTCCTCTTTGTTATATAGTATATGCAAACTACTTATACATTTATGAACAAGAACATCATAATTAGAAGTCCCTTTGGAAGGCATGAAAGTGTCCAAGTTTAGAAGGGTGAGCTTGTTTTAGAAAGAGAATTAGCTTAATTATATTCTTTTTCTTTCATATATATAACAAAAGCCAAGCCCTCTTTTCTGACTATACTCAAAGTTTGAAACTTTAGTATTGTATATTCAGAATTGCATATAAATTCAAAACCCTAAATAAAGTATGTGCATCTTATAAACATTAAGATATTTGGATTTTCTTTTTTATTGCAATAAAGTAATTAATATTATGGATAGACTTAATTGACTGATAAATGGTAGATAATTCATTGAATTTAATTATGAAAAATATATAATCTTTAATAAAAACAAATTATGACAATTGGTTATAAATTTAAACATATGGGTAATTAAATTTAAGTGAAAGTAAAAAAAAAAAAAAACTTATAACTTCATTAATTTTTTTATTTTAATATCCATATTCAATTTGTGTGAAAACACATAATATTTTATGGTATTGCAATATTAATAAATAATAATAATTTTTAAATATCGTAAATAATATTTTATATACTTTTCTCTTAAATTAAAAAGAAAAGAAAAAAATGATGATAATTGTGATGAAGAAATGAATATTGTTATAAGAAATGGATGGGAATTGAGATGTCAACATCAATTTATGTTCATTATGAGCAACACTTTATAGAAAAAGATTCTGAAATGGGACTCAACAACTTTAATTCAAGGTCCCAGCAGCCATTACCTAAAATCACCATCTCTTCTCTTCCCCCATCTTTTTTTTTTATCTCCATATCCCTCACCAACTGTTATTTTCCTTCCTTTTTTTTATCAACAGAATAAATTCTATTACATGTAGTATTCATTAGATTTAGATGAATTATTATGATATGATACTAAATTCCTGATGTTAACTTTAAATTTTCAATGACAGATATCTGTCGCATAAATATTTATCAATAAATGTGATTAAATGTGAAATTTCTCTGTTATTTATAATTTAATTTCTCATAAAAAAAAATTCTAAAAAAATATGATTAAAGGGTCAAATTATATTTGTACTATAAACACTTTGATTATTAAAATTGAGTTAGTCATGATTGTGATCACATAATGGTGAAGATAATTATAATGAGAAGATGCATAATTAGGTATTGTGTGTACTAGGGCATATGTGGAACCCATGTTACACTTGCAACCCAACAATATTAATTAATTAATTAATTAATAAACTTTATAATATAAATCCCAATTCCTAACTATTGCATATGGACCCACTAAATGAAAGAAAAAAAAAATTAAAATTCATCATTTAGTAGATAGAAAACGTTTGAAGCAGCCACCAAGAAGAAGATGATGATGATGAATAAGAAGAAAAGAAGAAATTCCCTGTACCTTCCAACAGGGTTTGATTGTGTTCCCATCTGGGATTGGCAAGACAATTAGGTGATTTATAGATTGCACCATCAAAGGCACTTATGTGGGAAGATATGATTATTAACTTAATTAATTAAATTTAAGCACTATCTATAAGGTTTAATTAATATTAATTAAGGGCATAATTAGAAAGAACTTTTCACATAATGTTTGTTAATTTTATTCTTTAACGTATGAAAGCTAATGTTGGAGAAGCATCAAACAAGAGAATATTATGATGGTCACAAATATTATTTATTAATTATATTATTTATACCAAAATCTCTTCGCCCACTACTTTACCACGCATGCAGTCTCTTTAAACATTTTCCTCCTTTAATTTTCTCAAGTTAATTACATTGAAATAATCAATTGAGGGAATTGACCTAATTAATTTTCTTAATTGTATAATTTCATGGATAATTGATGTTAAAATATTTGATTATTGCTAATATGATGAGATATATACGTAAATGGGAACAATAATTGTCTAATATAGTCTGGGCTTATATATAATTTTATTTAAAATAAATTATTAAAAAATTAAATAATACTAAAAGGAAAGTTTCATTCCAAACATTTAATTTTATATACAAAAATTATGAATACAATCAATAAAATATAAAAAGTTAATATCTTTTTATGTTACCAAATGCAAAATTAACCCAAACTTAATTTGGTAATGATGAGAATTATGGAATAAGTGTAAAGCTTGTACGGAATGTGATTTGTCAATTTACGAAAATAAAGGAAAAAAAAAAGAGTATTTATTATTGGGGAAAAAAAAAGTATTAATTCTGTGCATATTATTAAAATTTGATGGTGAAACTTGAGAGTGAGGAAAGGAATAAATGACGATTGATGAGAGAGAATCAAGGAAAAGAGGCAACTTGCATTCAATTTCATGTGGATAAAAAAAAATCAGAAACCCTAGCTAGCTAGCTATAATCATTTTTATTTTGGATATTCAAATCCAATATGCATCTTTCTTTTACAGGTGGGAAAAAGGAGCAAAGCTTTACATAAAGCCACTACTGCTTCCTTCAAATTTTATTCTTGGCAAGGTTTTTTAAGGAGATTAACCATATCATTCTTATGTGGCTTAGGTTCTTATTCCTCAATCATTTAAAGTTTCTTCTCTGTGTTGATCAAATCAGAACCCAAAAAAAAGAAAACCCTAATAATAATAAATATATATTAATGAAATTATGATTTAGAACCCTTAGCTCAGGAATCTTGGTTTTGTATAAAACCAATTATAATCTAGCTAGCTCTTTATTTATTTTATTTATTATTAGTTTCACATTCTAAAAATGCAGCAGGAATCATGTAAGAATAAAGATAGATAGAGAAGAAAAAGCTTGTTTATTCTTTTAATTTTGTAATTTTAAAAATTGTTAATTAATAAACACGATAATATAACGGTTAATATTGTGGGAATTTGATTAAAATTGACTAACGCTTAATATTATCGGAATTTGATTAAAATTGCTATACTTTTAATTCGTGTTTCAATTTTATAATTTTAAAAATTGTTAATTAATAAATATGATAGTGATTAACGGTTAATATTATCGGAATGTGGTTAAAATGGATATGTTTTTAATTCGTGTTTCAATTTTATCACGTATATATGCAATGTGTTTGAGTATAGGATTGAAATTTCATACCAAAAAAACAAAGTGCTCCAATGAATTTTGATGCAATATATTCCTAAGAATATATTTTTCCATAAGAGTATACTTTTCTTTTGGAAAGCCATGCATGCAATTAATTTCATTTAAGAAACCCTAAGCAATATTGAACTGAAGGTAGATTTAGATGTAAACCCTATTCATGGATATGCATAAATTTCCATTTTCTGAGTTGTAATCTGATTTTTCTTCTAACAAAAAATCTGTGGACATATTTGGAAAACCCATTTACATAGATTAGTTACACATGAAGATAAGGAGTCCTTGTCATTCTTGTTTTGGTGCAGTTGAATTTTTGCCATTTGGGAAGGTCAGGAACAATTATCTTAACAAATTTATGTAAAATAATTAATGCTGATGATAATGATCATCTCAAATAGATGAATTATTTTTTTTTTTAAATTAATACATGAAACTCCTGTACCTTTCACACAACAGACATGAACTCTTGTCTTAAAAAATCATTCATGAGATGTACATGACCATATAAATAAATATTTCATGAAATAAACATGATCACTGTGGATTAATATTCTAATTTTGATTTCAAGTTATACCTGTAATTAATTTAGAATTTGAAAGACGATCGAGAAACAAACTGATATATTGCATTGACATATGGCAAACTTGTATACAAGTTGAAGGAAAATTTTCATGCTTATATCACCATTAGGATATTAATAAACGGAAAGCCAAGCCCTGCAAATAAACAAAAACCTAATTGATCCCTTATTTATTTTCAGTCTCCCCATTTCAGAGGTTTCCAAAATCATGAAGGAGATTTGATAGCAAGCCATATCAAACATATCCAGATATTAGGCAGAAACCCTAGCCACAGCTTTGCACACTAAGGAGTTCTTCATCTCCAAAGAGAGCTTCAGGTTTTCAGACAAATCAACGTCAGATTCACTTGGCACCCACTTCAGGTTTTGAAGCAGCTGAGCAAGCCAAAGCTCCACAGTTGCTAAGCCCATAGCCTTACCAGGACAAACCCTTCTACCTGAACCAAAGGGAGCCAACCTGAGATCAGATCCCATGATGGAAACATCTTCCTGCATGAACCTTTCCGGCTTAAATTCCTTCGGATCCGACCAGAACTGCTCATCATGGGTTATGGACCACATGTTGACCATTGCAGTGGTGCCTGCAGGGATAAAATGGGAGCCTATGTGCGTGTCATGGATGGCTAGCCTAGCCCAGGACAGGAGAGGACCTGGTGGGTGCATTCGTAATGTTTCTTTGACAATGGCACGGAGGTAAGTTAGGTTAGGCAGGTCAGAATCGCAGATTGACCGGCTAGTGCCGACGATAGTGTCGATTTCAGACTGCGCTTTAGCTTGGATATCTGGGTGTAGAACCATTCTTGCAAGAATCCACTCAAGAAGTATTGCCACCGTATCAGTACCCCTAAAGATCATTTCCTGATAGCAAAAATTAATTTCAGTTCAATAGTAGTTTGGAGAAAAAAAAAGGCAGTATTAGCTAGCTAGGGCACACATAATCGGGTATAAGATCAAAGGAAAAAAAAGGTGAAAGATATTAGCATATGTGTAAAGCATGAGAGGTGCAGACAAGAAAAGAGAATACTGTCAAGGGAAAGAAAAAGGAAGAGAAAATATTCAGATTCTCAACTTCTTTGGATACCAACGAACCATATTCTATCATCTTCACAGATAACTGTTTCCAGGAGATTTCCATACAAAAAAAAGTTAAACAACAATAACATAAAGTACATAGAAAAAATCAAAGAAAGAAAACAAAATTTTCAGCATCTATAAAAAAATCAAAGAAAGAAAACAAAATTTTCAGCATCTATGACAGTTAAAAGATAAAGATTAGATTGAGAGAGTAAGTGCCGCATGCGGTAAAAGATCGAACTCCTTGCAAGCATCTTTTATATGCAACAGTACTGTCAATCACAATAATAGAACTGCATATAATAAGGCAAGACCTAGTAAAAGCAATCTAAATAGCAAAAAAGTTTCAAGGAATCTTAATTGTATGGGACTAATTAATCAACATGTTAAAATTGAGATGCAAGGCATACCCATAAAACAGCAATCATATCAGAGTCACTGAGCCTGTTCTCCTCTTGCAAATCCAGCAACACATCAACAAAATCATCAGAATTCTCATCAAAGTCTCTTCCTTTGTCAGCCCTCCTCATTTTATGTTCCTCTATAATCTTCCCTACAAAAACATTCACCTTACTGGCCAATTTTCTACATCTCTTCCTCACTCCTTGCAAATCCAACCAACCCAAGAAGGGAAAATGGTCACTCCAGTTAAAAATTCCTAGTAATTCATAACCCTCACTTACCAAGCCCTCAAGTTCACAGGCATCAACGTTGTTGTGATCATTGAACTCATAGCTCCTCCCAAACACGCTTTTCATGACATTGTTTAGTGACCCAAAGTGCAACACCTTCCTAATCTCAATCTTGTCATCTCTCTCAACTAAACCCTTTATCTCAGCCACCATTTTCTGCCCTATCTCTGCCCTAAACTGGCCAAAAGAAGCGATTCTCTTAGGACTAAACAAATGGGTAGCTGAGATCCTCCTTAAATTCCTCCAGTACTCTCCAAAAGGTGCAAAGCCCATTGCTCTGTGAAACAGAAGCTCATAAGCGGATTCTTTAACAGGTCTATCAGCGAAAGCTGAATTGTTCAATATCTCTTTAGCTGTTTCTGGATGACTAGAGATAATGAAGCGAGTGAAGCCTACAGAAAATGCTACCAAAGACTTTGATTTGAGATGAGAGGTCTTAGCGAGAACTCTGTGAGTCAAGGAGCCAGTAAAAGCCAAGACCATACCAAGGAAAGGCCAACCTGAAGGACCAGGAATTGCTGCTTGGGATTGAACATTGAACCTTATTTTGTATAAAGCCCAAGCAAGCCCGCCGGGAGCTAGCCAGAAAGAGAAAACGGAAACAAAGAGAAAGAGGCAGAGAATGGCCTCTAAACTGAAATATGGCGAAGACCCAATACGATAGATGAAAGGAAAACACTCAAACATGAATTCTGGTGACATTTTCGTGATTGGTTAGGGGAGTGAAGCAAGAAGATTTTTTTTTTCTTTTCAGAAAAAGCTAAAACTGTGCTTTGCCAATTATGCAAATGGGTGGCTATTTAAACACTGGAAGATGAGAGTAATGGAGGCTTGAAACGAAGGAAAAGAAGCTGAAAAGACACTGAAGCGAAAAGCTCTGCAAGGAGAAGGAGATGGAGAGGGAAGGAGAGAGAGCTCAGAAGTTGCAGATGGAGAAGGAGGTCAGGGGGAGCGATTTTATAGGAACGGTTTATGAAATAAATTAACCATGGTTTAAAATTATTTAATTCACAGCGGTTATTTTTTAACGCATGCTCTTTTAAAATTTCTCCTTTTTCTTTTTCTTTCTTTGGACAGGGTTTGGCCTTAAATTACAATTCTGCCATCAAGGCACGTTCAGCTTTATTCCTCAGCAGCCTTGCCCACCTCCAGAATTTAATCGGAGTGAAATAAAATTGGGCTTTTTCCTTAATAAGGGTTTATAAAAAAATAATTCCTGAAAAAAGTTATTTTCTAAATCAGGATGATTTTAAAAACCATTGCCTGTGTTTGTAAAGTGTGGTATTAAAATTAATACTTATATATCAAGAAATATTATAGCAGTATTAAATTAAATATTTATTTTATTATATAAATTTTTATAATTTTTAATTTATATTTAAATATTTATATTAATTTTATATTAAATATTTTTTTATTATATGATCTGAATCTTTAACTTTTAAATTTATTAATTTTTAATTTATATTAAAATATTTTAATGTAACTTTATATTAAATATTTTTTAACTATGTTAAAATAATAAATTATTTTTTTAAATATAAGAATTAAATTATTTTAAAAAATAAAATTTAAACAATTAAATCATTATAATCCAACAACTAATTTTAATGAAATTTAATGGAATTAAAGGCAGATTAAGTCTAAATATTAATTTCTCTTCTTATAAATTATGAAAAAATGACAAATTTGATTGATTTATTTAATTAATTAAATTAGTAGAATGAGGAGCATAAATGTTCTTGTCCGTTTTAGTATAAACTGTTATTTTATTTTTTATTTATTTTATTAATTTTATTATATTTAATTTAAAAATATTAAATTTTATTAAATATTAATAAATATTTTAAAATATTTCTTAAAAATAAAAAAATAAAATAAAATTATAATAATTTTATTTATTTATATATTATTATAGTGTAAAATAAATAATAATGTTGACATTATAAAAAAAATAATAAAAATTATGCGACGAAATAAATATTAAATCTCGATTTTTAATTATTTATATTTATATTTATTAATTTTTTTAACTTTGTAAGATTTTTTTCTTTTTTAACTTAATTTACTTAATTTAATGTAATTTGAAGGGAAAGCCAACCACTATTTTCTTAAATGGGATTTAATTCGTGACGTTGGATGATACAATAATTATGTAATAATAAATAACATTAAAGATTAAAATCAGTTTTTATTTTAAAAAATATCATAATATAAATTTATTACGGATCATCTGGACCCATAAATACAAATAAAGAAAAATATATTTTTTAATATATTTTTTATTTATATTATTTTATTGACTATATATTTATAAATTAACCCGAATTGAAGAAAGAATAAAATAACCTCCGAGAAAGCAAAAAATTCAGAGTCTCCCAACTCTACGTAAAGAAGAAATTTGTTTTAAAGCATACCCTTTAGCTAAGCCATCCGTACATTCATAGCTTAATTTCTAGTGGATGTCGTTTCCTTATATTTTGTTTTCTTCTTTGTTTAATATGATATTATATATGTTTTATAATTTTTTTAATTAATTTATTTTAAAAATATTAAATATTAATAAATACTGAAATATATTTTAAAAATAAAATAAAATTATAATAGTTAATTTATATGTTATTATAATATACAAAATATTTAAAAAATAAATAAAAATTATATTTTAATTTGGATGGACATTGTAATTGAGAAAAACAATTATAAATTGAACAATTTGACCTGTATTATTAAGATATTTTTTTATTCGTAATGGCTTAATTTTGAATGGAATCATCTTATTCTACAAAGTAGGGTATATATGTAATTTGAATAAAAAATCATTAAATAAAATAAAAAAATAACTATGCAATTGATATAGATTAGAAGCAAAAATTATATTAATTTGATTATAATTAATTATTTATAACTTACAATAACTTAAAAATTGCTGCAGTGGTAATGATAATTTAATTCATGCGAAAGAAATATGGAGTATTTTATTATGGTTGCAAGTAGATGAAGAAGATTAGGGATTAAATGGTAATTAAAGGCATGGGAAATATTCTGAGCAACAAAAAGTGAAAACAGATAGATATAATGGTAGAATCGATTCCTATCACATATCATCTCTTATTTTACTAATCTAAACATCTTCTTGCTTAGATTATATTCTTAAGCCAATAACACCTTCATTTTATTTATTAATCATCAATTAATTCCATTAATATTTTCTATTTATTTAATATTAATTATTATTAATGACCGATAATTAATAGTTGTTTGTGAATATGATAAAAAAATATTGATATATAAAATTAATTTAAAAATAAAAAATTATATTTTTTAATATATATAAATAAAATAAAGAATGAATAGAAATTATAAAACTTAATTATTAAATTAAGCGTAATGTTGAATGGAATCATTTTCTAATGGACATATTGTTTAGTGGAATAATGTTGCATATATTATAATAATTAATATAGGTATGCAACTTGAACAGAATTTCCATCAAGATACACTAGTCAATGTTTGCTTTATTTTTCTCTCACTATATATATATAAATTATAAATTAAAATAAGATCCAACCAATTAAAACTCAAGAATTGAAGCATGTATTTGAGTGGTATATGTACATTCATGTTAAAATCTACTTTTGGACCGACAGTATTTTATTTTATTTTTTAATTATGTGATTAACGGTGTTGCAAAATCACACAAAAAGTTTCCAGTTCAAACAAATGAATCCTTTGAATTAATTACTTTGTCATTGTGCAATTAATATAAATAATTTTTAAAATAAAATGACTTACTATATTTCCTTTTATACATATGTATATATATACAATTCTTAATTTCCTATCAACAAATTAATTAGATGCCATTCTTTTTCTTTATTATTGAATGGACATTTTGATTTTATTTTGAAAGTTAATGCCGAATATCATATTCCATTTGAAAATTTGCTTACTCACAATCAATTTTTTACCTTTTTAATTATGTAAGTTTCTTGAGAGATAGGTTAAAAATATTATTTGTCTTTAAAAAAATTTATACACCCGATTAATAAATAAGAGATATATAATTTAAAATAAAATTTAAATAAATAATATTCTATTAATTGGATGTACCTTAAAAAAATTTCTTATTAAATACTGCAATTTAATATAATTTTAAATTAGATTATTATATCATATAAATTTGATTTTCGAAAATACTATACAACTGATAATAGTGGAGATATCTAACTTAAAATAAAAAAAATAAAAAATAAAAAACAAACACGTGATTTAATCAAAATATCTTCATGCTGAAGACAACACCATGATTATGACGCCGAACCAAGTTGCATTGAATTAGCTGTTTAAAAAAAATAAAAAAAATCAATGTGATGATGCTTTGCAGCTTGAATTAATTACTTCATTATATTAATCAATGTTCGATTTTCTTGGAAAGTACTCTAAAATTATTTACTATTTTTAATATTAATTTAAAAAGTAATTATATGAAAAAAAATCTTTATCATGGAGAAAACCTGCAATCAAATGGGTGATGTATGAGTTGATTCTGTTTAATGCAAATGGGCATTTTTCTAATTTTCATAAGACGACTTCTACGAGTTATTTTCATGGTCAAAAGTTAAAGTTGTGTTTCAAGCACAATATCCAAATTTTTGGTGGAATTTGATAATTTACTTGTAGTCATGGTTAACAGTGTTTTTTCTTTTTTTTTTTTTTTGAATAATCAGTTTAAAGTAAGAATTGAATTTAAAATTTTTCAGTTTTAGAAAACTTTAATGCTAATGAGTTAAAATCTATTAAACGCAGTGATCTCTCTCTTAATTAAAAGGTTTAAAGCGTGAACATTTATGGGTTTTTTTAAGAGTTGCAAGTGGGTAGTGCATGCATTCTCCTCCAGTGGATTTCTCATGATCAGTTTCCTACAGCAACTTGTTTTGTGACCTTTTTTTTAAAAAAAAAAAAAAAAAAAAAGTTAAAGTTAGGGGAGAACTTTATTTTTAAAGGAATTGGATTTTCTTTTTTATCAAATGGATCCTAGTAGATTCCCCTTTCAGTGTACACTGCCCTTTTTTTTTTCTTCAATTACTGGTATAATAATAATAATTATTATAATAATAATTGTGAAATTATTAATTAAAAATATGCCCATGTATTGCTCCTACTAATTCTTCAAATAATAAGAAAAAAATGGAGACTAGATCAATGAATGGTTTTAAACTCAAGCTAAAAAGTAAAATTCCCCAGCTCCATTTGAATACAAAGTATGTATAAATATGAAAAGCAATGGCTCCCAAGATTGTTCAAAGTCATATATTTTTGTGGAGGTAGACAAAGACAACCTTTCCAACTTGGTACCAAATCTTCTCTTAATTTGACTCTATTATACATTTAAAAAACAAAAAAAATAAATAAAGTCAATAGAAATAAATAAATAAATTTTCTCACTTTCCTAAGCTTTAGTAGCTAATTTTAATTTATAATTAAAAACATGAAAGGGAGACCAATGTACCATTTTCTAACCTAAACATGTATTTGTTGTTCCTCTAATCAACAACAACTTGCTATTTGACTATTTTGCTACTTGCTTCAAACTATTTCCACAAAGGGATATTAATTTATTTATGGTTTGCAATTGAGTTTTTAAATTATAATATTAGGGTTTAGGTTTAAAAGTCTGCTGAAACACAAATTTATAAGAAGCACAAGAAACATCTTGAATAACCACTTCACTAAAAAATAGGAGATGTATAAAAATGATTTAGTTTTTGTTAAAGACAGGATTATTTAATTCTTTGATCTGAAATGTTATCAACAACCACCTTTACAGAAATACCCTTATAATGAAATATAGGGTTAACTAAAGTTATTAAATAGAAAAAATTAAATTAAATGGATTAAGCTATAAGCCTCTAACAAAGGCCCAAGGCAAATGACAAGCCTGGATTGCATTTGCACCTGCATCTGCATGCAGCTTGCCTTTCATTGTTTGAACAATTTTTTATCAATATGTTTTTTTTTAGAAAAAAAAAATCATTTTTAGCATTTGCAAGTCAAAAAAATTAATATAATCTTAATTATGTTCTGTTTAAATGAGAGGTTCATTAAGCTGAGCTACATATATTTTAGCTTCTGAGCATTGCACATTACCATTTCATCATCATTTCTCTGTTTTTATGTTCTATACTGCTGTAATGGTTTGATTACTTGGAATGCTTTTCTTTTTCTTTTTCTTTTGTTTTTTTTTTAAAAAAAAAATGTTTTTTCGAACTCTATATCTTCCCATGTAAACATTAAGCGAAAGTTCATAGGAAGGGATACTTTAATTTTAAGGTTTGTAAGTCATACATTATGTATATAACAGTTTTGACAAAAGAATGCAATGAAATTTGGATACCATGTTAGTGAAGATTAGCCTCCACAAGAAGAGTGCATATGTAATCTGGCTTGGTTTGTTGTCTCCATTGATTCCTCACCTTGCAATTTTTTCAGAATATGCAGATGACACCCATGAAAAGCCTCTCCATTAACGGCCAAAAACAACTTTGGAATTGCCACAAAGCGTCGCGGAGTTGTGGAACTTCAACTTCACTGCCTGCTGTACAAGCTAGGATTTGAACACATAAAAAAACTGTGAGAACCAGACACAAAATCGTTAAAATAGAGGATGACAATAAAGCCAATTTCGTTATGTGCTTTTGTCTTGGTTTTCATTTTCAATTTTCTTCATTGCTCACAAGACTCTGAAAAAAACAGAAGTAGAGTCAATTAGTTTACCTTGTAGCGTACAACTTTCATGAATCCCTTGATGTGAAAATAATGCGACCATCTGGCTTCTCCTCCATAGATAATTTACTGGCACTTAGATAACTACCATTCTACCAATAAACTGCAATGTCTCTTTCATTCTCCAGACACCCTTAAAGGCAAATGCCACAGTAATCCAGTATAATTTCACATGTTGCATTAACAAGGCCATTCTTTAGACTGCATCAGAAGAACAATAGCTGCTAACAACTGTTCATTTTAAAGATCATAACAGCACAATCCCATGACAAATGAGGATCATTTAAACTGCATTGGTACAGAATCATTATGATCACTCATCTTCACTAAACAAGGCCTTCCATGAAGGACTTCATATTTTTCACATCTTCTTCAGACTCTGGATGCATTTGTGCTTTAAACATTTTCCATAGCCCAGTAGGATGATGTTGTCTTTTAACATGAACATCTCCTGAAAACCTCCCAAACATTTTTTCACACTCTGGATATGGCTTGACATATAGATTATAAAATTTAAGCCTGCTTAACTTTATCATACCTTTCAGTCCTACCTCATCACCAAGTCCTCCTCTTGCACGTAAATACTCGATCACATTGTTGCGAGGAACAATCTGTTTCTCAAAACTCACTCCCAAATACTCAGGAACTTCAACCAAGCAACCAACATTAAATTTCATTGTGTTCACTAAAAACTCAATCTTCTTTTCAATGTCCTCTACATCATAAATAATCACCCTTGGTTCTATCCATAAAACCTTAAAAGCTTCTCTGCGAATCAAACCATGTTTACATAAGCAATCAATTCTTTGCTTTACTTCAAACCCAGCTCTAAATGCTCCATCACTAAAAATCTTCAGTTTGATTGGCATTCGACATTTCAAAGAACTAAGCAATTCCAAACACCTAGCAAGTTCACCTAATTCCATACCAAGAAATCGCGGCTCCCTAATAATCTCTTTCCTAATAAGCTCTTTGCTTAAACCCAAACCCTCAAACTCATCAACCAATGGCATCAGCCTATTTTCAATTGCAAATCCTAAAGCCTCAGGATAGGAATTGAAAATCCAATCGACCTCACTCCTTTGGATTCCAATTTGCATTAAGAACTCAATTCTCCTGTGCATTTCACTTTTCTTCATTGTAATTGCTCCAGGAAAACCCTCTAGCACCTTCCCCACAGTACTTTCACTAAAACCAATACCCTTCAAAACACTCACACTCTTATTAAATCCATCTGGATCAATCTGGAACCTTTTAGCATACGCCAGAACACTCTTTATCATCATTGGGGAAATGCTCAAATTCCCAGATTTTGAAAAACCCATTTCCCATTTCTTCAAAAATTCCAAGTCCAAAACCCCAGGGCATTCAGCAATCAAAGAAACAACAAATTTTTGTGGGATTTTGAAGGATAAAAGAACACCAAGGGACTTCTCAATGTCATCTAAATTGGAACCCAAAAGAAAGCGATTTGTACTGATGAAACTATGAAGCTGGGATGGAGGGAAACCATACCTTTGGAAGAGATTAGCAAGGGAAATCTGTTTCCTGTACAGGGATCCATTTGAGGAACCAGGCATTGTGGACAGGAAATGAAATCTCTCATTTGGATGAGTGGGGATTGGTTTTGAGGATAACACAAAGCGCTGAATAACATTCCTAATGCGGAGGATCTTAGTGGCCATTGATGGATTCAAAGCTGAAACTTTGTTGTTGGAAACAATCTCTCTATATATATATATTTGTATTAAGGAAAACTTGAAAGCAGTGTGATGAGAAACTAGAGTACCTTAATATGGTAGAACATAGATAAGTAATTTTGGTTGTGAGGTGGAGATTGGTAGATGAGGAAGCATCAGATGATACACTTGTTCTTTGTCACCAGAATCTTTGATATCAGAGCTCGTATATGCGTATGAGAATCTCACTCCAGCAGATGACTCCACCAAAAGATTCAGATAAATTGTCAACTTCTCTGCCCTCGATTTGGTGAGATTTAAACAGAATATCAACTGCACTCTGCACAGTTGTACGCTTGGAGCTGCAATAGACACTCGACTGTGAAGAAGGGACGGGAGGGAGACTCGACTCGACAATTGACTGTGGATTAGACAGAGGGAAACAAGGTGGAGGAGAGCGGACGACGACAATTGCGAAGCGAGCTCAGAACGAGAACTGAGATGAGGGTGAGACCTAGTCTGTGTGAGAAAGAAGGCAACGCAGGGAAGCGGCGGAGAGAGGGGTGCGATCGACCGGTTCCATTCGAAGAGGAAAGATAACGGAAATAAGTCCAATTACTAATTTAATTTTTTTGTCAATCGCCCCTATACTTTTGGTTAAGATCAAATAAGTCCTAAGCTAATGTAATATTATTTTTTAATAATAAAATATTTTTTATCTAATAAAATCTCATTTTTATAATTTTAAAAATTTTTTACTATATTTTTTGTATTAATTAAAATATTAAATTGTTAATATTTTAAATTATAAAAAATAATATTTTTATTGTTTTTGTTTAGCTCTAACTAAAAGAGAAAGTGTACCTGAGTTTAATTAATTAAAAAATAAATTAAATTTATTTGAACATTAAGCAAACGTATAAAAAAATTAATTAGATTTATTTCTGAAAAATAACCATTGAAATGATAAAGCCACGTAAATTAGTAAAACTATATATTAATTTCTGTATTCTAAAAATATATTTAATAATTAATAATTAATAATAAAATAATAATGAACAAACAAAATTATAATTTTTTTAATTTTATTTATAATTATTGAATGTAAAAAAAGTAAACTTTTTGGTTAATTTATATTTATATTCAAATTTTTTGAATTTTCAGAAAAAAAACTTTTGAATCTAAATAATAAAATCATTTTTTTTTCCAATTTATCACCAAGACTTAATTTAATTTATAAGAAGTTAGTGGCATATAACAATTTAATCCATAAAGTTTTTTATTAACGAAATATATAGTCCCCTCATTTAAATTTTATATTTAAAAGTAAATATATTATATATTTAATATGTATAATAATAAATATATTATATGTAATATATAATCTTTTTCAAATAAATTCTTATTATAATAAAATAATACACGCGCATATACATTTTGCATAAAATTACTTAACACAAACACAAATTATGCACATATTATTTTTATGTAAAAAACTATAATCCATAATGTTAAGTAAACTATTATATTCTTTAATCAATAAAGTTTTTTTGATATTTTAAATTTTCATTTATATATATATATAAGATTTGAAATAGGAGAAAATAATGAGATCAAAGAAAATTATTAAAATAAAAATATTTATTTTAAAGGTTAATTTTTTAATTAAATAAAATTTTAAAAATTGCATTATAATTACCATAAACATTTTGACTATAACTACAACAAATTAAAAAAAAACTTTATAATTCAATATTTATAACTTTGAGTTTACATAAATATTTAAATTTTTGCATTCAATGTACATTTTGATTTGTGATATATGAGATTTTAGGGTTGAATTAAGGGTGGCAGTTAAATAGACTGCGTGATACTTGTAAAACAGACGCCAAATAAACCTGGGTGTTCTGAGCACCTCTTTAAATTTTATTTTTTTAATATTTTTAAAATTTTAAAAATTTTTATTTTCAGTTTTAAATGCAATCATTCAACATTAATTTTACAATTAATTTTAAAAATAAAAATAAAATATGTTATATATAATTATTATTTTAATATATTTAAATATTTTGTATATAATTATTATTTCAATATATTTAATTAATATTAAATATAAAATTTACTAAAATCTCATAAATTTTAATATATTACTAGTTATAAATTCATGAGTCATTTATATATATTAAAATTAAAATTTATCAAATATTTCATAATTTTTTATTGGTATTTAGGTGAAATTAATAATTAATAATGAAAAATAATAGTGAAAATAATAATTTAAATAAAATTAATTTAATAAATAAGAATGATATTAATGAAAATTAAATTCAATTATACAAAATTTATAATAATAATGTTTTGGATGACGTTTAACGATGATCATGAAGATGACCGTCTGTGCCACAATGTCGAGATCTTCTCTCTTAAGGCCGTCTTGTGTTGTATTGACACCTGTCAAATGATAGCGCCTGTTGAGCTTCTTTAGAATCTCCAACATTATCGTCTTTCATAGATATATTTAAATAAGGAGGTTGAAATCGAGGCCTTGAACTCTCCCCAACAATTGGATCGTGAGATGCAAAGCCGAAATCCTCTAAATAAGAGGTTGTAGAAAAATAACTCAGGAAAATCTGAAGAAAACAAGTTAAGTCGGGTTGAGTGATCATCCAGTGATTGTCGGAGGAATGCAAGAAAAATAAACTCTGATGGAGTATGTGTCTGTACAAGAGAGAAGAAGTGGAATGACGTGCTAGCCATGCCTTCCCCTCCAGTCTGATTGTAATTATAAGGAGTTAGAGTAAATGACTAAAAAGGCATAGAAGAAGGTCCTGGTGCCCATCTTGTATACTAACTTTGATAATTATCTCCTTAAGAAGGTATGTGTGAAGATTTGCCTAATTCTATGTATGAGCCGTATGGATGAAATGCAACCGGTGATGGTATCTACATAACACCAGGGTCTGGCGTAAATTGTGGAATCTTCGTCTCCCTTGATGGCCTGGTAGTTTGGCGACGATGTCGTGGAGGGTTCCTTGATGAGGAGAGCGTGTCATGTACATCATCTGGAAGTGGTTAGGTAGATGGGGCCAGTTGTAGAAGTGATATTTGGAAAATGCAATCAAACATATGAAGTGCATGAAACATCGAATTGACTGTACTTCCAATATTTTCCATTATCGGATGACGAACTTCGCTCGACCATAAGCTGCAGTTCTCCAAACCATCTTCCTGTAAAATGTATTTATTAAGACATCAATCCCAAAAGTTAATTATTGTAATTATTTTTGTAATTAATAAAGAAATATAATGTTACCACAATGCCGATTGATGCACCCTTTTAAACACTCATCGACGTGAAATCCTTCTATACCATTCAATGTATTGTGAATAAAAATGTAAATGTTGGGTTAGAGGATTGCTGCTGACAATCCGTCGGTGCCTCGACTCCCATAGCGCTATCTAATGTTGGTGTTTGATCATCCAGTTTGTGGCCGAAGATGTTAACTTGATTCCATGCATATCATTTGTTTGACATGGTGATTGTGAAATTTGTTGAGCTAACCCAAACTGTCGCAGCACTCTGTCAAGTTGATGCCACTCAACAATATAAAAATAAATCAGTGACATAACCAATCGCCATATTTTTCTATCTTGTAAACAGAAATCTGGCATAGCATCCACCACATTATCAGAGTATGGCTCCCATATAAACTGTGTATATAAGATAATGTAAAAGGTTAAAATTGTATATTTTGAATTGACATGTAATTAAAAGGTTAAGAATAATGACCTATTCGACTTCCATGCGGTCAAGTTAGTAACGAAGTTGCATTAGCATATACGTTGTAACTTCGGTAATAGTTCTAGTGTTATTCCACCTATACAATATATAGTTTACAAATAATAAGATGTTAGTTTTAAAGTTATAATTGTCAAACAAAACTGTATTTGTAATACCCGGTTAGAGTCCGGCATCGGAATTCCTGTCGTCCGGTGGAATCCAGGATGTCGAAATTCTCTAGAAGGGTAAGATTTATATTTTTCTAAAGGAATATAGTATGTTTTAATGTTTTAAAGTTGAAATGAAAAGAGTGTTTGAAAGAAAAGAACCAAGGCAGAAAAGCCAGGTTCGGCCGCCGAAGGTGACATTCGGCCGCCGAACATGCATGGCTTTCGGTTTCACGTGTGGCCGCCGAAGGTGGTCTGGCCAGCCACCTATAAAAGGCCCTCAGTCGGTTGAAAGTGTAATACCCGGCTAGACTCCGATATCGAAATTCCTACCGTCCGGCGGAATCTCGGATGTCGGAGACCTCTAGAAGGGTAAAACCATGTTTTCATAAAATGTTTTGATGTATTTTATGGTTTTTAATGAAAATAAATCCAAGTTTTGAGTAGAGAGGGCTTTGGAGACTTTGCCAGGTTCGGCCGCCGAAAGTCATGTTCGGCCGCCGAACGTGAGGAGGTTTTGGGAGCGCTTTAGGCCTCCGAAAGCCTTGTTTGAATCAGCCAAGGTTCGGCCGCCGAACTTGCATGCGCTGTGGGGGCACGTTAGGTCGCCGAAAGGTGGTAAGAACAGCCCTATAAAAGGACCCCATGGCCGAAACGGGCAAGCTTTTCTTCCCGTTTTCGGCCAAGGTGAGTTCTCCACCGCCCCTCCTCTGTTTTGAGCTTCTCCCTTCGAGATTTCATGTTTTTCTTATGAGTTTTCATCTTGTTTTGAAGATTTTCGAGTTTAAAGCAAGTTTTGGAGCTTTGAGGTTCAAGAACTCAAATCTTTCCCATCTTCGAGCTAGGGTCGTTTTCCTCTCGATCTTCAAGAGGTAAGGGCCGATCTTGAGCTCACTATATGTTTTTTAACAAGTTTTAAGTTGATTCTTGAAGTAGAAATGCATGTGTAGGGTTTTATGAGTTTTTGGGTTTATGTTGGATTTGTGTTGTTTGATGTGTTGTAGATGGGGTTTTAGATGGTTTGAAGCCCCTAAGAGCTTGTATGCTTGAGTATGTGTGTTGTAGAATAGGTTTATGCATGATTGGAGGTTTTGGAGGCAAATGTGCATAGAGGAGCCAAGTTTCTGCCCTTTGGCAGAAACTAGGTTCGGCAGCTGAAGGACTTTCGGCCGCCGAACATGGCTGGGGAGGCAAGCCTTTCGGCTGCTGAAGCCTGCCCCCGAAAAGAGACTTTCGTCTCTGTCTGGGACTTTCGGCCGCCGAAGGTGCCGCCGAACCTGCCTGGGTTTCGGCTCTGGAGGGACTTTCGGCCGCCGAAGGTGCCGCCGAACCTGCCTGGGTTTCGGCTCTGGAGGGACTTTCGGCCACCGAAGGTGCCGCCGAACCTGCCCTGTTCAGCCTTCCTTTGCATGTTTTTGCATGATTGTTTTGAGGTGTTTTAGGGGTTTTTGGGGGATGTTTTTAGAGTTATGTTCTAGTTGTTTGGTCCCTCATTTGAGTCCACCTGTGTAGGTTCAGACTCGAGGAACCGAGGACCCCAGCAGTGAGTCAACTGCTTCAGTCTTTGTCAGAGCTAGCCAAGAGGTGTAACGACCCGAAAATCGGACCGCTACCAGCGCTAGGATCCAGATCGGCTTAAGGCCGCCGGGACCCGTAGCAAACCTGACATGCAACCTGTAAACCTGTTTAATCCCATACATGATCAACAAACATACATAAAAATTAAAACTTTTCTTTCATACATACATTCTATCACACACCAAACTCAACCTGTGCATGCACTGAACATGGTCATAATCATAAACTTGACCCCTCTGTGGGATCTCATCAATGCCCTAATGGGCAATACATCATAAGTTGAGTTGGTTAAACATAAACATCAATAGACATTAAGATCATGTATTAACAAGGGATTACAATAAACTATGGTCAAGCACACTTCTAAACCTCAATATCATTATACATCACATAACCATTTAACTTTACATCATTATACAATTTATCATGTCCACTATCTATCTATTACAAACATAAGACTTTACTCTTCTTGACTTCTCTGTCTAGCCCGTACCTGCAATCCTGGGGGATTAGGGAAAAGGGGTGAGCTACTAGAGCCCAGTGAGCAGAATACTAGAAAACAACATTTAAAATCTCATGCCATCATGTAATGCAACACATCACAACAAATCACATCTCGGATGGTATTGTCACCTATAGTCCTCTACATTCCAAAGTGTCGGGACGTAGAATGGGTACAACCGGTCTTTCTCTTAACATAACGTATCATACATACCAATGTGCCAGGGACGTAGAATGGGTACAACCTGGACTTTCTCTTACATAGTGCCAGGGACGTAGAATGGGTACAACCTGGACTTCCATACCATATCATGCCGTAGCATCATCATACCATATGAGGACTAAAGGATCATTCAATAACCAATCCACATCAACATCATAAATGCAATGCAACATATTCGTGAATTCTAATGCAAACAACCTAATTCATCACATGGCATTCATGATGCATGAGCATGCTCAACTGTGTAATTCATTTGCTTTAAAAACATAAAGGTTTATTCTACTCACCTCTGGCCGAAGCTCTACTGACTCAGAAGCAGCTGAACTCACTGCTGGGGTCCTCGGTTCCTCGGGTCCGAACCTACACAGGTGGACTCAAATGAGGGACCAAACAACTAGAACATAACTCTAAGAACATCCCCCAAAAACCCCCTAAAACACCTCAAAACAATCATGCAAAAACATGCAAAGGAAGGCTGGACAGGGCAGGTTCGGCGGCACCTTCGGCGGCCGAAAGTCCCAGACAGAGACGAAAGTCTCTTTTCAAGGGCAACTTCGACAGCCGAAAGGCCTGCCTCCCAAGCCATGTTCGGCGGCCGAAAGTTCCTTCGGCTGCCGAACCTGGTTTCTGCCAAAGGGCAGAAACTTGGCTCCCTTTGCACAAAAACTTCTCCCTTCCATTCCAACATGCATATAACTCATCAAATCATGCAAATATACATACATTGGCTCCTAGGGGTTTCAAACTACCTAAAACCCCAACTACAACACACAACAACAACACAAATCCAACATACATTGCTCAAAACATAACATTAACTCAAAAACCTAACTATGAGCTAAACATGCATTCTACCCCATAGATCTTACTAAAACCTGTTTAAAACATGAAAAGGATTCAAGATCGGCCCTTACCTCTTGAAGATCGAGGGAGAGACGACCTAAACTCGGAGTTGGGAGAGATTTAACTTCCTTGGTCTCCAAGCTCAAAACTTGTTCAAATCTCTTCAAAATGACATAAACCTTGTTAAAACATGAAGGATCGAAGGAAAATCATCAAAAACGAACCATGGAGGAGCAAGAACTCACCGTGGCCGAAAATGGGGAGAAAACTCGCCCTTTTCGGCCATGGAGCTCTTATATAGGGGCTGGCCAGTTCACGTTCGGGGGCCGAACGTGCCCCCACAACTCATGCATGTTCGGCGGCCGAACATGAGGTTCGGCGGCCGAACCTGGTTCCTTTCAAACAAAACTTTCGGAGGCCAAAAGTGCTCCCAAAACCTATCCACGTTCGGCGGCCGAACATGACTTTCGGCGGCCGAACCTGGTAAAGGTTCCATGGTCTTTTTCATTTAAAAACTCAAATTCATTCTTCTTAAAAATCATTAAAACATGAAAATATTTGTGAAAACATGGTTCTACCCTTCTAGAGGTCTCCGACATCCGAGATTCCACCGGACGGTAGGAATTCCGATACCGGAGTCTAGCCGGGTATTACATTCTCCCCCCCTTAAGAACATTCGTCCCCGAATGTTCCTCAACTAGCACATAGCATGGCATACAACATAACATACACATAAAACATATAAGAAACTAACCTTAGAAAATATAAGGGTATTGCTGGAGCATGGACTCCCGTGTCTCCCAGGTGCACTCTTCCACATTGTGGTGGTTCCACAGGACTTTCACCATCGAGATTTCCTTGTTTCTTAGCTTTCGGATCTGGGTGTCTATGATCCGTACTGGCTGCTCAACATAGGTGAGATCCTCTTGGATCTCCACATCAGGCTCACTAAGAACCTTGCTCGGATCTGACACAAACTTCCTCAACATTGAAACATGGAAAACCGGATGGATTCTTGCCATTGAAGCAGGCAAATCTAGCTTGTACGACACATTCCCAATCTTCTGCAAGATTTCAAAGGGTCCGATGTATCGTGGGGCTAGTTTACCTTTCTTCCCAAAGCGAACCACTCCTTTCATTGGAGACACCTTGAGCAATACCAGATCCCCCTCCTGAAACTCTACTTGCCGCCTGCGGACGTCTGCATAACTCTTCTGTCTGCTTGCAGCAGTCTTGATTCTCTCTCTGATTATGGGTACCACCCTGCTGGTAATCTCTACTAACTCAGGCCCTGCCAAGGCCTTTTCTCCAACTTCTTCCCAGCAAACAGGTGACCTGCACTTCCTTCCATATAAAGCTTCATATGGAGCCATCCTGATGCTAGCATGATGGCTGTTTGTAATACCCGGCTCGAGTCCGGCATCGGAATTCCTGTAGTCCGGTGGAATCTCGGGTGTCGGAACCCTCGAGAAGGGTAATGCATATGTTTTCTAAAGTCTTTTCATTTGTTTTCATGGTTTGAAGGGTTAAAAGACTTGAGTTTTGAAAGAAAAGCAACAAGGGAGAAATGCAAAGGTTCGGCCGCCGAAGGTAACTTTCGGCCGCCGAACATTGCATGGTTGCGGCTTCACGTTCGGCTGCCGAAGGTGGTCTGGCCAGCCACCTATAAAAGGGCCAAGGGTCGGTGGAAGGAGGTTATTTCTCCTCCACTTGCAGCCAGAGGTGAGTTCCAGCCTCTCCTACGTTGACTTTCCTGTTTTCCATGATTTTCATCAAATCTTTCAAGAGTTTTAAGAGTTTTGGTGATTTATGAAGGTTTTGAGCAAAAGAACCAAGTTTTGAAGCTTGGAGCTTTGGAAGAGCTTTTCTTCATATCTCCACGTTAGGATCCTTCATCCTCAAGTTGTGTAAGAGGTAAGTGAAGATCCTGAGCTTCTTTGATGATTTTGAAAGGTTTTATGAAGTTTGTATGGGTAGTATGCATGTTTAGGTTTAGGTGAGGTTTTGGTGATTTGTGGTGTTCTAGCCAGAAAATGTATGATCATGTATGGGAGTTCACAGGTCTACAGACAGGATAGCAGGCTTACTACGGGTCCCGGCGACCTTAAGTCGATCTGGATCCTAGTGCCGGTGGCAGTTCGGTTTCCGGGCTGTTACACTGTTATTGTAGGCAAACTCCACCAAAGGTAGATGCTGCCTCCAAGAACTGCCAAAGTCCAGCACACACATTCTAAGCATATCCTCGATAGTCTGGATGGTCCTTTCTGATTGTCCGTCCGTCTGGGGGTGGAAGGCAGTACTGAAATCCAACCTGGTACCCATGGCATCCTGCAGACTCCGCCAAAACCTAGAGGTGAACTGGGGCCCTCTATCCGACACTATGGAAACAGGAACCCCATGCAGCCTGACGATCTCATCGACATACACCTGCGCCAACTTGTCCACAGAATAGCCACTCCTGACAGGAATGAAGTGAGCAGATTTGGTGAGTCTGTCCACAATCACCCATATGGAGTCCAATCTGTTGGACGCTGCCGGTAACCCCACTACGAAGTCCATAGCTATATTCTCTCATTTCCACTCTGGAATAGGTAGCGGGTTAAGCATTCCAGCCGGCTTCTGATGTTCCAGTTTCACCCTCTGACACACTTCGCAGGCTGACACAAACTGTGCCACTTCTTTCTTCATCGCTGGCCACCAGTAAACTTTCTTCAAGTCTTGATACATCTTGGTGGCTCCGAGGTGAACGCTGTATCTTGCATTATGAGCCTCTCTCATAATGTCTCCTTTTAGCCCTATGTCATCTGGTACACATAGTCGACTCCCATAGCGGAGGATCCCCTTGTTGTCAAATCTAAACTCACTATCCTTGCCTAACTGAACAGTTCTGGCAATGTTTTTATTTTAAATTTATATGGGAGATGGTCGACGCAATTGTTTTTATTTTTTCCATGCCCAAATCTATAAAATATGCAGTGCGCTGCCCATTTGCTGCACCTATGGTGATGTAGCTCTACAAAACTCTTTATAAAGTTAAGCAAGTCACACTGCACCCTAGTTATATTGACCATAGGTGTTGAAATTTGCTAGTAGTGGCAAAAATATTAGATTGATCCTGTGAGTAGATCTATCTACAAACAGTGATCCACCTATTAGCCGTAATAGAATGCCCTAGCATGCCTTTGAATAGTAACATCATCGGCGTAATCTGGAATGTGGTCAAAGTTATCACTCAACTAGTTAAATGCTACTGTATTTCCCTTCATAGCATCCCGATCTGGTACCACCCCTAGCAAATCTTGACATAATAATTGTAAGGACTGTCCTGTAGACCCAGTAACAATATTGCCATCAATAGGCAATCCAAATATCAGTCCCATATCCTGAAGTATAATAGTACACTCTCCATGGGGTAACATAAAAGTATGTGTCTCTGGCCTCATCTCTCAACTAAAGTCGTAATGAGGTAGTGATCTAAGTGGAAGAAACTTAGTCGAACAACTCCATAAAATCCACTAGCACGAAAATACGGGATGAGTCTGTTATCGACATTGTGACCATGTAATACGCCAGAAGATCGTCGACATGTGCTTACACTAGCATTATGTGGCTCATCCTACATGACTTGAGACCTATGAGACGGTTGCAAATGTAGCACTGAATTATCATGCGGTCTCGGATTAATGAAAGCTCTACTGTCATGTGGAGACTCCATTCCTACAAAGGGCTATTAGAACTGTCAATTCATGTGCTATTTATTATTTTTGATGAAAATGGTGAAGAAATAAGCAAATGAAATATCAAAGTGAATTCAAATGGCAAGCGTTATTTTTAGTACGTAAGTGTTACTTTTAGTACAAGTGATAATGACAAAAGATGGAAGTAAAATATTAATTCACATGATAATTATTTATTTTGGTTAAAGTGATAAAGACATAATATAAAATTAAACAGTTAAGTCATATAAAATATATTATATTTAGTGCAAGTGATAAAGACAAAAGATGAACATGAACTATTAAGTCACATAACAGTTACTTCTTTTGATGTAAATGATAAAAACCAAAAATAAAAATAAGACATGAACTATTAAGTCACATAACAGTTATTTCTTTTGATGTAAATGATAAAAATAAAAAATAAAAATAAACTGTTAAATCACATTACAAGTATTATTTAATAGTGTAAGAGATAAAAATAGAAGATAAAAATAAATCGTTAAGTTACTTAATAAGTATTATTTTTTATGCAAGTGATAAAAATATAAGTAAAAAAAATGAACTATTATGTCATACATCAATTATTTATTTTCTTGAGAGTAATAAAGGTAAAAAATAAAAATAAACTGTTAAGTCACCTAAAAAATATTATTATTATAAAAATTCTTAATCTTACTTATATCTCCGTGCCTCGTCGGTGGAGGAACGGTGATGGTTTATTTTTTAAAATTTTGAATTTTTCTAATTAAATCTAAAATTATTTTAAAAATTAAACATCAAACTTTTTTTATTAATTTACATTAAATTATTTTAATATATATATATATATTATGAATTAATTATTTTAATATATATATAACTAAATTAAAATTAAATTGATATTATGTATCTATATAATCTATTTATAATATATATAAAGTGAGAATGGCATAAATAATAATATTACTTAAAATGTCCATTAAATTTTTCTATCACAATAAATTATTAAATTTAATTAGCAGTTAAATTATTTTAAATTTTATTTATTATTTAAATTAATTGATAAGTTTATCAAAGTTTAAAATTCTTAATCTTATTTATATTTAATTTATTTTATTTTTTTATTATAATTTAAATGGTTTATAATTTTTTTAATAAAAGATGATTAAAATAATTTTTATCATCTAATCTTATTTTTATCGTTGGTATTTTATTTCGTTGAAATAAATTTTACTTATTTTTTTCTTAACTAAATTAATTTACACATTGTATCTTATATATATTTTTTACATTATTTAAATTAAAAATATTTATCAACATAATTTCAATTAGTAAGATTTAAAGAAAATATTAATATTTTCCTATTCAAGATAACATAATACACATTTTAAAATAAAAAAAATATTAAATATTAAAAATATTAACAACTAATTATATACCTTATAAATTAACTATTTTTTTTACATTTCCTAAAACAACGGCTTTCACTTGATTATTTAGTGGATTTAAATTTTTTTCACCTTCTTTATTTCAAATAATCATAAATATTTGCTTCATAATTTATAAATTTTTCTGTTAGTCAATATACTCTTAAAATTATACAATAAATAATTTAATATTAAATTAAACTGTATATGTAACTCTTAATTTTTTATTTTATCTTCTACAATATTCTTTTTATGAAATAAAGAGAATATTTTATAAGTGTATTTAAAATGTATGATCCAATTTTTTTTAAATACGAAAATAAAAATTTACTAAATTAAAATAATTTTTTATTTCGTATTTTAGCTAAATAGTACCTAAAATTTTAAAATAATACAGCAGAGTTATTTCAATTAAAATATCAATCATTTATATGTCTCGTATGTTATAATTAAAATAAATTATTTGTTACAAATAATAGTTGAGTCATAACGTATTATATCAATTATTTATATGTCTCGCATATTATAATTAAAATAAATTATTTTTTATAAATAATAATTGAGTTATATTATGTCTTGAAATAAGTTTTTTTGATAATTTATTTTTAATTTATAGATTTATTTCCACCTTTTATTAATTCTATCTTTAGCTACTTCACTCGTAAAACTTTTAGAACAACTTAGATATATATCATGAATAGAAAATAATTTGAGTAGGTTTTTTAGGGAAAAGGGAAAAGAGAATAAGATGAAAAGAAAAATAGTGGGTGGAGAAGAAATATGGTGAGGGGGAGAAGGCCGAAGCTTAAATAGCCAAGCCTGACGCTTCTTTATGAGGGCTTTTTATAAATTTAGGGGTGGAAAACTTTTTAACAGCCAAGTTGCGTCAGGCCATTATTTTATTTTTATTTTTTTTTAAATGTTTTGACGCCACTCATAATGGCGCCAGACCATCATTTTTTTAACTCAAAGTCGCGCCAGACCTTAATTTTTTTTAAAATTTTTTTTAATTATTAAAATATTATAATTATATTAATTAATATATTATTTTTATATTATATTTTTATTATAATAATATATTATATTATATTTTATTAATTTTAATATATTTTTATAATAATATTATAATTAAATAATATTAATTATAAATTTATTTATTTGATATTAAATATGTATAAAAATATTAAATTAAATAATTAATAAAAAAATAAATTAATAAATTAATATAAATATTTAAAATTATAAAAATTAAATTTATTTTTATTAAACTGATATTGTGCCAGTATACGTAATCATAAAATAATATTAATTTTATAATAATGTATATAATCACATAATAGTATTAATTTTATAATACTGAAATTATATAGAGTGACTAATATTTTTAGTTTAAATATTAATAATAAAATATATTAAATATTAATATATAAAATATATATTAATATTTAGATAAAATAAAATTATACAGATAATTAATTTATTATGTGATTAAATTTATTTATTTATTTATAATAAATTATAAATAATTTAATATTTTTATTTTGTGATTATAAAATTAATATTATTACGTGATTATATATATTATCATAAAATTAATATTATTTTGTAATTATGTACGAAGATACAATATCAGCTTAATAAAAATAAATTTAATTTTTATAATTTTAAATATTTATATTAATTTATTAATTTATTTTTTTATTAATTATTTAATTTAATATTTTTATACATATTTAATATCAAATAAATAAATTTATAATTAATATTATTTAATTATAATATTATTATAAAAATATATTAAAATTAATAAAATATATTTTAAAATATTATTATAATAAAAATATAATATAAAAATAATATATTAATTAATATAATTATAATATTTTAATAATTAAAAAAATTTTAAAAAAAAATTTAAGATTTGGTGCCGATCAAAGTAGTGCCGAACTATTTTAAAGAAAAAAAATTAAAAAAAATAATGGTCTGGCACCATTGTGAGTGGCGCCAGACCATTTAAAAAAAATAAAAAAATAAAATAATGGCTCGGCGCCACTTAAAGTGGCGCTAGGCTCTGACGCCTGTCAAATAGCGCCAAATAAGCTTTTCGACTGCCAACTATTACCTCAACTCCAAATTTACAAATATTTTTATTTTAATTTTAAATTCATAAATAAAAAGTTTTTCACCCCTAAATTTATAAAAAGCCATAAACAGACGCTAAATAAATTTTTTTACTGCCACATGTCACCCCAATCTTAAATCTATAAATATTTTTATCTTAATCCTAAATTGAGAAAAAAATCTTTCACCCTTAAACTTATAAAAAGCCCTTTTTAAGAAGGGTCAGGTCAGAGGCACAGGCTGATGCCTCTTTGACAGAGTGCCAAGACGTGACACCTGTTTGAGAGATGGCGAGCAGTCTTTTCAGAGGCCACGTACACCCCAACTCCAAAACGCCATATATTTTTTCATCAACCCCATAATTATAAATAAAAATTTCTATAACACTAAATTTACAAAAACCCTTATAATACAGGTATTATAATTTAAGACCATACAATAAATTAATCCTTGTATAAATAATAGGAAGAGTTAATATGGCGTGAGTGCAGGGATGACAATGGATCGGATATTTTTAAATATTCAATCTGATCGAACTCTAATAAAACATATTTAAATAGTTATAATCGGATTTAGAATGAATTTAAATTTTAAAAATAATATTCATTGCGGGTTCGGATTGAATTCGAATTTTATGTACAGGTACCCGTTACTCGAACCCGTTTATATAAATAATTAATTTAATATAAAAAATATATTTTACAATAACATTTATAAATTTTTTAATATATTTTTATTTAAAAATTTAAATTTAAATATTTTTTAGAAATATTAAATTTTTTAAATGAAAATTATTAATAAAAAATATTTTTTATATAAATTATTAATTAAAATATATAAAATTAAACTGTTCGAATTTTATTCGGATAATAATAATTGAGTTTAAAATAAATTTGGATAATTTAAATTAATTTTTAATCGAATTTGAATATTACTAAATTTATAAATGAGGTTAACTGCTACCCTACCCGCTTACATCCCTGCGTGAGTGTGCCGAAGGAGTAATTGCCGATCCTTAGTCGTGTAGTTGATTGATGTTCTACAAGCCAAAAATTTCCTTTTAAACCTCTCAAACACTCAAATCCCTAGCTCTCTAAGGCAAAAACAAAATGCAGAGGCTTCTGTCTCTCAAACATGCCTCATCAAGTTTCTCTAAAAAGCTCCCCTTTACAAATTCTTCACTTTCACCTTCTCGTCCTTATTACAATGCCTTCAATTCTCTTGATAAACCAACTCACCATAGCTGCCAGCAACAAAATTACATCTTTGGCTTTTCTCAAGTAAACCCAACTTACCATTTTCTTTCAAGCCAACCCCACCACACTCTTTCCCGGATAGTTCATGGCTTTCTGTCAAATCCATTGCTTTCGAAGCAGTTTGCGTCTAATTTATCTACAGCACATTTCAAGTTCTCAAGCAAAGGACTCGCACATTATAAATTTGGGGGCTCCAGTGCTCGGTTTGTTAGAAGATATTCTGGGTTCAATCAAGGTTTTGGTTCATATCGACGTAGCTGGTAATTGGTGCCACATTTGGTTTACAAAAACTTGCTATGTCGTACGAACATAGATTCTTTTTGCTTAGTTGCGTTTACTTTGTTGAATTTTTCAGGGCCAATTTGTCATGAGTTCCAAATGTTCCTTTATTCTTCATCAAAACTCTAACTCTTTTTTCAGGCCCTAGGTTTCTGAATTTAATTATACCTGCTCTCCGAGTTTAATTTGATGGGGATTACTGATTTATTAATCGTTTTATGTTGAGACCTTGATTATTACTGATCAACTAAATTTATGAACTCTATTTGCCCATATGTAAGTTCGTAATTACTTGATCATGTTTCTTTTTACATGCTAAATTCCTTCACGAAGGGCATTAAAGCTCATTGCATGAAAAAAACATAAACGTCGGGATGTGAGCTTTTAATGAAGGGGGATCATTGTTTTACCTTGTCACAATCAAGATTTCTCCTTTCATTATCTGAAACTATCATCACAGCTTCTTTGGTACTTAAATCATTTCCAATCATTTCTTTTTGTATCTTAGTACCATTTTCCTATGTTTTTTTTTTTCCATCTTCATTCTTTAACAACTATGCTTGGAGGCTCTAGATAGAATAAGTGTTGTTTTGGTTTATCTGAAATATTTCCTGGTTTCAATGTGTGAGATTCATATTAAATGTCTAGGAAACGAATGAGTTTCATGAGACTAATTATAATCTTACATTGGAGGCATATCTTATAGCTTAGACTCTTTTATCTTTTTTGTCAGTCATTTGTTTCTATTGTTTGCAGGAGATCATGGTTCTATCAGTTATCAGCTAACGACATGGTTTTAGGTTTGATCTTAGCCAATGTTGCTGTCTTTATGTTATGGCGGGTTGCTGATAGAAAATTTATGGCAAACAACTTTATGGTGAGTCCCCATTTTATGAACTAAGTTTTAACAACTGATGCCTTAAAGAAACTTTCATTCACTGGGAGGCCTTCATTGTAGGATTCACTATTCATGTCCTTGGATTGGTGATTTAGTGGTACAAGGACAGTGCCCTTGAGAATCCTTGGTAGTAGTGTTATTACATGAACATAGTTTTGTATTATGTTGATAAATGAGTACTTATGGGAGAATTTTTATAGTTGTACACAAACACTGCAGACACATTTTCTAGTTTCAGATTATGCTAGGAATAGGATTATGGGATGCAGGATCCACTACACTGGTTGTTAGCAATCCAAAACCTTTGAGGGTCTGCTATAGACAAAGGAAGAGAGATACAGGAGATTGGTCTAGAGAAAAGAGGGAATCAGGATAGCTGGGAATAGAGATAAAAGGGGATAATACCGTTAGCAGGAATCACGGATGACAATCAATAGGAAATGATTGCTGTAAATAAGGGGTAGCCACAATAGAGAGTATTATCTGTATTGTTATTTTCTTCTCTAAAAAGCATTACTGCATTGGCTAGCTTGAGCTAGACGGGAGATTACTCCTACAATTCGTATTGTATTCTCTGAGGAGGTTCTTTTTGAGTAACATTATCACTTTCCGTGTCTTAATTGCTTCTCACACTATTATTTTTTGTCCGACCTGCCGCTGGTGTCTCCTTATGACCACGGCACGAATGGACAGAGGATTAGAAGCTCGAATCGATCAGATGGAGAGGAGCATATCAAGTATAGAAGAAGTCATTGCTTCCCAGAAACTAGATCAAGACCAGAGGCTGCAAACAATCCAAATGAAGCAGGAACAAAGTTTTACTCGCCTCGAGACCTTACTTACCACCTTGGTACGCGTTAAAGCCCCTGTTGACGATGCGGAAGCATCACCAAATCACCCATGGAAGGCACTCACTCGACGATTCGCCCTTTGCACCAAATGGTGGTTTTGGATGACTCATCCATGGGTATTACAAGGGTTGAGTTGCCCAATTTTGATGAAACGGATATTGTGGCATGGTTGGCTCCACCTGAGCAGTATTTCACCACCAATAATACATGAGATGACACAAAGGTCCAGTTGGCATTAGTGTGCATGGAAGGGCCGGCTTTGCACTAGGTATGTTGGATTAAGCAGAGGATCCCTACCCTTTCATGGATTCGCCTTACTCATGAGCTTATCCATCATTATAGGGGAGATATGCACACAAATGTCTTTGAAAAATTGGTGACCTTGCGACAACAATCTTCCATGGATCAATTTATTGATGAATTTGTTGCCTTAGTGTCTCGAGTGAATGGGATATTCGACCAACAGTCCCTTGGCTATTTTCTAAATGGATTTCATGATGACATCTGCGACCGAATTCGTTCCATGAAGCTGTTGATTTATGTCAAACTATGGCGATTGCTCAAGAGGTGGAATTAGAGAATCAATTTCTTTCTCCTTCTACGCGGGTCAAAAATTCTGTGGATGGGCTCAGAGATGGACGTTGTGACCTGGGCCTCGGCCGAAGTATAAAAGTCGAACACCCCCTGAAGAGTTTACCCTTATTAACCAATGCTGTGACCCAACCCTCTTCCAAATCGACTGACAAAACCTCCTTCACCTCTGCCAAAAACACCTCCACAACCACCTTTTCTCCACCACCTACCAATACTTTGGTGTGCAATAGGGGGTCTAGACATTACACCCATCAAGAGTTTCTTGATTTGAGAGCGAAACGTCTCTGGTATAAGTGTAAGCAGCCTTTTCACCCGATGCATGAATGTCCGAGTAAGTCGCTGTGTGCCATTATTGTAGGAGAAGATGAAGAAATTTCGACAGAGGAAGAAACAAAATTTGGGGAAGTGGTTTCTGAAATTCCTAAAGTAACTATAACTGATGAAGCTCATTTCTCTAATATGGAGGTGCCGGGGTATTTCTTCACCTAAGAGAATGAAATTGAAGGCTTGGGTAAGTTAGCTACCACTAATAAATGTGATCGACAACGGTGCAACAAATAACTTTATTTTTACCCAATTAGTTTCTCAGCTACAGATGGCGGTAGAGACCACTCCCACATTTGGAGTGAAATTGGGTGATAGGCATAGGGTGGAATCATCTGGAAGGTGTTGCAATGTTCACATTAATCTGGGTCCAATTGAAATGTCAGCAGATTTTTTTATTTTTCCCCTTGATGGTGTAGATCTGATTCTGGGAATGGCTTGGTTGAAAACTTTGAGGGGCATGCAAATTAATTGGGCAACCAAGTACATGACATTTCGGTAGCAATTGGTCACGCTGTCAAGCAATCCAGCTCTCACTAAAGCTCTAGTTTCGGCTGCTCAATTAGAGAAACTCAAGGATGTTGAAGTTTCAATGTTGTTATGGGAGATTGATGGTCATCAGCCTCTTTCTCAATGGAGGCAGAAATCACTCAATCTCAAGCAACAAGAATTGGACTAAATATTAACTTCGAGCAGGGGCAGGGTCACTGATCATGAAATTCCTTTAATAGAGGGCACTACTGCAGTAAATGTTCGGCCGTATTGCTATAGACATTTTTAGAAGGATGAAATTGAGAAACTGGTGGCAGAAATATTAGCGGCAGGAATCATTCGACCAAGTACATGACATTTCGGTAGCAATTGGTCATGCTGTCAGGCAATCCAGCTCTCACTAAAGCTCTAGTTTCGGCTGCTCAATTAGAGAAACTCAAGGATGTTGAAGTTTCAATGTTGTTATGGGAGATTGATGGTAGTCAGCCTCTTTCTCAATGGAGGCAGAAATCACTCAATCTCATCAACAGGAATTGGACTAAATATTAACTCCCTTCAAGGAGTTGTTCTCTGATGTGAAAAGCCTACCTTCGAGCAGGGGCAGGGTCACTGATTATGAAATTCCTTTAATAGAGGGCACTACTGCAGTAAATGTTCGGCCGTACTGCTATGGACATTTTCAGAAGGATGAAATTGAGAAACTGGTGGTAGAAATATTAGCGGCAGGAATCATTCGACCAAGTTGTAGTCCTTTTTCGAGTCCAGTCTTATTGGTTAGGAAGAAGGATGGGAGCTGGAGATTCTGTGTCAACTATAGGGCCGTAACTGTATCACACAAATACCTGATTCTGATAATCTCTGAATTACTTGATAAGTTGAATGGCCCAAGATACTTCTCCAAATTGGATTTGAAATTAGGATATCATCAAATAAGAGTTAAAGAAGCAGAAATTCCTAATATGACATTTCGCACTCATTCGGATCATTATGAATTTGTGTTTATGCCGTTCAGCCTTACCAATGCTCCAGCAACATTTCAGGCCACAATGGACGATCTTTTTGGCTCTATCTATGGAAATTCATTCTGGTTTTCTTCGATGATATCTCAACTTTTAGCAAGATATGGGTAGACCACTTGGCACATTTGCAGATAGCTTTGTAGCCATTTCTGAAAGAGAAGTTTAAGGTCAACCAGAGAAAAAGTTCAATGGGGAAGACAGTAATCGAGTATCTTGGCCATGTGGTTTCAAATAAGGGGGGTGGCCATGGACCCTAATAAGGTTTCCAGTGTATTGAAGTGGCCAATTCTGAAAAATCTAAAAGCAGTACTGGAATTTCTTGGATTGTCCGGTTATTATCGACCCTTTATTAAGGGGTATGGATCCATTACTCGGCCTTTAACTTTAACTCCTTAAAAAAGAAAATCAAATGTTCTTTCAATGGCCAAATTCAGCACAACAAGTCTTTGATAATCTTAAGAAGGCTTTGGTTTCTTTTTCGGTCTTAGCAACCCCTGATTTCTCCAAAACATTTGTTATCGAATGTGATGCATTTGGAGGGGGTATGGAGGCAGTTTTGATGCAGGATCGACGCCCAATAGCATACTTCAGCAAAGCCTTCCCTCCTAAAAATGTCGGTAAAATCCACATATGAGAAAGAAATGATGGCTTTAGCATGGCCATTTGGCATTGGAGGCCATATTTTCTAGGTCGCAAATTTGTTGTACACACTGATCAAAGTAGTTTGTGTCATCTGTTGGATCAACAGATTCATACACTAGCTCAGCAAGATTGGGGACCTAAGTTGCTTGGCTATGATTTCAAAATTTTATATAAAGTGGGTAAGACAAATTCTGCAGCCGATGCATTGTCCAGGAAAGATGAAGAGTGTGAGTTACAAATTTTGAGTTATTCTCAATGGGTTGATTGGAGTGTGATTGCAAAAGAAATAGAAGCTGACCAACACCTTCAACGGATCATTCAACACTTGAAGAAGCAGCCAAATTCTCATGGAAATTATTCCTTGACTCAAAACAAATTGTTTTACAAAGGGAGATTAGTAATTCCTACAAATCCTTCATACATTCCAAAGTTATTAGCTGAGTTCCATGCTTCTCCAACGGGTGGCCATTTAGGAGCATTTTGAACATATAAAAGGATTGCAGCCAACTTATTTTAGCCTGGAATGATGAAAAAAGTTAAAAGTTTTGTGGCGGACTTTTTAATCTGCCAAAGGAACAAGTGTGAGACGGCCTCACTTGCAGGTTTACTACAACCCTTGCTGATTCCTACAAGAGTTTGGGATGATCTATCTTTGGATTTCATCACAGGGTTACCTCGATCAAATGGTGTGGACGCTATTTTGGTAGCTGTTGATCGCTTCACCAAGTATGCCTACTTTTGTGGCCTACAACATCCCTACTCAGCTAAGTCAGTAGCTGAATTATTTGTCAAGGAGATCATTAAATTACACAAGATGCCTCGCTCTATTGTTAGCGATAGAGATTCTATTTTTATAAGCTCTTTCTAATTAGAGCTGTTTCGACTTTAGGGAACTCGGCTAAAGATGGGTTCAGCATACTACCTGGAAATAGATAGCCAGACAGAGGTCTTAAATTAGAGAGTTGGGAACTTATTTAAGATGCTTTGCATTAGAATAGCCTCGACAGTGGCAAAAGTGGCTTTGCTGGGCAGAGTTTTGGTATGTTTCAAGCCACCACAGCTGTGGGCATGTCTCCCTTTGAGGTAGTTTATGGTCAGCAATACTTACCTGAAGAAACTAAAGCAGAGGTTGTAGCTTATGAGTTGCTCACTTGAGATGAGTTGTTGAGACAATTGTCTTTCAACTTAAAAAGGGCCAAACAAAAAGTAGCTAAAGTAGCCAACAAACATAGGAAAGATGTAGAGTTTGAGGTGGGAGATTCAGTGTTTCTCTAAATTCCACCCCACAGTCAAACTTCTCTTAAGCCTACAATCCATGCCAAGCTGACGGCCCGTTATTATGACCCATTCCAGATTATTCAGAAGATATGGAAGGTCGCCTATCGTTTGAAGTTACCCGAAGAAGCAAGGATTCATCCTGTGTTCCACGTATCACAGTTGAAAAATGTAGTAGGACAACATATGGTTACCTCAACACTACCTAAAGAGCTGGAAGTAGAAGAGAAAGGTTTTGCACCTGAACATATTCTACGATTCCACGTATCACAGTTGAAAAATGTAGTAGGACAACATATGGTTACCTCAACACTACCTAAAGAGCTGGAAGTAGAAGAGAAAGGTTTTGCACCTGAACATATTCTACGAAGGAAAACGTCTTCGAATCATCCTATAGGCAGCAAGCTACTAATTAAGTGGGAAGGGAAACCAGAGGATGAAGTTACATGGATGAATTATACGGACTTTATCAACCAATTTTCTTATTTTAGCCTTGTGGACAAGGCTGTTCATAAGGAGGGAGGTATTGTTAGCAATCTAAAACCTTTGAGGGTCTACTATAGGCAAATGAAGAGAGACATAGGAGATTTGAAATAGCCCGGCCGGAATTGGCCCAAATAACTTTTAGACCCACTTTCCACTTGGCTCACAATGGTTAACCCAAGTTATTTAGTAGTTTCGTGCTAGCTATTATATACAATATTCTGAATTTCGCGTCCCATTCGGAATTACCGTAATTTCCCGATGTGGGATGCGGTACAAGTTGGATCTCAAGCAAGCAGCTGATTCTTACACTCTCCCTTGCTAAATTTGCGATGTCCTCATCGCAACTGAATCGAATACAATTGCTAACGAGGATCAGACCCTTGGGTATTGTGGTTCGCTAGTACCCCAGACGGCTTTACCTCGTCTCACACGGGTAGCCCTTTCCTCGCAGGTCCACTAGCTCTGTACAATTTGTCTGACTCAGGGTGGCTCTGATACCAATTGAAACAGCTCGGCCAGAATTGGCTCAAATAACTTTTGTACTCACTTTCCACTTGGCCCAAAATGGTTAATCTAAGTTATTTAGTAGTTTCGTGCTAGCTATTATATACAATTTAGATTTTCTATAATCTAACGATGTGGGACGGAAGCCGCAAGCAGGCAGTTGACCGTCACACTCGGTCCCGCTAAATTTGCAACGTCATCGTCGCAACTGGATCGAATATAATTGCTAACCAGGACCGGACTCTTGGTATTGTGGTTCGCTAATATCTCGGGCGGCTCCACCTCGTCTCACACGGGTAGCCCTTTCCTCGCAGGTCCACTAGCTCTGCACAATTTGTTTGACTCAGGGTGGCTCTGATACCAATTGAAACAGTCCGGCCGGAACTGGCCCAAATAACTTTTGGACTCACTTTCCACTTGGACCAAAATGGTTATCCCAAGTTATTTAGTAGTTTCGTACTGACTATTATATACAATATTTCGAATTTCGCGTCCCATTCGGAATTACCGTAATTTCCCAATGTGGGACGTGGTACAAGCTGGCAGCTCAAGCAAGCAGCTGATTCTTACCAGATCAGTTCAGGGAAAAGAGAGAATCAGGACAGCTGGGAATAGAGACAATAAGGGATAATGACAATGCTTGGGATCAGGGTATAGATAAATAAAGCGCAGTCACAATAGAGAGTACTGTATTGTTATTTTCTTCTTTAAAATGCATTAATGCTTTGGCTAGCTTGAGCTAGACGGGAGTTTACTCCTAGGATTCGTATTGTATCCTCTGAGGAGGTTCTTTTTTAGTAACTTTATCACTTTCCTCGTCTTAATTGCTTCTCACTCTATCACTGGTGAAGAGTGAATCTATATACCACATCGTGGTTTTTTTAATTTGACAATAATCCATGTCATTCTACATGTTCCTGAGCAGATTTCCTTGGACAATTTCAAAAGCGGACGTCTTCACACGCTGATTACTTCTGCATTCAGTCATATTGATGCTGAGCACATCATTTCCAACATGATTGGACTTTACTTCTTTGGGGTGAATGTATGATTGCAAAACTATAATCTTTTCTTTATTATAACTATTTGCTCTTGAAGCTGCTTCTGTTCAGTACTTCAGTCGGTTATTCATTTCAGAATGGCTTTTGTTCAAAGATGCATTCTGACATTATACTAAATGATAACTTGAAGAAAAACAATTTTTTTGCTTGGAAAGACTGATTGATTTACATATGTTCATTCTTATAAATGGATTTAAAATTAAAGATCTGAACGGTCTATATATTCTGGTGGGTGGTTCAAAATTTTCCTAATATATGCTCAAAGGATATCACCCATATAAAATGGGATAACGTGGATGGTTATGCTTGTCTGGTCGCTTTTCACACATTGTGAATGTGAAGTCATTTTCTCTAATCTAAGAAACAATTTCTTTTGTTTGGATGGGGATCAAATTAACCCATTACCTGTTTACTTGTTTAGGATGGGTCATTTCAAGATAATACTATAAAAGTTAATCCTGTTGATCTCTTTTTTTACTATATTAACATGTGTATTTTTCTATGAAAACAAGATTAACTAATTTGGTTTCCATCTGGACATTTAAGTATGATTGCCTTCAGTTTCAACAAGGTAGAAGTTAATTTATGTTGTTGGGGTCATGTAGAAAAAAGATCAAAGATGTGAAATTATGGGAAGGGTTCTGTTTCAAAACTGGTTGTTAGGACTTCGAATATAGAGAAATCATAAAATGATGTCAAGTAATGTTTACTTTTTTTTTTAAGATTAAAAATCAATTTCTGATGAAAAATAAATTTCATATTAACTTCATTCAGTGATGATAGACAGCATTTTAAGTATGTAGACACCTTGCATTTCAACCCCCCCCCCCCCCCCCCCCCCCTATCTCTCTTGGTATAGTTGTTTCTTCCGTCAGTTCCTAAAGCTGATGTGTCTGTGCTGTGTGTTCTTTTTCCTTTTCTTTTTCCTGCTGCTCAGATTGGAAGAACTTTTGGACCTGATTACTTGTTAAAGTTATATGTAGCTGGGGCAATTGGTGGGTCACTGTTCTACTTGGTACACCATGCCTTTATGGCCTTATCAACAAAGGTATATCTGCTCTCCAACCACCATTCTGCTGTGCTCTTATGAGGAGCGAAGTCAAAAGAATAATTGACTGAAACATCCGATTGTTTGTTTGATAACATGTTATGCAGATTTGATTGATTGATATTTGAACTTTCACATGATTTTTTAGTGGAATTCAAATTAATGAAGCAATGCCTGTAATCTGATATGGACATGAAAAGTCCATTTTAAGATATTTTTTAAGTGATGGTAATGGGTTAATAGCGTACAGTTTGCTATTACTATTGGAATTCTAGTTAATTTACAGTGATTCCTGGACATTTTGATGGCCCATAAACCTGACTCTGATCTCAGATTTATGCTAACTACAGGGACAAGGAATGTGGATGAAAGACACTTCAAGAACTCCAGGATTGGTATGCTTTTGAAACTGTTTATTTCTAGTTCTTTTTTTGTTTCTTTTTCATTTCTACTAAACTTAAAACTATTTGAGTCCATGATTGTTGAGGTTGTTATTGCGAATTCATGATCTGATATCAGTATTTTAGGAAGAGTACCGTTTGTAGGAATGTAATCTTTGATGCCTGGAAATTTGACTTTGAAACCAATTTTTGAAAAAAAAACTATCAACAAATTGATCTCTGTAATCAAAGAAAATGATTATGAGAAACATCAATCCTAATTCCAATGTGATAGCTGTTTGTGCAACTGTCTTTTATATCTGTTCTTACAGAGGTTGAATTTTGTAAAATTAGTTTCTCATCTTAAAATGTATAAAGCAGCTTTAATTTGTTTTCTGAACACCTCTGAAAAGAATTATGCTGTAGATAGATTTGTCAAATCTGCTAAATTGCTCAGAGTGATGCATTATCCGCACTCTTCTCCATGTATCCTGGAGATGGTTGGAAGTCTTAGATTACCAATTCCATTCCAGAAATTGTTGCATTTCTCACCCGCTGGAACATGCAAATATTAATTAATTTAAGTATATTGACTCGTGACTGTGCTTGTATTTTTTCAGGGGGCTAGTGGGGCCGTCAATGCTATAATGCTGCTGGATATATTCTTGAATCCAAGATCAACTCTTTACTTAGATTTTTTTATACCAGTTCCTGCCATCTTACTGGTAAACCTCATTTCTATAAAGAGTTAATAATTGTTTCATTCTATTTTGGAAATACTTAAGTTATTCCTTTGATCATTGTTTTTAGGGAATCTTTTTAATTGGGAAAGATGTAATGAGGATATTAGAGGTTTGTGCTTTTCTTTGGCATGTTTCCAACAAAACTTTTCTTTTTATGTGTGTGTGCAGATTTGCAGAAACAACTAAATCTAAAACTCGACTTCACCATTGATGTGTTTTGCAGGGAAATAGTAATATTTCAGGTTCAGCACACTTGGGGGGTGCTGCAGTTGCAGCCATAGCATATGCTCGAATTAGGAAGGGACGTTTTTGAGCTGTTTCATTATTCAGTTTAGTACAAGATATTTGCTTGGCTCAATTGTAGATGTGAGTTAGAAAACCAAGAATACTCTTGGGCCGATTTGGTTCATATATTGAAATGAAGATCAATGTTGGAATAAGAATTTAGTAGAATCAAAATCAGAATGGTGATTTTTCATTTATATTTAGCTTATTATGGAATTGGAATCAGATTTATTTTTAAAGTGTTTGGTCCATATATGAATCGTGGAATTGGAATAAAGAATTAATTTGCACTCTCAACATAAATTTTAAATAATATTTTAATTTGAAAGTAAAATATCATTATACAAATAAACGATATAAAACTATTATTTATTATATTTGGTAATTACATAATGTGTATATATAGATATAAATATTTATTTTATTTTAAAAATATATATTCTTTATTATTTAATTTATTTAAATTAATGATCAAATAAAAAGTGCCGGTGTCAATTATAATGATGCCATTTTTTAGAGTTAATATCTTTAGGTATTTTTTTCTCTCTCCTCCATGCAAACCCAATCAAGGGAACACGAAAATCCATACAGTATCCTCTTTACTCTCATTTTCTGACTTCACTTCCTCTGGTATCAACCACTCCCTTCCCTCATTTCCTATTATTCCCTCCATCACTCTTCCATGTATTACGTATGCCCTATCCTCTCTTCCCACTGCTACCGAAGGGGAACCTCTCCGCATCAAAATCAGTTTTGTCATAAACTACTCCCTCTCCCCAGCTATCATCGCTTTTCAAGAACCATAGCTTACCTTCAACCGGGGTAACCACCAATATTCATTTTGCTATAATTTATAATACCCTTTCTAGTTCGTCGTTTACTATTACCGTGGGATATTAGAATTTCGATTATAGGTACATTTGATATTAGTTTTCGCATTTAAAATTTTTTTTTAATGTATTTTTCGTTAGATAAATACTATTACAGATATGGTAGCTAAGTTTTATTTTTAAAATTTATTATTGCGGTAATATCGATTGTCAGATAAGGATTTCTTATTATAATGAAATTTTATTGGAAATTGCACCTTAAATTCAAATGTTAATTTAGAAGAAAAAAAAGTAAAATATAGAATTTAAAAAAATAATAAAAAAGTTAGGAGATATGCATGTCATTACACAAGTAACAAGATATTTTTCACTTTAATTTTTTCATTTTTCTAGCTTTTAGAGAGAAAATAAGTGACGGAAAAGAACATATGTTTTTCTTCCTTAGTTTATTTTCCTATGGTTTTACATTATGTTTAGATGGAATAAAATAAGAGAGGACTGTTTTCCCAGTTCAAAAAAAAAAAAAAGAGACTGTTTGGATAGAGAAAAATAGGGAAAGAAAGGAAAATAAAGGAAAAAATAATAAATTAAAATTATTATGGGTGAAACATAAAGATAATTATATTTTTATGCATAAAACTATTTATATTAATTCCAAATATAAAAAATAAATAATTATTTTACTATTTTAAAAAATTATTTTTTTCCCATTATTTTCTTTCCTCCCTAACATCTAAACAATAAAAGAAAAATAACTTTTCACTATTTTTATTTTTCTTCACTATCTTTCGCTGTTTATTTTCATTCCCGCACAAAAAAGTCTCCCAAACAAAGTGTTACTATTTTCCTCAATTTTTTATGGAAACTATTTTCCTCAGTTTATTTTCTATCCTTCCCTTTTCTACATACCCAAACAAAGCTAAGTTGTCTGGCAAAACTAAGTTGCTTTTATTTCAATACCCCAAATATGAAAATCTTATTATAAAATAAATTTAAATTTTAAAAAATTTTATTGTCATGAAAAGTTTTATAACCGTTAGAAATTTTATTTACAAAATTTTAAAATTTTTATAACAGTATATAATAATTTTTTTTCTATAAATAATCTGTATTTCCATAAAAAAAAAAATCAATCTCATTTTTACTTTATTTTTTATACATTTTTTATTTAATTATAAATTAAAAATAAAATTTTATTATATTTATATTCAATGGGGCTTAAATTTTATTATTTTATTATAATTCTTCAACAAATCGTACGTTGTACTAGATCATAGCCTCATAGGACCTAGGCTGAAGGCTGAAGCCTGGAGCTCAGAAGCTGCCATGTTCTAAAAGCAAACGCAGAATTCATGTTCAAACTAGCAAAAGCTGAAACACCCATAGCTCCACAAGAAAAAACAAAATGCAGAGGCTCTTATCTCTCAAACATGCCTCATCAAATTCCTCTAAAAAACTCATCATCAGTACAAATTCTTCACTTCCACTTTCTCATCCTTGTTACAATGCATTCACTTCTCTTGCCAAATCAACCCACCATGGCCACCGGCAACAAAGTTACATATTTGGCTTGTCTCTATTTAATCCAAATCACCTTTTCCATTCATGTCATTCCCAACACACTCTTTCTCGGAAAGTTCATGGCTTTCTGTCAAACCCATGGCTTCCAAAGCAGTTTATGTCTAATGTATCAAATACCCATTTCAAGTTCTTAAGCAAAGGGCGAGCTGGATACAAATTTGGGATCTCCAGAGCTGGGTTTTCTAGAGGATATTCTGGGTTAAAACATGGTTTTGGTTCAGGTGGACGGAGCTGGTAATTGTTTTTTTTTGGTTTACAAGAACTTTGCTATTTCATAGATTTCTTTTTAGTTGCTTGCTTTACTGTGTTGAATTCTTACGGCCCATTTTGCCAATGAGTCATGGCTTCCAAATGCTCCTTTATTCTTAACCAAAAAACAATTTTTCTTTATTGAAATACATTTTCATCTTTTTAATTCATTAATTTTATTTTTATATTTAGTTTCTTAAAATATTAATTATTAATTTCACAAACTTAAATATATCTAAATATATTTTTTACTAAAATTCTAAAATAAATTTCATAAAATTAAAATTGTGTTCACTTTAATTAGGAAGTAAAAATATTTTTTTGTTATTAAAAATTTTCGAAAACAAAAATAAATGAAATTATAGTCAAATGAAATTTTATAACCTGAAGTTTTATCTAAAATAAACTTTATTTCTAAATAAATCTAACTCATTAATAAATTTTATATTCCTGATTCATTTGAATTCAGCGTACGTTAACTTTTCTGAATTTAGTTGCACTGCTCTCCTTAATTATGTTTGGAAGGTAATTTGGGAAGGAAATATGAGTTTTTATATAATTTTTTAGAGCTATTTACATGGAAAATTAAATTTGTTATCTTGTAATTTAATTTAAAATTTAAAAATAGATAAAATTATTTAAAATTGTACACTTATTAGAATTATATTTAAACTTAAAATTTAAATTGAAAATAGCGGGTTATATGATGTGAATTATTTTATTATATTCACGTATTATAAATAAATATTATTAATAAAAAAAATTAAAATAAAAAATTAATAAATATAAGACCGGTTACAATTTCTGTTGAAATTAAGGACAAATAGAAAAAAGTTAAACTTATGATTTTTTGCACCAGCCAAATAAAAATGAAAAAAATAAATTAAGAGATTTTGAATTAAATTATAATAAATTTTAAAGATTTAAATTAAATTATAAAATAATATAAAATTTTAGATTTTTTTATATAAATAACACTTATTTAGGTGGCATATAAGTATAAAAAAATAATATACATTATATTACCATATCAACAAGATTCCCTTTCTCATTTAAATTTAAAATTTAAATACCGTCAGCAATAAAATTTATAATTTTAAACAATTTTATTAATTTTGATTCAAAAAAAAATAATTTTATTAATTTTTTAAAGTTTTGGATTAAGTTATAGAATAATAAAAAATTTTGGATTTTCTAGGTAAATAAGCTTTTTTTTTTATTAAATGAGAAACTTTGTTTCTATTGTTTGCAGGAGATCATGGTTCAACAGGGTACCAGCTGATAATATGGTTTTAGGCTTGATATTTATAAATGTCGCTGTCTTTACGCTATGGCAGATCGCTGATAAAAAATTTATGGCGGATAACTTTATGGTGAGTGAACCCCTGGCTTATGAACCAACCTTTTCTCTGATTCATCAAAGGAACTTTATTCACTGGGACACCTTCATTCTAGCATACAGTCTTGTTTTTTCTTACATAAGGACTTGTTTTTTCATATCTGATTGTAATTTAATTCAATCTCTATGTCACCCTAACTATATATCTTGATGTGGTTGAGCAGATTTCAATGGACAATTTCAGAAGTGGACGTCTTCACACGCTAATTACTTCTTCATTCAGTCATGTTGATGCTGGGCATTACATATCCAACACGTGTGTGCTTTACTTCTTCGGGAGGAAAGTATGATTAGAAAACTACAAAACCTTCTCTTCATTACAACCTTTGCTCTTATATACTGCTTCTGTTTCGGACATCCTTATACTTTTCTGGATGTATACACCCATGATCCATCTAATCTAAGATTGACACTGCATCTAAAATTATATATCTTGATTGTAAAGATTATGTAGACACCTTACATTTCTGCCTTTCCTTTCTACTTTGTTAGATAAGTTGTTTCTTCAATCAGTTTCTAATATGTATTTGTGGCTCTGTGCTGTCTTCCTTCTCCTTTTCTTTTCCACCGTTCAAGATTGGAAGAACTCTCGGACCTAAGCACTTGTTAAAGTTGTATCTAGCTGGGGCACTTGGCGGTTCACTCTTCTACTTGTTACACCATGCCTTTATGGCCTTATCAACAAAGGTAAAACTTCTTTCCTTTCCAAATTTTACAATGTTCCTGGGCTCAGAAACCTGGCTCTGATTTCAGCCTTTTGCAACTACAGGGACAAGGAATGTCGGAGAAGGACACCTCGGGAACTCCAGGATTGGTATGTTTCCGGAAACTGTCAAGTTCATTTTCTTTTTCTGCTAAACTCAAACTGTCTGACTCAATGAATGTTGAAGACCATGTCACCAATTCATGAGTATGCTTCTGTATTCTTCAGGGAAGTAGTGGGGCCGTCAATGCTATATTGATGCTAGAAATACTCTTGAATCCAGGATCCACTATTTACTTGCAATTTATTATACCAGTTCGTGCCGCCTTAGTGGTAAGTTTTCCTACCCTAAAAGAAGAAGAAGAAGAAGAAGAAGAAGAAGGAGAAGAAGATTGTTTGAGTCTATTTCTGAAATGCTTCTGATATTTACTTTGATCATCGTTTTAGGGACTCTTTATTATTGGGACGGATTTATTCAGGGTATGGCAGGTGGGTTGATTTTCTTCCTTCTGCTGTGTTATCAGTCTTTCCAAGAAAAGTTTTCTTTTTTACGTTGATTTTGTGGTGAATTTGCTATTTCCAGGGAAATAGCAAAGTTTCAGGTTCAACACACTTGGGGGGTCTTGCAGTTGCAGCTATAGCATATGGTCGAATTAAGAAGGGTCGTCTTTGAATTCTTGATTAGATATATTATACTGGCTTGCATTCAGTTACTGAAAGCTTTTTGAAGCGTTAACAAATGCACTGGTAAATGTAAGGATTTGCTGGTGGAGTGGAGGATATGGCTATGTCATCTACCATTGTTGCAGTTTCTAGCAACCCCATCAGCAGGATTATATTATCTTTTGTGCAAAGATTCTTCAAACTAAACATTTGCTTGTAGTATCTAGTTCGACTGAATTTAGTAGTTAAAAATATATTACTCACATTTAAATTCCAGTCTTATTCTCCAATTTTCTACTAAAATTAGTTGATAATTGATTTGAAAAATCAAATATAGGTAGTAAAAGAAATTATAAGAACATATTTCTTTTGCCCTGCTTCCGATCGATCCTGAAACTCATATACATGTAGAAAGCGTCTGATATAGCAGCAAAGCATTGGGGTCATTGCTCACTGGAATTGCACTTTAACAGAGAAGATCTCTGTTGTCTCTTTGTGGGGTCTTGTTATGATTAATAACTGATGATCAAGTGAATGAGGAGCGCAAGATAATTGGATAGGGCCCATCCTTTGATGGGCCATGCCCAATCCACCTATGCGTTCCTTCAGTGTGGCTCCCACATCAGCTAACTGTAAATGTGCCACGTCTTCGGCCAGCCCTGTTTTGAGCCCACCATATACAAAGCATTCTCTCCCTCTCCCTTTCTCTCTCTTTTTTTTGCATGAGAACACAAAACGAAAATCACACTATTTTCCCCAGAAATCTCACCTCTTTCTCGTCGTTCCACTGTTCTTAAATTTAAATCTTTACCGCTTCTACTTTATCCTCTGAAATTTTCCATCAAAATGAGGTGGGAAAGGCTCCAGCTGCAACCAATCCACCAACAACTAGGAGCTCAAAGACAGCAGGAGAGTAATGGGCCAGGGAAGAGGTGGGGGCACTCCTGCAATTCCATTAAAGGAGGGAGGTTTCTCTATGTTTTCGGTGGATATGGCAAAGATAACTGCCAGACCAACCAAGTTCATGTCTTTGACACTGGTGGGCATTCACTCGATCTCCTCCATTTTTGTTTTCTCGTCTTTTTATCTTCTCCATTTTCATCCTGTATGATCTCCGCAAATTTTGAGGCTTGCTTCCGTTGTTGGCAGTCGGGCTGAGATAAAGTTCCCCTTTCTTTTCCTGTTTTTATTTGCTATACGTTTTCTGTTTGTTATGATGGAAAACAGCTGAGATTGTTCTTTTTTTTTTTGCGGATTTATTTTATGGGCCCCTCCTTGTTTGGCATTAATGTGGGTTAACCTTGGCTAAGGTCAAGTTTCTTTCTTTATTTATTTTTTTTTTCTTTTTGCAGGAAGCTTTTGGAGTTTTAAGGAGTAGGTTTTAAAGTATTTTTACATGAAAAGAATTTAAATGGATTCTTGTATTTAAGGTTTTCTTAAAGAAGAATTGAATTCTTGGTTCCAAAGAAAAGAATTCTTAAAAAAGAAATCACTTAATTAAAATCTTGTAAATTCTTACTCGAAACTAGACGTTGGAGGTTTTCTCTCACCTCAAAAAACTTCACTTTTCAACCCACTGAGCGTCAGGAGGTTTTGATACTTTCACCTCCTATGACCTTTACTTTATAGAACCTTGAGTGGAGGGGTTATAATTGGGATTTTGTTTTTGTTGTGAGGCATGAATATTTTGTCGGGCGTCTGCTTTATAAATTGTGTTTAGGTGCTGGTTAAGCTGCTGTTGTTGTTGCTGTTATTATTAAAGTTTTATCGACTGACACTAATTTCTTTCCATTTCCCCCTTTGCTTTCAGAGTTCTATGGCTGGAATATATATCACTGTAATAGAGAGTAGTATATAAAGCATTGCTACTTAATAGTGTTTATGATTTTTGCTACTCAAGATGCATTTATTGTCTCATGCTGGGGTGTTAATGGTTTTAAGTAAACAAATTTTTTCCCTTTTAAATCGTTATGCTTCTTGTGTTATTTGATTTTCTTATGGAGATTTTTACCCTCCATACACATGGTTTATACTCTGTTGCTGACTTGCAGCCATGCAGAGTTGGAGCCAACCAGTGATAAAAGGTACGCCACCCACTCCAAGGGACAGCCACAGTTGTACTACTGTTGGCGACAATCTGTTTGTGTTTGGGGGCACTGATGGGATAAACCCTCTTAAGGATCTCCATATATTAGATACTTGTGAGTAACGCCTTTCTCTATGTTTTTTTTGTAATATTTCATGTCCTTAGCAATTGGCATTCTGGTCACATATTCAGTTTCATGGAGTAAAATTTCCTTTTCCATTAAAGTTTTTGCTAATGGAATCTAGTTGTGTTGCTTTCCCACTCAATACTGTATAAGAGATGAGATTTGAATTTTCTGTTCATCGTCTGTTTGATGCTGGTAGTCATGATTTGATTCATCTACTTAACATGTCTCATGTGTTCTGATTGTAGCATCACATACATGGATTTCTCCAACAGTGAGAGGGGAGGGACCAGAGGCACGGGAGGGTCATAGTGCTGCTCTTGTTGGTAAACGTCTCTTCATATTTGGTGGCTGCGGAAAATCTTCAAATAATGATGATGATGTGTATTACAATGATCTTTACATTTTAAATACAGGTAACTTCCATGTAGATTTGGCTTGATAGTGACTTGGGCTAGAATTTGATTATTCTGATCTTTGGTTACCCTCTGATCCATGTATACCATGCATCCATATGGAAGTCCAAATATGAATAGGACTTTCTCTCCTTCTCTTTCTTGGGGTTGGATAAGCAAGCAGAAGGTTGAATTGAGCTTTCTAAATTTGTTCACCACTTCACCTACTATGGACCCTAGTTTTAATTTTTTGTGCAGCATCTAAGTGAGTGAGTTTTTTTATAGAGACATGAACTTATTATTTTATTCCTTCCCCCTCTGCTGCAACAGAGACATATGTTTGGGAACAAGTGGCAGCATCTGGTACCCCCCCTTCTGCACGTGATAGCCATACTTGCTCATCTTTGAAGGGCAAAATCATTGTGATTGGTGGTGAAGATGGACGTGATTATTATTTGTCTGATGTACACATCCTTGATGCAGGTTTACTTATTCTTAATATACCTGTATAAATACATACACCACATGCACACAAGGGGTTAATTTCCAGTGTTACATGAGTTTGTAAATTAATTTCTTTGTTCTAACTGGACTGGAGGGATGCTAACCAACATTATACTTGTTGCTATGCAATGTTTGATATTCTTGTATTTTATTAGAAACTCTTGTATGGAAGGAGCTCAACACTACAGGCCAGAGGTTGCCACCTCGAGCTGGTCACTCTACTGTTGCTTTTGGCAATAATTTATTGGTGTTTGGTGGATTTACAGATGCTCAAAATCTGTATGACGACCTATATATGCTTGATGTTGGTATGTATAATGCTGCTACTTATAAAATTTTTAGTGTCTATCCAAATGGCACTTCTGTAACATTCCCTGCCTTTCTAAAGATTGTTTTAATAATGTTGTCGAGGAATCTTTCATTTAGAAGACTGGTCCTGTAGGTTGGTAGTTGTGTCATTTAGACACAAACAATACAGCAAGGCAAGTGTTTCTGAACTTAGATGGGTCATTGAATTCCTACAGGTGCAATATACCATGTATTAGGTTGACTGTTACTGCCGCAATAAACATTTTAGAAATGGTAGGAAGAATTTAGTGTTTGAGTTTCTAGATCCTTTTTGTGAGGTTGCTGAACGGTTTTCAGAACATGTGTATGTGGCTAGTTTGAAACCTGCAATGCCTATATTTCTGCTGAACGATTGCTTAATTTGAGTTAAATAAATAAACTATTTAATTTCATTCTGAGTGGCTATTATATAAAAGCTGATTTATTGTTCAATTATTGGTATATCTGAAGGTCCCTTCCCCTCATAATCATCCACAATCCTTTATTGTTGCAGACACTGGTGTATGGACAAAGGTGATGACTACAGGAATTGGACCTTCTGCAAGATTTTCTGTGGCGGGTGACTGTTTAGATCCACAGATGGGTGGTGTACTGGTTCTCATAGGTGGTTGTGATAAGAGTCTTGAGGCACTGGACGATATGTTTTTCTTGTACACAGGTTTAGTGCAGCCTTTTCAAATTTTCCTTGAGCTAAACTTCCTTACCTGATATGGAGATTTGATTATGTGATGCAAATCCTTCAAATAGCTTATGCTTTTGCATGACTTGGATAACTTGATAAACTGTCTAATTTTAGGACTTACAAGCGTGCAAGATGAAGGGCGACTAGAAAAGTTGCCCTTGCGGAAGCAATTGAAGATAAAGTGCCAAGATCAAAATCTTAACTCTCCTGTACATGATAAAGCTCTGGTTAGAATTGATGCAAGGACCGACTTGCACCAGACTGTGCCAACTTATGCCCAGCCAAGTAAGATACAAGTCATTCTCTTTTTGGAATGATCTGTTTTAGTTTTCTTGCAAAATATTGAAGTTGCTCATCCTTCATGTGCAAATTTCTGGACTGGAGATCAACAAAGGTGGTCCCAACCATTATGGTGATGAAAAGTTGCTTGAGTGCGTGATAATATTACATCTCTCCTGCTCAAAATCTTTTCTTCTTTTTTTTTTTTTATGAAATAAATTGGTACTAATCAATCTTCTACTATTTGTTCACGTGAGATGTTTACGTGTCCTCTCAAGTACTAAACTTATATCTAACTTTAAATGTATCTTGAAAGCTTTTAGGTTGGACACCAGTGTTATTAAGGCAATAGGTGAGGTTACCCCATGGCTTAGGCGATAGCTTTTTTGAGGTTGGGAGCCTATATACACACACACAAACACACACACACAAAAATTATACATACATGTACATACTAACATACATATACACAATTATACATCCAAGCATAGTAATTAAAATAAAAAATATACTGCCATAGTGTCACTTTTGGAAGGGACCAAGAGAATGGAAGAAGAAAATAAGAGAGAAGAGAAGATGAAAGAATTTTAAAAAAATAAATAATGGAATATGCTCAGATGGGGAGAAAGCAAAATGAAGCAGAAGAAAAGGAGAGAAAGATGGAGAAAATAGAGACATATCCTGCTGGCTGCTGTTAGGAGAGAAAGAAAAAACTCTTTGGGGCTGCTGCCTGCTGTTTGAAACAGATTGGGAGATGCTAGGTTTTTGTTTTGCTGTTTAAGAGCATTTAAACAAATTACCAAATTTCAGTGAGGCGACACCTCTGGGGCCTCTTGCTTGGTGCCTCAGGGGTCGGAGTTTCTTGCCTCTTTGAAGGGCGTCTTTCCCCAGCCAGCCAAGCGGGTGGCACCTCGCCTCGCCTGGTGCCTTTTGACGCCCTCAGCAACAATATTGGACACTTAAATAACATGGTATTAAATTTTGCTGCTGTTGACCCTGGTGCTGGGCTATTATTGTTATTTTTGTTGTCAAATACAGTGTTAATGTTCTTGTGTCTGGTTTAGTTACATTATGCCTGCATCAGGAGGTTGGGGGAATGGATGGGGTGGGTTGATTGAGTGTTCTTTCATAGGTCAAGTATAAATTTGCTATGTGTTAAATTTGGGCCAGGCCTAACTCACCCCAAAAGCTAGCTTAAGGGGAGGAGTGCCTATGGCCCATACAAGGGGCACGTTACCCCCTTTCACAACCGATGTGGGATTCAACACATCCTCTCACGCCCAGAATTTTTTTACTGGTGCGTGGCATATTTATGGGGCACCCAACATCGGATGGGGAGGCTCTGATACCATGTTAAATTTGGGTCAGACCTAACTCACCCCAAAAGCTAGCTCAAGGGGAAGGAGTGTCTATGGCCCATATAAGGGGCACGTTACCCCTTTCCACAACCGATGCGGGATTCAACACTATGGATGGAGCTCTTTATCTATTATTTAATCTTTAGGGTTGGATGCTCACCTAGCATACATTATACAGGGTTTTTGCACATGAAAAGTGAAAATATTTTGTTCACATTGAAGGCCTGCCTTGTAGTCTCTGGAGTCTTCTTAATTGTTCCCTCCTGTACAATATCTTGATGTTCTATACTTTGGGTGAGCTGTTAGAACATTGTCATGTTAGGGATGAACCCTAACAGATATTGACTCTTCAATGACAGTTACCAGAATCTAACAGAAAGAAGAAGGAGGGAGTAGGAGAAGAAAGGGAGGGAATTTGAGAAAGAATTAGAGAGAGAGAGAGAGAGAGAGAGAGAGGGAAAATTAGTTGAATTTTATTGATTATGAATGCGCTCAATAGGCTTTACCCTTCTGTTTATATATTATATACAAGAATCAGTTAGAGTAACTGTTTTCATCAATTCAGTGTACTACTTTTTCCTATATCTAGTCCTTCTATATGTAAAAATACCCCCTCCTTTAGCACATTCTTGTCCCAATGAATGTGCAAAGTCTGGGAATTGGGCTAACATAAAGGACTTGTCCTCCTAAGTAGCATCTTCAGGAGACAGATGTTGCCATTTAGTCAGCACTTGAGACGCATGTTCCCTCCTCGAGACGCCACTCTTGTTTGAAGGACTTGCTCAGGAGCTATCGCCATTTCATCTTCATGAGCACTGGTAGTTGCACCATAGGCTCTGCATTATCCCCAAGCTTCCTTTTCAACGGGGAGACATGAAAGATTGGATGGACAGTGGAAGAAGCAGGCAATTCAAGCTTATAAGTAACAGGAAGTTCTAGGACTAGGTCTGTCATGGGGTCCTTGTAATGGCAGTGTGGTATGTAGAATGATACCACCATTCTGCAAGGAAAAGCCATTTAGCCCAAGAACTAGGTCTGTCATGAGTCATGTCCTCCTTTTTTCTCCATGAAAAGGAATTTCCTTTTCCAAAACTCAAGATGGATGGTGTGATGCCTCTCTCTCTCTCTCTATATATATATATATGTATATATAGGATATGCCCATGCAGATACGGAGGAAGTTCTAGTACTCTGATTTTTCTTCCCTGTTGCTGCTGTTCTAATGCATTTTGTCTCATAATTGCAAAAGAGTATATGTTCTTTAAATCCAGTGAGAAATAGTGACAGAAACCACAGCCAGTGGGACCATAAATGATAAAATTTGTTTAGCACGCTAGAAATCAAGTAGCTGGAAACCTTTCCAGTCACTTATGCTGTATAGCAGACTACACTAATGTGTTATCAGCTAAAAACTGAGCAGTTCTTACTAGGACTTGGTTGATGTGGGGCTTTACTTTTGTTTTCATCAATATAAACTGAGGTATCGAGGGTAGTGGTAAATAATTGTTGTAATAATTGTGTGAAATATTTATTAAAAGGGATGTAAATCATGTTCCAAAAATTTAGTGCTTTGTTCACAGGCAGAGAGGATTTGCAACTGAAGCATGTGCAGCTTCATCAAGGGAAGAAGACATTTGAAGCCAAAGTCACTGAAAGCTTTGCCCATGGCTATACCATTGAGACCATTATAGATGGAAGGCCTTTACGTGGAATATTATTTGCCAACAAGCCAATCATTCCCCAGATGGCTAATTGTAATACTAGGTGAGAAAATGGTTATTTTTATTTTCTTTGTTCATCAGTCATGAATTACTGTGAATCCATTGCATTTGAATTATGGTTTTCTAGATTTCTGTATGGCCAAATTAGGAAAAGTTCTGATGTGGGAATTGATACAAGTATGTTGAATGCAATCACAATAACAAATCAAAAGTTTCTAGAATCCTTAAGCAGGTTGCAGTTGAGCACATACAACCAGGAAATTCTCATGGGAAGGAGACTGCATCACATGAACCCAAGACAGAAGCTGCTGTTGCTCCTGATTTGAAGAACCTAGCATCTTCTGATGTTTCACAACTCCATGAGGTCTAGACCTCTTCCTTTTTTTTCCCAGTCATACCTTCAGGTTTTCAGAGTGTTGCTAGTTTCTTTTAAATGGAAATACTCTTTAAAGTTCACAGCTCTATATAGGTTATAGTTTGGTGCATTTTGCAACAATGGTTAGGGTGTTTGCTGATAGCAGCAGCAAATTGCCCAGTTTTGCATTAATCTGATCTTTCTTCAATTGTGATAGAAAATATAGAAACTATTAAGGATAAAGTCTGGCAAAAATAGCTTCTAATAGTTTCTTAATGATTGGTTCAGTTCATCAAGAAAACATGGAGAACCTGTCACATTTGTTTTTGCCAAAGGTTTCCTATGCATAGTTCACTTGTTTAATGCTAACGCAACTGGAAATTGGAAAGAAAATGTTTAAAACTAAATTCGATTCAGCTGTTAGGGAGCAACAAATATAGATGAGAAAGGTGATTATGCAATTTCTCTGTCATACATGTATTGAAATTAGTTGCTCTTTCTACTGCATATCACAGGATGATTGCAAATATTTAAAATCCCACTTCACAGCTCTTTCTGCCACATATCACAGGATGATTGGTTCATGCCTCATGTTCTAGAAATTTCTATAATTTATTACCATTCTTTTCTTTTTTCTCTTTAATTATATTTTGATCAAGGGAGCATCTATTTCTCCAAAATTATCAACAGTTGTTCAAATATTGAATGAGCAACTTATCATGCATTCTTTTTACTAATCTGATGTATAATTGACCTGTTAATCACTATCTTTTGAATTTTCTGCAGGTTCAATCCAGTACCATTAGGAGCCCCAAATTCTAATGCTGAATTTCCAAATGCTGCCGAGGACTCTTATCACTATGTCCATAATTCAAGGTATGAGTCTAGGTTTCTGGATGCTTCAAGCTCTATGCAATGGAATCTGAACCAAATTTTGAAAATCTTGGGCTAGGTTAGATCAAAATGTTAGAGACGATTATATATAAATCGGCAATCAGCTTTCTGGTGTGCTGGCAATGCGAGCCAACAAGTTGTGATGATTGATGCACTTTCTGGAAATTTTTGCAATGATAAAAACTGTAATAGGTTATCAAGTATTATTTAAAGATAATATTCCGAGAAGGGAAAAAATGTCTTTACATGCACAAAATCAGGTGACGAAGTGATGTATTGGATTGAGATTGAATTTGTAATCTCCATAGCTAGCTATTTTGAACTGCTAATTTGTGATTTGTTCATGATCTTCCACTTCATGCTATTATGTTCTAATCCAATGCTTTAAATTTAGGCAATTTAGGTCAAAATTTTAAATGGAGTGCAATTTTATCCTTTTTTTATTAAGTCTTTTTATATGAACTGGTTGCTGTTAACAGATAGAAGGACACCAAGTCACCAACTTTCAAAGTAGTTCGTGATCGAGGGAAATCAAGTTTCAATGGTGAAGAATGAAAATTTTTGAATGTCATGATACTGAACCACCTGCCTTTGTACATTATCGACTTGAAGGTGGTAATAGATACGCTTGACTGGTGTTTCACAGAGTCTGCTAACTGGAGTAATCTGCTAGTTCTTGCTTTTTTTTTTCCTTCTCCAACAACTAATAGTCTCTTCTATACTTAAAACATTAGCTGTTCTAATACCATGATTGAGTTCTGTTTGTAAAATTTGCCATGTCTTATGATCAGTTACTGCTCTGCTTTGCTCCAGAGCTGACTGCTCAAGACAGTGAGGAGGAAAAGAGGTTTGCTTTATCAGAAACCATTAACTGTCTGTGACAGAATTTTGTTCTCAGAGTAGCTGAAGTAGGTTACCTTTCAGTTTATGTCTCTTAGGTTATAGTTTCACAGAAAGGGCACCAATTTTTACTTCTTTTTTCTTTTTGTAATTCTTTCTGAAGGGAAATTAACTTGTGGAATTACCAGTTATATAGATTTTATTTTCTTCATATTCTTCTTTGCTTATTGATTACATAGAAGAGTTTTAAATTAACCATGTCAATTTATTTAATTTTAGAATGGTACAATATGCTTTAAATGATCAACCATAATCACCAAGAAATCTGCATACCGTAATCTTAAAAACTTCTTTTTTTTTTTAATCCATTGGTATTTATTTTGTTTATATAGTTAATATTTAATATATTATATATGCGAATATGTATATATAACAAGTGAAAGTTGGTCATGAAGGTTCTATTTTAGAGGTTAGAGCCTGACCCCAAAATCTCCTTTAAAATAGACAAAAATCAGGGAACACATGAAGTCCAATTCCTTTTTTTTTTTTTTTTTGAAAAGTTGAAATTGAATTGAATTGCTGTTATTTCCTAATATGCTTTAATAAATTTGTTCAATAAATAACTATTTATTTTGAAAATATAAAAAATACTATTTATTCTTTTAAATTTAACTATTTGCTCTCATTATTTGTTAAGAAAAATATTGATTAATTTGCCAAGTGTTTTGAAATTACATGAATAGAACCGCTGATTTTTAAATTTATTTTTAAATTGATAGAGGAGAAGAGCATCTTAGTTATTTTTATAAATTACTTACAATTAATATAAATAATTAACAGTTTAAAAAAATCACTAATTCGTTCTAAAAATAAAGTACTCCAGTAATTAGTATTATAACTCATCATAAAAACCAGACAAAGGAATGGAAGCAGAGCATTTGATAGAGATGGGGATTTCTATTGAAAAAACAGGCAATGACTTGGTTATCTTACAACCTGTTTAAGGTTGTTGTTAAAACCACTATCGTAAAAAGTACTTTCTTAAAAATAGTATTTAAAAAATAATTTAAAATTACTTTTGATATAATTTAATCATAAAAACACCAAAATAATCCAATGCTAAACAATTTGTTTTAGTCATGTCTGATTCCTTTGTTAAAAAAATATACTGCTAAAAAAGACCATATAAGAACACCAGTAAACCACCAGAGCAACATAAAAACCAAGGATGAAGAACAGAAGCTGAAGCAACTACTGAATATGATGGGACGCAACAGAGAATAATCGATCTAGTGACATGAAAGGATTAATAACATTCGTTCAATTGATGGCAAGCAGTTCAGCCTTTCAGTAATGAGCATGTTCACACAAAGCATTCAGACCTTCATATAATTAAAGTTGTGTACGAGGCGATAAGACGCCCCCTTACAGCACCATATGCCAACGCAATACAGATGATTGTTTCCATCTTTTAACTCGTTAACATATTGTTTGTCCTGAAATTCAAACATCACCATAGCAAAATAATAAGCGATAGCGCTCCAACCCCTGTTCCATGATATCTCATTTCTTGTCACCACCAAACAGGTAGTCCAGTGAAGACCCACCGCCAGGAGCTGCATGCACCTTAGTTGTACGCCGATCCTATACAAACAGTGTTTCCATAAAATCAGCCATTGAAGAATATCTATCAAAATTATTCCAATTCAAACAAATTGAAATCATCTGAAATTTTTTTATGCATCTTCATCCACTTGTAGGGATGATATTATGCTGATGCAAGAAACTAACAAGTCAACAATATGTACCACAACAAAAAGATACCAGATGTTCTACTTTTTTATGGAAACAAAAATATATACTTTGCTAATATCTTATGACAAATAGATCAGGGAGCCAGGTGTTTGGTTATAATAGATGTGTTTGATGGGTCATGTTGATTGCCAAGCACAAGTATCTCATTTCCAATCTTTGGATATACTAATTTACCCATAATGAACTATGGGCACAGCAATAAGTTCTCATTTGCTATGGTAACATCTCTCCACATTGAGATGCTGCGAAAGGCTCTACTCTCCATCCTTCCTCTTCAGTCCCCAACCCTCTTGAACATGCCGAAACACACAAAAAAGATTTACACCCACCTTAATGGCAGGTATCCAGTTCACGAGATCAATCTCAAACACTCGAGAACAACTCCAGGAAAACAATCACTTGGCAGCAGCTATTAAACAAAGAAAGCCACCTACTTATGCAAAATGTTGAAAGAGTGACAGGCTTACATTCTTGGTATTTAGCCAAAAAAATCACATTCTATACTCGGAATTTCTAACATGTAAGCACTAATCCAGAATTTGGTTTGTCCAGGAGGCAGTTGGTGAAGTAGCAGTTAAGAACACAGCTCTCTAGAATCAATTGCTGGCAAATATCATTCACAGTGTTAATCAAGTGAAGTTTATGTATGTATATGGATGGCTACACTGCATATTAGCAACATCCTTTAACACCAGGAAGCCACCTGTATGTAGTTTGTAGAGGATAATGCTCAGATAAAGATTTGCAGTTCAAACAAGTTGCTTGACAGCTAATTCTAGTGCATCCTATCCCTAAACATTTTATATATAGGATGTCTTATGAAATGAAAATTTACATCTGACAAGAAGAATGAGAATGTCAAGATTTGATAAAATTCAATGGCAATCTACATGCACATGATCAACTATGTTCAGTTTCCTTAAAGAGATTAAATCCAGCCTACCACAAAAGCAAGATAAGGTATTGCTTCAAAGTCTAATATCTAGTGAGCTTCACTGGCTATACGATAATATTTTATCTTTATCAATTACAGATGGCTTGGTGGCATCCTGTTGGAACTATAGTTGAGAAAAGCAACTCCTTGAAGGCTGTCAAAAGTTGGTTTAAAAATTAAATTTGCTGTTTGTCTAAAACTCCAAAAAGATTAAACATTTTCAAAGAATTTTTTCAATATTATCTAAAATGATATTTTACTGGAAGCCCTTCTTTGACTCCCAGCTTCAATCCAAACAGGTTAAAACATGTTTAACTTGCGGAAGAATTATTTGTAATTAAAAACATTACAGTGAGGAAGTTGCCACAGTTCTGGCCATCAGCTCGGAAGTAGTTGTTTGTAGTGTTCGCTGGGACACCAGCGGGAGTCTGCTTGGTGGCCTCTACAGGAGAGGCAGCAGGAGTGGGCTTCTGAGCTGGTCCACTGCTTGCAACCGGATCCAAGTTCTTAGGAGGCGCTTCAACATTATTTTTAGTGGGTTTTGGAGCCTCCCCATCTCCAAAAAGGTAGCCCAAAGAACTCTGTCCTCCACCACTGCTTACTCCACGACCCATTTTCTCGATTAGAACTGTTATACGAGAAAGGCTAGGGTCTGCAAATATTATCCATCAGAAAAGAAAAGAGAAAAACTCAACTTGAAATACACAAATTTCTAGCAAATGTGCAAAGAAGAATAACGAAAATTTCAGAGCTCAAAACTAGCAAACAGATGGATAAAGATTTTCATATGCATATAAACTTTACGTTTTTCAAAAGGATTACAACTAACAGACACACACACACACACACACAGAGCAAAACTACAAATGATTTACAAGAACTTTCTAATAGCGATGCATGCAGATTGCAGTCATGAATGTATCTCGGACTGTGGCCAGTAAAAATTTAATATTTACAGTTCCCACGACTTATCACCGATCACAGTCACATACATCATTCACTATTTTAAGCATCATCACCTATTTATGCGTGAGAGAGAGATTTTCAAAATTAACATCGCATCAAATTTCAAAGAAGGGTTCGCCTTAATTGAAAAGCATAATTAGAATTAAGCAATATTAATTCCCACATCAACCAAACTAAAACTGTTCGCACAATCTAAACTCTTTCTATGAACATCTACCCTAATTAATAAAAATCTAACAGATCCAAGCCAAATGTGGCTGCACAAAAAGAGATTCATTGAGATAAAGAGAACATCAAGTACAACCAACAAAGTATCGAGGAAATTATAGTGAACAGGTCTGTTTGGTTGACGAGAAAACACGCAATGTAAAACTTGAAAGAGTGCGTTTCGTTTGTTTAGCTAAATTTTCAAGCGAACGAGCAGAACTCGAAACCGCAAGGAAGAGGGAAGAGAGAGAGAGAGAGTGACACTAACCTGCAAATGGCTAATTGGATCAGATCTGAATGCAAGCGTCTGACGGTGAAAGACGCGAGCACTTTAAAATTAGCATTTAAGTGAGGCGAAATGTGGATATTTTATTTTTCAGTAATTTTATTTTAAAAATTTACAAATACGTCACTTTTTTAAATTTAATTATTTAGTTATATTTATTTGATAAAATAATTTATATTTAATAAATATTTTTCTAAAAAAAATTATTCTTTATTATTTAATTTTTTATTAATTAATTTTCTTATCAAAAAATCATAAAACATACAAATATTTTCATAAAACAAACACTATTTTCTGGAATTTATTATTAGTTTGTTTAAATTATCTTATAAAAAATTGGTCATCGATTCATTTTGTAAAATAAAAATTAAGAGAAAATTGGAGATTTGTGGAAGGTGATGATAGGAGCCACGAGGCCTACACCAATGACTCAATGAGCTTATCACGAGGGTTCCTTCCACTTAGACTCCACACAGATTTTGAAATACTGAATTAAATCGAAAAAAATTGTATTAAAATTGAAAAAAATTGATGCATTAGAAATTGAATTTATTTAATTAATTATTTATTATTTTAGTTTTTATCAATAATTTTAATAAAATTAAATTGGAATTATATTGATAAATCAATTTTGTGTGTATATTTTTAAAAATATTTATAGTGATATTATAGCTATATTATATAGTTTTAATGATGTTTTTTTTCATATTTTTTAATGATATGTTTTGTATTATATAATTTCAATATAATTTTACATATTTAAATGTAATAAAATATATAAATTAAATAATGATTATATATTTTTTTACTAAAATTGCATAATTCTATTTAAAGAATTTCAATTTTAATTTTATAAAGTTTTTTTAAAAATTACAATAGAAAACTATAAAAAAAATTAAAAAATTAAGTTATTCATGAATTATAAAAAAAATAAGAAAATGAGTGGAAAAGTTACAAGTAAAGAAAGTGAATTATTAAGTTATAAAAGATAAGTTTTTCTTTTTTAAAAAAATCAAACTGTACATCCAAATTGGAATTCTAAAACTCCAATTCCTACTCGGCAAAAAAAACAGTTATGGCTTTTTAAAATTTTGTGATAATTAAAATGCGAAACTTATTTTCCTTTGTTCTCACGCTGAGTTAAACCGACCCGAATTAAAATCTAGCATACATATGTGCACACACAAGAGCATTAGAAACTACCACTCCTTCCATGTCCGGGTATAAGAAAATTTAAAACCAGGCATCACCTCAATTTCACTCAATCCCCCATGAAACCCCATAATTTATATTCCAAATTTCTCAATCCTTAGCCTCTAGGGTTTTTTCCTCCTAATTTATGGCCTTGGGTAAGTATCATTCTCACTTGATTTTTTGATAGCCGATCATTCATTATCTCATGCTTGCTTATTAAATTTACGCATACAGACTCTAGTCATTGCATATCCTCTCCTTCTCCATCTGTTTCGTAGAAAAAAAAGTCAATAGAAAGTTATGAATTTTGAGGTTCTGCTCTTCTGAAGATGCATAATATACCTCAGTTTCTATTTCATACAAGGAGTTCAATGTTTTCATGCTTATTTTTCTGGGTTTTCTATGCAACTGAAGTCGGCATTGGAGATTGATTTCTTTTGTTTTGTTTCTAATTTTTGTATATTTTGCTCGTTCTGCTGATTATTGGGTTGCTGGTTTTGCGTGATGAAGTTGCTCCTTGGATTATTAGGACAAATTACTTGTGCACTGTTATCATCTTACCGTCGTTTAAGCTTCTTGCTTTTCTGTTTCAGATAGAATACTTGAGCTCCTCATTGGTTTGTAAGTGAACTGGGATTGGGAAAGTTTCATAGGTACTAATCAAATTGCAGATTCTGAGATGTTTAGTCAAGGGAGTTATAATACTCAATTTGGACAAGGTCCTCAGACACCCAGGGCACCTCCATTTTTACAGCAGCCACCGGTTCTGCCTCCTTTACCTCACAATTTCCAGCAAGGTCCACCGTTACCATCATCTCAAGTTCTACCTCGCCCTGGTCAGCCTGGCCTGCCTATATATCAGCATGGTCCTATGGCCCCACATCTTGCAGTTCGGCAAGGTCCACTTCGGTTGCCCACCGCAGGTCAGCCTTATTTGCCTCCACCGCCAACAGTTCCCGGACAGTTGCCACATGTATATACAACTATACAGCATTCTTCTTATTTAGCACCTGGACTCCCTCCCCCTCCTCCTCCTGGAGCTCCAATGCATCAGCTGCCTCGCCAGCCAGTGGGTTTGCAGAGTCTACAGCAAGTTCCACCACCCCCTCCTCTCCCTCCTACTTATTCAAGTTTAGCTCTATCTGGGAGTACTTCAGCAGAAACAGTTGGAAACTCTCAAATGGCTTCCACGGTTCTTCCACCAACGCCTCCTCCTCCACCACTACCTCCTTCTCCACCACCAATTCCACCATCTTCACCACCACCTGTCTTTTCCTCATCTTCAGTATCTATGCCTCTTCCTGCTGGTTCCGACATATCCCATGTCTCTAATCTTGCTGATTCGAACAAACTACTCAAACAGACTGCGCATAATATTCCTGTACGCAATTTTTCTGTGGGTGATGGAAGTCTACTTTTGGAACGTCGAAGTGGCAGCGATGTGAATTGTCCAGGCAAAGATGTTTCTTCATTGAAAAAAATTGCGGCATCTTATGATCCTTGTCCACCTAAGCCAAAAGAAGAGAGAATTGTCCAGAAGATCGAAGATTTTTGCCAACTCATTGCCAAGGATGGTTCTTCTTATGAAGAAATGGCTCGTCTAAAGGAATATGAGAATCCAGAGTTCAAGTTTTTATTCGGTGGTGAGCCGGAAAGTGAAGCTGCAATTGCACATGAGTATTTTTTGTGGAAAAAGAAGCAGAGTCTTTTGGCATGTGAATCAGACAGAATCCAACCTGCAATGTCAACCAATCGTTCGATGGTCACAACTGAACCGCATTCACCCGCTGATTCTGATATGGAGATGGAAGGTTAGTGTAACTGGTTATGTATAGTATTTTTTAAGTCATATAGTATATCATCTATTCAAATTATTTATAAGTTTAATGCATTGCTGAAGTTCTTGATCTCCGGTTGTTTGTTTTTCTTTGCTTTAGATGATATCACCAGGTCTGATGTTGACCAGGCTGTGAATCCGCCTACTGAAACTTCAACTCAAGCAACTGATCCTGTAAGCAGCGAATTTGATAAAAAAAAGCAGTTGAATGCGCTAGTGAGTTCAGCAGGATCTGATGCAGCCACGATGGTTTTATCTGAAAGACTGGGTGAAGACGGTAAGTGTTGAACACCGTGCACTGGTTTTCCTTCATGAATAAATTAACAGTTCCTTCTCTTATTCCTCTTTTCTATTGCATGTTTTGATACGTGATTTTTTGTCTCAATGAGAGAACTATATGTTGTGGGGCTTTTGATTTGTTTGTTGATAAACCTTGCTTCCTTAATTCCGTTGTTATTCTATTGTATATTTCATGATCATGTTAATATTTGCTCCCCAGTGAATTGAGAATGTTTCTTGGAGTTTATGTTTAGGATATTTAACTTAATTTATTAGATGATGTTTAGATCTTTTTTTCTTATCCAATGGGTTTAATGAGTTATTTTTGGAAATATTCAGGGTCAAAGCTAGCCTCCAGTCATGGTGACTTGACATTTGGGAGGTCAGTTTTCAGAGTTCAAAGCCCAGTCATTAATTCAACTGCAGCTACTGAATATCCCTTTTCTAGCGACAGAGTGAAATCTTCTACATTCTTAACTGATGATAATAGTTCATCTAAGGCTGGAGCAGCTGCCAAATGCATAAATTCTGACAGCTATTTGGGTCAAGTTATTAAACGCAGTAGCCCATTCAGACATCTGCAAGACTATGCTTCTAATGACAGCTCAGAAAATGACGACGATCCAAGTTTGAAAGATGTAAATCCTGAAACAGTTTCACAATTAGTTGCAGTTGGCACTGAAAATTTGCATAGAGATACCAGAATTGATTTGGAGGGGGATACTGGATCTAGGAGTCTCTGCAAGACAAAAGGGGGGTTTGGGCAACTTTCTGAATCTGGCATTTCATGTAAAGCTTCAGACTTTTCCTCATATTCACAAAGACAGGTTAAGGAGACTGTCTCACTATCCACTGCTGGTGGATTGAGTACCAAACTTACTGATACTAAGTATGAGAACCAACCATCTATCAACAATGCTGCTTCTCAGAACATTATCCCAAAAGAAGATGCCTCAGGAGGTGTGCAGGAAAATGTTTCTTTTAGTGGTAAATATGAGGACAATGCGGACAATGTTGCAAAATCTACTTCCAATATACAGAAAATAGATAGGTTTGGAAGACTGGTCAGAGAAGGTGCTACAGACAGTGACTCTGATGATTCACACCATGCTTATAGGCGTAGTAAAAGAGGGAGAAGCCGGAGCCATTCACCTCTAGATAGGAGGAGGAGGAGGAGGAATCTTACTCGAAGAATAAGAGAAAAGAGAAGTAGATCTCGCAGGTAAGCAGCTGTATTTATGTTTGTGCAGTTTACTGTGTCCTATTTTAGTGCTTCAGAAAATCCTATGCAATTTTGCTGCACTATTAGCGTGTAATTTTATTTGTGGTATAATTTTCGGTATCTATGGAAGAGACTGAATTTCTTGCTGTTTGTTACTTTGTTTTAGCTGGTCTCCCAGGAATCAAAGAAGTAGGAGCAGATCTCCCTCTTTTAAGCAGGCAGGTGAATTTAGCAGTGTCAATGGGAGAAGAGAAAAGGGTCACTTGCAAGAATGTTTTGATTTTCTCCGAGGCAGGTGCTACCGTGGCGCATTCTGTCGTTATATGCACCATGATTCTGAGAAAAATGATGGACCAAAGCATCGGAGGAGCAAGCAACAAGAAGTGCAGCTTCCACCCAGTTCAAAGAATTATAATACTCATGAAGGTAACAAGAATCTGTCACTAAATGTATCAGACCATGGGCAGGAATGGATGAACCAGGAAATGCAGAACAATCAGGATAAGCCTGCTAGCAGCATTTGTGCTACAAAAGATAACACTGTTGTCAATAGCAAAGAAGATTCTGTTTGTGATGCATTAGTTGATTTGGAAATAATCAAAGCTGACAGTTTTAGAGTGTTTGTTGCTGAAGTGCCAAAAACTAGAGCAGTTGAAGAAAGATCTGAAGATGGCAAAAGTTGCAGAGATGAAAATTTTCAGGAAGCAATGGAATCTGACCAACCAATGGTGGTTGATATTTTTCCCTCTAAACCTGAAAGTGATTATAACATCTTTAAGTCACATGGTGAAGCTTCTCAAGATGTAATTTCTTCTTTGAAGAATTCTGTGATTCAACAATCTCAGTCTTTTCAGTCAGATCCAGCACTTGGAGGCGCTGATTATCATGTCCAACAAACTGATGATTCTTCTATATCTAATACATCACCAGATGAAACATCTAGCACTTCTCCAAAGAACATTCATATTAGCGAAACAGTTCCAAATTCAGCAGATTCTTTGAACAATCCTTCGCAGCAGCCCCCTTTTCATCTTTATGCTCCCAATTCAGATGGTAAGGATGCTCCACATATGGCACAGCTATCAATGGATTACAGCTTGATGCTGCAGTCTGCAGCATTTCAATCTCAATCTGCTCCCCTTGAAAATTTTTCTTATATGTTGCCCAAACAAAATTCTTGCTTTTCTCTACCATCAAATACATCATCTGCCACATTGCCAATGCCGCCACCACTGCTATTGCCAGCACATGGTGCAGCTGGAAATGCAGTTGCTGCACCAGCAAATGTTAATTTGCAATTTCAGCAGAGTTGCTTTGGTTCCCAAATTCAAGTTGGTGAATTCCAGCATCGAGCCTACCCTCCACCGCAAGAGTCGCATCAACCTCTATTACATTTGGATGATTTTAGGTTGAAGCCTCTACCTGGATGCAATCCATCCAGTCAACAAATTGGAGATAGTGCCCTTTTTGGAGAAGATTGTTTAAAACAGCCTTCATTGCAAGCTACAAGTGTTTTAGATTCCTCCAGTCGGAGCAACAATTACCCTCAACCTATGCCCTTTTTACAGGATGGATCAGCAACCAAACAATCTCTTCCTCGTGACAATTTACCTACAGAAGACATTTTGAAGTCTTATTCTCGGAGTGATCCATACTCACAGCGGCGACAGGCACCCTACAATTTTCATCATTCTGTGCCTGAAGTTGTCTACAGTCTGCCTGGCAATAACATTTCTTCATCTATATATCGACCAGATCTTCAAGATAGAAATCCACCATCACATTCTCTTGTTTCTGGATTATGGAGAAATTCAACTCACTTCAATCCTTATGCATCTACTTTTGAGAAGCCACTCAGCTCCAGGTTCAGTTCTGGTATTTTCAGGCAAGAAAAGGACACAATGTATGGTGGCACTCATGATCGTCCTTTGGGTATGAGCCATGTCTCACTTGATCAACAGGGTGTTGGATCAAGAGAGGCAACTTCACCAACTTCTGCCACTGGTGTTAGGAAAATTATTCCTATGTCTGGTGGTGAGTCTGGTGACCAGTATGATCCACTTTTTGACAGCATTGAGCCATCTTCAAAATCATATAAAGCATCAGATCATATCCAGAAGTGGGAACCCTCTGGTGATTCTGGTATTGTTTTGAGGCCCAAATGCTCAAACCAACTATTGGATGTGGAAGAGAACAACAAGAAGAAAGAGGTTGGTGGCATTATGCTTGCTACATCTATAGATAATGAGGAATTTGGTGAGACAGCAGATCTAGAAGTCGGTGATATTGAAGATGGCAGCCAAAATAATCCCAATGCTTTAACAAACATGAATATGGGTGAGATGGAGATAGATCAGCTATCCCCAAGGAAGAGCAAGGACTCTAGATCAATGAAGCTTTTCAAGGCTTGCCTTGCACATTTTGTAAAGGAGGTTTTAAAGCCATCATGGCGACAGGGTAACATGAGCAAAGAAACATTTAAGACTGTCGTGAAGAAGACTGTTGATAAAGTGTCAGAAGCAATGAAGAGCCGCCGCATACCCAAGTCCAAGGCAAAGATAAATCAATACATTGACTCATCACAGCAGAAATTAACAAAACTTGTGATGGTAAATTCTCATTTTATTCTTTGGCTTTCATATGGGGTAAATCTTTTAGAAGAGAATAAAATTTTGGCAGAATGTAATACTGTTAAATTTATATGAACCAATGTCACGCTAGAAATAACTGGAAAGGGATATCTATGAGTTTCACAATCAATGCATATTCCTTCATGATATGACTTACCATCTAGAACCTTATGTGCTTCACTTACAAGTCAAATTAGCATTGTTGATAACTGGCTTCTAGGACAGTGTTGATCAATTTTTTCTTTTTTTTCCATGCTAAAACTTTGTTTAAGCATTTTCTAGATAAAATAACGTGCATCAGTCCTATATGTGCGCAAAGCAGCGTGACTGCTGCTGTTGCGCTTGTGCAGGCACCTTGTACAGGTGCATGCTTGCCAGTCCCCTGAATAAGAAAAACCAGAAAAGATATATTGTTACAAGAATCCATTTTTTCCTTGGTAACATTTGAGTGGGACTTGGAATTTGGCGTGTTGGCAACCAATAGGGTTTTAGTTTTTCCTCTGTAAATTGTACTTCACTCTTTGCACTGAAATTTGTTATACGAGGTCCTTTTATGTATTTGACTGCTAGGGCATTTTATGAAAAGATTAAAGTGTCTGCACCAACTCCCTTCCTCCACGAAAGAATGACTAACTGACAGGACACGTGATTTTGGGAGTGGTATGCAATGCATGGATTCTATGTGGATGATGAAATAAATCAAGATTTTATTTTATGATCAGGACTTTGAAAACTACTTTAAAAACATGAATGAATTGTATAATGTAATAAATAATTCTTAGTGCAGGTTTATGAGTAGAAACCATTAAATATATTTGCAGATGGACGAGTATAATTTCATCTCTTTTTCTAGAAAAGCTTCATTTATATATATTTTTGCTTCTATGTGATTATTTAATTAATGTGCAGGGTTATGTGGATAAGTATGCCAAAGGGTAAAAGTTCACAGTGCCTATAGTTTTTGTTGATGATTCTGATTGGATGTACTTCCTCATCTTCGGGACTTCTATGCCATTGGAGCTGCAGAACTTGATTGATTTGATTGCATAAATTCAGAGCTGTGAGGATAGATGGAAAAATTTCAGGTGGCATTGGTAGATTGCTCGTATTGGATGACACTTGTACCTGCTAGCAGTGGAATATATGAAAGCCCATAACAAGAATTTGGAGTATTTATATACCGCAGCAGAAGTTCTGAGAAGAGCTCCTAAATGTGTATGTTATGGGCATCCTTAAATATAATTCTTGTGCCTAATATTTCCTCTGTTGGCTTCATATGGAAAAATTCATTTTTTAAAAAAGAATTTAAACAAATTTTTATGCAATCATGTCAAAAAAATATTCAATTAAAATGAATTTTTGTAAAATTCTCAACTACAAACTAGCAGAGAATGCCATATATTTTGTGAGAGGTTAATATGTGCAATGAAAAGTGAAAAATATATTTGAGAAGGAACATGTTAATTGTGAAGCATATCTTTATAAATTAGTATCTCATTTCTCTACGTGGAATAAACTTATCTTTTTGTATGTAACTTTCACCTATTATTTTTAATTAAAATTAAATTTGATGACCGCTGGATTCCTTCATCCCGGTCCAGGGTTTCGACCACACCCTAAAACCCACAAAGTAAAGGCCCACGTACTTAGCACCCAAAGCAGGCCCGGCTCATCTAACTTCCAAGGCCGGGCTCGACCAAACCTCCTCGCCCAGATCGACTCAGCCCGCGCAAAGCAGGCCCTTCTTCTTTGGCCCAACTCTCGGCCCGACCCAGTATCCAGAATGATACTCACCAAACAGCTTGGCAGATCCGTTCGAACGTACGCACAGGGAGAATCAGAGGCCGTTACGTATGGGGCAGGCGCCTGATACCCTCGTACGCCCGAATCTGTATGGCAGAGACGCGTGGTCCAATCCTGGAGAGACTTTTACACGTCACCAGCAAGCAAGACGAAATGGATAAAAGGGGAGTCCCCTCCTTAGAATGTTTAAACTTTATTATTCAATACAAAAACTCTTGTAAAACCCTATTCTATTGGATCTCAGATCATCAAAATTTATAACATATAATTTCCATAATTCTAATTAAAATAACTCTGAACTCTTCTCGCATATGATAACCAAGTTGCAAGTAACCAACTGATATGATGAGTAATAAGAAGGAAAAATGATTTTTCTCCTCTTTCTTTTGTTGATTATTTCTCTCTCCTCTGTCTTCTCTCCCACCAAACTTCTCAGGGCTCACCATTTATCTCTCCCTGAAAACTTCTCAGTTCTCACCATTTATATGTCTCTCCTATGGTTTTCTCTCACAACATTACTCTCTCTTTCACCTAGCACAGTCCATCTCCATCCATGATCTATCCCTCTTGGTCTTTGCTTCCTTTCACCATTTCCGTCCCTCTCGGGTTCATCCCTATTGATTAAAAATATTTTTTTTAATATCAAGTCATTTTAAAGAAAATGATTTTCTCTTTTGAGAAGAGAAAATAAAATCATTTTCAGTCATCGTCATTTTTATTAAGATTTTTATATATAAAATTTTTAATAAATTTTATTTTTAAAATTAAAATTAAATAATTAAAAATAAATTATTTCATTGTGTTTTTTTTTTAAAATATTTTATATAAAAAATATCTTTTAAATATAAGTTATCTTTTGTAAAGAAAAGGAAGCTTAACGTTGAATCTATATCTTAAATTGATAAGAAATAATATTTCTAGAGTGTGATATTTAAATGTGTATATACACATTTACAAGTGACTCAATATTAAAGCAAAGACAACCTTTAATAGTATGTTGATAAAATGAATCAATTTAAGTTTAGGAGTGACTAGAATTTGATTCAAATTAAAATAATTAATTAAATTGAATCGAATTTAAATTTTATTTAATTAATTATAAAATTTAATTCGTTTTAATTTTAAATTTTTAAAAAATTAATTAAGTTGATTCGTACGATTTAGTTTTGAAAATTAAAAAATCGAACTAAGCGAACCAATATAATATATGTAATTGGAATTTACAATTTGCAATTATCAAGCATGTAATTTAGTGGGAGTTCATGACCTTTAAGGTCCTGTGTTCTTCGACCTGCCCGTTTTGTGTTTTTTTTTCATCTTTTATTTTTTTTTTATTTTTATTTAATATTAATCAAATCACAGCTGACTATTTTAGTTGAGAAATCCAAACCCTTGAAAAAGGATACTATAAATTCATAACTTTAGGACATCAAATTCTAACTTTCTTTTCCTCTGAATTAGCTACCACTTCTCTTTATTTTCTTCTCCTTTCTTCGTCTATTACTGTAATGTACTGCTACGATTTTCGAGTCCCTCTGACTAACTTTGCTCTCTCCTCCATAGCTCATTCTCACTCGAGTTCGTCATGATGTCGCTCTTTTAATGGTTTCGTCCGAAGATAATCTACCTTTAAAGACTCTCGCTTAGTTCTCCACTCTCGTTTGTTTTGAGATTTTTTATTTTTGAGAGTACTTAAAATATTCAAATAATCAAAATTTTAAAAATATTTTGTGATTTATAAACATAAGTTGTTGTTGTACTTGTAATTTCTTTAGTTATAAGTGATTTTTAGCTATATTTTGTAATTTTATGAATTTTTACTGGATTGTAACAAAGATAATAATTTTTTTGCCCTTCCACTTTATAAGTTAGATTTTGCAATTTTTTGGCTTACTTTATTGTTAATGATATTTTTTTTTTTTTTTAAAAAAAAGAATTTTTATGAACCGTATCCATCATCTCAGATTTCTTTGATTAGTGAGAAGAAAAAAATCAATTTCGAATCAAAATGAATTTTTTCGGTTTGATTCTATTTAGTTATTGATGACCGCTGGATCTCTTCACCCTGGTCTGGGGCCAGACCCATGGTACCAGCCCATTATTTGGAGGCCTTCAAGTCTCCCGCATGAACCAGGTCCGATCCGCTCAGCTTTAAGACCGAGCTCCAGTTAGCTTCCTCAATCAGGCCGACCCAGTCCACACGGCCCATTAAACAGATCCTACCTGGGCTCAACTTTAATCCAATCTTCAGGCCCAGTTCAGAATTAGGAAGGGGATCGACCCGACTGACTTGTGGGTCCATCTGCATGCACGCCCGGGGGGAATCATAGGCCTGTTACGCATGGGGTAGGGATCTGATATTCTCGTACGTCCGTATCAACATGGCGGGGACAGGTGGCCCAATGATAGGCAGTCTGTTATATTGTTATATGTCACTAGCGGACAAAAGGAAAGGGATAAAAGGAAGAAACATTCTCTTCTCAAAGGGCCTTTGGGGGCTAAGTTCACAAAACCCTTGTAAAACCCTATTTTTCTGGGTCTCAAATCATCAATTGGCGCCGTCTGTGGGAACGAAGGAGATCTTTTCATCGCCGGAGTTCCACTCTTACAATACCCACTGAGATCCACGATGGCTAATCACAACGAAAACAATCTTGTCAACACCCCTAATGACCTGAGCTCCGCTCAGGAGGGACAACAGTTTTTTTTTTCCAGTCCCACAGCCCCAAACAGCCAAACACCGATTCCCTTCAACCCCTCGCCAAGCTTGGCAGGGAACGTGCCTGGAGCTGCTCTATCCAACCAGGACCTTTAAACCATGGCCCTCCAACTATAAAATACCGCTCACTGGTTGGGGCAGATGATGCAACAACGGGGCCTCAGTACTCCAATAAATGTATTGCCGGTGGTAGAAGAGTCCCGGACCAATGAACCTCAGCCTACCTTCAACCATCTCCAAACCGTCAGCCGAGAAACCGGAGACGGGGGGAGAAGAGCCGGAGAAGAGGAAGAACCGGAAGCTCGAGTTCATGGAAGGAGGGTGAGGGAAATGATTGAGAATGATGAGGCCGACAGTTATTCTGTCGGAACAACCAAACGGACGAGAAGCGAAGCGGAGGAAGAGGAGTACCGCCGGGAGAAGAAACCCAGGTAGGAGGAGGAGAGTGTAGACCAAAAGCTGCAAAAGATGAGAGAGCAACTCCTGGCCAAGTTGGGAATGAAGGATTAGAATCAAACTCTCCTGCCCACCTCTTCACCCTTCTCAACGTGAGTGCAGCAGGAGATCGTTCCCAAAAAATTTATGAAGCCGCCTATGGCCGCATATGATGGAGCTGGGAACCCCCAGGAGTACGTCTTGAACTACAAAACTTTCATGGAACTACAGACTTTATCAGACGCCTTGATGTGCAAAGTGTTCCCAACGACGCTCACGGGGCCAACAAGGGCGTGGTTTAACAGCCTGGAGACCGGAAGTATCAGAAGCTTTAGAGATCTGGCCACTCGCTTCATCAGCCGGTTTATCGTCGGAGTGCCGGCAGACAAGAAGACGAGCTACCTGGAGACAGTCAGACAGAGAAGGGATGAATTGCTCAGGGAATACGTGGCCCGCTTCAATACGGAGGCCTTACAGATTCCTGAGCTGGATGAGGGCAGAGCAGTGGAAGCCATGCAGAAAGGGACGACCTCACTCGAATTCTTTGGCTCGTTGAGCAGGAAGCCTCCTAGCTCGCTAGCCGAGCTGATGAAGAGAGCAGAGAAGTACATAAGGCAGGATGATGCCTTGGTAACAAGCAGATTTGCTAGGGGAGCGACGGATAAGGGAAAAGCCCCGGAGGAAAGGAGGCTGGAGAGGCACGAGAAGAAGCACGGCAAGAAACCAGAACCCTACAGACAACCATGGGAGAGAAGGGACCAAAGACCCCTCCCTCCTCGGGTCTCAGAGCATAATCCACTCCCTCCATGGGTTCTAGAGAAGCCGACCCCACTCAATGCCTCTAGAGCCAAAGTGCTCATGGCCGTCCAGGATAAAGAGTTCCTACAATGGCCTAGACCTATGAGAACTGAAGCAGATCAACAAAATCCTGACAAATACTGTCAATACCACCGCACGCACGGCCATGATACCAATAACTGCTTTCAGTTGATTGCTGAGATCGAGAGGCTGATAAAGAGAGGACATCTCAAGAACTTTGTGAAGAAACCAGAGGGACAGAGACCTCAGCCTAACCTAGCAGCCCAAGCGCCCAAGAGAACGGGAGCCGGACCGGTGAATGATGGGTCCAGTGGGACCATCAACATGATTGTAGGAGGCACAGGAGGTCGAATGAGCTGAAGGAGGAAGAAGAGGGGCTGAGATGGGGAAAGTAGCAATGCCGAAGTCATGCAGGTCGTCGAACACTCTCCAGTGGCTATCACTTTCTCTCCGGAGGATGCTCAGGGAAAGAAGCCTGAAGGTGGGAAACCTGACCTTGAGAAACCTAGAAGCTACAGGAAAAAGAGCGACAGTAGGCAGGTTGGCGCCGACCTGGGAGGGCCCATTCAAAATAGCGAAGGTGGTCAAACCAAAAGTATATCGAATTGAAGATATGCAGGGAAACCCTGAGTCCTATGCCTGGAATATTCAGCACTTGAAAAGGTACTTTCTCTGAGGTATTATCAAATGTAAAAGACCTATTGTATTTTAAAGCATGATAATAAAACAGACGTTGATTATCGTCCCAATTCATTATTTGTCCCTACTCACATTGCTTTCATGAAAGAAACAAAAAAGAAAAAAATGAAACAGGTATAAATGCCCAAGACCAAGGCCGGGATCCCCAAGATCTCCCGGAGTTACATAAACCGACCTGAGACATAGAGACCTCAGGAAGGTAGAAGACTGGGATCCCCAAGATCTCCCGGAGCAACAAGTCCAGGATCCCCAAGATCTCCTGGCATAACCAAAATGAGACATAGAGACCTCAGGGAGGTAGAAGACCGGGATCTCCAAGATCTCCCGGAGCAACAAGTCCAGGATCCCCAAGATCTCCTGGCATAACCAAACTGAGACATCGAGACCTCAGGGAGGTAGAAGACCGGGATCCCCAAGATCTCCCGGAGCAACAAGTCCAGGATCCCCAAGATCTCCTAGCATAACCAAACTGAGACATCGAGACCTCAGGGAGGTAGAAGACTGGGATCCCCAAGATCTTCCGGAGCAACAAGTCCAGGATCCCCAAGATCTCCTGGCATAACCGAACTGAGACATCAAGACCTCAGGGAGGTAGAAGAATGAGATCCCCAAGATCTCCCGGAGCAACAAGTACAGGATCCCCAAGATCTCCTGGCATAACCGAACTGAGACATAGAGACCTCAGGGAGGTAGAAAACCGGGATCCCCAAGATCTCCTGCAGCAACAAGTCCAGGATCCCCAAGATCTCCTGGCATAACCAAACTGAGACATAGAGACCTCAGGGAGGTAGAAGACCGGGATCCCCAAGATCTCTCGGAGCAACAAGTCCAGGATCCCCAAGATCTCCTGGCATAACCAAACTGAGACATAGAGACCTCAGGGAGGTAGAAGACCGGGATCCCCAAGATCTCCTGGCATAACCAAACTGAGACATCGAGACCTCAGGGAGGTAGAAGACCGGGATCCCCAATATCTCCCGGAGCAACAAGTCCAGGATCCCTAAGATCTCTTGGCATAACCAAACTGAGACATCGAGACCTCAGGGAGGTAGAACACCAGGATCCCCAAGATCTCCTGGCACAAAACGGCCGGCGAAGATCCTCAAGATCTCCCGGAGCAAAAACAGCCGGTGAGATCCCCAAGATCTCCCGGAGCAAAAACGGCCGGTGAGATCACGAGATCTCCCGGAGCAAAGCTAGACCCCGACCTCCCAAAGGAGCTCAGGTCCTAAGAGAAAGGGACTCAGATCTCACACGACAAACAAATGAGGCAAAGTGCCATGCCGATCTCAAGAATGTACTAAAGCAGATATAAAAAGTCTAAATTCGAACTCGGATTACAGGCTAGTGAGACACCGACCCCAAAGATTGATTGATGGCACTAAACCAGCTCGGCTAACCTAGAGGAAGATCTAAGCAACAAAGAACCCAGCCGAGGTGTAACAGCCCGCTTACCGGACCATCACCGGCACTAGGATCCAGATCGGCTTAAGGCCGCCGGGACCCGTAGTAAGCCTACTGTCAACTCTGTGTACTTGGTAAATCCCATACATGATCATACTTAAGCAGAAAGGCAGAATCCGAGCACAACTCATGCTCTCAGCCTCCAAACTCCTATCAAACACCCAGAACATGCATACCAACACTTCTCAACAACATATAACATAACTCATGCATCTAGAGGCCTAAAAACTAGTTCAAGCCCCAAAAACAACAACAAAACGCATATGAGCAACATATGCTCAAACTCATGCTTATACCCCAAAACATGCCATAAACCTCTCCAAAACGTCTAAAACTTGCTTTAAACATAAGGGGAGGTGAGGATCCATGCTTACCTCTTGAAGAACTAGAGGATTGATGATCCAAGCTTGGAGATAGGAGAAAACTCAATCAAACTCTCCAAGTGCTCAACTTTGCTTCCTTTTGCTCAAATCTCTAAAACAAAGCTCAAATCAAGTTAAAACATGCAAGATTTGAGGAAAACATGAAAAATCACACCAAGGAGAGCTTGAACCTACCTTTGACCCAAAAACAGAGTGTTTAACACTCAAGTCTCGGGCAAAGGGGCTTTTGTAGTGGTCAACCGACTCTTCCTTCGGCGGCCTAACGTGCATGCGAAACCATGCAACTTTCGGCGGCCGAACTTCACCTTCGGCGGCCGAACCTGGCTTTTGTCCCCTTGGCCTTTTCATTTCAAAACTCAATTTTCTTAACTCAAAACATGCAAACATGATAAAAACACTTAAAAACATCTTAAAAACCTTTCTTATACCCTTAGGGCAAGCTCCGACATCCTCGAATCCCGACTTCCAACGGAAAATCCGCCGGAACGTAGGAATTCCGATACCGGGGTCTAGCCGGGTATTACACGAGGCATATCCGAGAACTGAATCATCAGAAGACAAAGACAACAAGATGCCAAAAGTGCCGACCTGGAAGCACAAACTCGGACAACCAGGCAAAAGAGAACCGAGTTCAAAAAGCTCAAAGTCAAACTGAAGGCAACAAGCCTCCTATGATCCGAGAGGAAATTCAGTGGCATGAGCTAAAGGCCCTAGCCTCAATTCCTATCAGAACAGAACTAAAAACAAGAAGGCCAGCCCTGCTCATCACTTTAAAGGGTACGTAATACATTTCACTTTGGTTATAAAGGTTGTACACCTAAGCTCGTATGTACAAAATAATGGAAAGAAAATGAAAGATGTTGAGTCATCTGTTAAAAACCGAGCTCGGGGTAAAGACCTAATGAGGTCCAAATCTATGAAAAAGTACAGCTTAAAAATTTTTACTCTCAAGATAAATCCAGCTCGGAAAAAGCCTGCAGATAAGAATATCCTTGTGAAATTGGAAAGTTATTAAGTCAGAAGCCAAGTCTTGGGATAAGCTTTCAACTCTGATTAGCTTAAAAGCAAGCAGTAAGGGACTGTGTGCTCATACCCTTATAAATTATGGGGAGTAGCTTAAATGTTTTATTCTTAACAAATTAAACAAGTTATGCTTGTAATAGTATAAGTAGCTCGATGAAGTTGAAAAAATAAGCAGAAATAAGAATTGTTCAAGTATGCACAATAAACAAAAATTAAGTTTCATCAAAAAGAGAAAATGATTACAGCCTATATCACAATCTATTACAAGTACCTATTCTATTGATGGAAAAACAGTCCTTAGGGGATTTACATGCCTGGGGGCATTATCATCTACACTACCTGTATCTACATTTACATTATCTACATTGTTGTTCATGGGAGGCCCAGCACCCTCCTGCTCAGACCCCCCAGTGCCCACAAAAGGCACGATCTCCTGCTCTTGAGGCCCAGCATCTTCATCTTCTAGCTCAGGTTCTGCCCCAGAAGACCCGACTGCGGTGCGAGAGGCCCCCTTGGGCAAGGGCCTGTCGTCCTCCTCGTAAAGCACCTCCTCGCCATCAGAGTCTACCTCCACGGCTCAGAGTTTAGCTAACGGGGCGGAGGGAGTATATTTGGCTGTCCTTAAGCCCCGATTGTATCCGGAGACGAATATGCGGAAGCTCTTATTCCATATGGCAGTTTTCATTTCATCAGAGCCTTGGAACTCCGCAAGTCGCTTCTCACAGGCCTCAGCTACCTTGGCTTTAAATTCAGAAGAACTCTTATAATCCTGGAGGTGAGCTTCACAGGCCTGCTCGATCTCTTTTTTCAGCTCGGGGGACTCCTTATACTCCATCAGGCGCCTCTCACACTCGAGTTGGATCTTGTCTTCAACGAGTCTAGCATCCTCGAGCAGGGCTGAGCATCTGTGCTCCAAAGTCTTGACCTCATGACGGAGTGCTTAATTGTGAAGTTCAGACTCCTCTTCCGCTGAGGCCAGATCTCTGATACGGTCAGAACTCTTTCTCAGCTCCTGCTCGAGAACCTCAACCCGAGCTAAGGCTCCCTCCATTTGAATCTTCACCTTGGCAAGATGAGCCTAAGCTCCGTCGAAATCAGCCTTCAGGGCCTCGTACTGACGCTGGACCTCGTCTCTCTGGCGAACAGCCTCGTCCTTTTCACGAAGGGCCTCTACCATGGAGGACAACTGCTTCAAGACTTCTTCACAGCGGACCTCAGCTGCAGCTGCCCTCTCATCAGATTCTTTGAGAACCCTCCGGGTGTGAGACAACTCCGATTCCAGGGACTTGGCATGCTCATGGGCCGCGGCTAGGTTGCTCTGGGCATCACTAGTTGCAGACAAGTTCTCCTCGAGACGCGCCTCCTCAATACGACGGTCCACGGAGTCCCTGAGAGCATGATCCCGGGCATCCATCTCCATAAAAATGTCTGTTGTCTGGCCAAAGAGAAGAACAAATATAATCAGAAAGAGAACATGGGAAGAAATCAATTAAAACAGAAAAGAAATGAGGGCGGAATACCATCAAGAGCAGCTCCCGGGCAGTGTCCCCAAGCCGATCTCTGGATTGAGCCCGGAAGGCCACCTGTTCTCGAGTAGAGCTGGCCAAAAGGCCAGAGAGAGCCAGCAGGCGAGGATCTGAAGCCTCCGCAACTCCACCAAACATCCGCTCTCAAATTATCTCCGCGACCACGCTCGCGGGTGATTGATGGGTGATGTCCTCTGCGTTAAGAATGTCATTATCAGGGGCAGAAAGCAACGGCACCACCGAGGTCTTCTTCTTCTCGAGCGGAGGCAGAGCTGGGGCAACATGTCTGGAGGCCCGAGGTCTCTTTGGAACTGGGGCAGTAGCGTCAGAGAGAGAAGGACGCTTGCTCCCAGCCCCCTTAGCCATGCCCTTCGAGGCAACCAACGACTTCCCCTGAGGGAGAACTTCATCCGCAGGCTCAGACTCAGCCCTCTCAATGACAGGAGGGCCCTCAGCAGCAACTTCTTGATCATCCTCGTCCACAAGGATGACCTCCACTCCTCCTTTCGGAGCCCTCTCTTCAATAACGGAGACCTCTGGCCTCACCTCGGGAACCTCTTCTTCAGCGAAGGCCTCACTTCTAGAGCTTCCTCAGAAGGAAAGGCAAGATCCGACCCCTCCGGCCTAGTGTCTTCTGTCGGCTCAGAAATGACCCTGGGAGCTTCTTTCGTCCCCTCGATAGAGGCACGTCGAGGCCGGGGGGCTTGAGAGGACTGATGAGCCGAGCTCGATCTGCTGCGGCGGGAGGGTCGAGACGACTTACTACGTCGGGAGCTTGGCCTAGGAGCTTGTGAAGAGACCGAAGGAGGAGGAGGTCGGGTAACCGACCTGGAAGAAATAACCTCGGCCACCTTTTGAGTAGCTTCCCTCACGGATTGCCCAGCCAAGAGGGCATCCAGAGTAGCGTCCATACTCTCCCGAGACAGTATGAGATTCTTAGGAGACTTGATCTGATCCATCTTCACCTCAGAGGCTGCAAAATTAAAAATCAGAGCAAGTCAGAACAGTTCTCAGCGAAGATCACGCAAGCAAAAACTAAAGCAGGCAAATGGGATAGGATACCCGCGTCCTTAATATCCCGAAGATTGGACGCGAACAAGCACTTTTCGACATCATACTTCTTCTTTACAGAAGTCAGTCGAAGAAATCCGACTTGGTCGGTAAGGCTCAGCTAGGGCAGGTCGTTGCAACCCAGAGAGACATCCTCCCAGGGGAGATCAAGCTCCCAAGCCAGCCCCGTCTGCTTCTTCAACTCTACCACCAAAAACCCCTCTACCCAGCCTTTGATAGAGTCTTTATAGCCCGTGAAGATGGACAATCCTCCGCGAGGGGCAAAGTAGTAAAATTTCTGGCTCGCTTTGACCAGTCTGAAGAAGCTGACGAACAGGTGAACCGTGGGTGTGAACCCCCCAGCTCAAACACACAGATTCGAAGAAAGACATGAAAAGAATAGAGTTAGGGGTTAGCATTCGAGGGGTGATCTCGAAATACCGGAAGACCTCTTTGAAGAACGGAGAAAAGGGGAAAGACAAACCATACTCCCTCTGTTTGATAAAAAAGACTAGACTGACGTCTCTTTGAGGGTCGACTAGGCCAGGGGGAGAAGGATCAGGAAGAACAATCCTTTCATTTCGGTAAGGTGCCCGGATATGAAAAAGAGGGGTATCTAGGTATTCCCTAGAGATGAAATTCCTAATGTTGGACGGGGTGATGCTAGACTCTAGGTTGACAACTTCGGGAAAACTAGAGCTATCCATGATAGAAGGAGAGGCGTACCTAAAAAACAGTTAGGACGGACGAGCAGAGGAAAGCAAAGAGAGCAGAAGAGCGGAGGAGAGCAAACGTTCTAAGAAGACTGGCAGAATACGAAATTTGAAACAATGAAGAGCCGAAAAGATATTTTGAGTAGTTTTGTCCTTGGGCGGCGCGGTCATTATTACTCTCGATATTTACCCCCTCATCAGTCGGACAATAACTGACGAGAAGGTAAAGGGGCAATTGATGACCGCTGGATCTCTTCACCCCGGTCTGGGGCCAGGCCCATGGTACCAGCCCATTATTTGGAGGCCTTCAAGTCTCCCACATGAACCAGGTCCAGTCCGCTCAGCTTTAAGACCGAACTCCAGTTAGCTTCCTCAATCAGGCCAACCCAGTCCACACGGCCCATTAAATAGATCCTACCTGGCCTCAACTTTAATCCAATCTTCAAGCCCAGCTCAGAATCAGGAAGGGGATCGACCCGTCTGACTTGTGGGTTCATCCGCATGCACGCTCGGGGGGAATTAGAGGCCGTTACGCATGGGGCAGAGATCTGATATTCTCGTACGTCCATATCAACATGGCGGGGACAGGTGGCCCAATGATAGGCAGTCTGTTATATATCACTAGCGGACAAAAGGAAAGGGATAAAAGGAAGAAACATTCTCTTCTCAAAGGGCCTTTGGGGGCTAAGTTCACAAAACCCTTGTAAAACCCTATTTTTCTGGGTCTCAGATCATCAGTTATCCCTTTAATCGGTTGATTCGATTTATGTAATTTAATAAATTTTATTTTTTATTTTTTTAATTCGATTCAATTTTAAACTGAATCGACCGAATACTCACTCTATTTAATTCCACTACAAAATCTAACTAAAAGGAGTAGGATTGCTAAATCCATATCACAAATCAAAATAGAATAACAATCTCTTAAATAAAATAGTTGAGAATAGATATGTTCATGGCCCAGTTTCGGTTTAAAATTAGCGGTTTAATTTTTTTTTCCAATTAAATTAAAATTAGTCCGATTTAAAATAGTACACAAAGATTTCGATTTCTTAACGGTTTTAGTTTGCTTTTAGTTTAATTTAAAGTGGTTATGGTTTTCATCATTCCAATTTCAATATCAATTAAATTTAAATTATAAATAATTAATTCGATTTCAATTTTAAAAAAATAAAAAATTTAAATAAAAGGTAAAGAAATAAATATAAATTTTAAATATTACTAAATATATATTTTATTAAATAAATAAATCATAAAATATATCATTTACATGATATAAAAAATAAAATAATATGCATATAATATAAAAATAAAATAATATTACATCTAAGTGTACATAATATTTTTTATAAATTAAAAATAAATTTAAATTTAATTATTTAATAACTTAATTTATTTATACATAAATTTTAAGTGATTTGATTTTTTTAAATAATTTATTTAAAAAATAAAAAATTAAATCAAAATCAAATTGGATTATTAATTTAAACTAACCAATTTTGATTTTGATTCTAATGTATTTGGAGAAAAATCGTAATTGTTATCTCTAATTTAAATTTTTATTTTGATTTAAAAATTAAAATCAATTGATGGATCCTATTCTAAATTTAATCAATTTAATTTTCATTCGGTCCAAACTGAACCTTATCCGTGTCTAATCGAGAAACAAAGCGCGGGAGAAACCATAATGAGCAACAGAAAGGAGAAGGAATAACATAGTGATAAGAAGATAAAATAAAAATTATATACAATAAATTAATAAGTATATATTTATTATAATAATAAAATAAATTATAAAATATATATTTTTATTATTTATTTTACATATTAACAGCGGTAATTTAGTTAATATTTAAACACTTAATATAACCATGAAGCTAAACCACACTTGGATTGGTTCGAGACTTTTAGGTAAACATGCACAAACGAGAAATTAAAACGACGTTGTTATGACGGTGAACATTGAGAATGAAATTAATCCCATCTACATTTAGGCCCTTTCTCAAACCAACCCATGCATCAGGCCCATTTTCATTGGGTAAGACCGAGTCCGTTAAATCAGCGCAAATCAGGGGCACGTACAGGTAACCTGCAAGGCTTTTACCTAGAACTAGAGGCTCTTCCCCTGCTGCTTCTTTCTCACTGCTCCAAATACCAAACTGCCATTTTCTCCACTGCTCCTCCCTTCTCTTCAAACTTCTCTCAGGTCGGCTTTCTTTCTCCGGCGCTTCACCGGTTCTTCATCCGGTAATGTTTCTTTTATTCTTCATCTACGCTTTGTGCTTCTGTAATGGATACAACCTGCTGTTTTTTCTTTTCTTCTTTTTGTTCCTTTTTCCATTTTACTTCTGTTCTTACTCCGTCGCACTGTAATCTGCTTTTTCTTGGTAACGGGCTTATTAGGAGATATTACTAGGGTTGATTTAGTCGTAGTTGTCTATTTTACTGCTTTGACCTTAACATTGTGCATTCATAGTGGAAAGATATATCTTGCTTGGAAAAATATTCAAAGGATTCTGTTAGTGATCATTGTATTTTATCTTTTCTGAGTTACCAGGTAGTATGTGGAAATTGCATTGTGCAGGTAGTTTTGTCTGCTGTATTATTTATGGATTTATGAAGTTTATTGTGAGTTTTTATCTCTGCGCAGACCACTACATAAGAGTCAAAAAGTGAGGAGGACAAAGTTTTGTGGATGACCTAAAGGTTAGTTTGTCCTGAGTGAGATCCTTAGTTATCTGGAGGATAGAAAGCTTGTTCAATAATAAACATAAATTCTGTCAGAGAGAATTATAGTCTTGGCTCCTGGATTTTTCAGCGAGAGATGGCGTCGTGTAATGTAGAAATAAAAGCATGTAAGGATGAGAAGAAAATAAAAAGCTCAAGTGAGATTTATGGTCCTTTGAGTAAGAATAGTAGCATAGGTTGTGATTCTACAGATGCGTCAATTTTAATGAGAAATGCGTCCATGGATAGGGGTATGAGTATTGATCCTCCAATCAACAATAATTTAGGGTCAGATGTCACGGAGTTGCAATGTAGTTTCAAATCAAATTGTTCACAAACAAAGAAAAGGAGGAAGAACAAGAAAAGGCTTCAAATTGAGCAGAATAGCCAGATAGACTTTCAGAGGGAGGGCTCTTCAATTAAGGATGATTCTGTCGGAATAAATTCACACAATGAGTGTAGAGTTGATATTAATACAAAGACAGATTTGCAAACAATTGAAAAATTGAGTCGATCGCAGAAGAAGAGAATGAGAAAGAAGCAGAAACGTAATGAAACTGTGATTAGTACTAAAGCACATGTTCCTTCTGCAGAGTGTCACTTGTTAAAGGTGGGGGGGAATGCTGAAAAGCAAAGTGATTCCTCAAGAAATCCAAGTACTGATTTGAAGAGAAAACGTGATATTGATGGCAAGTCTGGTCTTATTGAGTCTGTTGTTGATTGTAATAGACAGACAGCCTCACTTTCAGAATTGAGTCGGTCACAGAAGAGGAGAATGAGAAAGAAGCAGAAGCTTAATGAAACAGTGATTAGCAATGAAGCTCATGGTCCTCTTGCAGAATTGCACTTGATAAAGGAGGGGGAAAATGCTGAAAAGCAAAGTGATTCCTCAAAAAATCCGAATACTGATTTGAAGAGGAAACATGACAACGATATCAAGCCTGATCTTATTGATTCTGTTCTTGATTGTAATAATAAGACAGCCTCACTTTCAGAATTGAGTCGGTCACAGAAGAAGAGAATGAGAAAGAAGCGGAAGCTTAATGAAACTGTGATTAGTAATAAAGCTCAGGCTCCTGTTTCAGAGTTGCACGTGATAAAGGTGGGGGAAAATTCTGAAAAGCAAAGTGATTCCTCAAGTAATCCAAGTGCTGATTTGAAGAGAAAACATGATAATGATGGCAAGCATGGTCTTTCTGAGTCTGTTGTTGCTTGTAACATAAAGACCACCTCACTTTCAAAATTGAGTCGGTCACAGAAGAAGAAAATGAGAAAGAAGCAGAGGCTTAATGAAACTGTGATTAGTAACAAAGCTGATGGTCCTCTTGCAGAATTGCAATTGTTAAAGGTGGGGGAGAATGCTGAAAAGCAAGGTGATTCCCCAAGAAATCCAAGTACTGATTTGAAGAAGGAACATGATAATGATGGCAAGCCTGGTCTTATTGAGCCAATTGTTGATATTAACAGAAAGACAGCCCCACTTTTAGAACTGAGTCGGTCAAAGAAGAAGAGAATGAGAAAGAAGCAGAAGATTAACGCCACTGTGGACAAAGCTTATGGTCCTCTTGCAGAATTGGAGTTGATAAATGTGGGGAGAAATGCTTTGATACCTGACAACCAAAATGATTCTCCAAGAAGTCCAAGTGCTACTTTGGTAAAGAAACATGATAATAATGACGGCACTGGCCTTGGTTTGGTTGAAAAGAAAAATATTAAAATGTATAAAATGAAGGGAGAATTAAGAACCTATCAAAGGAAAAAACGGCAGTTCTCTGACTATGAAGAAAATGCAGAGCACGTCGTGTTGGCTAAGGAACATGCTGCTTCTGTCAAGGTTGTGAAAAATGTTTTAACAGATAAGACCTCTTGCGATTGTTCAAATGGTGACTTTGCATGTGCGGAAGGCAAGAATATAAATGAGACAGAGAAGTATGTTAATTTAAATGTTCCTGTCAAGCAGGGATATCTTCCTAAAGTATCATTCTCATCATTAGAAAGACCTCTTGTTGAATGTCCTGATAAAAAGCTTCTTATCCTTGATATTAATGGAATTCTAGCTGACATTGTTTCATGTTGTTCTACAATATCCAGGAAATCAGGTGAAGAAAATCGACAAGTATACTTGTCTTTATATCTAAACTGTTGATGTTTCCATTTCCTATTTAACGGTGTAGGTCTAACTCCCTGCTGTTGCTATGCCTTTTTCAGTTTTCAAGAGGCCCTTCTTTGATGATTTTATGCAGTTTTGCTTTGACAAATTTAATGTTGGTGTTTGGTCATCTAGAAGCAAGTATTGTTCTGCCTATCTTTTTTTTTTCTCAAAAAAAGCTATATTACATTTTTTACCAAATATTGGTCTCCATTTTCATTCACAAATTAGTATTCCTTCATGATCCTCATTGCACCCTGACGATAACTAATGTCAAATGCAGGAAAAATGTGAACTTGGCACTTAATTTTCTCATGAGAGGTTCTAGACATAAGTTGCTCTTTTGTTGGGTAGGTATTTATTGGAAGTGAAACATCTCTCTCTCTCTCTCTCTCTCTCTCTCTCTCATTTCTGGTTATGTTGTTTCTTAAGATCTTCATTTTTGTCAAGGGGAAGACTTTGATATTTGGGGTTATGTACAGTTTGGAGAAAAAAATTACCCAACTGTTATTTTTGGCATGTGGCGTGTTATTGATAACTAAACCTAACTAGTCAAAACTGAAATATAATGGTTCATTTTGGTTCCTAATTTAGTTTGGACCATACAATTGCGCAAACATAATATGGGAGCCTGAAACTTAATTTTTATTTATGATGTTTTTTGCTGTTTAAATTAAGTGGTAAACATTGCCAATGTTGATGCATGAAAGATGAATGGAATTTCTGAATCATTTCAGATATAGAAGTTCATTTAAGTCTGTACAAAGTTTGTCAATACTTTTCACAAGAAAGTTCGACTGCAAATTATACAGAACTATCGTATTGCTTTGCAACATCAATGCCTAATTTTGGTGTTGTTTTCTGGTTTTGATCTTGTAACCTATTGTTCAGTGGCATTGTCAATGAGTTTGAGCTCGACAGATGACATCTTTTCTCCAGTGTGAACTTTTTGGCTCAAAATACCCAAACATATACTTTTCCCTTATGGAAGCTGGAGTGATATTTGACTAAGCATATGAACTCTTAAGGAATTTAAAGTTAAAAATTGCGGCAGGCTAGGTATCAAAAGCTTTAACACTGGTCTATGTTTTGGTGGAGGTTTATGGAACATCTCAACCACTGTTATTGTTGGGTGCTTCAAGGCCATAATATCCCTTAGCTGTGCAATTGCTGTTCTCTAGTCCTTTTGTGCAATGCCATTCTGATTTCTGATGATTGTTTTCATGCAGCATCGATCCCACTGCACTAAAACTGGATTCACCACTATTGAGAGCAAGAGCAAACCCCTGGTATTGAAGGAATTGAAAAAACTGTGGGACAAACTTGAGCCTGGTCTTCCATGGAAGAAGGGGGAATATAATGAATCTAATACATTATTGCTGGATGATTCACCATACAAGGCCTTGCGCAATCCTGTATGTTTCTTCTTTCTCAGATGGGCTGTATTGACTTGAGTTCACTCTTTAATACTAATCCCATGCCATTGTTTGTTTTGTTTTATGTCTACTTTTTATGTTTAGGCGCACACTGCTGTATTTCCCCATCCATACCAGAACAAGGATACTGGAGATTCTTCACTAGGTGAGACACTCTCAATGAGGATGCAAGATTTTCTGTTAATATGCATGATAACTGATAAGCCTTTTTGACATGTAACATTTATGCAGGGAGTAAAATATTTATTCTACCTATTCTAGGTCAAGACTTAGTTAATAATCCTTCTTTTGGCACTATATTATGCTTTCATTAGCCAGGTTAACTGTGACATTTTGGTGTCAAATCCCCAGCTTTTTCTATAATCAAGCAAATCAATGGACTTTTGTTTATTCAGATATTTTAATTACTTAAAACATGTTTAAGTCGAAGCATATTCACCAATCCCATCCATCCAGACACAAATATTTCCAAAATTAGCACGTTCTAGCCTGTGTGTTTTCATTTTGTTTTCGCTGTTAGTTTTGAGATGCTAGTTTTTTGCTTGTGATCAGTTCCAAAGTGAATGTCGTTTTGGTTATCTAAGGGCTCCGTGTAAAAATTACCTTTGTGGCGTTTGATTGCTTTCCAAATGGTCCACTTTTGTGGTTTAAGATCTTCAAAAGTTTCTGATGATGATACTACATTTTTGTATTTATGTTCTGAACAGGACCCGGAGGTGACATTAGAGTATATCTCGAACAATTAGCTGAGGCTCCAAATGTTCAAGAGTATGTCGCGCAAAATCCATTTGGTCAGCAAGCCATTACAGAATCAGACCCTTCGTGGGATTTCTATCAGAAGATTTTAAATGGTACTTGAATAACTAGTAGACGCTAGTTCTGTCACTGGGCTATGGGGATCGATTTTGAATGACCTGCAACACTTAACTTTGTTTTTTGATCCTGAGTGATGTAATTCAATTTGCTCCTTAAGGCTGCATTGATGTTGCAGAATGCTGGTGCATATTTTCTTGAGTTCAGCTGCATGGAAAACCATAAACATGTTTGAGGCTGATACTGCTGTTATTTTGATAATCATGCAGAAGGCCGATCTGATTTTCTTCAACTTTGAGATGAGCGACATTTTTGTTCTTGTGCTTTAGGACCTTTTTTTCCAAATCATTTTTTACGCAAGGTTTATGTAATCTGCATTGGCAATTATTAGGTCTAACAGTATGATGTACTGCAAGTTAAGCAGCTCTAAATACAGATAGATCATTTTATTGAGAGAATAGCAAGAATGGAGTCTTGAATAAATTTCTGTTCTGTGCAAAGTCTTTGATTTATCTGATTATTTGTTTTGCTGGCACACATATGATAATATTTAATAATGTAATTAAAAATTCAGTTAGTCTAAGGTTCATAGCTGAACGTTAAGGGCAGTTAGCTGCAGACTTCTACAAAAAAGAACAAGCAAATGCATGCTTAATCTGAGATGAATTTACATTCCAAGACTCTTCTTGATGTGATGCGCTTCCTTCTCAGAATTTTGTTCCATTAAGTATCACGACTCAACTTTACAGTCATATTTGTGATTAAGCTCTGTTGCTTAGAAAGCTATGATGTGTTGGTAAAACCTGTTACAAGCACTGTTGTGTCTCCTGATTTGATTCGTGCTGCTGTGCTAGGTGGAGGGGGATGAACTAGGGCAGTGATCCTCATTTGATTTATACTGACTTGGCATTTAGCAATGTAGATTTTAGAATGAAGTTGAGATAAGGCAGCAAGGGAAACTATGAAATCCAAACATCTTGAATGTATTCATTGTAATCCTATCACTGTCACCATCATCTTCTTAATGCAGGTGGTTGATATTAGACTCACTACTTTTCATTTCATTGACTGAACCAACCACCATTTTTGGGAATCCTCTGGAGCCATGTATGTTGTGTTATCTCATGTGCTTCTCCCCTTTGTCTAGATGAAATGAGTAGCAGGGATCAGATACAGACAATTGAAGGTCCCATGTGACTAACCTATTTTAGAGGGCAATTATGATTTTGCTTTGCTGTTTGGAAGACACGTCTTTTGGGTCCACCAAGACTCCTACTTGGGTCCACAACATTTACTACCAAAATGGGGGACCTTCCCTTGGATTTGGGCCCACTTGCCAGCTTTGACAAGCCCATAAAATCCAAAAGGAAGATGATCCTAGACATGGGTGTGTGGGTTTATGTGCTAATCTGTTATTTAAGTTCATAAACTAACTCCAACTCACTCTAATTAAAAGGTTGGTGACTCACTAATTATGTAACTATAATCTTAGGCATGTGCAATGGATGTGGTTTGATTCCAATGACCTGGATTCTCACTTGCTATGACGTGTCTTGCCCTGTGTCGTTTTATTACCAACACACTTTGCCACTTGACCCATCTTAAAGGACTATTTTGATTCACACAAGACAAAGGTTCATGTAATATATTTACTACTTTACTCTCATAAAGAGGTACAACTATGATTCTCATAAAACATAATGCAACTGAAAGATTTTTTTTTTAAAAAAATAGTTATAATATGAATCATCTATTATTTTCATTATTATCCTATTAAAAGAGAACTTAATATTTATATGACATGTGAGATAATTTGTATATCTCTATTTGGGATTGAGGTTGGATCAGAAAAAACACTTAAAAAAATTTTTTTTGAATGATATTAAAAATGCACTTTGAAGCGATAATAAATTTAATTTATAAATTGCATATCTTTAAGTTTGGGAGTTCCATATTCCATTTCTCTATTTTATCGGCTCTTATAATAAAAGAAAAGCAATTTAATAAAAAAAAGAATTATTTGGAAATTTCTATAACTAAAATATAGCAAATATAACTTTGAATTAATTTTTAATGCCCTCAAGTAACAGTTTTAACCATATATATTGTAATATTTACAATAGCTTAACATTAAGTTGATATTCAATATGCTTGCTGTAAGGCCACCCACAAAAATTTTAAAAATAAAAAAAAGTTCAACTCTACATTTTGAAGGGTTTTTAATCATAAAGCGACAAGATATGGCTATATGTTTAATTTTTGTCCTATGTGGAATGAGCAAAATTAAGTACATAGTTAATTTATTCAAAGGTTTATTATTTCCTTCTACTTAATTTCTTTTTGTTTTAATTAATCAAAGGTTTATTAATTAGAATTTTCTTTTTATAATATGATAGTGTATATGGAAAATGGGAAATTAAATATCCTCAATAAATAAATAGTAAAAGAGGGACCCAAATGTAACCCTAGCTAGGGTTGCCTCCAACAAGAAAATCTCAAATTGTTTTGATGTTCACTCAAAATAAATAATGATTTTGGTGGGGATCATATATATAATTTTCTTGATATAAAGCAAGGCATGATATGCCAATCAGGAGCAAGAATGAGTAATATTACTTGAAACATGAGTTAGGATGATTGTGAAACGTTAGTTGATGTTACCTAATGGAGTTGATGAGGCACTCCACGTGCATGATTTTTCACTTTATGCATGTGGGGGTGATACTTCTACTCAACTCTCCACTTGTCCTTCCCAATAATTACGTCATTATTTTTTTTTTAATTATGTGTAACTGAATTTCTTTCTTATTCTCTTTAATGGTAATTATACTATTAATACCCTAAATGGCATTCTTATGTTTCAATTATTCTCATAGCTTTCAATCAAAACTTTCTATTCTTGTTTTGGAAAAATCCCACCAATTAATGATAACACTATTTCATTATAATTAATTATAAACCCATATTTCAAATTTCATTATAATTTTAATTTAAATGTGAAATCTTATTTTAATAGGGTTTTGTAATCAAAGCTAATAGCTTAATAGGTCAATAATGGTGGCATGATTAACATTACAGATTGGCTTTCTAATCATTAACCAAACCACATGTGCTCTCCATTATTTAATGCTTCCAAAACAGATTCTGAATTTTCTTTTTGCCTCAAATAGAACAAGAGAAAATGGAATTTCCCACTCTCTTTTCCTTATTTATAATAGAAAAAGAAAATTTTTTACTGTCAATTTTGTTATTACTAATTTAATTTATATTTTAAAATTTTTATTTTTATTTATTTGCTTTCTTCATAAATTTAGGCAATTTCATCTGTTTTACATAAATATTTTCTGATAAATTATCATTTAATTTTAGATACTTTATAATTATTTTCAACTTCAATAACTTATTTTATCTCCTTCCATCCTAAAGAAAAAGACATAAAAAAAAGTTGAAGTTACAAGATGACATTGTATTCTTATGTGTAAAATGTGGGGTGAAATAATAAATAATTATAATATTTAAAAATTAAATAATAATTTATTTTTAAATATTTATACAAAATAATTGAAATGATTTGAATATATGATAAAAATTAAATATAAAGATTAAATATTTTTTAACTTAAAGAAATAAAATATTAATAATATGAAAAAAAATTATTTAGTACCTATTCTGAGTGATGAAACCTTTTAGCACCCTTTTAGGTGAAAATCTAAAGTTGGAATGACCAAAATGTCCCTCAGATGCAGACGTTACAGATATGTAAGTGGCCTTCACGTTGTTGGTTTTATTCATACCACATAATTAAAATTGAATATAATTGATGAATTATATAATGAAGGATAATTTTCTGTATATTTACTATTAGAATAAATAAAAAATTTAAATTCAATATCTTACTATTTTTTATATTTGAAAAATAAATTAAAGCTAATTAAATTATGTTTTAATTGATAAAATTATTTACCATCCAATTAAAACTGTGAGCACAAGACAAGCTTCATCAGCAGAGGGCAAAATATAACCATTTGAGAATCTGATGGAATTCAGTAGATGACAAGTGTTTGAAAAAACAGGTGGTTGGACTTTTGCTGGTAATAAAGAAGAATTAGCATTCCTTTTTATTGTTTTTCACATCTCTCCTGACAAGACCACATGTCCATGCAGCCAGATCCAGACCCACCCACATACTCATCCCACATGGATGTATGAGATAGAGCCTAGATGACATCTGCCCCACATTTCCTCTCACTCTCTGCTGTGTCTTAGAAAAAAAATTGTATGCCAGCTCTTTGTTCTTTCATCAGATTTGTTTATACGTGTTCATAATATGACAAACCTTCCTATCCCTTCTGGCTGTCTGCCCATTTGTTATCTGAAGAAATACCAGAACCATTTTCCATGAAAACATCTATTCTTGGATCTGGAGAGATTCTTTTACACTTTTGTTTTTGGTTTTAGTTTCTTGTAGGCAACTGGAGGTAATGTTGCTGATGACTCGGTGTACATTCTCCATGTTTGTAATATAACGAGCGTTTTGGGTATTGGGTCCCTTCTTTCGTTTGGTTTTATTACAAAGCAATGGTTTGTCCAGTGAGAACCCATTAAGGTATCTTTCAGTTTCATGTACTCTTAAAATTTGATCTCAGTTTCTTCCGTCCGTGTGTTCTTTTTCTCCGTATTTTTCCCGGATTGTTGCTACTTGCTAAAGTTTGAAACTTTTGAGGAATGCATGGAGATCCTAAAATGGGCATTTATGTTTAGGAGGATAATTTGTGAGATTCGATTTTTGAGCTAAAGGACAATTCTTGATACTATGGGTATTGGTGGATGCCAAATGCTTACATTTGGAGCTGGAAATTAGCTGGAACCCATGAGGATTTTTTTGTCCCCCTTCTGATTTGTTGGTAACTTATGATTTTGGAAATGCTGCACTCCATGTATATGGAAAGTGCTTCATTCTGTCTTGGTTCAAGGAATTGGTAACAGTGGTATTTCTCCTCTGAATTTAACGGTTCTGAATTTCTCCTCTGAGAGAGAGAGAGAGAGAGAGAGAGAGAGAGAGAGAGTTCAACGTTGGAGTTTGACTCTGATTAAAGCAAACTCTGGAGAATCTGGAAACGGTATTTCTTAATTAGGTTAGCTGGGAATTGCTTAGACATCTTAGATTGTGGTTGACTGTTGAAAAGCTTCAGATCAGCTTATGGAGGTAGAGCTTAAAAATTTGTGATTCCTGTTTTTGGATAAAGGATAATGGAATATTAGGAAGGATAACCATTCAATAAAATTGGTTGAGGAAGAGGAGATGGCAGCAAAACTTTTACATTCTCTAGCAGATGATAATCCAGATTTGCAGAAACAAATAGGATGCATGACTGGGATTTTTCAGCTCTTTGATCGCCAACATGTCATCACTGGTAGGCGTCTCAGCCAGAGGAGGCTTCCTCCAGGTGATTTTCATAAGTGGTTTTGCATGGTTTCCAAACTATGTTGGCCATTTCATGAATTACTTGCCCTTTATCTTTCTGTTAATGTAGAATATTTGTCATTTCATAATATTTGTCCTTATGAAATGAATATGTTCAAAATTTATCAATGGGCTTTTATGCAATGAAAAATAGAAAAATGCGAGCATCTGGGTGATTTATACTTCTGATAAAAAAACTAGAAAAAAGAAATTTTTTTTCCCAGTTCTTTGATTCTTATGTACAATGTCATATTAACGTGCATTTCAACTGCATTTTAACTCTGCATTGATGATTTCTGGTAAGTTCTGCAGTCAGCTCATGGCTCTTGACTTCTTGTTGAAGTTCATAAGTTTAACATGCCTTTATATGTAGACTAGTTCTAGCTTCTGGATGATTTTCTTGATTAGTTATTTCTGTCTACTAAAAGTTTAGCTTCAGGAACCTGTACAATTTTGTGTAATGACTTCCCTCATCTACCCTTTGCTTGTTTTCCATTTCTATAACCAAGTTTGATCATGAAATTTTGGCTAACAAATAAGTTAAAACTTGTTTCTATTATTGTAATAATGCAGGTGATTCCCACTTGAGCAACGGCAGCTCTGACAAGGAATCTTTTGATGTTTATCACCGGGCTACAGCAGCTGTAAGCACTCTCAATTATGGGTTTCGACCCTTTTTTGCTTTCCTGGAAAAGTCTCAGAACATTTAACTGGATTTGCTAAACAATAGACACAAGGCTTAGTTGAGTAGATTATCATAGGTTTTTGTCAATCAGGTATTCTGACCTCTGTAAAATTGACAATCCATTATTAATTAGTTGAGTATCATGAAACACGTAGCCTCTCACCTTAAAGATTTATTCATAGGCTCTTTCCTATTGGTCTTGACAGATTTGTTGCTTTTGTATCTAGACTTGTTTAGATGATGTCTCTGAGCTTGTAAACTTGTCATCGCAGGAAATGAATTTAAACAAGAGTTTGAATGAGAAGCAAAGAATTTCTACAGAATCATCAAGACCATCTTTTTCTTCCTCTTGTTCGTCCTCCTTGTCCTCTTTGGATTGTAACAGAACAGCTCAACCAGAAGCGTCTTCCTTTGACAGAATCATTTTCCCTGAAACTCCTTCAAGGGATGCTGCTCTAACTCAGCAAAGTACCTCTCCACATTTGGGACGGCAATCTCTTGATCTTCGAGATGTTGTCAAGGATTCAATGTATAGAGAAGCCAAAGGGCTATCAGTCAGAACTTCAACTAAAGAGGAAGCAGTGGCTTATGCAGTGAAACATAAAGACTCCCCCAGACCTTTACAACTCTCAAAATCCGTGGATGGATCTTATGGAATTGGAAACAAGGGGAAGCAAAATTCTGCTGTTGATCTCAACGAGTCCCTTAGAGTCCTCGCTAAACTTCGAGAAGCTCCATGGTATTATAATGAAACTAAAGAAAGGCCAAGGTCATTGCATGACCTGAAAGAGGAGCCTTCACATATAATTTCAAAAGATGCTCCTCGGTTTTCTTATGATGAGAGGGAAATGAATCGTTTCTCTTTTGAATCCCGAGATACCATCAAGTCCAACCTAAGGCTGAAAGAGCTGCCTAGACTTTCACTGGACAGCAGAGAAATTTCTATGCGAGGGTCCAACTCTGATTCAAAATCAAGTTTCATTTCAAAAGATTTACAAAATGGTGTAAATCCAAATGAAAAGGTCTATAACATACAACAATCACTGGGAACTCAGAAACGCCCTCCTAATGTGGTGGCTAAGTTGATGGGTTTGGAAGCATTACCACATTCTGCATCCACAAGTTCCAGTCAGTCAGATTTAATCAAGAGCTTTCCTGTTGACCATAATGATTCCTTGTCAACATCATCAAAAGCAAATGACCTAAACAGGCAAATTCGGATTCCCAAGTCCCCAAGAAGTTCATCAAAAGAGCCAATTTCACCAAGGTGGAAAAATCCTGATTTGATCATGAAACCAATTTCAAGGTTGCCAATAGAACCAGCACCATGGAAGCAACAAGAAGGAAATCGACCTTCTCAGAGACCTGCAAAATTTTCAGCTGAGATACCAAATCCCTTTCCAACAGTTTACAGCGAGATTGAAAAAAGACTGAAAGATCTTCAGTTCAATCAATCCGGGAAGGATCTCAGAGCTCTTAAACAGATTCTGGAAGCAATGCAGGCCAAGGGGCTACTGGAGACCAGAAAAGAAGAACAAGGTACAAATTTTGGAATTCAAAGGGAGCATGAACCAAACTGCAATAGTGCTAGTCAAAGGCCAAGATTGTTGCGCCAACGCTACCAACAGAACAGCCATCTTAGTGCTTCCACAACTAGGAGCTCTGGTTCATTGAGGGGTCACGAGTCCCCTATTGTGATCATGAAACCAACCAAACTGGTTGAAAAATCTGGCATTCCTGCTTCATCAGTAATTTCAATAGATAGCCTTTCTAATCTTCATAAAACCCCAAGCAGTGGACATGCAGATGTTAAAAGTAGATCAGTTAATAGCCGTACAGCTAAAGATCAATCTCCTGGAATCAGTCACCTGGACTCTGCTGCTAAATCCATTGACAAGAAAGCCAGTGTGAGGAATAGATCCACCCAATCTTCAACAAGACCTCAACAATTGTCAAAAGAAAACACCACAAGTTCAATAAAAAGCTCAGGATCTGTGAGCCCAAGATTGCAACCGAAAAAGCTGGAGTTAGAGAAGCGATCTCGTCCACCTACACCTCCATCTGATTCAAACAGACCTAGAAGGCAATCTAGCAGAATATCAACTGATTCTGGTTCCCCTGGTGGGAAAAACAGACTGAAAGCTCACAAATTGCCACAGAGTGATGACCAACTGAGTCAGATAAGTACCGAATCAAGTCACCAAGGCGATGACATATCTCTGCAGTCTGACAGCACTGTTATCTTTGACTCGAAGGCAGATATGGAAGTCACCAGCACTGAGAAATCTACTGAGATCAATGGCAGCCACAGTCCATCTATGAAGGCCAGAAATCACTTGGTTCTTGGCGCCGAAGTAAGTGTTTTGTACTTCTCTGCTCACTCTGTTGTTCTGTGCATATAGTTAAAAAGTTCTATGTTTTCCTTTTCTTATTTCAGATACCAACTTCAATGTTGGAAGAAGATGGAATATTGGCAGAATTTGCAGTTGATACCCTAGAACATCCTAGTCCCATCTCTGTTCTTGACGCTTCAGTGTATAGAGATGGCACACCGTCTCCAGTAAAGCAAATATCAAATGTAGCTGAAGGTAACAGTCCCTGTCCAGAAAACTATGTGTTGTATGTGGCTCAAATTGGACTACAAGGAATCAATTACTGAAGCTTTTCAATGACTGCATCCGGTATATGCTTTGATAACGAATTATTTAACCTACATGGCAAGGGCTAAATAACCCTTTAGCATGAGGGTTATCTAGCAGTTAGGAAGACCATTTTAACTGCTTATTCAGCTGTGGTAGCACAATTCCAAAAGAAGTTATAAAACATATTATCGCTTATTCTTGTGCCTTTGCAATAGCTAGCTCACATTAGGCTGCTGAAAATTCCATTTTTCGCCAATAGCTTCTGAAGGACCTAAACTTTTTTCACATTGCATGTATTTTTGCATTCTACTCAAGACTTTCAAAAAATGGAAGTGAGTTAAACATTGAATCCTGACGTTGCTAGACAATGAACTTGCTGTCAAACTTGATATTAATAAACTTCAATTGGATATCTTATTTGTCATGCTTGTACTCACTGTTATTATCTTGCTTTATTCAACTTGACTTTCATTATCCCAATATATAAAAATGGCCTCTTCTCATCTAGCAATCTCACTTGAATATTCTCCCATGTGTCAGGTGATGGTGCTGAGGATTCCAAGGATCAACAGAGTGAGAATCAGTGGAACCTAGCAGATAATTTTGTATCCAACAGTGTGGGGTCTGGGCTCACATCAGAGATCAGTCGCAAGAAATTACAGAACGTAGAGAGTTTGGTCAAGAAACTTAGACGACTAAACTCCACTCATGATGAAGCCAGCACTGATTATATTGCATCACTCTGTGAGAACACAAATCCGGACCACAGATACATCTCTGAGATTTTGCTAGCTTCCGGTCTTCTACTCAGAGACCTTGGCTCTGGCATGGCAGCATTTCAGCTTCACTCCTCAGGTCACCCCATTAACCCCGAGTTATTCTTTGTATTGGAGCAAACCAAGGGCAGCACTTTGCTTTCAAAAGAAGAGTGCAGCCCTGGAAAGACCTCCCATTCAAAGCCAAACCCTGAAAGGTTTCACAGAAAGCTCATATTTGATGCTGTTAATGAGATGATTGTTAAGAAGTTAGCATTAGCGATGCCCTCTGCTGAGCCATGGTTGAAATCTGATAAGCTGGCAAAGAAGACTCTCAGTGCTCAAAAGCTCCTAAAAGAGTTGTGTTCAGAAATTGAACAGCTTCAGTCCAAGAAATCAGGAAGCTGGTTAGAGGAAGAGGAGGATGGTATGAAAGGCATTTTGTGTGATGATGTGATGCATCGGTCAGAGATTTGGACAGATTTTCATGATGAGGTTTCTGGTTTGGTGTTAGATGTTGAGCGGTCGATCTTTAAGGATTTAGTTGATGAAATTGTGATGGGTGAGGCAGCTGGTTTGCGCACAAGACCAGCTAGGCGCAGGCTGCTATCTACAAAATAGCATCCATCTTCTAATTCTTCATTTTACCTTTTCTCTTTCTTTCTTACTCTGATTTACATATATATCTATATTTTTTATACTAAAGCAAAATAAGTAAGAACTGGAATGCTATGATGGGTTGGATTGTAAAGAAATTAATTTCTCAGATTTTGACATTATACATATTCATAACAATGAATATATATGCTATATGCTTTTTTTTTTTTTGTAAAATTTGAATTGTGAAAGTTCTTCGTTGAGTATGTGTTGTAAGAACATCTGTCATTGCTAGAAGAAGAAGCAGAAAGCAAGTGCATTTAAAGAAGCGTTATATCTGTCTGTTTGATACATGAGAAATTATATAGTATCAACGTTGGAGCATGCAGATACCCATTTTTAATGGGTAAATAGGTAATTACAAAATTTTAATGATTTTATAATAAATTATTGGTTTGATTTATCATGCTGAGGTGGACATTAGTAAAATTTATATATAGTCCCTATATTTTTAAAAGTCACTTATTTAATCCTATAACTAAAAAAAGTCATACCATAAGAAATATAGTTAAACTTCATTTATGTCATTTATAATTTTATACATAGGTAAATAATCGTCTTGTTTAATTATAAGGATTAATAAATAAATTTTAGAAATAGAAAAACATAAGTTGCAAGTTTCACAAAAAATACGTCGGAAAATTTGTATTTATTTTATCTCTCACAGTCTTTTTTCGTAATAAATAATTCTTAGAACGAATGACATCAACAAGCCTCCGTAGCATAGTGGTAGTGCGTTCGCTTCGTAAGCGAAAGGTCGCGAGTTCGATCCTCGCCGGGGGCTTTTCTTTTTTGGATTTCATCTTCTGCTGGGCCTCGGTTGCGGCTTCTTGGGCCTTCTTTTCTCCAACATTACCAGATTGCACAAGTTCTTTTCCTTTTACAAAAATCTCAAATATGTAATTTTCTCAGCATTAAAAGAGCAAAATAACTGAAAAACTAATGATTTAGGATTAAATAATGAAAATTTAATATATTTATTAATGTGTATAATAGATTTTACAATGTTAAAATGCCTAATTAGAGATGACCATCATATCTGGGTGTATTAGATAATATTATTTTCTTGGGCTACGTAACAAATTAAAAAAATTTTTAAAGAAATTTGATTTAAAGAAAAGGAAAGAAAAGCTATAGATTAAAAAAAAATCAAAAAATTAAATTAAAATTCTACCTCATATAATCAATCACAAAAATTATTTAACTAATTAACCCAAACATAATTTTTTATTTTTGAGAATAAATATTTTTATAAACACGCCCACTCTACAAAATATATGAAAAAAATATTGAGACATGAGAAATGCATGGTCCCTTTACTAAATAAGAACACAGCATGCAGAGGAGAGGACCACTGATTCTATACATAAATCTCAGTAGTAGCTATCCACAAGCACGCCTAAACAGGCAGCCATAGAAGATGACAGAGATTGCTTTAATTTCCGGTTTCCAAGTGCGCAGGGATCGACATACGACTCTTAATTTGAATAATGATTTCTTCCTTTTCTTCCTCAACTCAACTCCTGCACCTTTATCCTTACCACTTAATTTTACATACATACAAGTACAGGACCACCCCCATATAAATATATATATATACATATATATAAATCAACCTTTTGTTTGATGCCAGGCCTCCTTTAAGACCCAACTTGCAATTTGTCCTTTAATATCTTTTTTCTTGGATCTAGTGACTACTGGTACATGTTGATGAGTGATCTGCTGCTGCATTTTCAGTCTTTTTCTTCCTGCAACTTATCTACCTTTCCTTTTCATATGCATATATATATATATTATATAACAGCATATTTGCATATTCGATCTCATCCATGTGTCTAATTTTCTTTCCCTTTTCTGGGTATCGATTCTTCCACTTCCATCCATGGCTTTCTTGCATTGTATTTATATTTGTCCTAAAAAGAACTTCAAACTAATTTTTCATTACCAAAATCCAACAAAGAATGAATTAGTGAACCTTCATTTTGCATGAAAGTGCACTCTGTCCGAGAAAGAACTGCACTAGAAGTAGGGAAATCTACAGTTCCACGCAAAAGCATGTGGCTGTATCTTTCATCTCTACATACTATACTTAATGGAGATGATCATCATATAGTTTGATCTTAAATTCTAATAATTTTTCTTAACATACATACAAGATATAAGGACTTGTTGGATTACAGTCCTGAAGTAGGGTTTGAGATTTTTTTTTTTTTTTGTTTGTCTGAGGAGAAAATTGTGTTAACCCAGTCTCGAAAATAGCATGCACACTCTAGGGACTTCCTCAGATTTCCTGTCATACTTTACTTTCCTTTTCATTAAATTTAGCATATGAATACTGTTAGGTTGATATATAAGAAATTAAAATATAGTTATTAGTATGATATATAAAAATATAATTTCACGTGAGAATAGAGACCGGAAATTGCAATAAAATTTTATTCTTTTTTTTTTTTTTGAGAATTATTTACTTCTGAGTTAATTCTCTCCAAATTTCAAGTAGTCATTTTAATCTTGATTCTAATCCATCTAATAATTTTTTGTCAATTTCTTGCACAATTATCTTAAATTTTTATATTTCTTCTGAACTCACAGGATAAATTAGAAAATTGGAGGATTTTTTTTTTTGATAAGGAGAAAATATTTTATTAGAATGAACTCAAGGAGAAAGTTAGCATGCTGATGAAGAGGATTAAGCAACATGCACAGCCTGACATTTAAATTTTGAGTCTTCATGACAGGCTTTATAGTAAATTTGAATATTAGATGATGATATTCATTTAGTTTATCAATGAATATTTTTACATAATTGTTCAATTTTAATTTATCAGTATCAATAATATTAATATCACAATTTTAATTTGATTTTGTTTCACTAAGAAGTCCTTAACCTAATTAAAAAATATAATCACTTAATTATCTTGATTTTATTTCATAATTAAGAAACCCTTTTACTAAAAAATTAAGCAAATACAACCTAGTGATTTGTAACTCATGATACTAAAATACAGCAACTGAATAGATAACCAAGAAAACCTAAAATCTCTCAAGAGCAAAACAAAGTAAAAAAGGGAAAAGAGTATTCCATGAACAGATAAACAGACTCCAAAAATCCTGTAGGAGCAACTAAGTCTTATGATGAAAACATTTTTTTTTTTTTTCAAAAGGAAAAAATAAGCATACTTTCTTCTTCCCAAATTCTATTTTAAATTTTAAAAATAGATTAGAGCATTGTTGTTCGGTTATCATGTAAGGTTTGAGCTGAATTTCCAACAGTACTGACACAAGTAACCTTAATGAAAAGAAGATAGACAAACTGAAATTTAATAAGTTAAAGTTTATGATGAAATTAAGTTCATTTGTAATTAAAATCAAGCACATAAATATTCATCAAATCAACAATTAACATTCTCATTCATGTACTCCAAGAACTAAATTTAAAACCCAAAAACACAAAATGTATAAAATTGCCATATTACAAACTTTAGCTTCTCCACATCACATTCTGCAAATCATGTCTGTTTACATAAATCAAACCAACACAGGAGGAAGTATCTTGTTTCTTACTTGTTTTAGACGGAAACAATTGATCATGGAGGCCAGCATTGACTCCCTAGCTGATATTTGCTTCCACGACGATTCCTTAATGAGATGAAATGAGACACCACTTTCAATTTTAGTGTATCAATATAGAGATAATAGATTCCCATAATCTGAAAATTTATAATATATATAGTCTGCTTGGAATTATTGAACTATAGCCAAGGAGAGGCATTATGAATCTGGATTGTCTTCTTCATCAGGCTGCCTTACATTTTTACTTTGATGAGACTGAGCAAACCCAGGATTTACAGTCAAGGAGAGATTCTTCATTGGCAAGCTTGTTGCACGAGAACTTGGCAGGATATGTTGTGAACCTGAGCTCAACAACTGGAAATGGTTGATTTCCCTGGATTCATTCTCTATGTGGGTGGTTGCATAAGGAGGATACTGTGGGAAGAGTGATGGCATTGTCACCTGCGGACATAAAAAGAATTGAGAAGCAGAAGAGAAAGGTGATTGTGATGATGATGGCAATGGAACATTGTTACTGAGGGAAGTTTCTGTTTGGGTTTGAAATCCAGGGGTTGGAAATTGATGAGATAAGGATAAATTTGAAGCATCCCAATGGTAGTAAGGGTTGAAAGGCAAGGGATTGTTTGGTAAGCCAGGTAAAGAAGAATGGCTACTACTGGTTAGAGGAAAGAACATTTGTGCTGAGGCTTGTTCAGGAGGATTGTAATTGCTAAACCCACCTTGATTTTCTTGTTCATTTGTTTTAATCCATTTTCCTTTCTCAACAATTCTTTCAACTTCATTACTTCTACCTGATCTCGCTGAAGCTTCAGCTGCCTCCCAATACTTAGATTTTGCCACTGTTTCTCGGTGATTCTCATCAAGACTGCTATTGATATTTATCCCTAAGGAGTAAAATCCTCCATCCTTATAGGATGCTGAATTGGCATCAAAGAAATTAGGTACAAGAGATGAATTTGGTTCATGAGAAAGTAGCATATGCTGAGGATGAACAAATTGGCCAAATCCTTGGGGCATCACGAGAGGTGGAAGCTTATCAATATCATCTTTAGTGGCATCAATCAACCAATCTATTACCTTGCTAGGCTGACTCAGGCCAAGCCTGTCTTGAAGATCATATAACTGAACGGCTGTGGGCACAGAGAGCCTGATTCGCCTGTCCCTTAAACCCTTTACAGTGCAGACCTTGCTATGCCTATCTTTTCCTCCAAACGAACGCGATACTCGCACAATTCTTGGGTTCCTAAATGCAGACCATTGTCTTGAAGAAGTAGATGGCACTGCCTTGGTGAATTTGTTGTCGTCGGCTGCACATACCTCTTGCTTTGCTTGAAAATCTTTTTCTCTTGAACTTCTACTCATCTTATTGCATCTCTCATTATTGAGTTGCAAATTCTAAACTGAACCTGTAATTGCATACACAACTCCATCAGCTATAAGCTATAAATCTTGATTCGGATTCATATAAATTGAAACAATATTCCATGCAAGAACTTGCTCATAAAATCAGATCACTTTTGCTTTTTGTTGCAAACTACTAGAATTCCAACATGTTAGGGTTAAGCTATGAATCTAAAATTAAAGAATCCGATTCAAGAATATCAAAATTAGAAGAACAATAAGTTCCAAAAATATCAAACATACATGGAATTGGTTAGCATATGCAAGCTTTAACTTACATCAGGGAGAAAATTCTTATGCTTCTTGCAAGACTGAAAGATTTTGCTTAGCTTGACTCATCTGAAGGAAGAAAAGTAACAGTAGGTGAAGCCAGAAAAGGCAATTACATAAAGAAAGCCCTGCTCACAAGTTCACATCAAATTCATTTGAAAAGAACATATATAATATAACCCTTTGAAGAAATTAATATTAGAAATTTTGGGAAAGTAAATTAGTTAAAGATGCCAGAATTTAACAGCAGAGGGAGATGAAAAAGGATAAAGCTAAGGTGCATTGGAGACCATATGTTGTTGACACGTCAACTAGGAGTTAACAACAAAAATACAAAATAATAAAAAAATGATCAAAATGCTGATGCCACAGACTGAACAATCAGCTGCCTAATAATGAAGAATGGTCGGTCTTCCTTGTAGTTTACATGTAAAAATTTTCAAAGCTAAACAAGGTGGATGCATGGGTTAAGTTTCCACAGACAGGGGACCATCCAGCATGTATTAGAAAAAGAGGGCTTATGCTTTATCGACATCTACTAGGTAGCTTTATAATGCATGCCTCTATAAATCAAAAGCTAAGTTTCTAATTCCCCTTTTTACGTGTGTCGGACAATGTGCATCTTTTTACTGTTTAATTATATATGTAATTCTGGGACTATATTACCCATAAATCATCAAAATTTTCAGGATCACCTTAACTTTTCTGTATTATTATATATAGTATAATATTTATTAAATCTAGTTTAACTCTGGCTTTTTTTTCCAGTTATGACGGTCTACTGTCGTTAATTTACCTTAAATATTATCGACAGTCATAATGAGTAATACGCATACATTTCATAATATACCGATCAACCGAGAAGATCTCAAAAGATTAATTATAAAACTAGAATTATGTTAATCCATATAATTTAATTAAGGATATGAAAAAATTATAAACAAGCAAATGAAATTACTAAGACAGGTTTTGAATTGGGTTACGAGAAAATCAGTTAGATAAATTATAGCCTGTGGCTTAGAAAGTTATGGTGTATGCTACAGTAGCTTGATCGACTGTACTAGATGATAGATATAGCAGTAGCTACATGCCCATGTGGATGAGGGACCAATGTAGGCTCTTTAAAGCGTCTAGAAGTAGCAGAGTGAAGGACCACACATTCACATATGGCAGTGAGATTTGCACAGCAGAACTTCAACTTTAATCTCCCACAACCTCATTTTCTTAATCATGTTTCTTCTTCTTCTTCTTCTTCAAATCATCAACATGATGCTTAGCATATTAGGGTTTTTGCTTTTCATTACATATAAGCCATTTTTATATCTAATTTGCATATGTAGCAGTAAAAGCATCCCTTCAATAGCTGGAGTAAATTCCCTGGTGCAGCAATATTCATTAATGGTGAAAAATAATAGAGGATAAAGAAACCCTAGCTAATAAAGAAAACAATATCAGAAGCAGAAGGAGAAACCTGAGAAAACATTGATTTTTCTTTTGGGTTACCTTAATTATCTCAAAAATGGAATCTATCCCAAAATAATTGAGGTCTAATAGAGTACTGTAGTTGCAGTTAATTTTTCACCAGTCAAAAGCTGAGCTCTTCTTTATATCTCCATCTCATCGAAACAAGTTAAAAACCCTAACACTGTGTAAACCCTTTTTACCCCACCTCGAAATTAAACCCTATTCAGCTTTTCAGGGCAATTCAAAACCCTAACATATATATGTCCTTCTATCCCTCTTTTTCACAGTTGATGTTGGAAATTTAATTTATATACCTGCACTGAATCAAGGCTTTTTTTTTACTGCAATTAGTTCAGTGATCTCCCCTTTTGCTTTTTCAGGTTGTTAGGTTTTTTTTTTTCAAGTTATATGACAGACAAGGGGGAAAATCCAGTTATCTCTTGCTCTATCTGAAAGAAAGCAGAAAAAATTGGTGGGTATCACGAGAAAGGGTTTTAGACATTGTTCTGATTCCCCACAGTAAATTAAAAGAAAAAAAAAATGGTCCCAATCTACAGGCAGCCATTAATCTCTTCACTATAAGTTGATGAAGAGTTGCTTCTTCCCACATAAAGGGAATATATCCGATTCAAAAGATAAATAAATAAATAAGAAAGTACAGGTTTTGAAGCTAGGATTTTCATCAATCTGCTGAAATTTGGACATGTAAATGAAAGTTTTTCCTTTTTCCAAGAAATAAAAATGTAGAGGAGGGGGAGGAAGAGTCCATTTCTAAGTGTTCAGAAGAAACCCACTTTGGCAAATGGACTCCTCGTTAGATGAGTTTATGTAATTTTCAGTAGGATTTGAGAACTGTTTTTGTGGGATAGTCCTTTTGAGTAATCTAATTGCTTCCCCTATCCAATTATTTTCATCCACACATTCTCAGCAGTTAGCACAAAATGTCATTATTAACATATATATACTTCTTTTTTCTTAAACCAGAAATATAAATCTATTTAATTAATTGTATCATCTCATTATTACTAACAATCATCACATCAACACTTCACCTTCTAGTTATATAAAAAAATTTGTAATGTTTCATTGTTTTAAGCTACTATAAATGCATGCTTCTCTATATAATTTCTTTTTGTCAAAGCTAAAGTCCATTAGATCAAATTCTTATCAGAGACCTTTAGAAGGATAAGTTCACACTACAAACAGCTATACATCAAGAGCTTTAGGGCACAAAAAAAGAACAATAAAAATTAACAGAAGAGCATGGGATCCCTATAGGCTACAACTCGATTCAATTGATATTAATGTAATATTCAAATTCCAATTTAATTTAAAACATTTCCTGGTATTAATGTCAGAATAAAGTCATTCAAGCATTCTAAACGTATTTAAAAGCATTAATTTTAAGAATGGAATGATATATCGTAAAGAAAATTAACTCAAATACATTAAAAAGAATCAATAATTCAAGTTATATCGAGTTTCTTAATAAAGAAATTTAGATATTCATAGATCAATAATTCAAGAATAGATTCAATTAAAAAATTATTCAAAACCAATTTAAAATAATTCTGAACAATAAAATAAAAGAATAAGAGAAGAAAAGAAAATTTTAGAAATGTAGTTCTTCTTTCTAGATTTTTCTCTTTGAGTCGCTTGTGATTTCCATGTAGGAGTTTTCAAAAGTGAGCCAAAAATTCATTCAATATAACAATTATGATGTATTTATATCCTATTGAGACTTTTATTTTGTAGTCCTATGATAAACTTAGAAAATTAAGTTTTCTTGCAAAAACATAGAGTGTATTATGCTGAAAAGAGCGAAATACGGATTAGATTATAAAAATAGAGGTCTAACCTATGTTCTTTACTGTTTGTCTTGGTCAATTTTTCTCGTATAGACGAAAATAGAGATAAGAAGAAAAAACATAGGTTACTCTATATTTTTATTATTTCGACAAAATCCTTCGAAAGTTTTTAGAATTTCTCTTTAAAATATTTTCTTAATTCCTTAATTTGTTTTAGTTTATATAAACACTAAAAATTAAATAAAAATATTAAATAATAAAATAAAAATTAAGAATCTTAAAAGCAAATATAAAAATTTAATAAAATAAGAAAAATTAATGAAAATAAAAAGATGTGGCGTAAAAAATATATAAAGAATTGTGCAAAATTTTGTCACATCAAATATTCTACTATATATAAATATGAAGGTATTACATTTGTATCAATATATATATATGGGATGAGGGATTGGGAATTAAATTTAAGCCTTCTAAATTTTATTTTAATATAATTGTTATCGAGCGAAATTCATGAGTGTATATATATTTATATTGATATGACGTAAAATTTTGATGTGTAATATTTTAACTTTATATAAATATTAGGGAAATGCCTATAAAAAAAATACTTGGTAATTACTATTTTTTCAATAAATATGAAAATTTAACATATGGATGATAATGTAATTTTTTATTAATGATTCCATAATTTATTTTATTATATTTTATGTAAACTGATTTTATTTGTATCAAGGGGAATGAGTTATCCATTATTGAACATTATAATTATATACACCGGCTGCATTTGACACCACAAATTCTGAAAATAGAGCCTTGAATTTATATAGGTCTCCAGATTTTTTTAAATTAAATTTTTATCTCTGTATAAATTTTTAGATAAATTAATTTGATTACTGATTTTTTTTATTTATGATGATAACGTATTTTCTAACTCAGGGTTTTTGAAAAAGTACTTTTTCATGTAGTAATTTTTAGATAAATCGGTTATTAAACTAATAATAATAATAATAAGCTTATATGAAATCTGTTAATTCCTAAGACATCGTGTATGTTTGACGAGGGAACCTCCCAAGACCTATTGGTTTTCGAACCACATCATACAAGAAAAATCCATATGGCAATTGAGGACAACTAATTATTTCTCAACTCTGACTTGCATATCAACTTTACATCCCCTTTATCTCCAACTCTGATTGTCTATGTTAATTTTGCTAACTGCCCCTCTACATTAGTGAATTGAAAGTGACTGAACAGTCTGAAGATAATATAACACCTCTTTCAAGGCATTTGACTCTGAGCATCATTAAGTTTCTGTTTGTACTGAAGCTTTATCAAAGACCAGCTGAATTATAATATTCTATGAAAATCTCATAGCTTTGAAGACGAATATATTACTGTTAAGCTAAAGTTTCTTGCGGAATATATGCATGGAATGAAGCTGAAATTTGGGGTAATCTTCCATTTTGTTAACCCAATAATTAATTAACCTAATTCTTGTAGTACAAATGCACAATCAATGTTGGAGATGAATGCAATGAGCTAGGACAATCTTGAAAGGCCTACAGTAAATTACTATCACAATCACAGACGTAGATAAATGATATCAGCCATCATCATCATGATGACCAATTTATAAACTGTATCAGAGATCTGTTCACATTCTGATTGTCTGTGGGTAGAAGAATTGTGAGAGAAGCATGAAGAACTCGAAGGAGACAAGAGATTGCCAAATCAAGAGAAGCATCTAAAATAACCTTTACTTCCATTTCTTTTATTTAATAATTTTACCTTGGTCTTTATGTCTCTTTCTCTGATCATTCATGCAGTTATTATGCCCATGAAAGTGACAACGCCAAAACCCTAGAAAATGTACCAAATATAAATGCTGTGTGTGCTCTTTCAATAATTCAAATGTTTTAAACCTCTCCTCTCCTTGTGACCACAAGGCTCAACCCTTGCCCTACGTTCCTCCCTCTCGAAATTATTAATATGCTTTAACTATTAGATTAAATTAAATTGTGTGAAATTCAATTAATAAATGGGTTTTAATTGCTTGGGTCCTATTATTTTAGAGAAGAAAATAATTGAATATAATATGGCTAAAAGTCGTTGATGCCGAAGTTAACTAATAAGCATTGAAGGCCTCGGCGTACGTCGGCTGGCCGGCAGGTGGTATTAATCAGATCCAGGAGAGAAGTGTATTTCTCTGGTGGTCCATTGATAAGTAGAAATGGCCAATTGGAGTAGAAACGATATTAAGCCAATCAACATCTGCTTCTGCATTCACTACTCAGCTACTGCCACCAACCTTCATGTCTCCTTAATCACATTTCTTATGAAAAGTTAAATTAAATAGATAATTTAAATTTTTGTAAAAAGTTAAGTTTAAAATTTTATTAAGATAATTATTGCACAATAATAATAATAAAAGGCTAGCAACAGTTACGATTTTCTAACACTTCCATTCTATTGAATAAAAAAAATATTTATTATATTTCTAAATTTAATTAATTAATCATTAATTATTATACTTTTCAAACAATAAAATAAAAAATAGTTAATAATTACTTAGAAAAAGTGATCTGTTGGTTTGTATTTCTGTAATATCTAAATTTATAGCACAGACAGAGATAATAAGTGAATTATGGAAAAATAAGAAAATTAATGAATTAATTTTTTGCACATGCACGATATTATTCACATTTTATGTACATTTTATATAAAATTAAAATCATATTAAAAATAAATTATTTGATTATTTGTAATATTTAAATTAAATATTTATATTAAAAATTATACTAAATCGATTAAAATATATATAATATGCGCACAAATTTAAATTTAAATATTTTAATAATTATAGAACTCATTATCAAATTAATCTTATAGCTTTAAAAAAAAAAATCTTATAGCTAAATATCATATTCAGCTTTTTCATGCTGACATCAAGATTTTCCGAGGCATTTAGTTGCTCTCCAAACAATTTAAGAGTATTTGGTTCGATGTATAATCGATAAATATTTAAAAAATTTAAAATAATAAATGATAAGTGATATGTTATAGTTATATATATATATATATATATATATATATATATATATATATATATTTTTTTTTTTTTTAAATAAAAATTAAAAGTTATAAAAATAAAATTTAAAATCTCTCACCTTTACTTGAATATACTTATTATGAAGTTAAATTTATAATTACAATTATAGTTATATTTTTTATTTATTCCGATTGGTACCTGATTTAATATTATTTTTCATTTAGACTATTTTTTAAAAAAATTTACATTAATAAATCATTTAAAAATAATAACACATTATATAAATGTAAAATATTATAAACAATAATTAAACTAATCATAATATTCATCCTTATACTATAAATACTATTTATATTCATATAAAAAATGTATTTTTAATTATTATATATATATTGAATAATAAATTAATTAATAAAAAAATAAATTAATAAATATTCTTAATTAATAATTTTATATCTAAACAGTAACATTTAGATATAATTTATTAAATATTTAATATATATTAATTAATTAAAATTAACTATAAACTACCGGTTATGATTTGCTATGCAATCAACGGCCACTATCAATTATATATATATCAGCTAAATTATATATTGCATGCGTGGAAAATTTAAACCTTATTATGTTGTAATAATTAGGCCTGCTGACTTCATGGACTGGCCCAGATTCAGAATGGAGCTCCACTCAAGCCCATGTGTTTTAGTATGCGCCCACTTCCAAATCCAAGATTCAAATGTTCGGTTTCTCTTAAAATTAAAATAAACGAAAATTAGTAATAAAAATTAAGCATGTAAATAAAAAAATACAGTTTAATTATATATAAATTTAAGTTTATTAATATATAAGAATTATTATATATATTTAATACACATTAACCATTAAATATAATAAAACATATATGTAATTCACTGTATTTTATAATTAATTATTTTGTAAAAGTTGAATTTAATGTATTTTTTAATAATTATTTTATTTAAAATAAAAAATTTTATCCTTTTAATTTAAAAAATTAAAATTTTACAAAAAATTATTAAACTATTTTATTGTAAAATAAATTATACTTGATATATGTACTCTCACTCCCAACAAATGGACCCACCATTCGAAATCCAAGCAAGATTTCATCTGGATTTCATCAGGTTATGACCTAAAAACTTGTATTAAAACAAAGATAAAATTTTTCATAGTTTCAAATGACAAAAACAATTAAAATTATTATATGTAACCATATTTAATTTAGACACGATTCATTCAAAATATAATTATATCAACCTTATACTTAATTTTGCAATATTTTTTTTAATTTAGTTAATTTATTTTCTAATATTTTTTATTAGCAATAAAAGAGTTTAATTTTTTATTTTTAAAATAATTAAACATACATCATTTTTTAAAAATTTAATTGAATTTTTTTTCTTTAATCATGCCAATCAATAATGATAACAGTCGAATTTTCTACATATAAAGGCCAGGTCAAGCCTAGAAGGAGGAGAGCACAGGTCCGAGACCAATCAGACCCATCTCAAAGCATGCCAGCTCCACGTGACGAGTTTCAGTCCGGTGATGAGAATTAGGTTGAATAGGCCACTCGAGCAGACTCATCTGAAAGAAATCTAGCCCAGTGATGTTACAAGATATAGGAGAGCAGGTCAAATTACCTCGCAGCGCTGTTCGCATGTATATCGGATAAATAAAATGGGCGCCTGATATGGAGAGAAGTCCTGACAGATCGTACGTACATATTTAAGTGATAAAGACAAACGACACTATAACAGATTAAACGATTAAACATGTCACTAGCAAAGAAAAAGAAAATGATAAAAGAGAAACATTTTATTCTCAAACCAACCTTATATAATCTTTATAAATCCTGTTTTATAAATCTCACAACATCAAATAGTGAAATGAATTTATTTTAAACGTCTCATTATTTACTTCATTCTCTTTAGCATAAAAAATAATGAAAATATAATTCATAATTGCAAAATGATATGCTTTTGCTTTGCTTTTAATATAAAAACACAAATACATTTAGTCAATGTTAAATATTGTCTCTTGCTCAATGTCACAACACTTCTTCCGCTCCCCTTTATTTTTTTAAAAAAAGAATTATTAATTAAATCAAGAATCTTCTTTTTTTCAATTCAAGTGGTTTACATTTTTTTTAATCTTAAAATATAATAAACACTAAAAATAATAAATATATTTGACTTTTGCAATACTTGAATATTTTAATAAAACAGACACTTTTTTGAATTTTTGTAAAATTATATATAATTCTAAAATAAACTTTTTATATTAAAAAATTAAATTCTTTTATTTTTAAAAAAGAAAAATTGGTTAAAAAAAGAAATTAATTAAATAATGCATCACACAACTCTCTCTCTCTCTCTCTCGCTCACACGCATAAACACAGAGAGTATCTTTGCTCCGTCCTTTCCTTTCCGTTGCTTTCCCTTCCCTTGATTCGTACGCTTACTTTCTCTCTTCTTCTTTCTCTTTATTCTTTTATTCTTCTTCTTCATCCTCTTAACAGATCTCACTCTCTCCAAAGCCCAAATCGAACACAATCAATCAGGTACTTTTAATTTTTTTTTTTCATTACTTTACTTTGATCTGATCGATCCGTGTTTCATATCTGTGTTCTTCTAGGTTGATTGCTTTCATAATTTTGCACCTACTGTTCCTTTTTTATTTATTTTTTTGTTATTAATAGTTTATTGTTCTTTGGATTTGAGACTTTGCATTTCAATCTTCATGTCTCTATTTTATAGCTTTCTGTAGTGCATGTGCCGAGCTGTTCTGAATTTTGCTCTAATATCCTATATGATTGTATTTGAACCTGGGTCTCATGAGCTCTTTTTGGCTTTTCCCCCTTTCTGTTAGATTTCCTTTTGGTCTTTTGGTTTCTAATCTCATATTGGGTTTTGCTTGGTTTCACTTGGTTAGTTTTCGTTTTTGGAGCTTGAGGTAGTAAATTAGCAAATATGGCTCATAACTCTGGCACTCTCATTCTACTAAATCTGTTATTACTATTGCTACATTTGCTTTTACCTCTCGCTCCTGCTCTTTTGCTTCATAAGCTGTAGGGATAAGCATACTTTTATTACTAAAGAATTAGGCACTTTGAATGGTGTAAACTCTGTGTTGTATGTATAGCTCGGCCACAGTGAGAGAAGATTATCTGAAGTTTGAGCTTAATTTGAAAATCCGAGATCTTTTCCCAACTAGTTTATCGCTATCTTTCTTTCCTAAATTTTCTTGTTTGAGGCTCTTTTTGAATGTGCCTTTTGATTGCTAATTGAGTATTTGAGTTATTTTATTTAGTCAAGTAACTTCAAATTTCTTTTGTGTTTGTTTTTTTTCCTTGAGGGTTAGATCCTTTTGAATTATCTTTATGTTGATTAGTTCATTTGCATACTTCACTTACTGAATGTTTGCACTGGATTTTATAAATAGATGGCAATGCAGGAAACAACTCCTGCCCCTGCTCCAAGTGCTGAAGTTGTTGGCAATGCCTTTGTGGAGCAGTATTACCATATTTTACACCAATCCCCTGGACTGGTTCATAAATTTTATCAGGATTCAAGTTTGCTGAGCCGACCAGATGCTGATGGTACTATGACAACGGTTACAACCATGCAAGTGAGTTTTTCTTTTTTTAATATCTCAATTACGAACACATTTCTTTGAGAGTTTAAAATGGAAGGCCTAGAGGGCTTGATATTTTAAAATGGAGGTAGCCCTTCAATATTTTCCTTATCCCACCCCCACATAATTTTATAATGATTTAGTGGATAGAGGGACTCAAACCTAAGTATATTTAAACCTAAGACCTAACACCCATTAGTTTTCATGGATTGGGTATTAGTTGAAAGCGACTAGACTAGGACGCAAATTCACTTTGACATCAACATATGTGTTGTATTTTTTGTGTTAATTCCATATCTTTCACTAGGTGGAGCATGTTTTGGATTATTTGCAGCCTCTTACTGATGCCTTCTGACAGCTAACAATGTTTAGGTCATTCAACTAATATATAGGAGCTGTCTAATATGCGATGGACATTAAGCTGTGAAATTTTGATGGATTTTTTAAAATGGAGATACAAAGCTTAATGGCTAGATCAGAGGAAAATTTTTAAGAAAATGATTGATTGCTTTCCTTTTATCATTGTCCCTTTTATGGAAATGGCTAATTTATGAGCAGAAGCCTCGTGATGCTTCGGGAGTCTCTATGATGAAATTTATATTTGCTCAGAAATATTAATGAGCAAGTTAAGCTGCATAGCATGTCATCCAAATATCAAAGGCAAGGAAATACGCCATTTGTCATGGCTAGACAATAGTTCATGCATGCTTTTCACAAAATCAAACACCAGTTAGCCATGTGCAATTTTATTTCCTAAAGATGTGAAGAACATTTGTTTTAATTAAAGAGTGTCATTCATCTCATCAATAATAGTTGTGTTTTTGTCGCAAAAATATAACTCATTGGTCGCTTCAGTTTTTTCTGGTTGCACACCTCTTTTAATAATTATGTCTATGAACCTTCACATGTGAGAATGTAACTGCGTGTACTATTCACTCTTATTACTTTTCTACCCATCTATTAAAAAAAATGATTGTGAAAGAGTATGTGAAAGATTGTTTTCTCGTGAATTACTCCCAATATTGTAACCTTACTTTTGCCTCAAGTAAAATTTTAAAATCTCATTGATTTTTTTTCCTGCATTCTATTTTGTTTAAATTATGAAATGTGCATGGTAATTAGCTTATCTTATGAAATGTGAGCAAGAATCACAATGTTGGTGGAGATTTCAATGGCCAACCATGATGTATTTAGCATTGTGAACTTTGGATGGAGATTTATGATCTTCATAAGGAACTTGCCTTGCAAACCTGTTAATATGTGCTGTTCCGTCAGTGATTAAATTATGATGAGTTGTTCTTGCATTTTCAAATTTGGATCTTGTTTAGATGGGTGGTATTTCACTCTGTTTATCATGGAGCAGGCAATCAATGACAAGATTCTTTCCTTGAATTATGAAGACTGCACAGCTGAGATAAAAAATGCAGATGCGCAGGAGTCTTATGAGAAAGGGGTGATTGTTCTTGTTACAGGTTGCTTAACTGGGAAGGACAATGTGAAGAAGAAATTCTCTCAAACATTTTTCCTTGCTCCACAAGACAAAGGCTACTTTGTGTTGAATGATGTATTTAGGTTTGTTGAAGAGAATGAACCATTACCAAATGATCCTGTCTTGAGTAACAGTGTCAATGAAAATGCTGTGCCTATAACCTCAACAACACAACCAGGTTGGGGTGATATTTCAGAAGCAGGTTGGTATGATTTCTTTATTGTTTCCTTCTTTCTGCATTTTATTGTAATGAGATCTGCAAATGTTGAAATTGCTTTATTTTTGCTCCAGATACGACTCAGTATACTGATCATCTTACAGTGGACCCTGCTACTTCATTGGAAGAGGAAGATCTTAATAATGGTGCAGAAATTTTTGATCCTTCTGATAAAGAGGAAGGATCAGTGATTAAAGAAGAGGTTGTTGAACACCAAACTGGTTCAAATCATAGTGAAATTCTCACGAGTGGTGATGCAGCTCCTGCAGCCCTTGAAGATGCTCCAAAGAAATCATATGCTTCAATTGTGAGATGACTTGTGTAGTTATTTCTGTTGAAAGGTATGGTCCATTTCTTTTACCTATTTTGACATTATTTTGTTGGATAATGTGTAGGTGAAAGTAATGAAGGGTACAGTGCCCAGTTCAGTGTATGTTGCTCCTAATTCAAAGGGGGCACCTGCAAACTCAGAAAAACAATCCCTTAACTCCACAAAACCTGCTTATGCTCCAGAGGCTGTTGCTCCCACTAGTGTTGGTGTTCCTGAAAGCAGTGATGTTCATGAAGAAGGTATGTATGTCTATACTTGGTAGATTTCTAATTTTGAGAACATTTGGTTGTATTAAAGATGTGCATGTAAAACTTTAAATTGATCCATTTCTATTTTGACTGCAAATAGTCAGATTTTAGTAATGATCTGAATGCAGGGCATTCACCTGACTGATCATCCCTAAGGGGATATCCTGATGGCAATGCCCTTTACAAGGGTGAAGACCTAGGTCAAACCTTGGTGGTGGGTGGGGTGGGAGCTGCCTATTGGGAAGGCCAAGGATAGTGATTTTTTAAAATCTCATATCTTGTGTGGGAGATGCTCTGTTGCCTTTCATTATACTTCCATAACCTGTTTTTCTTTTATTTTGTGCTTGTTACAGCTGAAGGTCATTCTATATATGTGCGGAATTTACCTTTTAATGCAACAGCTGTGCAACTTGATGAGGTGTTTAAAAAATTTGGGCCAATAAAGCGAGGTGGCATCCAAGTTAGAAGTAATAAGGTCTGATTTGCATGTGAATTTATTCTTTTTCATAGCAATTATTCATATACTTTGTATGGTTATTTCTACTGGCATGCAGCAAGGATTCTGTTTTGGCTTTGTTGAATTTGAAACATGGAGTTCCATGCAAAGTGCACTTGAGGTACTGCCTAACTCTTGTTTTGCTTTGCTGAATAAGCATGCTTCTTTTTTGTTATGTGGCATTTTGGTTTATCCAATGGCTTAGCAAGATTTTGTGCCCAGATTTGATATTTTCCCTATCAAGTGTGAGTTTGTAGCATATGCATGAGAGGATGGTATCATGGTAGATTTTCCTTTTCCCTTTATAATAAAGTGTAACAATACTTTAAAAGGGCTCAGGATTTCTTCTGTGACTACCATTTTAGAGAACTTGTCTTGACTTGCATACGCACATACACACATGTATATGCATGGGAGAAGCCTTTCATTTTCTTTTTTTCCTTAAAGTGAATAATAAATATCAAACTTGGGGCAGTTTTAGGTTTGAAATTCCATTTGATGAATTTTCATGCTTCTTTTCCCAGCAATGCTAAAAAAGAAATAACTCATAGCCACACGAAGGCCAAAATGTGGCTTAATTTCACTCCTAAATTTTGAATTTATTACTGATTTTAGTATACTACTAAACTTCAAGTTTGTCAGTGAAATCACTTGCAGTCATTTTGTTTGCATAAGGTCATTGTTGCTAGATTTGGGAAGAATTTCGGTTGGATTTTATAGATGATAACCTTATGAAAGTTTCTCATGGAATAAATATTATTTCAAAAACCAATTTCAGGCTTCACCTATCAATATTGGGGATTGTCAAGCTATTGTTGAGGAAAAGAAAACCAACACCCGAGGTAACTTAAATTTATGTTTCATTGGTTGATATTTTCTGCTTTTATTTAATGAGCTATTATGTTGATATCTTGAAGCATACACGTTTATGCTTGTAACCTTATGATGGCAAGTGAAATGCTACTGGTCTTTGCAGTTGGCAGCGGTGGGAGGGGGAGGTATTCTTCAGGAAGAGGTGGGTTTAGGAATGACAGTTTCAAGAACCGGGGGAACTTTGGTGGCGGTCGTGGTTATGGCAGAAATGAATTCAGAAACCAAGTTGAATTTTCAGTGCGACCCAAGGGTTCAGCTGGGCGCAGCAATGGTGATTACCAGCGGACTAATCCGAATGGAAGCAGAAGGGGAGGGCGTCAGGGTGGGGGGAGGGGTAGTTCTGTTTCTACTTGATCATAGGGCAACGAGGCTACATAGATGATTTTTTGACCGTACAAATGAGGGGCATCAAGGCATTAGAAGTTCAGGTTTTTTTATATTTATATTTGCAACTTTCCACAAGAATATTATTGTGCATCCTTGTTTTTTTCGTTTTCCCCTCCTGGGGCATTTCAGGAGAGCTTACGTAAACATGGAAATGTGTTTTGATGAAATCATGTAATCTTTCATAAAAGCTTCTATAATTTTGTAAAGGAGATCTCTTTCTTTCCTTCTCCCTGCTAGAATACTAAACTCCATAGGTAGGCTCACGTGGAAGATGAATATATTAGCAGCAGCATCAAATGATCCCTGTCTTATTACTTCTAGTTAAATGGAAATGCTCCTGTGTGTTGTTAACTGGTTGGGTTCTGCAATTGGCATCTTTGTTTCTTCTGTTGGTTTTAATGCATTGATAAAGAATAGAACGAATGGTTAATGTCCAGACTTCATCGAATGCTAAGCGCTAATTTGAATGGTTAAAAAATGTGAGAGATCAAAAAGTTGCAACTCATATTGGAAGCACAGAAAAGGGCTGGTGAAGTTTGGTTTGTTTTCTGCGAGATGGAGATAAAATTCGCATCAAAGAACGCAGAAACCCCAACCACAGAGAGTAGAGCAACCACAACCTGCGATATAACTTGCCAAAATTAATCCTGGGTTACGATATAAATCCGAGGGACCTAAAAACAGTCCCAAGCTAACGCTTAACGAAGCTCCTGGAATCCACCTATGGTAGGAGACTGAGTTTCTTGATTGTTGATAAAAGAGAGACCAAACTTCTCTGTTGCAGATGACAACTCTAGCTCTCTTGCATTTAGAGTAATTAGATACGCAAACTTTTAGCTCTTTCTTAACAAAGTGCTTAATCTCTGTTGCCTTAGTGTCTTGTCTTTGATATATTCTTGTCTTAAAAATAACTGGCAATGAATTTGGCACTCATCCTAGGGTTCTTAAATACTCTATACCAGTTATGAGTAGATCTCAAAGCAAAGGTTCCTCTTTTCTACCTTAACTAGCAAATATCACAAAAAAGGACAACTCTCCCAGCACTTAGCCCTAACATATTTACTTTCATTCAGAATTTTTAATATTTGAATTAACAATAAATTTTAGTATTTGAACTTTTATAAATTGTTTTATATTTTAACATGATCTACCAATCAAATCTAAAATTTATTATCAGTTATTTTTTATCTCATTTTATCATTATATAGTATTTAAATAATAATATATTTTAATATTTAATAATTCTTATTAAAATTATAGGATAGCGATCTTCAAAGTTTGATTTTTTAGTATTCATATTTATTCTAAAATTTAAATTTTTTATTAATTTAAATAAATAATAAAATTATTATACATAGTAAAAATATCTAAGTAAACATTAAAATTATGAGGTAAAATTTTAAAAACTCATATTTCACCGTTTTATGAGGTAAGTTTTTTATATATATATAATTATAATTATTTAATTTTAAATTTAAAATATATTATTAATTCAAAATGAGTAGAATTCAAATTAAAAAGGATTTTAAAGATCAATTTGTTTACCTTAAACAAAATGGAGCCTACTGAGGAAGAAAAAATAAAATGCCAAAAAAAAAATTAAAAAAAAAAAAGAAGAAGAAGAAGAAGAAGGCGACGTGTGGATTCACTAAAACAAAATAATACAGAAGCAGCAGAAAATTCCAATATTCTAGATTGTAGAATATGAAGAAGAAGTTAAAGAAATGAGGCACGGACCAAATTAAACAGTAAACAGTCTCTCCTGAGTGTTTGTTTTGTTTTCTTCTTCAAAAAGATGTAGCCTTTTGAACCAAAAATCATCGTGATCATCGATGTTCAAGTACAGGTGATTGTTTTCATTGTCTTGAGAAATTAAAGCTCAAATAACAATAGCAATAATCACAATAATACAGAAAAGGATCTGGATTGACAACCAAGATTTGGATCCTCTATTCAGTATTCATCTTCGTCTCCTCAGAGATAGAAGGAGCTAAATCAATGGCTTATAGCTAAAAAAAAAAGGAGCTTGATTAATACCTTCATGACTAATGCCCCACGATATCTTGAATCTCAACTGAGGATGGCAAATCTTTACATCCTTCGACAACCATTAGCAATTCATCTTCCAATATAATTTTGGATAAACATTTATTCCTCTCTAAAATGAGAGCTTCTAGACATGCAATACTTTTAAAAAGAGCATGTAAAAAAACCTCTACAAATGATAGCACCGGTCGGGAATTCTCCCATTATGATCTCTTAAAATAACTGCAGTAGTACCCACCTTGTTTCGTACGTCCATCAAAATTCAGCTTTAAGAAACCCACTGGGGGAGGTTGCCAAGAAGAAGGGGACTGATTATTAGGAACAGAGCAAAAGGGCGTTGGCTCTTTAGTGTCCCGAAATTCCTCCCAAGCCTTAACCGCCATTGCTGCTGAAAGGCCTGTTGTCTTGTTGGAATGTTTAAAAATGTAGTCATTTCGATCCTTCCAAATGTGCCAAAGAAGAAAAGCAAAAAGTTGGATTAACTCTTGCTTCTCCTGCTCATGACATAGCGTATCGCAGACCCTAATCCATTTCTTTATTATAGTAGCACCTGTTAAAATGGTAGATCGAAGGCTCAAGGGGGAGATAAACCAGACTACAATCGCATGTGGACAGAGAAAGAACAAATGATCAACATATTCATTATCTCCACAAAAAGGACATTCAGGATTGAAATGAGCCAACCTATTGTGTAAAGCTTCATTGCATAGGAGACGCTCCAAGCATAATAACTAGATGAAAATTTTAATTTTACTTGGAAAATTAATCTTCCAAAGTCGAATCCAAAAGATTCTAGAGCTAGAAGGAGCTACAGAGCTTGATTCAATAACCCCATTTGAAGCGAATGGTCTTCCTGTTCCTAGCCTTTTTGCCACTTGGTAACAAGATCGAACTGAATAATCAGCACCCTTCTCAAAATGCCAAACAAGCTGATCCTCTCTATTAAAGATGCTAAGAGGGATAGATAAAATCTAATTTACCTCGCGCCTGTCAAAATTCCGAATCAGAGTGTCTACATCCCATGTATGAGTCACTGAATTGATGAGTTGAGAAACACAAGGTGATCCGTTCATCATGATTATCATTCACCAACAATTGTCTAGGGAAAATACGAGGAACCCAAATATCCTCTTCACAGAAAATATTTTCTCTATTGCCAACCTACCATCGTGGACCTGCCTGCAGAACCTCTCTACCCCATATATTCTGTCATCCCCATGACGCTCTTTTCCCTTGAACTGCTTGTAGAAAAGAGGAATTTGGGAAATACTTCCCTTTGAGCACTCGAGCTAAAAGAGAATATGTTGTGATAAGATTCTCCAGCCTTGCTTTGCGATAAGAGCTCGATTGAAACTCTCCATATCTTTAAAACCTAAGCCCCCTTCACTTTTGGTATTACACAATTTAGACCATGCCACCCAGTGTAACTTTTTCTCAGTTTGCTTATGCTCCCACCAAAAATTTGCAACAACACTGTTGATCTTTGAGCACAAAGAAGAAGGTAGCCAAAACCATGACATAGTATAAACCGGAATAATAGATGAAATGGCTTTGAAAAAAACCTCCCTACCTCCTTTGGAAAGCAATTTTTCTTTTCCAGCTAGAGCATTTATTTTCAATCCTTTCCCAAAAAAAAAAAAAAAAAAAAATCAAAAGTCTGCATCTTTGATCTCTGAATATAGGAAGGTAGCTCTTCAAATTCGGTACTAACATGGAGCAGACCTGCTAGATTTTAGAGAGGCGGAGAATCCACCTGCTAGATTTTGAAGAGCTACCTTCAAATACAGTGTCACGTGCATCTTAGAGAGGCGGGTCTACCACCTGCTAGATTTTGACCTTTGCAAAAACTCGACTCAAATTAACTTATAAGTAATTGATATATATATATTTTTTAAAGGAAAATTATTAATTATATTAATAAAATTTTATTAAATAAAAAAAATATCATTTCAAATGGAATGACAATTATATCTAATAAATTATTTAGTTAAAATATGAGCTGATCAAAGTATGAGCTGTTAGAGTAATATCGAATCCATCTGTTTTGCTAGAGTAATATCGAATCCACCTAACATAAATATCAGTTTTAGAGTCTAACAAAAATTTACAATCATTCAAAATCAAATTCATGCATAAGATAATTTGGCAAAAATACTTTTCAAGTGTTTGTTTAAACCCTTACATAAGATTATTTGGTAAAGATACTACTCAAGTGTCTGTTTAAACCCCTACATAAAATAATTTGACAAAAATGTTCCTCTTTCTTTCTCATTTCTCGAGTATAAATCATTAAAATCTCTCAAACAAAGCCTCGAAAGAGAGTTTCTACGAGATAAAACTCTAATAAAATTTCAAAATTGACGTCGTCATTGCGATTTCGGAAACTCATAATAACTAGTAGACCTCCATTAAACATTACTTTCCAAAATAACCGAAAGAACAGACACATGACTCTTCCACATTAACGAAAGGCTTTCTCTCAATTCTTGTCTATTGACTGAGAATCAATCATCAAAATGTAAAAAATTATAAAAGAAAATCCATACGAAAACTAAGAGTTTTTGTTTCTATCAAAAATAAAATGTTTGGCTTGTAACTAGTAACCAAATCCTTCAATACATTAACTATCCGAGGATTGCCGAGTCCTCGGCAGTTCCAACACAGGACGATCATTGCTCGAGTATAAATCATTAAAATCTCCCAAACAAATCCACAAAAAAGAGTTTCTATGAGATAAAACTCGAATAAAATTTCAAAACTGACGTCGTTATTGCGATTTCGGAAACTCATAATAACTAGTAAACCTCCATTGAATATTACTTTCCGAATCAATAAAATTTGAAGAAAATAATAGACACATGACTCTTCTACGTTAACGAAAGGCTTCCTTCCAATTCTTGTCTATTGACTAAGAAGCAATCATCAAAATGTAAAAAATTATTAAAAAAATTCCATACGAAAACTAAGAGTTTTTATTTCTATCAAAAATAAAATGTTTGGCTTGTAACTAGTAACCAAATCCTTCAATACATTAATTGTCCGAGAATTGCCGAGTCTTCGGCAATTCTAACACAGGACGATCATTGCTTTCAGCTATCCTGACCTTTGACGAGATGAGCCGCTTCACTGTTGCCTGTCAAATTAACATTCACAGGGGTGTTGTCAGAGGCATCCTGTTGAGAGGAAGGAAAACAACAACGTTATATTTAGTGTTTTTTAGCCTTTTTTTAGCATCATCATTTATTTGGGCTGCAATCTCCTCATCAAGCTTATCAGGGACAACAACATCCCCTCTAAAGAATGCTATAAATCTGTCAAAGAGGTCTGCATATTCTGAAAATTAATTGGATTGTATGTGAGAAATATCTCTACCATACAGAAATCATAAGTGACGATTGGAATATCTCTGTTAATAGAGAGAACAATATCTTCTTCTTTATCAATAGACAATTGAAGCAGATCGTCTTTATAAGAAAGGAGAAAGAAGAAGTTAGGTTTCAGGAAGAGGAAAAGACGAGTATATCAACTCGCAAAGAGACCATAGAGGAAAATTTACGATAGAGTAAGATAAGAACATTATTGTTAAAAAAATGTTTTAACGAAAATGGTTATAAGTAATGGATGTTTATAAGTTAAATTTTATAAGTTAAGTCAAACCTTTTTAATTTGAAGGTAAATATATTTATAATTATAATTAAGGAAAAATATATATATCTATTTATAATAAGTGTAAAATCTTTATTTAGTTTTTCTTTATTTATATATTTTAATTTATTTTATATTTTTTAATTTAAAAATATTTAATTGACTGCGATATCATGTATTTATTTACATAATTATACAACCATAAAGAAGTAAGTAATTAATAATAATTGATTTAATGATTTTGAAATCTCTGATAGTTATTTAATATGGGGCACATATTAATTTAATTATAAATAACTTTTACTTAAAAATTTAATTTATAACGGACTAAAAAATTTTATATAAATCTCATCATTTATTCGTATTCTATTGAATATATCAAGACAAGATTTTCCATTTAATTATTTATATTGCTTGTATGTTTTTTATTTTTTAAAAATATAATAAATTTACTTTTTTTTTGTTATAGATATTAATAATATTATAATTTAATTAATAAAAGAGATTTTCCTATTAAAATAATTTAATTAAATAAAAACACCTTATAGGCTCTAGTTTTGTTTTAATTATTCACTATCCGTATTATATATTTACATTGAATAAAAGAGTTTCAATCCATATAATATTACACCTACCATCTTGAGAGTTTCTCACTGTCCAAAAATTCAACTCTATGAGAAAAAAAATCTTCATAATTTTTATAAATTTTAATATTTATATTAAGTATAATATTTTTGGTTGAATATAATGTACGGTATTTTATTTTTTTTTTAAATAGAGATTAAAAATTAAAAAAAAATTTTCAGATTTATTCAGATACATTTACTATCAAATTAAGTATGTGAGTATTATAATGTATTCTTATCAGGTTGTTAGTTAAAGGGTATTATATTAAATTTATTTTTAGTGCAAGAAATTTGCTATTATATGCCAATGGTGAGTGCAATAACATTTCAAATTTTAAAGTTAAGAGCTCACGAGTTTGAACCAGCGAAACTGCATCTCTATATAAATACAACTTCCGAAGCACCAAGCCCAAAATCCAGTGCAGTAGTAATATTAATTTCCAAACTTCATAACAATCACACATACTAGCTATTTCCAGCGAAAATGGATAACGCAACAAAAAACAAGCATCCCAGCAATGCCATGCGAAGCATACAAAAGACAAAGCTCCCATTAGCACCCACGCTAGGCCACCATCTAGCACACCGACTGGTTGAAGTTGGTGTCTCAGAGGTATTTTCAGTTCCCGGGGACTCCAATATGACCCTTCTGGATTACTTCATCGACGAGGGAGGGCTGAAGCTAGTGGGATGTTGCAGTGAGCTGAATGCAGGGTATGCAGCTGATGGGTACGCAAGGGCAAGGGGTGTGAGTGCTTGTGCTGTTACCTTCACAGTTGGTGGCCTCAGCATTTTAAATGCTATAGCTGGTGCTTACAGTCAAGATTTGGCTGTAATTTGTATCGTTGGAGGTCCTAACTCCAATGATTACGGTTCTAACACAATTCTTCATCACGCCATTGGGTTGCCGGATTTCTCCCAAGAGCTTCAGTGCTTCCGCCCAGTGACCTGCCATCAGGTAAACCACTCCAATGCTCGTCAGTAATGGTGCATATATTTTGCGTAGGGATAGCTGTGGAATAAAATTTCAAGCAAAAGTTATTATTAGTATTTTTATTATCGTTATTATTATAATTTTCGAAACGATCTTAATATACAGTAACTAGGTTGACTAGGAGCTGTAGGAGCAGCCTAAAGCCAAACCAAGATTATTAATGGTTGCATGCCAACTTTCTGTACTCAATATTCTATTGGAGGCCATTATTAATGATTTGGAGCACGCCCAAGAACAGATTGATAGAGCAATTACAGCATGTTTAGAAGAAAGCAAGCCTGTTTATATCAGCATTTGCTGCAATTTGGTTGCCATCCCTCATCCTACTTTGGTTCAGGATCCTATTCCACTCGTCTTCTCTTCCAAGTAAGATTATATGCATTCCCAAAATTTGCTCTCTAAATGTATAACTTGTTTTATCCACATTTCCTTTTCTTGTTTTCAGGATGAGTAACCATATGGCGAGCAATTTTTCAAATTATGCATAATATAAAAAATAATTTTAAAATCATGCAAGATCCGAAAATATTTTCGAATTCTGTGTGTTAACTCAATGAGTTCGCTAGTCAAACTGGCGAACATACTAATTTGATATTATGGGTGTCAAACTTATGAAAGTTCGACACTTAAAGTGCCGAAATCTGTCTTGTTCGGCACTATGAGTTCGAGCTTTTCATTGACACGGGAGCAGTTCAACTGCTTCCGTAGCAGCATGCGTAGCTCTTCGGCACTTATAGTGCCGAAGAGCTGCATGCATGCAGTGAATGGCCACTGCAGGCATCTCCTGCATCCATAAGAAAATAAAAATCTAATATTAAGTTTGTATAAATATTTTGTAATATATAATAAAATTTAAAATAAATATTTGCATCCGTAGCTTTGAAAGGTCTAAGGTTCGACTCCCCTAACTCCCTATTTAAAAAAAAAAAAAATTTTAAAATAAATATAATTAAAAAAATAAAATGTAATAATTTTTTTAAAAATATAATAATTTTATTTTTTAGATTATTTCATCCATCCGTTTTATTTTTTTATTATTTTAAAATTATTTATTTATTTTATTTATATTATTAAAATATATAAATTAATTAGTATTAATTTGATTTTATGTTTAAATTTTTGTAAATATTTTTTAATATACGCTCAAACAAAATCTGAATTTAAAAGATTGGAATTCTTCGGCACTATAAGTGCCGAAGAGCCCTGCATGCATGCAGTGGATGGTCCTGCATGCATGCAGAGATGCAGGTAAGAAAATAAAACTTAATATTAAAGTTTATTAGATATAAAAAATATTTATAAAAACTTAAATATAAAATAAAATTAATACTAATTAATTTATATATTTTAATAATATAAATAAAATAAATAAATAATTTTAAAATAATAAAAAAATAAAACGGATGGATGAAATAATCTAAAAAATAAAATTATTATATCTTTTAAAAAATTATTACATTTTATTTTCTTAATTATATTTATTTTAAAAAAATTAAATTTTATTATATATTACAAAATATTTATACAAACTTAATATTCGATTTTTATTTTCGTATGAATGCAGGAGATGCATGCAGCGGCGCCATTCACGGCATGCATGCAGCTCTTCGGCACTATAAGTGCCGAAGAGCTATGCATGCTACGCTGCCACGGAAGCAGTTGAACTGCTCCGGTGGCAATGAAAAGCTTGTTCGGCACTCATAGTGCCGAACAAGACAGACTTCGCCACTTAAAGTGTCGAACTTCCATAAGTTCGACACTATACTAGTATGTTCACCAGTTTGATTGGCGAACTCAATAAGTGCCGAACTTCCATAAGTTCGACACTATACTAGTATGTTTGCCAGTTTGACTGGCGAACTCGTTGAGTTGACACACAGAATTCGAAAATATTTTTAGATTCTGCATGATTTTAAAATTATTTTTTATATTATGCATGATTTGAAAAATTGCTCCCATATGGCCCGGAAGTAGCAGTGGAGGCAGCTGCAGAATTCCTGAATAAGGCAGTGAAGCCTGTTCTGGTGGCTGGACCAAGGCTCCGAGTTGCAAAAGCCTGCAATGCCTTTGTAGAGTTAGCAGATTCTAGTGGCTATGCAATTGCAGTCATGCCAGCTGCAAAAGGCCTTGTTCCAGAGAACTTCCCTCACTTCACTGGGACTTATTGGGGCGCAGCAAGCACTCTGTACACTGCTGAGATTGTGGAAACTGCAGATGCTTCACTCTTTGCAGGACCCATTTTCGATGATTTGAGCTCTCTTGGCCATTCATTGCTCTTCAATAAGAAGAAGGCTATTATTGCAGAACCTGAACGAGTAATAATTCCCAACATGCCGGTGTTTTGGCGAGTATCATTGAAGAAATTCCTTGAAAAACTAGCGAAAAGGCTCGAATATAACACTAGTGCATACGAGAATTACAAGAGGATTTGTGTTCCAGAGGCACTTCCCCTTCAATCTGTTCCCAATAAGGACTTGAAGGTTAATGTTCTGTTCAAGCACATACAAAAAATGTTGTCGGGTGACATGTTTCTGTTGGCTGAGGCAGGCGATTCATGGTTCCATTGCCAGAAACTGAAACTGCCACAGGGTTGTGGGTAAGAAATCTGTCACCTTGAACTTGTATACATTAAAATAGAATTTATCAAAGGCTCTATACAGAAAAGAAAACGAATTTGGGAATCTATGCTGGTATGAGAGTCAGCTGCTATATGCATTGATTGGTTGGTCAATAGGTGCAACACTTGGGCTTGCGCAGGCTGAACCGGACAAGCGAGTTATAGCTTGTATAGGAGATGGAAGCTTCCAGGTCGGTTTACACACTTATTATAATATGATTAACTAATTAATATCGTCACGGCTTCCTCTAATTCAATTGCTCCAGAGAAGAAATGATTAAGAATATTGTGTACGGCTTGCAGATGGCCCCACAAGAAGTGTCCACAATGCTTAGATTAGGACATAACAGCATCATATTCTTGATAAACAATGGTGGATACACAACAGAAGTTGAGATTCATGATGGTCCGTACAACGTAATCAAGAACTGGAGCTACGGTGGGTTGGTCAATACAATAAATAATGAGCAAGGGACTTGTTGGACTACCAAGGTAATAAAAGTATAAAACCTTTTTTTTTTTTTTTTTTTTACCATATGCACTAAAAGGGTCTCATGATCTGAGATCCAATAGAATAGGGTTTTACAAGGGTTTTTGTATTGAAAAATAAACTTAAACTTTCTGGGGAGGGGGTTCCCCTTTTATCCATTTCGCTATGCTTGCTGGTGACGTGTAAAGGCCTCTCCATGATTGGGACACGCGTCTCTGACATACAGATTCGGGCGTACGAGGGTATCAGCCGCTTGCTCCATGCGTAACGGCCTCTGATTCTCCTCGTGCGTACGCTCGAGCGGATCTGCTAGGCTGTCTGAGTATGGCTCTGGATACTGGGCTGGGCCGAGAGTCGGGCCGGACGCTGATCCTGAGAGGAGAGGGCCTGCTGGTCGCGGACTGGGCCGATCTGAGTGAAGAAGCTTGGTTGAGCCTGGCCTTGAAGGTTGAATGAGCCAAGCTTGTTGTGCATATCAGGTGCGTGGGCCTCTGCGTTATGGGCCTTGGGCTGTGGTCAAGCCCCTGATCCGGGATAAAGAAATCCAGCGGTCATCAATTGCCCCTTCACCTTCTCGGTAGTTATTGCTCCCACTGCCGAGGGGGTGAATATCAAGAACCATTATGACCACGCCTATTCGTGTTCAGGTGCCTTAATAACATCCTTTCATTTTTCCATCGTTGTGCAGTTTCTGAATCCTATCTGCTCTTTCCCCTTTCTGGCTTTTCTCCATTCTTCGTGTTCTTTGCTGTCTTTGCTTTCCTGTCATCATTATCTGGACATGTCCTTTCTTTCCTTTTCCATGACTATCTTTTAAAATTCTGACACCGTTAGCTTAGAGTCTAGCATAGCTCTGCCCCGTGCTAAGGCCTCAGGCTCCGGGTATATATCAACGCTAACTTTTCTTCATTCTCAAATCCTCTGCTGGAACAAGAGGTTCTTCCTTTCCGTTTCTCTGTCTGCTTCTTTCCTTCATCGAGATTGGTCTGATTGTTCTGTTTTATCTGCAAAGGATCCATTTGACGCCTTCTTCAAACGGAATGAGGTGAGTTTGAGTTTGTATTGCTTTGTTGCCCCAGAGGTTTGTTTTAATCTTGCTTTTATCATCTTGATGGAGAATTGTTTCTGACTTGTCTCTGTTTTGAAACTTTTTGCAGTACTTGAGATAAGAATGGGTCAGTTCAAAATTCTTGAAAATTTGATGTTACCTCTAAGGAGTCTGGACGGTGCTTTGGAGATCCTTCTGGTAGGGCGGCCGATGGGTGGGACTATTAGGCAAGCTGCTGAGACTGTTTTACCCAGGTCGTCTGGCCGGCCTCCTCCTCTGTTTGTTGTCCGGGCTCCAAAGAGGTTCTGGGCTGTTGGGGAGTTTGCGCTAACTTTGCCTTCCCTCAAGAGGGAGAAAGAAATTTCTCTGATGCCCCTGTTATCTTCTTTTGATATAAATGGAAGTGGCGAGAAAGATCAGCTTATTGTTTCCTTCAGTGTGGGGTGCTTACGTTATGAGGGACTGAGATCAGCTGCACTCAGTCAAGTCTCCAGCGATTTCTTCGAATGTATGCTTTGTGATCTCTTCGGTGCCGTAACTCGAAGACTTATGTTTTTCATGTGTGGTGCACGACCGGCATATAATATCCGAGCTTGTCCGAATGTACCGTGCATCACACTTGGGTAACCGAACGTTTGCCTAGGGGAACAGTGAGAAATGCTTATGGGAATCAACTTGTTCAGTTCCCCTATAATAACGAGACAGAGCTCAGCCGACCTGTAGAGCTCGCTTTCCGTACTAGGATAGTCCCCGGAATTAAGACTAAGATAGTAGAGCAGATGTCAGTGATGTAAACGTAGATGATGATGTATGTGGTTATGTAAATCCTTTAAGGATAGTCTTTCATCCCGTAGTGTAGGCCTTTGTAACGTGCTGTAATATACTTTTCTTTTAATGAAATTCTTGTTTTTTGCTCATACTTGTTCTTTCTCTGTCATGGATGAAGTACTGATACTGCTTTTCGTCGTAGCTTTAGCCAACAAACTTTTGTTTCGTTTTTTCCGAGCTGAACTGACCACATTTCGCGAACTCTTGCTTTTAGTCGATGAGCCGAGCTCCGGGCCTACTTAACCAACTGGACGGTCGGTTTACTTTTCCGAGCTTGACTAACCGACCCGTGAGCTCGGTCTTTACTTGATGGATTGAGCTTTGAGCCTCCTTTAGCCGACCGAACTCTCAAGTTATGTTTTTCGAGCTGGACTAATCCGACCTGTGAGCTCGGTCTTTAATCCTTGAGTTGATTTCAGAGCTCTCAGCTCTGTATGATTTCGAGGTGCCCTTATCGCCTCTTTCCGATCTCGCAGCCTTTGTTTAATAACGATAAGTCAAATCTTATATCTTTTTAAACGATGAGCAAGTCTGACCTTTATCATGCTCCCATTTGCTTGTACTTTTGAGTCTTTTCATGACTTGCCCCTCTGTTTCCTTGGTATTTACCATGGAGGTGGTGAAGTGGTGAATTTTGCAGGTTGAGTTGTTCTTGCGGGCTAAGTTGGGCTTGTATTATGTAGGTGGCGAATGGGCTTTTGGTTGATGGGCTGTAATCACGGATCTGGCCCTTGACGGATGTGGAGAAGCCCAGCGATCATCTTTTTGCCCCTTTACCTTCTCACCGGTTATTTATCTAACCGTTGAGAGGGTAAACTTCGAGAGTAATTAATGATCGCGCCGCTCCAAGACAAAACTGTTCAGATCCACGTTCCGTCTCATTATTGCCTTTCATCTCGAATTCCTTCTGTCTTCTGAAGAAACTAGCTCTTTTCTGCTCTCTGTCTTCCTGCAACTCCTTCTGCATTTTTCACCCCATTGTGTTCTCAGGTACGCTTCCTTGTTCTTCCATGGCCAGTTCAAAGCTTCCCGATATTGTTAACCTTGAGTCGCATATTACACCCTCCAACATAACTAAGTATAATTCCCAAAGATTTTTAGATGCTCCGTTGTATTTCATTCGAGCACCTCTTTCAAATGAAAGGATAGTCCTTCCTTACCCTCCCCCTCCGGGTTTGGTGGATCCCCAAGAGGGTCGTCATATAGTGTTTTTCTTAAAGCAGAGAGAATTCGGTCTACCGTTTCCTTTTACCCCTTTCTTTATTGAGGTCTTTGAATACTTCGGGGTGACTCCTCGGATGTTATCCCCAAACTCCATCTTGTTCATGTCCTGTTTTGAGTCTATCTGCCTGAGTTGGGGTTTTACACTCACGGCCTGTCTGTTTGTCACTTTTTTCCGTCTGGTTAGGGCGGTTCAAAATTTCTATTATTTTTCCCCCCGTACTGGGTTATCTCTTTTCACGGGGTACAAGGACTCCATAAAGGGATGGGTGGAGAACTTCCTTGTGGCGGAGTTAAAATTAGGGTCCGCCCGAACGTGGGAGGTGGATCTAAGTTGGGGGGAGATCTTTTCGGGTTGCAACGAGCTGCCCCAATTGAGTCTTATTGAGCAGGTCGGGCTGCTTCGACTGACTTCCGTTGATAGGAAGTATGACGTCGAGAAGTGTATGTTCGCGTCGAATCTTAGGGATATCCGGGACACGGGTATAATGCCTTCTCTGACTATTCTGTTTCTTCTTTGCTCATACTATCGGAAAGTATGCTGATTCTTTATAATTTCGTGTTTTTTGCAGCTTCCGAGGTAAAAATGGATGACGTCAAGTTCCCCAAGAACTTTGTCCTGTCTCGGGATAATATGCATGCCATTTTCGACGCCTTTGGGGATGGGCGTTCAGTGACTGAGATTGGTGCGGAGATGGTTCAAGCTGCTTCCTCCAAGAAGGTTAGCCGACCTCCCGCCAAAGCTTCTTCTAGATCTTCGAAGCCGAGCTCTCGCAGCACCAAGTCATCTCGGCTGTCTAGCCGAGGTGGATCGAGCTCAACTTCGAGGCCTGCTGAAGGGTCTAGATTTGCTCCAGCCTCCTCAGAGGTCGTGAGGGAAGCCTCCCTAGCTATTGTGGAGCAGACCCAAGGTGCTGAACAAATGGAGCAGGGTATTGCCCATTCTCCTGGGGGTGTGCCAGGGGGAAAATCTAAATCCCCTGCTACTGAAGACAAAGAGGCCTCTGGGACAGGGATGGAGATCATCCTCCTAGATGACCAAATCTCAGAGGTTTCTGCTCAAGATGCCCCTGCCCCTGCGAGGACTGAGCCTGAGGGATCTGAGGGCATTTTATCAAAGACCGGGGACAAGCGTCCAGCCCCCTCCGGAACATCTGCCCCGTCTCCTGCTCGCAAAAAGTCCAGGACTGCTGCAGGATCTTCTCCAGCTCTTCCTCCCATTGGGAATGAGAAAGGTGTTTCTGTTATGCCTTCGTTATCTCTTACTGACAACGTTCTGAACGCGTCAGGAATTACTTCCGAGTCTCCGGCCAGTGCTGTTGCCGAACTTCTCCGGGAGCGAATGTTCGGTGGAATCACAGAGGCCTCGGATCCACGCCTTCAGGGAAATGCATCCTTCCGAGGAGCAAGCATCCTTCCAAGGAGCAAGCATCCTTCTGATGGTAAATCTGACTGGTCTCTTAGCCAGCTTTACCAAGGAGCAAGCATCCTTCCGATCTCGCTCTCGTGAGGAGCTCGGATCCACGATCAGGGAAATGCTTCTGATGGTAAATTACTTTTTTCACTTCTTTTCAGTTTGCTTTGTTTCCTTTTCTTGACAGTTGTTCTTTCGTACTAGGTGACGGGCCTCTTTATGGAGGTGGACGTCCGTGATCGCTTCCTCTAGGAGTCTGTAGACCGCCGGATTGAAGAGGCGCGTCTGGAGGAGAACTTATCTGCAACCAATGACGCGAGGGGTAATCTGGTAGCCGCTCGGGAGCAGATCCAGTCCCTCCAGGTGGAGTTGCATTCTGCGCTGGAGGCCCTTAAAAAGGCTGATGAGAAGGCGGCTGAGTCAGCAGAGCAGACCAAGTCTTTAGAAGCAGAGCTGTCTCAGGCTCGCAGGGTTCTCAAAGCGTCTGATGAGAGGGCAGCTGCAGTGGAGGTTCGTTGTAAAGAAGTTTTGAAGCAGCTGTCCTCTATGACGGAGGCCCTTAACGAAAGGGATGAGGCCGTGAGGCAAAAAGCTGAGGTCCAGCAACAATATGAGGCCTTAAAGGCTGATTTTGAAGAGCTTCAAGCTCAGCTGAAGGAAGTGAAGGCTCAGGAGGAAATGGCCCTAGCTCGGATGAAGGTCCTTGAGCAGGAATTGAGTACGAGCTCTGATCGTATCAGAGACCTGGCTTCATCGGCTGAAGAGCTCAAGCTTCGCCATCAACAGCTCAACCATGAAGTCAGGGCCCTGGAAAGTAAGTGCTTAGCCCTGCTCAAGGTAGTAAAACATGGTGAGGACAAGGCTTCGCTGGTGCGCAAACAATGTATAGCGGAGTATCAGGAGTCTGACGAGCTGAAAAGGAAGATCGAGCAGGCCTGTGAGGCTCACCTTCAGGACTATAAGGACTCTTCTGAGTTCAAGGAATTTGTAGCTGAGGCCTGTGAAGCACATCTCGATGAATATAAAGCTTCTGGTGAAATGAAAGCGGCTATTCTTAAGAAAGCCTTCCGTATGTATGTGACCGGCTACAATCGCGGTTTAAGAGAAGCCAGACACGCTCCTGATACTCCTTTGGCCGAGCTTCACAAGTACGAAGCGGACTCAGATGGCGAGCCAGTACTGTATGGGGAGGATGATTTCCCTATGCCCCGAGGAGATTGCCGGAGGGACATATGCCGGCCAGCTGAGTCTCCCTCAGAGGGATCCGAGCTAGAGGGGGAGGACGTGGAAGTCCTTGGGTCAGAGGAAGATGACCCTGACTCTGAGAAGGAGGACCTCCACCTTGGATCAGAGGTTGCCCCTGTTGTTAATGTTGAGAGCTCTGATCCAAGGGATACCGAGCTTTCAGATGTGGCTGTAAATAGAAATAATGTAGGCGAGGGTGTTCCTACTAATGTAAGTCCTTTAAGGACTATTTATCCTCCCACCTCACCAGAGAGATAAATTGTAACAGTTATCTTGATGAAATATCAGTTTTCTTCTTAGACTGCTCTTATTTTTCATATATCTTGGAATTTATCTCGACTTTTCATATTTATAATGTACACTACGTGTTCTCATTCATAAGCTCCGAATTGATCTTAAGTTGCGAGCTCAGCTCTTAGCTAATAGTCTTGAGAGATCAAATCTCATACCTTTTAATGGGGACTAGCATGTCTGTTTTTTGCTTTTAGCCTTTCCTTCTTGGTTGTGAATTTGGATGTCTGTTCCCAATAAACTGATTTTGGAGTATAGCCTTGTTCTCCTTCATTTTTCCTCTTACAGGTTTCTTCGTTTATGAGCCTTTTGAAAGAGGGAGCCCGGCCTTTTGTTTTGGCCTTCATACCTTAGGCTTTTGAGGATGCAAAGTCTATCCGAGCTGGGAGCTCGACCTTGAGCTTAATATAGGTCTATCCGAGCTGGGAGCTCGGCATTTTGCCCGACAGCCATACTTTTAGCGTTAGCGTCTGTTTCGAGGTCGGCGCTTCTTGGCTATTGTGCCCCGAACCTCTTCAGGAGGTCGGAACTTATTTTGCTTTGGTAGCTCTGGGCTCCTCTCTCTTTTTGGTGAGGTTGGAACTGTATTTTATAAGTTGTCCTTGCATATGACATGGGAAATTTTCATTTTGGGAGGCTCTTGAGTCCTTCTCCGACCATTTTTGTCTTCAGGAGATCTTTACGAGACCCTGGCTGTTTTTGTTCTGGGGTGACCTCGGGGCCCCGCCAGCAGTTTTTTGTTTTGTTTTCCCGAGAGTTCTAGGGGATCCCGGTCTTCATGCTCCGGGAGGCATCTTTAAGATCCTCTCCGGCCGTTCCGGGGTGACCTCGGGGCCCGCCGGCAGTTCTTTATTTTGTTTTCTCGGGAGTTCTAGGGGATCCCGGTCTTCATGCTCCGGGAGGCATCTTTAAGATCCTCTCCGGCCGTTCCGGGGTGACCTCGGGGCCCCGCCGGCAGTTTTTTGTTTTGTTTTCCCGGGAGTTCTAGGGGATCCCGGTCTTCATGCTCCGGGAGGCATCTTTAAGATCCTCTCCGGCCGTTCCGGGGTGACCTCGGGGCCCCGCCGGCAGTTTTTTGTTTTGTTTTCCCGGGAGTTCTAGGGGATTCCGGTCTTCATGCTCCGGGAGGCATCTTTAAGATCCTCTCCGGCCGTTCCGGGGTGACCTCGGGGCCCCGCCGGCAGTTTTTTGTTTTGTTTTCCCGGGAGTTCTAGGGGATCCCGGTCTTCATGCTCCGGGAGGCATCTTTAAGATCCTCTCCGGCCGTTCCGGGGTGACCTCGAGGCCCTGCCGGCAGTTTTTTGTGTCTTCTTGAGGTGTTTGCACAAGATTCAGGCTCATTGGCCTTACTGTCGCTTCGTCATCTCAGCTGGTTTTGTGCCTAACTGAGGTCTTGTTTCAAGGGATCTTTCTGAGCCCTGTTCTTTCTTTTTCATGGAGGAATGTTATTCTTTTTCATGGAGGAATGTTATTCATACAGATAATTCATATTTGTATAAATAATTTTTTATTTACTCATATTTGTCAAAATACAATGTTTTTCTTTACAAATATTTCAGGGGAAATACCTTTTTAGGTGCTGGATGTTCCAAGCGTGGGGTTCGGGGTTTCCTTGCATATCTTCGATTCGGTATACCCCTGGCTTGACCACTTTTGTCACCTTGAAATGACCTTCCCAGGTCGATGCTAACTTGCCCGCGGCCACTCTTTTTCCTATAGCTTCCAGGTTTCTTAAGGTCAGGTCTCCCATTTTTAAGCTTCTTTCTCTGACCTTTTGGTTGTAATATCTCGCTGCTCGTTGTTGATAAGCGGCAGTTCGGACTTGGGCTTCTTTCCTGACTTCCTCAAGAGCATCCAGGTTGCTTCTTAACTTATCCTCATTAGTATTCTCACTAACGAATTGGACTCGATGAGTGGGGATCTGCAATTCAACCGGGACTACGGCTTCTGTGCCATAAGCAAGTGCAAACGGTGTTTCTTTAGTGGGCGCTCTGGGAGTGGTTCGGAGTGCCCATAGTATGCTATTGAGTTCTTCTGCCCAATTCTCCTTTGCGCCATCCAGCCGTTTCTTTAATCCTTGAAGGATAGCTCTGTTAGTGACTTCTGTTTGGCCATTAGTCTGAGGATGAGCCACGGAGGAGAACTTATGCCATATGCCCATGTTCGTCGTGAAGGCTCTGAAAATGCTGCAGTCAAATTGTATGCCGTTGTCTGAGATAAGTACTCTAGGTATGCCAAATCTGCAGATGATATGTCCACATACGAAATCTATCATCTTGCGAGCTGTGATTGTGGCTATTGCTTCTGCCTCTGGCCATTTCGAGAAGTATTCCACAGCCACCACTACGAATTTCCTTTGCCCCGTAGTCTTGGGGAAAGGTCCCAGGATGTCGATTCCCCATTGTGAGAAAGGCCATGGACTGGATATGCTTGCTTGAGGAGTGGCAGGGGTTCTGATTGCGTTAGCAAATCTCTGACATACGTCGCACCTCCGGACAAACTCTTCTGCTTCTTTTTTAACAGTGGGCCAGTAGTACCCTTGCCTGAATATTTTGTTGGCTAATGTCCCTGCTCCCTCGTGAGCCCCACATAGGCCTCTATGTATTTCCTCCATTACCTTTGCAGCTTCTTCCGGACTCACACATCGGAGCCATGGGCTGGACTTCCCTTTTCTATATAAGGTTCCCCTTATTGCTTGGTAGTTGGCAGCACGAGCTGCTATCTTTCTGGCTTCATCTTTATCTTCGGGGAGCTTACCCTCCTCCAAGTATCTCAGGTATGGGGTCATCCAAGTTGGGCTCTGTTCTACCTGCAGTACCGTGTTCGTCTTTTTAAAAGCAGGTGTACGGACATGCTGTATATATACTTCATCGGGAAGCTGTTCTAACTCCTCTTTGGTCAATCGACTAAGCAGGTCTGCTTCCTCATTTTCATCCCGAGGTATTCTTTGAAATCTGACGATAACTCCCCGACCTGTGAGCTCGGCTTCTATAGTCTTTACTTTATCAAGATAGTTCTGCATGATGGGGTCCCTAGCCTGATATACTCCCGTCACCTGGTTGATCACCAATTGAGAGTCGCTATTCACCTCGAGGTCGGTTACCCCTACCTCTGAAGCTACCAACATTCCGTTTACCAGGGCTTCATATTCGGCCATATTGTTAGAAGTCGTAAATTCTAGACGCAAGGCATAACATACTTTAAAACTTTCTGGCCCCTTAAGCATTATCCCAGCGCCACTACCTTCAGCACCTGATGCTCCGTCTACATACAGCTTCCAGCTAAATTCTTGGGGGGCTCTCTCTCTTCCCCCTTTCTTGATATCTCTGAGGATGATCCTCCTTTCTCCTCATTGAATGCGCACTCCGCTATGAAGTCAGCCAGAGCTTGGGATTTTATGGTTGTTCGAGGTCGGTACTCTAGACAGTAAGGGCTAATTTCTACAGACCATGCCAACATCCGCCCTGAAGTTTCCGGCCTATGTAGAATCTTCTTTAAGGGTTGGTCTGTCATCACGACTCCTTGGTGGCCTTCTAGATAAACTCTGAATTTCCGGACTGCTAGCAATAAGGCGTAAGCCAATTTTTCAATGTTCGAATATCTGACCTTAGTGTCTCTGAGTACCTTGCTAACGTAGAAAACAGGTTTCTGTTCTTCTTCTTCCACCCTTACTAGCACTGCGCTGACTACTTGTTCTGAGTCCGCCAGATATATCAGAAGTTCTTCTCCTTTTATGGGACTGCTGAGCACATGAGGCGAGCTAAGATACTTCTTAAGCTCTATGAAGGCCTTTTGGCAATCTTCTGTCCATTCAATATATTCAGTATGGCTTCCACTTTCTCCGGATTGGGCTCAATGCCTTTACCACTCACCATGTACCCCAAAAATTTTCCTCCCCTAATGAAGAAGGCACATTTTGCTGGGTTCAACTTCATTCTGTATTGATCTAACACCCCAAATATCTCCCTCAAATCTGCTATGTGTTGTTGGAAAGTTGAACTTTTGACCACCATATCGTCCACATACACTTCCAGATTTCTACCGATCTGGTTTTTGAAGATTTTATTCATCAACCTCTGATAAGTTGCCCCGGCATTTCTCAATCCAAAGGGCATAGCCCTATAACAGTAAGTTCCATCTTCAGTTATGAATGAGGTCTTTTCCTCATCCGACCTTTCCATTGGGATTTGATGATAACCCGACATAGCATCCAAAGAAGACATATAATCAAAACCGGCCGTTGAGTCGACCATTTTATTAATATCAGGGAGGGGGTAACAATCTTTAGGGCAGGCCTTATTTAGGTCGGTAAAATCTATACACATCCTGTATTTGCCATTGGCTTTTTTAACTAACACAGGATTTGCCAACCACTGTGGGTACATGACTTCCCTAATAAAGCCTGCCTCTTCTAGCTTCTGCACTTCTTCCCGGGTGGCCTGCTGCTTCTCTCTTCCCGCTACTCTCTTCTTTTGCTTCACTGGTCTGGCCTCGGGGAGGACATTCAATCGGTGTGTCATCACTTTGGGGTCAATTCCCGGCATGTCTGAAGGCTTCCATGCGAAGGTCGGTGCGTGACTTCGGATCAGGGTCATGACTTCACCTTTTTGTTCTTTGGTGAGGCTGGCATTAAGACTGAAGACCTTGTTTGCATCTGCTTCTGATAAGGGGAAGGTTTCCAACTCTCCAACTGGCTCTGTCCGGGCTTCTTTTGTTTCATCTCTGACCTCCAGAACTTCCGAGTCGAGTGCTTCTCCAGTTGAGCTCGGCTCTGTTACTGTGGCCAAGTATACCGCCCTTGCTTCCTCCTGGCTGCCCCGGACCATTCCCACTCCTTCTTCCGTTGGGAACTTGAGTGCCAAATACCTGATGCTAGTGACAGCTTCAAAATCGAACAACGCCGGTCTCCCCAAAATCGCATTGTAGCTCAGTGGGAGTTTGACCACCAAAAACACCTCATGATGGGTGCGAGCTCTGGGTGCTTCTCCCAGGGTAAGAGCCAGCTTCACCTTTCCTTCTACAAGTACCGGTGCTCCTTCGATCCCCTTGATTGGTGACTGGTCCCGAACCAGCTGTTCTTCTGGGATTCTCATCTGTTGGAAAACCCGATATGGCAGCAAGTTGACCTTACTCCCGTCATCTACCAGAACCTTCTTTACTCGAAAATTGTTAATGACAGCCTCAATAACGAGCGCATCATCATGGGGCATCTGAATGCCTTGTGCATCTTCCGGAGAGAAAGCGATAGTCATGGGAGAGTGCTCAACGATCTGCATGACTTCACTATTGCTGGTCTCCCCTTCCCGGTTTCTCTTCTTTCCTCGACGGCTCATCCGTCCTCCCGTTCCTCCTACAATCATATTGATGGTTCCACTGGACCCATCATTCACTGGTCCAGCTCCTGTTTTCCTAGGCGTCTGAGTTGCCGGACCTGGCTGAAGCCTCTGCCCCTCCGGCCTCTTCACGAAATTCTTGAGGTGCCCTCTTTTTATCAACCTTTCAATCTCCGCAATCAACTGGAAACAGTTATTTGTATCGTGACCATGCGTCCGGTGGTACTGACAATACTTGTCAGGGTTCCTTTGATCTGCCTCTGACTTCATGGGTTTGGGCCACTGGAGGAACTCCTTATCCTGGACTGCCATGAGCACTTCGGCTCTGGAAGCGTTGAGGGGGGTTGGTTTCTCGGGAACCCAAGGAGGGAGCACTCTTGGTTCAAGAGCCCGAGGAGGAGGAGGAGGCCTTTGATCCCTTCTCTCCCAGGCCTGTTTGTACGTGTAACGACCCGGAAACCGGACCGCCACCGGCGCTAGGATCCAGATCGGCTTAAGGCCGCCGGGACCCGTAGCAAGCCAAACATACATACTATTACCTGGTTAAATCCCATACATGATTAAAACTTAACCATAAAAACATGAAAACTGAACATCTGTTGAACCCAAATCTGACCTGTGCATGTATCCTGACATGAAACATACATTATAAAATCATAAAATCATAAAACCTCCACTGGAGTCCTCATCATATACTCCAATGAGGTAACATTACATGCCTCAAGTTTGGTTCTCAGCTCAACATATAACATAAACATAACCATGCATTAACAGGGACTAACCAGTCTATAGGGCCAGCACAACTAATCCATAGACACAACTTTACTTAACATTACATTATCTTACATGAATTTATAATACATGTCCACTCTAACATACTAAACATAAACATAATCTAAGCTATTACAACATGCATATCTTAACCTTGACTTTACCCTGCAGCCTCTGGACTCTGACTTAAACCTGCAACACTGGGGTTAGGGGAAAGGGGTGAGCTAAAAAGCCCAGTGAGTAGAAACAGAGAGAAAAATCATTCATTAATTACATGCTTTCATGAAATGCGTCATAACACAGAGAAATCACATAATCTTGTCCGCCTCGGGGCTTATGCAATATGTATTCCCCACGGACCCTGGTTTCTGAGAGTCTGTCTTTTTGCATGCATCTTTCCTCTCAGAGGATGGACATGACATCAAAAATCCCTCTGTCGGTGCCCGGCTCCCCCATAGGAGCTCACAAAGGCCTGTAACATACATGACATGGTGTCTGGTCCACAGAGAGCTCACATGGACTTTCCTACATGTACTTGTCCGGCTCTCAAAGGACTAAGACAAGACTCGTGACAGATATGGGCTATTGAAGTCGCCTCGGTCCACCCTACCTCAGCATCAACATGAAAATAATGCAATGCAACATATTCGTGAACTAGTGCAATCAACCTACTATACATAATCATGATGCATGAACATGCTTTAGGCATTAGCTTTTGTGCATAAAAGATTAAGTTTAGTTCTACTCACCTCCTAGCAGACGCTGACTGACTCTGCAACTGCTAACACTGATGGCCTCCTCGGTCTCTCGGGTCCGATCCTACACAGGTGGACTCGAATGAGGTGCCAAACACATTCTAACAACTCATAAACAACTCCCCAAAAACCCCTCTAAACATCACTTAAACATGCATGGAAAACACCCAAGAAACGGCTGGACAGGGCACTTTCGGCGGCACCTTCGGCGGCCGAAAGTCCCTTCCAGAGACGAAACTCGGGTAGGTTCGGCGGCAAGTTCGGCGGCCGAAACCCTAGGACAGAAATGAAAGTCCCTCCTTCGGGGGCACATTCGGCAGCCTAAAGACTGCCTCCCATGCAGGTTCGGCGGCCGAAACTCCTTTCGGCGGCCGAACCTGGTCCCCTCTGGACGACAGGTCCGATTCTGCCAAGCCAAAAACCAAACTCAAAT